>NC_134037.1:162853583-163462907 GCF_965140245.1 Athene noctua
CCCCACGTCAACACACACACCCTGCCCAGTTTACCTTTAGGTGTTTGAAGTTTTTGGAAGAACGGTAGAAGCAAATAAAGCCACTATTCCTGACAGAGTGCTGTGGACTGACTCATGGGGAAAGAAACCATCCAAACATAAATGCCACAGGCGGTGGCATGAAGTGGCTTGCCGATGCACTGCTAGTGGTGTAGGTTTCAGGAAATATGCCATCTTCCTCTTGCTTTGCAGTTCATCAGTACTGTAGCTTCTGTTGTGTTTACAGAGTACTGAATGAGCCCCACAATAAAACGGCATCCTCTTTCTTCTGCCCTTCCCCCACGCTTTGTTTATGACTTGGTGGGAGACCTAAATAGTTGTATACACTTGGGATGGGGAGGAAGAATGGTTAAAAACAAAACAACTGAATTGATATACTACTCTTATCAGTCACAGTGCCCTTCAGCTTCTTTTGGCCTTACAGTACTCCAGTTACTGCTTCTGTAATAGTGCACAGTAGCATTATATTTCTGATGAGCAAATGCAGTGTAGTTCTGTTTCTTCTGCTGAACTGCATGCTGTGAGGTTACTTATTTCTCTCGTGTCTCCTTCAGCAGTCCTTTAGAAAAGAATCAAGAAGAATGTCTTGTGGAGCAAGCTTCTTTTTCTGATGCTGCAGTAAAGTGAAGACCAGAACGGAAGCGATTCCTGAAACCCCAGTTATGTGTTCATAACTTCTTTGAGTGACTGACTTGAACCTTGCACCTCAAATTGGACTTTTATGGTAGTGATGATTTATAGTTGCCTCTGCAGCACCTGCGTTCTCCAAGGCCAGCAGACGTCTCGGTGCAGTACCACCATGGGGCAGCAGAGCACGTGTGGCAAACAGGTTAGTCAGGTGGTTGCTGGTTCAGGTAATTTGTAAATGTGGTACTTTTCTACTTTAGCCCATTGAGCTGCTGGGAATGCCAGTCCAGACTTTAACTCAAGTTATTTATTAGATGCTACAGGTCAACTTCTGCCTCTGAGCTTTCCTGCTTCCTGTGGCATATCCTGTTTGTCTCAGGTGGGATTCCTGCTTGGCTCCTCTGCCCCAGCTCCTGGCTTACAAGGGAAAGTCTTGAAACTGCAGTCCTGGATGTTTAGGGCTCTGTTTAGCAGCTGGCAAGGATAGCCCCCACTTCCTCAAGGGCATGTACTACATAAGGATAAGTTGATGTGTGTAAGTTATTCCACAAAGAACACTTGTGCTCCCTTTTTTGTGTTCTAGAGTGCTGCAGTAAATGGAGCAAAGCTTTTTCCTCTTCTTTTTTTTTTTTTTTCCTGAGACATAGGTAGCACCGGACAACCCTGTGTGTACTGATCTGTGGGCAGGTAGGAACTCACTTGCATGTCTGTAGCAGGTAGCCTGCAGTGTGAGCAGGCCAGACAACAGACTCAAGGGGTTGAATATTCTACAGGCCTGCTTAAGGCATGAGACTTTTTTTCTTTTGGGAGAGAAATTGTGAGTATTTTTCATGTAAGTGTTGAGCCTGGCAATCTGGGTATATTTCTTCAACGCAAGTGAGTTTTTCAGTATGTAAAGTGCTACTGGTATGAGTTAACATACCCCTGCTTGAAGAAGGTGGAGAAGAAAAATCTTTCTATGAAAGAACCTCAAAACTACTTTAAGTCTGTGAACAAAGTTAAGTATGTACTTCATTTGCTAACAAACAATAGTAGACGCTCCTGTATGATATGTGGGTGTCTGCATCCTCAAATTAACCCTTAAAGCGGTGGCCGTTAGGACTGACTTTTTAAGAGAAAAGGGAAGTCAGCTGAGAAACTGCCCATCTGCTGAAAGAGAAATAGACTGAGCAGAAAACAACAGTTGATTTAGGGCTGGAGCAGTTTTGATTCTGGCATATTTAAAGACCCGTCTTATTAGAGCAGCACTGTGGAGAAAGTTTTCCTTTAAAACAATCATACAAATTTCTCCTAAAAATCTCACCCTAAATCTGCTTCACATTATCTAATATCTCTTCAGGGAATTGTTTGAGACTTTTCTTAAAGGACAGGCTGCCTGTTGGAGAGACATATGCATTGTTTCACCAAAGCTGTAGCCCTCTATCTTCAGACAGGAGGGAAGCACATTGTTTTGTGTCTTTGATATGATCCAGCCAGAAAACAGCCTTAGGGAAAAAAAATTCACAGTCCTTTAGCAGCAGCACTGTCTGTCTTTTTTTTTTTTTTTTCCTGTCAGTGCCTCAATGTACACTGTTCTAATAACTTGAGATTAAACTCGCATGGGGCATCTCAAAAGTCCTTCTTAAGACTTGAGGTCATAACTTGCTGAAAGTTCAGAGGGATGAGTCTCATTTTCATAATGAAAAAAGTTCCAGGGTTATTTTAGAATTAGGTCTAATAGAAACTGGTACAAGAAGCTACTTTAGTACAGTAATTTAATGACAGTGCAGCAAGCACTGAGCTGTGTTCAGCTCTGGGGCCCCCAACATAAGAAGGACATGGACCTGCTCGAGCAAGTCCAGAGGAGGAACGTGAAGATGGTCAAAGGACTGGAGCACCCCCTTTATGAAGGCAGGCTGAGAGAGTTAAGGTTGTTCAGCCCGGAGAAGAGAAGGATCCGGGGAGACCTTCCAGTACTTAAAGGGGGCCTGCAGGAAAGGTGGGGAGGGACTCTTTACAAGGGCATGTAGTGACAGGACAAGGGCTAATGGCTTTAAACTGACAAGAGGAAAGATTTAGATTAGATAGGAGGAAATTCTTCACTCATGGTTGAGACACGCACGGGTTTCCCAGAGAAGCTGTGGCTGCCCCCTCCCTGGCAGTGTTCAAGGCCAGGTTGGACGGGGCTTTGGGCAGCCTGGTCTAGTGGAAGGTGTCCCTGCCCATGGCAGGGGGCTTGGAACTAGGTGATCTTTAAGTTGTCTTCCAACCCAAACCATTCTGTGATTCTATAAAACTTGTAGCGGCTACTGAAAACTTTACACATTCCTGCTTAAGCAGGCTGAATCCTGCAAAATTCAGATGTTGATTACAAAGGTGTAGACTGATTATTTCAAATGTGGGTCTGGCTGTACCTTCCAGTGGAAAATGCTCAAGAAACTTCATGTATTGTTTATTTGGGTTAGAATGAGCCTGTTGTAGTTTGTCCAGTACTCTAATTGAGAAATGTCATAATTTAAGGACACCTGCATCTTCTACTTGTACACTTTTCAGAGGGATTAAACATGCTTGTAATAATCATACTATGAGCTGGGTACCTGTTGTATCAAATAGATGTAGTTTTAATAAGTGTTTTTGTGATTTATGCATATTATTGTATAGTATAGTTTTGCAAGGTCATTGATTAACCTACAAAGAAGATGTTGGGAAGTGAACTAAAGTTGAAGTCTAACATTTTTCAATAACAGAGCAGGACAATAGAAGAGGGAAAATACTGGTTGTTACTGTTTCTTTATCTTGTCCATTATTCTAACTTTCTGTATACTAGCTTTTCTTCTTCCCACTGTGTCTGAGTAAGATCTCTTCTTCCTCTTTCCTTATAGTTTTGGTATAAACATTATAATGTAGTTGCATTTGAAAATTTAGGTGATTATAGTAAAAAATCCAACGCTATTCAAGTGTTACTCAGAAATGCTTAAAAATAAGAATAGTATATCATGCTTGTATCTGATGACATCGTATGATCTGAAGAGTTTATAATTTTGTGTTGGATTAAACTAATAGACCATTTAACTACTGCTGCATTTGCGGGTGGGGATAAATGTGGATTCTTCTATGGAAGAATTTAAAATACATCTGTGGTTTGAGGCTTATGAGCATGATAAATTTAGCACACTGCTGTAATCAGTCCATTTTGTGCCATGTCTCTGTAGTCTCTCATTATTGGCTATAACTCCAGCAGAATGAATATCTGTATTCTCATGTGGGTTTGTGGTGGTGGTGGGGAACCCTTATTATCTTTTTTTGATTCTGAACTACGCTTGAAAAACAGCCAGCTCATACAAATAACACGATTGTGAATTTCTCCTTAAGGCTGAAGTTGTGGTTTGCTGTAAGGTATTTTTAAAATTCATATGCCTTAATGAGAAGTGCAATTCTTACATCAGCACTGTTGCTGCCTTCAGTAATGCACAAAGTAAGGCAGAGGGGGGAGTGTGTGCATTTTTAACCTTAACTATAGTTTTTATTATGGTCTGAGCATTTGTAATGTTTTTATTTACTTTTTTTTAGTTACTTTTTTAAAGTGAAACAAATATGCTACAGGGTTGCTAAACAAGAAACCACCAATATACTAGAATATGTTATCTGGGTGTTTGCATTAATCATAGATTAATTAATAGGGAAATGTGAGCTTCAGCATAGTGCCAGAGCACTTCTGCAAATGTGAAAGGGGGAATGCCTGAAGCTGATGCTTGTAAGACTTCTAAGACTGGTAGGCCTTATGGTCAGAAAAAAGATCTGGTGATTTTAATTTTTTGTGTGTGAGTCTGTATTACCTTTACCAGTGGGTGGGAAAGAGGAGTGGAGTCAGACCCTGTTCCTTACTCTTCTATAATAATCTTGAATACTAAAGATCTGTGTTCTGATCTTTAGACTAAACCGGTTCTTTGCCTTGGTCTTCCCTTCCCTTGCTGTGCCCATGCAGTGTAGGAAGTAGAAGAATCTGATGTCCAGCACACTCAACCCCTTAGAAGGTTTTGGGTGGGTATAGGTAAATAATACCTCCCAAGGCATAAATGGGAGAGAGGAGTGTCCTATTTCCATGGTGAAGGTAGGAGCCAGTGTGCAGCTCTTCAGTGCCCCTTCATTTCGCCCCTGTCCAGTTGTCTGCCAGCAAGTCGTCTTACTCCCTTCTCTCTGAGTGTTTCAGTCCTGCTTGCCTAAATGAGTGCCTGCTTCCTGACATGCTTTGGTAGAGTTGAATGTGTTAGGGGGGTTCAGTAGTAGAGTGGCAGGGTACGCTTTGCCATAAAATCTGCCTTCGATGTTAGAGATCCTTTTCATGTGTGGATGCAAATAGATTATGCTGGGAACAGCGCTTCCTGGCATCCTAGCAACTGTGACTGCTACCAGAATCTATCCAGTTCTCCCTCCTTCGCCTAGGGTGCTCCTAAAAAATCCTGAAACCATGTGGGTGTGGGTATCAAAAGGCACATGGCAGACAAAGACCCTAAAGCTGGATGTCAAGCATAGTTTTGCTTTTGTCACTTGTTTGAATGAGACTTTTTCTTCACTTGGATTATGTGGGATATGTATGAAGAGCTTTCAGAGTAAAATGTAACCCTGTGGTCATCTGTACCCGAGACAGATGCAAACTCATTTAAAACCTGTGGAATACCCTTGATTCTTCAGCTGATCTTAAATGTTGTTTTTTGACAGTGTTGTGACTTCACTTTGATTTTTAGCTCTAGCAGCCAGCTGGTGTCTCAAGTGCATGCATGGGATGCAAGGGTCTATCAAGATTTGTGGGGTGCAGTGCTAGAGCAATAGAGGAAATGAAGGTTAATGCTCCTTAGTGATTGTTTGGGGTTTTTTCCCTAAGATTGCTTGAAAGAGGAAGGCCTGTTTAGTGGCTTGAGAAGTAGACTTGTGAGACTAAAGAAAAATAAAATGTATTTCTGTTCCTTGTCTTGTTGTGGGGAATCGGGGTTATTTATTACTCCAGTATTGTTGCGTCTCTTAAGGTACTTGTAAACATTAAAGTTGTCTTGTAAAAGGCATTGCTACTTAGTTCTACAAATATTTAATTACGTGTTTCATGGATTGCATAAATGCAGCAGGAAATATAAGGGGGAAAAAGTCTGTGGTGTTCAGTCATTGTTTTACTAGACTTCAAGTTTTTTCTCATTACTTCATGAAATCCTTCTCTAATTCAATCTTTGTCTTTTGTCTTTGCTGCCTTGCAGGGTTGGTACAGTAGGCCTCACTAAACTTAGCTGCAACTAAGAATTTCTCCTACATCAACTGAGTTAAGGCTGATGCTCTTGTGGAATGTGGATTAAAAGTGCGTGCTAAGTTCCAAATTTCCATTTGAGAAGCGGAGAAAGTAAATGTACCACAACCACCAGCATCAGGACAGCAAACCAAGGGACAAAGAATTTGATCCACAGTGTTGATATATGTTAACTGGTTCACGTGTTGCTTAAAAGACGTTTGCTGGGGGGCGAGAAGTGGACGTCAGCTGTGCGAAGTCATTTTGTTTACAAAAATGAGGGCTTCTTTGGAAACAGCAGACATTGCCATTGTGGCACTGTACTTCGTGCTTGTAATGTGCATAGGTTTTTTTGCCATGTGGAAATACAATCGGAGCACCGTAAGTGGCTACTTTTTGGCAGGGCGTTCTATGACCTGGGTAGCTATTGGTGCATCTTTATTTGTGAGCAATATTGGAAGTGAACATTTCATTGGTCTCGCAGGATCTGGAGCGGCGAGTGGATTTGCAGTAGGTGCATGGGAATTCAACGCCTTAATGCTTTTGCAGCTTTTAGGATGGGTCTTCGTCCCAGTCTACATCCGGTCGGGAGTATACACCATGCCTGAATACTTGTCCAAGCGTTTTGGAGGGCATAGAATTCAAATATATTTTGCAGCATTGTCTCTAATTCTTTATATCTTCACCAAACTCTCAGTTGACTTGTATTCAGGGGCACTTTTTATTCAAGAATCGCTAGGTTGGAACCTCTATTTGTCAGTTATCCTCCTTATTGGAATGACTGCGCTGTTGACTGTGACTGGAGGTCTTGTGGCTGTCATCTACACAGACACCCTTCAAGCTCTGCTTATGATTATTGGTGCCCTCACACTTATGATCATAAGTATTACGGAGGTTGGTGGGTTTGAAGAAGTTAAAAGAAGGTACATGTTAGCATCGCCAAATATTACGTCTATTTTGTTAACCTACAACATTTCCAATACCAATTCCTGCAATGTCGACCCAAAGCCTGATGCTCTTAAAATGTTGCGCGAGCCAACAGATGAAGATATTCCCTGGCCTGGATTTCTATTGGGACAGACCCCAGCTTCTGTCTGGTACTGGTGTGCTGATCAAGTCATAGTTCAGAGAGTTCTTGCTGCAAAAAACATTGCTCATGCCAAAGGATCCACTCTGATGGCAGGCTTCTTAAAGTTGCTGCCTATGTTTATTATAGTTGTCCCAGGGATGATATCACGAATACTGTTTGCAGATGATATTGCCTGCATTAATCCGGAACACTGTTTTCAAGTCTGCGGGAGCAGAGCTGGATGCTCTAACATTGCCTACCCACGTTTGGTGATGAAACTTGTGCCAGTTGGTCTGCGGGGACTGATGATGGCTGTGATGATCGCTGCACTGATGAGTGACTTGGACTCGATATTCAACAGTGCCAGCACCATATTCACACTTGATGTCTACAAACTCATTCGGAAGAGCGCAACGTCTAGAGAACTGATGATTGTAGGAAGAGTCTTTGTTGCGTTCATGGTAGTTATAAGCATTGCCTGGGTCCCGATAATTGTAGAAATGCAAGGTGGTCAGATGTACCTTTATATTCAAGAGGTGGCGGACTACTTGACCCCACCGGTGGCTGCTCTGTTTCTTATGGGTATCTTTTGGAAGCGTTGCAATGAGCAGGGGGCTTTCTATGGTGGAATGGCCGGGTTTGTTCTTGGAGCGATACGGTTGATACTGGCATTTATCTATCGTGCTCCAGAGTGCAACCAGCCGGATACTAGGCCAAGCTTTATCAAAAACATCCATTACATGTATGTTGCAACAGCTCTCTTCTGGATCACCGGGATTGTGACCTTTGTAGTAAGCCTTCTCACGCCTCCGCCTACGAAGGAGCAGGTTCGGACGACCACTTTCTGGGCTGTGAAAAACAGGAGCGTAAAAGAGAGTGCCGCAAAGGGGGAGCTGTACAAAGTGCAAGAAAAGAGCATCCTCAAGTGCAATGAAAACGCTAACCATATCATTCCAAATGGCAAATCGGAAGAAAATATTAAAAATATGAAGCCAGAGGATATCAATCTTCTGGTTACTTGCAGAGATGACAGCAACCCGGTGATTTCTGTGAGTCACTCTGAAGTCGAGACACCAGTTGATTGTTATTCGAACGGACAAGCAGCTTTGATGGGGGAGAAAAAACACGAGGAAGAGACTGATGATAGAGAGAGACATTTGAAATTCATAGATTGGTTCTGTGGCTTTAAAAGTAAAAACATGAACAAGAGAGCTGTTCGGGAGATCGAGGAAGAGACTGTTTGTTTACAAATGCTGGAAGAGACTCCAAAAGTTAAACTATTACTAAATACTGGACTGGTTTGTGTCTGTTCGCTTGGAATATTCATGTTTGTCTATTTCTCTTTGTGAGTGAATAGTGAACTTTTAAGGGTATGGCTAAACATACAGAAGTTGATACAGGTCTCTGGAGATTTTGTTTGTTTTGTTGTTTTTTTTTTCTTTTCAAATAACCACAACCCAGGCATCGTTTACGCTATAATTGTAAGATCAACTCAACTTTAGCCTATTTAGAGACCATCTGAGACATGTTGTCCTATCTCTGCTGAAAGCAGAATGTGTTGTGTGGTGTCTTTTTTTCTTTTTCCCCTTTTGTCCTTTTTTTTTTTTTTTTTTTTTTCATTTGCAGTACTAACCTGTTTTTCCTTGTATACATATATAAATATACCAAAGGCAGGCAGGTGGCTGTGTTTGAAGTCAGGCAGTTAGAGCTCAGCATTAAGGTGAAGATAACAAGTCGTCATTTACCGATGTGTAAAATCTAAATGATTAAAGCTATGTCAAAAGATTTTTAAATATAGGGTTGTGATGCACATTACTGTTGTCATTCTTTGTAACATAGCTGTATTACCTCGGCCAACTTAGCACTTTTTTAATTTCGCTCACTGCTTCTAGTTTTTTTCAGTTTCTCATTTCTCTTATGGCAACTACAGGACGATGTTTTGTCTCATCTTGTAGCCCTTAAAAACATGATAGCTGTTAGTAGCCTTCTCTCTCTTTTCTCTGTAAGAAAATGTTTGTCTTTTTGATTTTATCCACTGTAAATTCCATTACTGAAAAGCTGCTGTATTTAAAAAAGGGAGAAAACCCAAACAAACCTTGAAGATGACAAACTGGTAATGGAGGAGAGGGGGGAAAAGGGGGGAAAAAAACCTCTGTTTTGGGTTTTGTAGTATATTGAAATAGAAGATTATATATTCAGCCTCTTAGTCTCCAAACCTTTAGGACTAGGGTTAGCCTCTTTTTAGAGAAAAAAATCTGTAGGTTCTACCACGTGGGAAAGAGAAAAGTGTGAAACTTTGAATGTCTTCAGTTTGGTAAACACACTGAAAAATAACTTCTCTGCTGTGTACTTCTAGAAGGAAATACTCTGCAGCCCCTGCCATTGCTGCATACTGAGTCTATAAGGGGAGAAAAACAAGTAGGAAGACAAGAGGAAGGTGAAGTGGGGGAAAGAGGTCGAAGCGGTCCTTGTTTTCCAGAGTCCTTTTGCCTCATATCTTTTCCCACTTCCCCTTTCACCCTGTCAAACCTTCTTCTTTAAGGAATGACTCCTGAGGGATTCTGTGTCAGGAGATAAGGAACGTGTGCAGTCGTAATCTGTGCCGGCAATTGAGGTCTGCCCTTACAATTCTTCAAAAAAGTGAGAATTTTCCCAGGCGATCATAGACAATCAGTAGGTCTCAAGATGCTGAGGTTCTTTTCTCCCAAAGGATGAATGCCTGAGGCAGGGATGAACAGTTTCCAGGTGTGGAGGACATCTGTGTGCAGCAGGTTGGTGAAGCTCAGCAGACCAGAAGGTTGCAGAACTTGGTCTGCTTCCCCTCTTGGCAAAGCAGGAGTACATGTTGCCATCTGAGTGCTCTTGTCCTTACGCTAAACCAAGTCAGGGCCTGTTTCCAGGTGCAGAGGCCAGCTGACAATATGTAGCTGCGCTCATATCATTAAACTCCCTTACCCTCCAGGACAGAGTGGTTATATCCAGGCTTCCTGTGAAAATAATTTCTCCAGTTATCTTTATTCCCAGGCTTGTCTCGGGACTTGTTTGGGTAAGCACCAACCAGTTAGGTGTGAGGGACCATGCTGACAGTTCAGCAGCATCAATTCAAGGGTCCAGCAATGTGTCCTTGGCACATAAACAAGAACCAATCCCTATGGGGTGAAATAGTTCTCTAGAGATGAAATTTGGGTTAATCCTGCCTTTGACTGCTGAAGAAAGTTTGCTTTCCAGTACAGTGGTGCCATAAGCTGCAGGCTGTCCAAATGGCTTTTAGTAGTATGATGTATAATACATATTTTCAGATAAAATTAACAACTTCCATTTTTCTGGATTTTTTTTTTTTTTTGGTATGTTTTAAAATCAGTTGAATTCCATTCATTCCAAGACTTTAAACAGAGGCCGAAATGACCCACCTTTCTCCACTTCGTCTAGTTGTTGCTGCTGGAAAGTAGACTACTCTTAACTGGAAATACAGTAATAAGTGTGGGAGCGATGTTGCAATATATGTAGAAGAGGAGAGTTACAATACCTGAGTCTTGATGTTAATACCAGTGTGACAAGACACATTTTCTTACGGTTTGTGTGGCTGGCTTCGTTCAGAAAAATACTTTAAATCCTTTTTAATGGTAAAATCATAGTATGTGAAATACGTTAATGGCATCTCAAGTTACTTTGTTAGTGGGCTGAGTTGGGAAGGATGGTACTATAAGAAAAGTGTAAAACATAGTTAATTGTTTCTATGCAGGATAAAGTAGGGCAAAGTTTGATCTTAGTGGGATCAAAAATAACAACTTTTGGAAGGTAAAGATAAGTCTCAGTCCAACAATATTTTCTTGAAAAGGCTGGGATCTGGCTAATAAGCCTAATTTGGCACAGAGAAAGAGACACTCATGTACCAGGCACTGTCCCTTAGTAACTTGGCATGTCTTTCTATCAGCAGCTGATACTTGGATTTTCCAGACCAGTCCTCTTTGCTCTCAGTATTAACAAATGCATTACCACCTAACCTGTGAAGCCAGGTTAGCTCAGGGACCCTTTTGCTTGGCTGCCATTGCTTCATCTGTGCTTGCTTTTTTCCCAGGGTGCCTTACATGGTTATAAAGCTGAAGGCATGGTTTTTACTGCCCTCTGAAGAGTGGTTTGCTTATAATGGCTTTTCTCAGCTTGTTTTCCCTCTTCCCACTCCACCCCCAAGTTATTTGCTGTTTAAAGACTCTATAGACAGGATGCCTGTATCCTGTTCAGTAGAACTATGGTCAGGTCCATGGTGAAATTACCCTTCGATGCGGTAGGGAGTCACAATCCTTCACAAATGTATGGTGCAGCCTTTGGCTGTTGAATCGGAGATACTCCATCTCCCAGTTAATGTATTCTTGCTTTGGCTAAACTACCAAGTTGCTGCGTTAATTGCAGTGGTAATTGGCAGTCAGGATCTTAATAAAGTAATATTTTTGTCTCACCCCCTTCTTTAGACCTGTTATTGTGAAGAAGCTTTTAAGCAAATTATTTCTCCAGTGCTTTTTCCTCTTCAGTTGTTTAAAAATGGGCTTCTGTGCTACTCTCTGCCTAATGCCAGCCTCATCAGTTGTATTCTGTTTTCATGTGTTAGAGGTCATAGAACTTGCTAATGTTATTTGCATATAACCACTTAATGAAAAGCCTATATTAGAAAAAAAAAATTATAAGGCTTCAATCAAACTGTCTATTGGTGAGGAAGTACCTTGCCCTGTATTACGGACCTTAGCAGAAGAAGTTGCTTGAGGATTTTTTTTATAGCGTAAACATGCCTCTGCTGATGATCTGATCATGATCTACATGGAAGAGAGATTAACCCAGGTTGATACGTTTTGGTTTAAACACCAACTTTTTGGTCCAGTAAAACTACAAAGTGTCTCCCATAATGGACAATCAGTTCCACAAATGTTAATGCCTGGCCTTCTCCTCCTTGGCGGGACTGGCTAGTCATGCAGGGGTAGATCCAGGAGGACACATGCTTGTGTCTGGCAGCGATTGGTTTATTTATTGCCTTGAGCTTAGAATGACAGTCTTGAAAAACTTATTTTGGAATGACACCTTTTTTTGTTATTTCCCTTAACTTATTTTTCTGTTAAGATATTTGAATTTTCTCCCAGAAACTTTTTAGAAGCTTTTTATTAAAAAAAAAAAAAAAAAAAAAAAAGGAAGAGGCTTTTTGAGAGCTTAATAGTGCATTCTGGGAGACTGTTCTTATTTAATTTTTTTAAAATGAATGGTTTGATGCTATTCTCTGCCAAAGTTTAGGGATTTTTTGTTGTTTTTGTAATTTTTCCCGTTAGCTTTTACTAATACCCGAAAGGAAACAGTGTGAGATTGTAAGAAATTAAAATGGCCTTCAGCATACCGCTTGTGTAATCTTCTACTTTTCCACTTCTGTGTTCCCTTTTCCACCCTAATCCCAGAAGGGCCAGCATGAGACTTCTGATACAAGTCATGAGTACTGTAACTGAGTACTGAAAAAGATTTCCCACAAGGTTACAGTGGAGTGGGCAGAGCCATCAATGGATCTCTGTGTGAACACTTAAAGCAGAAGATGCTTACAACTTTAAAACGTACAGCTTTATTTTTTTTATATATATATTTTTTTAAATCCTAAGATAAAGGAGGTGTTGGGAGATGCTCCCTTTCAGAGAACAGGATACATGGAAGAAGTTGGAGTTGCCAAGCTCTGGCTTTCTTGAGGAAATCTTTGGATTTAGCATGTATAGCGAAGCAAAAATACTCATCTGTTAATTTGGTATTCTGTATGTTCTGTGCCCTTAAATGTAATTGTTTTGAAAATAAAACTAACCTTGTTATGTGATGTTAAAAAGCAGACTTGTGTGCAATGTTTTAAATTTTTTTTTTAAGAAAATGTTTGTATATAATTAAATGGTTTAATGTGCTTTAATTGGCCTAAGGTAAAGAGTAGTCCTAGAATGTAAACATATATAATTAGGATTTCTGATTTCACTGTGAGATCTCTGAACTCTTGTTTTGCAAAGTGGTTTGTTTTGTTTACAAAACACTTTCTATTATTTCTTTTATGGTGTTGGTTTAAAGGCATTTGCTTCACTTCTGTTCTAATATTGAATTCATGGTATAGTGACATCTGGTGACACTTAGCATTATCAGTTTCACTGTGTAAAGTCGAGACACTTTGAGCAAAAATGGTAATGATATGACAATTCTCTGTGTCTATGAATACACGTTTTTAAATGAGGTGGTTATAAAAATAGTTGCTGTGCAAAATGTTAGTAGTCTTCTTCAAGAAGAAAGCAAATTTTCTAATATCACTAGAGCAGTCTCTTCATTTATCTTATTTTTAAAGCACAGTGTCAAAGTGATGCTGCTTTACCTTGTATCTCCGATATAATGTTTTTTTAGATATCTGTGAAGTATTTTTGTTTTTTGTTGCTGTTGTATTTTTCTGCAGATTTTATATAAAATACCAGTTAATGAATTGCCTTTTTGTTTTTTTAACTATTCAACTAAAATACATTTCAGACCAAAACCAAATGATATCATATAGCATTTGAAACCTGCCTTTTTCCTTGCCCCCCCCCCCCCCTTTTTTTTTCTTTTTTGAAATAAGCCAAATGGGCATGTAGATAAGATCACTATAATGGATCCAGGTCTCTTTTGGTAAAGTGTTATTTAAAGGTCTGTTAAGATCTTATAAGACAATATACTGAAAAAAAAAATTATTGTAGTAGGAATATAGATTTAGAAGTGTTAATGAGATTAATACAGCTTAATTATATTGTAAGTTGCTACTGTCCATAATGACAAGCTTTTTGTCATAGAAACGATGTATGATAAATTAATTTTGGTCTAGTGTATAGAATTATCATATTGCTATAAATCTTTGAAGTAAATCTGATGCAAAATTTTCATAGTTAGCATTGCTGGCCCTGTGTATACTGTTCTTTGTATACTGTATGCATATTATTTTGCCTACTGCATTAGTCTTCAAACTAAAACTCTTATTAGAGAGTATTTGGATACTTCAGACTGTGTTTCTTGCAGTTTACATTCCTTTACCATGGCATTTTGTCCTGTCTAAAAGTATTGTATGGAAATGTTTAAAACTTCTGTACAAAGTTTCAATAAAAATAGAGGAAAAAAAAAAACCCACAACAACAGAACAGATATTTGTGAAGCTATTTTGGAGAACCTGTCCATAATTATATGTATTCTTACTTGTAGTAAGCCTTGCATCCCTATACATAATGATACTTCCCTTCTTTCCCCATTATTGCAAGGCAGACCTATTGAAGGAGGGTGTGGGCATTTGGTTAGAGAAGTAAAAAAACCTTAACTAGATTCTTTAAAACTGCAAGAATGATTTAAGAATACAGAACTTGGGTGCAGTTTGGCTGCAAAAACTTCAGGCCAACTCATGTTGTGGGGAGGTGGGGCTGAGGTGGTCTGGACTGGACTGATCTGATCTTTCTGTGACCTGAAGCTCAGGATGCTGGCAGGACAAGGCGAGCTGCCTGAAGCATCTTGCAGAGCAACAGCTTGCATGCAGAACAAAGTATGGGTGAACCCTCCTTTAGCAGGGTGGCCTTGTTGCTTATTGTGTAAAATCGTGATTTTTTTTTTTTTTAAATACCTCCAGTTGTGCTTTGCTGTCACTCTGGGACTGCCCTAGCCTTGATGCCTTGGTGTCTGTTTATTTCTGACTGTGATCTAAAAATCAGTCCTGGTGCCCAAATCCTCTAAAGAGCCCATGCCAGCAGTCGTGCTGTGAGAATGATGCATGTGATACTGTCTTCTCCCTTGAAGGAAGTAGCCAGTACTTAGATAGTTGCCTTCAGGGAGGGAAGAATACCTTCTCACAATTTTTATTTGAAAAAGATCAAAACATCAACACGGTTCTGTAAGCAGATACTGGAGTCTTCCACTTCCTTCTCCCCCTCATCCCTGTACCCCTCTAAAGACATGTTTGAACTAATAGCCGTGGAAAGCATGGTGTGAATCATGACTTCTTTGTTGTCCAGTAATGATGGTTCAGCAAGGAGGGGTCAGGCCTGGTGTTTGATTACCTGTAGATTGGGGATTAAGGTTTAGAGACGGTTTGTTGGCAAAAACTGTGAGAAGGACACTAAACTCAGATTTTTCAGCTGCAGAGGAAATGCTGCATTCATCAGAATTATTCTTGGTATTCTTTTGCTGCTGTGTTGTAGAAGGAAAGTGGAAGCTTTGCTGTTGTTTATTGAAGGAATGGATTAAAAAAACACTTTTGGAGAGGAAGCTTTGGATTTGGAATGAAAAAAAACCAAACAGTTTCCTGCCTGCAGACTTGGTTTGGATTTGTGATTTCTGGGAGGGAGTGGGACTCCTGTGTTTTCATTAGTTAGCTGTTAATTGGTTATCTAATTAGTTTATTAGGTGATTATTCATTGAGCAGCTGTCCATTGATTTTAAGAGAGGTTCAAGAAGCCTCTGTCACCAGCTGGTTCCATTTGTATTAGTTAGCAAAGACTGTCAATCCCCAGTTTACTGATGTTTAAGACTTTAGTGTTTCTTTGGGTGTGGAGTCCTGGCCCAGGCAAGTTGTGGGCAGGTTCAATAAATGCTGCAGCAGCATTTATTTTGAGGGTTCACTGGAAAAACCCAAGAAGATGATGGTAATGAGTACTCTTTGCCTGCTGGCTCTGAAGTGATTTCTCCCTCCTTGGATGTGGCTGTCCCAGTTTGCCCTGTGCATGTTCTCATGCCAGGAAAGTGAACCAGCCAGGAGGTTTCAGCTCTGTGCTTTCTTTCAGCCTGTCTAGCAAACATGTTTAATCAACTTGTACTTTGTGATTTGCTTTTTTGATGTTTTTTTTGATGTGTTTGTAGACTGATAGGGATAAGGTGACAATTTGACTGCATGGTCATGATGTTTAGAACCCTTTAATTTGTCAGCAACTAATTTTAATACTTATCTGAGCCATGAAACCAGTCTTGTAAGTTAGCTTTGAGTATCCCAGTATATATGCTGTAGCATACAGGAGAATTTAAGCAAGAAGTTGCCAAGGTTTGCTGTCACTTGTGCGTATCAGTTGGTGAAAACAGTGTGACTTCCACCTTAAACACTATTCAGATTCAGAGCCAAAGATAGTTACTTTTCTGCAAAAGCATGAGGATTTGAAAATTATGGCTATGGTCCTCACAGACTCTTTGGGAAGTTTTTTACTAACCAGATTCAGCTTTTTTGTAGTCCTGACTCCTCTTTGTTCTGTGGCAGTAAGGATGTGTATGGTGGGTGTCACAGCTGTGTGTTAAGAACCAGATCTCTAGTCCTTGAAAGATTTCTTATGAGCTCTTCAGTGGCTTAGATTAATCCGGTTGGTGCTGGTGGTACACCCTAGGTCTAGAGTGTTGGGGACTTGTTTGGAATATATCCTGACACCCAACTGCTACAATGGATTGTTTGGACAGTTGCAGGTATTTTTTCCAAGGCTGGACTATTGCTGGCACTCCAAGGCTGGAAGCCTCTAACTTGGAGAATTTGAAAATTAACTGTGTTTGGCCTTTGCAACTGTGACTTAACCAAAGTAGTGTTTGTCTTCTGGAAGCCACTCAGTTCCCATTTCCTTTGACACTGCACAGATTTCTCCCAGTTACAGAAGTATGAAAGCTGGTTTGAAAAATGCTGAATATGCCCAGAGCAATTAGACTGGAAGAACCTCTATGGGTTCAGAGCTGCCTGCATATGTGTCATGTCAGACAGCGAGCTGTTCCCTGCAGGAAAAGCATCAGGCTCAGTATTGTGTGGTGAGGGGGCAGCTTGGGTTGTGAGCTCTGGTCATGTTGTGTACCATTTGCAACAGCCCTTCTTCTTGATAATACCACTGATTTTGACCCTGAGTCATCCAGGGAAGCAAACAGTAACAGCAGCAGTGTGACAGTGGTTTGATTTGCATCCCTTCCCCAAGTTGCAGAGAAGCTAGTGAATGGAGTACCGTCATAACAACACATGTGGGACAACCAGGGGATCAGGGCCAGTCAGCATGGGTTTATGAAAGGCAGGTCCTGCCTGACAAACCTGATCTCCTTCTGCGACAGGGCGACCTGCTTATTGGATGAGGTAAAGGCTGTGGATGTTGTCTACCTTGACTTTAGTAAGGACTTTTGACACCGTTTCCCACAGCATTCTCCTGGTGAAACTGGCTGCTCGTGGCTTGGATGGGCACACGCTTTGCTGGGTAAAAAACTGTCTGGATGGCCGGGCCCAAAGAGTGGTGGTGAACGGAGTTAAATCCAGTTGGCTGCCAGTCATGAGTGGTGTCCCCCAGGGCTCGGTTTTGGGGCCACTCCTGTTTAACATCTTTATTGATGATCTAGACGAGGGGATCGAGTGCACCCTCAGTCAGTTTGCAGAAGACACCAAGTGGGTGGGAGTGTTGATGTGCTCGAGGGTAGGGAGGCTCTGCAGAGAGACCTGGACAGGCTGGAGCCATGGGCTGAGGCCAACTGGAGGAGTTTCAATAAGGCCAAATGCCGGGGGCTGCCCTTGGGCCACAACAACCCCCAGCAGCGCTACAGGCTTGGGGAGGAGTGGCTGGAGAGCTGCCAGTCAGAGAGGGACCTGGGGGTGTTGATTGACAGCCGGCTGAACAGGAGCCAGCAGGGTGCCCAGGTGGCCAAGAAGGCCAATGGCATCCTGGCTTGTGTCAGCAATAGCGTGGCCAGCAGGGACAGGGAAGGGATCTGACCCCTGTCCTCGGCACTGGTGAGGCCGCCCCTCGATTCCTGTGTTCAGTTTTGGGCCCCTCACTACAAAAAAGACATTGAGTGACTTGAGCGTGTCCAGAGAAGGGCAACGGAGCTGGTGCAGGGTCTGGAGCACAGGTCGTACGGGGAGCGGCTGAGGGAACTGGGGGTGTTTAGTCTGGAGAAGAGGAGGCTGAGGGGAGACCTCATCGCCCTCTACAGCTACCTGAAAGGAGGTTGCAGAGAGCTGGGGATGAGCCTCTAACCAAGTAACAAGCAATAGGACAAGAGGTAATGGCCTCAAGTTGCTCCAGGGAAGGTTTAGACTAAATATTAGGAAGCATTTCTTTCCAGAAGGGGTTGTTAGGCATTGGAATGGGCTGCCCAGGGAGGTGGTGGAGTCCCCATCCCTGTTAAGAGTTGGGTTGACACAGTGCTGAGGGATCTGGTGTGGTTGGGAGTGGTCAGTGTGAGGTTAATGGTTGGACTGGATGATCTTCAGGGTCTTTTCCAACCTCGATGATGCTGTGATTCTGAGGTGCCACACAGCTGAAGGAGTGATTAGCTCTGTGTTCAGGCAGCCTTTTCCTTTCAAACACTTGGGGCAAGGGGATGGTGGGCTTCAGCTTGCCTTGGAAATAAGCAACCATCCCTTTTGTACCATTTCTGTCAGTGTCTGTAAGTTTTCCAAGCTGGTGTTAGTTATGTGGGTGAATAGAAAAGCTTAAAATAAGTTAGAGAGAAAATAATAGGGGAGCCATACACGCAGTGTGTGGAGATGGGCACAAGGCTGAGTTAGAGAGGAGAGATTGAAAGAGCGAGCTTATTTGAGAGAAGAGATACCTTATCCAGAATTAAAATTCTTGCTTAAAATTAGTCTTGCCTTGGGAAATTTGGTACTATAGGTGACATTTTTGAAAAGTACACTTCTACACTTAAGTTCCAGGTTAATTCTGGTGCTGGGTTTTATGCATTATTTTTCATCCACAGCCTGTTTCCATAGGGATTATGTCATATTAAACATCTTACTAGGTAGAGTTACACCACAAGACCTCTTATCCAGAGGAGGCATAACCAGCTTTCTCAAGAAAGCAGTAAACTATAACAGTCAGCTGTAATTTTGAAAGATGGAGAGGAAGAAAGAGCAAAACTTCTGCTCTTTGTGGCGATTAAATTCCTGAATACATCTAAAAATACTGTTGTGCACAGGATTTCTATTTTAAACTTGTCTGACTTGATGCAGGTTTTGATTAGACTAGGCTGCACAGTTAAGTCTGGCTTTACATTTTGCTTATCTCAGAGTCTTCTGAAGGTGGATCTCCGAGGTTGGGCAATTGCAGTCCAAACATTTGAGGAATCAAAGGGAAAGTTTGTAAAGTTCAGAGAAAGTTCCAGGGTATCATAAAACTAGCAGCTCATTGCTTTGAGGAGAGGAATTGATGACCTGAATTGGCAAAGTGTAATGATGCATCCCCTTCCAATGTGCTCAAGGAGATGTTTACCAGTGAAAAGTACTTATATGGTGAGAGGAGCACTGGTTTCTTGACTTTGGTTCCAGCTTCTGTATCACAAGATTGGAGAAGGCTTCTTTTCCTTTCACCTTCCCCTTTTTCTGCTCCTACTGTTATCTTTTTGTTCTCTTCATTGCAATGTCTTCTGTTTTTCATCTTAAACACAACAAATGTGGTAACAACAGAAATTGTGTGTGTGCCTGCATGCATTTCAAAAGCTAGCAAGAAAAGGTGTTTGAAAATAACTGTCCATGGTTTTGGTTGGTGATTGTTGTTTTTCTTTTTTTTCCCTCCTTTCCATTCTTGATTATTTAAGCTTAAAGAATATATAAAGTAAACTTGATGAAATGTATTCACATCTAAAAGTCACAAGAGGAACAAAACTTACTTGTAGTTTCTTTTACACTTGGTATTAGCAAGCTTCTGATAAGTAGACTTCAGCTGATCAAGAGCGTTACACTGAATTATTATATTTTAATATTCCATATTAAATATAATAGTCCATATTATCCTCTTCTTCTCAATCACAATAAATTATATGTTTCTAAATGGAGTTTTAAGGAAGGTGTATAACTGATTCTGAAGCTGTGTCCAATGGCTACATTAACTCTTTCTAGTAATAAACCCTTGAAATGGCCCTGAATCATGGAGCATTTGGTTGCTGTTTACTTCAGCCTTACAAGACACCTTTTAGCGTTCCTTTTAGAAAATACCAAGAGTATTAACTCTCTAAAATTAATTAAGTTCAGCGAAGTTCAATGTTGAGGTTCATGTTATTTTAACTGTGACTTGGCATTTATAGGGTACTTGTATTGCTTGGGTTTTAGTTCAGTTTCTTTGGTAATTTCCTTTGATCTCAAATGTTGAGTTAAAAAAAAAAAAAAAAATATATATATATAGTGGAATTAGATTCTTTGAAGAAGAAAAGTGGATTTTGGAACCGAAGAGATACTAGCATCACTGCATCACTTTGACTTTAAAAGTTGCTGCTTTGTTGGCATCTAAATCCCTGGGCTCCATATTCGCATGAGGTGAAGTTGCTATCTCCTGGGCTTATGCACCGTTAAAATGCTAATTAACTATCTGTTTTGAGGATGGGGTGTTATTTTTAATACAGACTGACTGAGTCAGTTTTGATCACTCCCCCAAACTTATTTTTGGTGACTTGCCTGCTATAACTTTCTTGCTATTTGCCAAATCCATTTCTAGAATAGTATCACGCCTTTTTGTTCAATCAACACTTGATAGAAATACAAAATGGTTATCATGTTCAGGAGCACCTGGGTTTCTCCCATTTGTTCCTTATTCTGTATTGGGGAAATTGTACTGTTGTAGTTACAGAAACCTCTGTCCCTACCTAGCGCTGCCGTATGTCCAGCTCTCCCTGGACTGATCCCTCCCCACCCCTGCCCAGGTCTGAATTTCCAGGCAGGTGTCCAGAGTCCTCACGTTTTTGTTGCTCAGTGTCTGGACTGATTGTGCTCATCGGTCACATGCAGGCCCTTTTTAGCAAGGGTGCAGCACAGCTCCCACATCTTCTGTTAGCATGATCTACCACTTGTATCTTTATTTTGATCTCTTCTGAGGAGTACTTATCCTTCAGTGGTTGCACCCTACTTTAGGACTGCTGTTCTGTGTTGTTTATGCTTTTATAGTAATTGCAGCTTGTATCTTGCATCGGGAGTTCAAGTTTGTTCCCATGGCAGATAAAGAACAACCCTGTTGCTAGCTGTGTTGTATGCCTGGCTATGGTTTTTACTAATATTGGCATTATTTTTTTCTTTGCTGTCCATTCTTAATCTGCTGATTATTTTTCATGTGTTTGCTGTGCCTTCTTGTATACTAAAATAGGGTGTGACAGTTAAATAACTCCAGCTTCCCCTTGTTTCTCATTGCAAAGCTCTTCTTTTTATGCCAGTGTTGATCTTGGCTAGTTCACAATGTATGTGTGGTTTTTTTATCATTTTCACTAATAAGTTTCTAATGTTTTAGTTTCTAATGTGGTCAATGACAGTAAGGAGATGGTTTTTTTCCCCCCTAGTTTTGCAGCTTTAAATTGCAGCTTTCTTCTAAACATAGATTTTGCATTATTTGATTTCTACCTCAGTAAATGATCTCAGAACCTTTTGTAACTGTTTTGCAACCAAAAAAAGATATAATTTTATCCTGCTATTACTACATTGAAGAGATAATCATGATGGATTTCTTTCTAATTTAAGGAGATGTGCCCGCTGACTTTAAATGCTTCCTGTTGAACTGAATAAATGGCCAGGAGAACTTGAGTAGTCCTAGCCCTAAAACTAAGTATTTGGTGTCTGCTTCCTTTTCTCTCTCTCAAGACCCTTTTGGAGGAGTTTTGGTGGCTTGAGAAGGCTTCTTTTTTAGCCAGTTCTGTTTTTTCTATCCCATTGCCTTTCTCTTGAGCTCCCTCTGGCCAGCTAATGAGATGGAAAATTGAACAGTGGCACAGAGTCCTTTCACATGGACATAATTCCAGCCACAGCGTTGTCCTTCCCTTTAGGACTGGGTGGGTGGCTCCTTGTTATTTAGAAGACATCAGCATTACAAAAGCTTTATTTCAAGCCCTTGCCACGTTTCTAGTCTGTCTCCAAGCTGTTCTTTGCAGCTTCATGGCTGACAAGCTCATGTCTGTTTGGCCTCTGGTAGAACAGAATATACTTTGCCGTCAGAGTATTCCCTTTTTTTTTTTTTTTTTTTTTCTGTTTGCCTATTTTTAATACACTTTCTGGTTGCCATGTGGGTTCTGTATGACTGATAAAAGCCAAGCTACAGTTTTCACTCACGCTGGTGGTATATAACTTCCCCTCAAAAAGAGGTTGTTGGTGCTGTGTTGCAGGACTTGCTGCTTATTACTGAGCGTTTGTGGCATTGATCCTGGGCGCTAATTAACAGTGCACCACTGTCCATTTCTATTTGTGCAGTCTGGTGAGATGCTAAAGAAACCTGTGCTTTAAACAGCTTTCTGCTCACTTGGGTGATGATTATGTTAAGCTGACAGACTGGCGAGGCGAAGGGGAGAAGCGGGAGGTATGGAGGAAGTGCTTAGGGCATGGCGCTCAGCTGTGGTTCGTACAGCACCTGGGGCTGTGTATAACTTAATGGGAATAGTGGAGTTCTAAATAAACTGAACTGGATTCTTTGTGAAAAGGTGCTTGGTCACCTTGATGCACGTACTTCCTGTGGCATCAGCAGCAGCTGTGTGGGGTCTCCCTGGTGATGCAGCCACCTAGTAAATGTGGCTGTAGTGATCTCATCTGTGGAGAAAGCCAATGTTACACAGAAAGTATGTTTTGTAATGTACCTCTGTTGTGATTGTTTTGCCTGGCAGACACAGGGTTGACATGCTAGTTAACGTGTCTACCACGTTTCTGGGCAGTTTTAAGTTGAAAAAAATGTGGGGGTCGAGGAGTGGGGAATTTTGATCTGTAGGCAATAGTCCTTCAGTAAGTTCTTACGGGGGCAGTTTTTCAAGGAAAAGTTCTTGGACAGTCTGTGGTGACCTCCCTCCTCTCCTCCTCTCTCCTTCCATGGCTTGAGCAGGTCGGTAGGGCTGTGTACCTTTCTGAGAACAAGGTGACTACTGGTGGCTGAATGATAGTGAATCAAGTTCACTAACAGAGTTCACCAAGTTCACTAAGGGTGAAGACAGTTGATAGTGCTCTGGCTTGACTGTGCATACAGGAGGGGGAACCGGGCCTTACATACCAGGGCTTACATGCTCTTGCTAGTGCTTCCTGCTCTCCGGCATGGATATCCTGGCATCGGCTTCCATTTTCTCCTTTTCTCTCCCCCATCTTTGCTTCTCCACATCTGTGGTACTGGAATTAGTGCTGGCTGTTCAAGAAAAAATGTTGTGGCTACTGGGTTGGGAGCCAGGCAATACCATTTCCTATGTACTCAACGGGTCTGGCTCGGAAGCAAACCAAGGAACCTGTGTCTGTGGATATTATGGTTAGCAAAGGCTAGCCTATATATAGTTTGGTTGATGGCTTTAGGCAAGCTATGATAAACCATGATCTTTTTTGGAGAGGAAGAATGAGAGGGATTACAGTGACAAGCTTTCAAAACCAACAATTAGTTTATGTTTTCAAAGTATGTCCACAAGTGGGGAGGTTGCAAAAACGTGTAATATTTTACAATCCTTAATGTAGAAATCTGTGGCTTTCTCTTCTTGTTCTTTTTGTTTTGTTTTGCTTTTAAATACATGGGACTTGATCTTAGGCTTCATTGTGTTTAGAAACTGCACATCATGTTGGACATGCAGCCACTCGGGGAATGTGCTGATCTGTTGGCATGTATAAAAGAGACAAAAAGCTTATGTGTCATTTGAGGGTATGAGGGATGTAGAAGAATAAGCTTACCCAATAACATTTAACTTAAATCTGCATGGTTGTTAAGGGCGGTATGTCAGACAACTCCACCACTGGACATACAGCTGGCTGTCTAAAGGTCTCGATTAATTAAGATCTCTTTTGAACAGAGCTCTGTTTATTGATCAGCATTTTTTAGGCAAGTGGGAGACAAGTAGCAACAGTAAACGTAACAGTGTTTTTTATTCATTGACCTGACAGATTTCTGTTGCGATAATTATCTGAGCACTGTGAAGGCTTCTGCAACCTAACCACACCCAGCAGGTGCAGTGGGAGAAGACTTGAATGGTAGATCCTACTGCTTTCCAAGAACGTATTTTCAAGCCTAGGATTGGAAGCGCTACAGGTGTGCTGCTGTGCACAAAATATTACATCTGTTAGATTAGATGCCCTTTCTCTCCTAAAACTGCTCATTTCCCTTACTAGTGTGGGTAAGTAAAATCCTAACGGTAGTGTCAGATTCTTGTTTAAAAGGCAAAAGCTTCTAGACAGTAATGTGTACCTTGGTGCTTGCTTTGCAAACTCAGTTGTTGTTTTTATCTTCTTTCTGAAAGCCAGATTTCTGTTATGGTTCCTACAGCATTAAACCGTGGATATCACTAGCAGCTCTGTTACTGGAATTTTTGGCTTGTCTGTATTAGGCTGCTGCTTCACAACAAATGAGGGTGTCTCACCAGTAGCTCCTGATTTAAATGGGTTTGAGTGCTGAGATCCTGTGTTGATGGCAAGTAGTGTAAAGCCTGTCTAGGGTTTGGGCCAGCTTCTCTTGCCTTTGTGCCATGTAAGTTGAACTAAAACAGCCACAAGGAGCTTGGGTTGAAATTCTTCATGGGAAAAGTCATAAGAAACGAGCCTTTGCTCCCCTTTCTCCCCTTATGCTTTGGCATTTGTGGAGTGTGAAGAACAGTGTCAAGTAAAGTGGAGCTGCTACCTTTCTTTGACTGTTACTGATGTTCCTCCAATAGCAGAAGTTTGAAAGAACACTTTCCACTATGGCAAAACAACACGTGGGTGTGATGAAGAGTAAGAGATTTTGTTCTATGCTCACTCCTAGTTACTGGCATTATTGTGATCTCCTTACTTGACTTTTCTTGATTCTGTTCCTCACCTTCAGTCCTGTCAGCTCAGCCAACAGATTTCACAGTCACTCTTCCCACTCCTCGAGTACTGCTCAAAGTACTGAGAGAGTAACATGCTATAGCTCCTGCTTCCGAGTTCTTCTCTGATAGTATTTGCTTTTCCTTCTCCTTGGGTTTGTAGAGAGAGAGGACTGCATGTGACTGCTTGGTGGTAGTTATCAGACATATTAGAGGATGAAAAGTAATGCAAAATATGAGCATATAGAGAAGACTGAGAATCCAGTCTTGGAAGAAAATCCTTGTGTTGGTGGGATACTTTCTAGTATTTGAAACTAGTATGCAGAAGTATTTGAGTGACAAGAGACAGATTTAAAAGGGGGAATGAAAGTATTAACATGGTCAGCATCATTGACTGGAGCATCAACATGCAAGTGCCTTACAGAATTTGTTTTATGCTATTTCTGTAGCAAAGGGCTGTATAGTTGCGGTCTGCCTGTCCATCTGTCAGTCTCTCCTTCATAAGTTTTGAACACGCTGGCTTTGTTCCAGATAAGCTTGAACGAGTTTTGGAAATCTCAGAAATTCAGACTCCTGTTAACATTTGTGGGAATGGCTTGTTTTGTGGCCAGAGGCCAAAAAGAGTTGTAGGGAGACCCAATTAGTTCTGCAAACCTTTTGGGGAAAGAGGCCTTAAGCACGAAAGGTGCTTGCTTGAAAATCTGAGTGATGATGAAAGCAGTCATCTCAAGTCAACTGAAAAATAGTGTTATTCCTGGTTTTGAGCTAAAATATGATTTAAAGTAATATAGTATCATCTGTAAAATCTCTTAATCCCTTCATCCTAACTTTTCACACTGTGACAAGAGATACCTTTAGTATGTGTCTGTTGTGAGAAACAATAGTTTTAATACATTGAAGAATTTTGGCAAGGTAGCAACATTTCCTCATGTGTGAACATGCTTGTCTGGTCCCTGTAATTGTTTTAAAACACAATCTAATCCTATGTTGAAAAAAAAGTCCAGGCATTTTTGCTGACCTGACCTGTTCAGGCTCTTTGTGTTGAAAATAAATTTCCCAGACAGTGTATGCACTGGAGAGAGGGGGTATAATGTTTCTGATTGATGGTGAGGGGCAGTAGGTGTGATCCCGTGATTGACTCTTGTCTGCCATTAGCCCATGGAAACAAGAAAACATTTCAGGCCGTCTGTACTTCAGGTCTTTCAAAGAGCAGTCAAATATTGCAAAACATCATATGTTGAACATCTCTTCTCTGCATTTGGAGCCCCTTTCATACCACCTTGTGTCCTCAGGGAAATGAAAGAGAAATTTCACACGCAGGAGCATGGGCTGCACTGCATGCTATGAGATTCTGGTACCACCTTTTCCCACCAATTTCCATTAAGGGAATCTCTACCTTAGACTTAGTAAACTAACTGTCAGTTATCTTATACCTAAGGTGATTGAAGGCTTAGGTTTTCTTCTGACTGAGAAGGGACAGTGAAATTATTATGATGGTCTGATTTAACAAAATCTGAATAAAGCTGAAAATCAGCTCTTTCGTTATGTTTCCATTTACAGCTGTTGCCATCTCACTGGACGAGTAGACTTGGGAATATCTCTTGATGTGAAATGTTGCAAGGAACGCAGAAGAAAGCTGTACAGTTTGGTTTGTGTTCAGTTGGACATCCATTTAGTTTCCTTTCTTTGTAGGAGACCTGTTTCTTAAAATACTTCTTGTTGCTGAGAGCGTATAAGTTTGCAGTTGTTTCCAAAACATTCTAATTTGAACTTTATTAACATTTTCATAGATATTGTTGAGTGTCATTACCAAAATGATTCAGCACTCTAAAGAGCCCTGACATGCAGTGAGCAATAAAATGTTGCATCTGTTTTACCTACTGTTTTTTGGCTGCCTGTCCCTCAAAGTTGTTTTTCTAAGGAGTGAAATCTCTGCATGTTAGACTAATTACTGCATGAAAGTTCCTTAACTCTTAAAAAGGCTTGGATGTTGGCTTTGCAAAATTAATGAGATGTGCAGTGATTTAGCCAAGGGTCTAGATATCTATTATGCAGGTGCAGTTGAAATGACAATATAAAATGGGTGTGGGGTTAATTGTTGTCTCTGTAGCAAGCCACAGATTAGTGTTCTCCCCACGATGTTCACTTTAAATGTTGTGGTGAACAATATTAATGAGCATCTATGATCCAGGGACCTTAAAACTGTTGCCAATTCATAATTGCTCTTTGCCACATATATTTACTTACACTTGTGGAAGGGTCAGCCAAAGTAATACCAGGTGAGTTAAATCGATTAACTATTTCCTTTTTCCTGTTGTTGGGGCCTGACTTCAAAATTGGTGGAAACTTTGCAGTTGCCATAATTTGCAGAGGAATTGACTGTTTGTTCTTAAAAATTTTCTTCCTTAGGAGGAGGTCTGCTTCTACCTCCACTTTGCCCTGTCAAGTTACAGAACAGTCTCTTCCAGCGCTGAGCTGTGCAAGTACAGGTGTCCCTTCTAATCGCATAGTAAGAACAACAAATTGTGTACATTTCCCTCTCTTTTTTTTTTTTTTTCTTTTAAAGCCTGAGACTGCAGCTGTGCTGAAGCGCACTGTTGAGGCTCTTATGGAGAGAGGAGCCGTTGTGAGGAGCCTAGAAAACCTGGGAGAAAGGTCTCTACCTTACAAAATCTCCAAGCACAATGAACGCCACAGAAGAGGAGGGTATGCATGATGTGTTTTTCTTTAAAATCCTTTAAGTGCTCCTTTAAAATGTACATAAGTAATTCCCATTGTCTGGTCTTCCTTGTGCTTTTTGGGAGTACACCTGTAATGTCTGCGATCTCAGTAAGGTGTTATGTGTCTGTGCGTGCGAGTGTTCTGCTTCAAGTGTTTTGTGTCTTTTATTCTGTGTGGTGTCAGCTTTTTGCTAGTGTTTAGTCATTGTGTAATAAGTAGTCTGAGTCCAGGCCTGCAGAACTACTTTCCCCAACATACACAATGTTATTTTGTTATGTTATTTTTACATAACTACTTTCCAAGCCAGTCAGGCTGTTTCCTGATAGAAGTTGTACTAGGTACGATTGGTTGCTAATTGGCAGGATTGATTTTTATTCTGTAGTGCATCTGAACTAAATGTTAATTACCATATGCACCCGCTAAGACTGCCTTGTGTTTCTGATAAAGTTTTTGTTAAGGATGTTAATGATGACCATGTGGTTTACAGGAAGTACGATCGATGTAAATGAAGCTGTGGATTGGCATCTCGGATGCCGGGCTGCCCCCACAGTGCAGGGGGACAGTGCTGTGGATCACACCTCCTGCTTATGCCGGTGTGTCGTTGATCGTTGAGGCTACCTCCGAAATGGATGCTGGCTCTCACAAGGACTGAGAAATGTTGCTAGGCAACCTGCATTGCGCTGGGGCTGGCTGCGGTAATCAAAACAACAATTAGCGACATGCTCCTCCTAATCCCTGTAATGCAACTGTTCATAATCAGATGGTTGGTCAACCCGCCTACCTACTGTCTTCCTTGAGGGGTGCTTGTCACTGGAGAAGGCGAGGTGACTCCAGAAGTGCACCTTTTATGAAGCCCTTCTTGGGTCATCTCCCCGGGGGTGACTCACAGTTTCACTCCCTCTTCTGAGGACCTCTTCATTCTGCGAAGTGGGAGTGGTGACAGGTGCCAGTTAAAGCAGACTGACACAAAGGGTAGGGAGGAAATCTCCTCCACGTGCCTGTTACTTAACTGAAAGCAATGGCATTGTAGCCATGACTGTCTTGCACTCCTGCTCTGTGGTGTCCTTCAAAACATGGCTTGATCCTGCCAGTTTTGCATTTTAGAGTGAAGTCTTGTTGCCTACACGTAGGAGCTAATCAAAGCATTGTTTCAAGACACAATTACTAATTACCTCATCCTGTTGGACTAGAAGCATTTTATAAACATTAAAGTCTTTTCCGATGGCTTTAGCAGAACTAGGAGCTGGTTTTACTCTCCTTGTACAGGTGGGCAGCTAGGGCAGAGGCACTCAATTCCACTAATTTTCCATGCTGAAGTTGAGACTTTTAGCTTCTAGATTTTTTTTCTAGAGTACTTGGCACTCTCTGACATTTCACCACTTCGGATGACAGTTTCTGCTTGACTTGGGTGGCAGTACTTCTACAGACTGGGCCTTGGGTTCTTCCACAGGGAAACCAGGACAGAAGACAGTAACCAGCATCACAAGCACTATGTAGCAGAGATGAATAGAAGCTATTTCTCCAGGGGATCTTTCAGACATGTAAATTAACTTATTTACTGTAGCAGATTACCTACTTAATAAGCAGAATGAGGGGATCTGTAGACTATAACCCTCTTATTTGCAGAGTCTTCAGGGCAGACATATTTTGCGTTTTGAATGAGGCAAGATTTTAGCAGCAAATCATTGTGATTGGATCTTGAAACACAGGCAGGAAACCATCAGATTTATGCTGCCATTGCTGTTCATCCTCCTCCTCCCAGTTCAAGTGTCTCTAAATATTTAGCAGTCATTCTTCTTGCCCTGGATTTGAATCCTCTGTATTTGAATATAACAGTTCCCTCCCCTAAATTGCTTGGCTTCTTGAAAGGGAGAAGTGATTGAGAGGGGGTACTTCAGTGAATAGTTGGTTTGTGTGCTTTTAATTGGAGAACTCGAATTCAGGAGACATATTACAAAGGAAAACAGCAGGCAGTTTCAGTACCTGGTAATGTGGGAGAATTGTATTTCTGTAGATTTTGTTGAGGAGATTACCATTCAGTGTATGGGTGTGGTGGACTCCTTGTATACCATCCAATATTTTATATGGTTTGGAGAATAAGTTACTTGGGGTATTAAACGTGATCTAGGAATAGGAAGTGAAAAGTCAGTTCTTGATCCACCTTATAAAACCAGTCCTACTTTACGGCATCTATAAAAAAGTAATGATTTTTTTTAACGGGACAAAGTTTCAAAGGAAAAAAAAAGGCCTTTCACTAAGCTGAAAATACATACTAGAAAATCCTAAGGTCTTTTCTCCTTCATAGTCGTTTTTTAATTCTGTCTATGTTCCCTTTCTTAGCAAGCTGGTGTAGAGTAGTCTAATAAGTAGTACAGAGTGTGTCATCTTTTCCTTAGTCTGGGCTTCTTCTGAAGTAACTGAGAGGGCTTCTGTGAGATTGCAAGTGGTACTGTGTGTCTGTGGTGGAGAGAGCATCGAATCTTTCAAAGCTTTTCATTTTGCGTTGTTTTTTGTTTGCTTTTTTTTAATTTAAATTTTAATTTTTTTTAGTTTTGTGATTCTTAGCAGAGCTTCAGCTAGTTTATTTTCCTGTAGTGGTAGATGGTTGGAGAATTAGAAAGTACACTGAATCTAATACTTCTTGGACCTTCAGGCTGGCAAATTATATGAAAATTAATGGAACACCTTATTCTTAACAATAAATTGTATGAAAATTAGTGCAATGCAGTAATGTTGTTCTGTAAGTTATTTGATTCATCTAATATGTGATACTCTGTTATAGTAGTTAATTTGTCAGAAAAGTTACCTAGAAACAGAAAATACTCATTTTCCAAACATAAAAATTAATTGGAAGTGCAGAGAAGCTGTTAAGTGAAGATATATAGGAATGAAAGAGTTAGTTATATGAGGGAGGACACAAATAAGGACAGACATAAAAAGAAATATAGAAATGAATTAGCAGCATACAGAAGCTGGACTGGGAGGTTTTTTTCCCCTGTATGCAGTAGCAGAATTTAGCAACAGTCATAACACAATACAATGTTACAAATAAAATATATTTTTTTTCCTTTTAATCATAGTCTGTGGTTAAACTGAAGATATTTTTTAATTTGGGTGTGCAGAGAATATTGTTGAAACATGGAATGAAGTTATAAAAATCTTGATGGCCAGTGGTTCACTGGTGTGCAATGCCACACCTCCATTTTCTTTAGCTGAGGATGTGTCTCATAGTGCTTAAACATGTCATTACGTAAAAAAACCAAAACCACATGGGATGCATGCAGTATAAAAGCACTCTATCACAGGTCTAAGATTTAAAATCTCGAAGAAAAACTCTGGTAATGGTAATAGATTGCACACTGTTTGGATATTGCTTTTTGCTCTGAGTCATCGGGTGACCAGTGTTGGAGGTGCCCCTGGAAGATGAAGGTAGTGCTCCTCCCATCAGGTGCCCCATTGCTGAGGCCTGGGGCACGTTGGTGTTGGAATGGGCTGCCCAGGGTGGTGGTGGAGTCCCCATCTCTGGAGGGGTTTAAGAGTCGGGTTGACATTGCACTGAGGGATGTGGTGGAGTTGAGAATGGTCAGTGTGAGGTTAATGGTTGGACTGGATGATCTTCAAGGTCTTTCCCAACCCAGATGATTCTGTGAATAGTTGTATCATGGATCATAGCTTAATAGCCTGTCTCTTAGAGACAGCTCTTGTCCTAGTGACCGCTGCACAAACCTGTCACTCAGAATGGCATGGGATCCCCCCACCTGTGTGGGGTGTTTGCCTAAAAAACGAAACAAACCAAAAATCTTCCTCATCAGCATAGTGAGCCTAGCTTTGCTGCCTTGTAAAACTCCCAGTGCTATTCAGACTGTCCCTCTTAACCTAAAATCAAGGGCCATCAGTAGGGCAGCACCAGCTATTCACAGGTCAAATGAGACATGCTGTGTGGCATGCCTAGCAGTTATCCTTCTCCTAGGCTTTTGCTGTATGTTTTTTTCATTTAGTTAATTCCATCTTTAACTGCAATTCAGGTCTTTATACGCATACACAGCATATCATAAAACCGAGTGATTGACAGTGAAAGGACACACAAGTGCGATGCACACAGAAAAGCTACTGCTGGACTTAGACAGGTTTTGGTAATGTCTTTAGTAAACAGTAAAGAATTAAACTGGAAAACACAGATTCGTAAGTCCAATAGGGAGGATAATTGTCTCCTTAATAAAGCACTTTTCCCCCCTCTGAGTTCCAAGTGCTTTGGCATCATCTGTCTCAGATACACTGCATTACAGGCACATTACAAATTTAAGACTATCCAGGAGACTTTACAGAGAATGAGAATTCTACTGCCAATTGATCTGTAAAGCTGAGATTTTTCAAAGCCTGCCATAGGGGATTGTGGCCCACAGCTGTCGCTGGAATGAGCAGTTTTGCTCTCTGAGGCAGCTTTGAAGAGCTCAGATCATATGTATAATTGACTTGTTTCTTCTCAGGAAATTATATTCACCGAACAGGTGGTGCATGTGCATTGAGGGTACATTAAAACAAATTTAGGTCTTTCTCTTAAATGAATCTCTTTTGGCAGAAAACACCCTCCTTTTTTAGAGACCTAATATTGACAGCTTCTGAATTTCAGTAATTATGAAAATAGTATGTTTCAGGAACTGTGTGGATATGTATGAAGAATAAAACTTAAATCGCTGCTTTACTGATATTTTAAACTGAAGTTGAATTAGCTACTAATTCACATTTATGGTATTAATTGCTATAGCAGGACATTAGTATTTAATTTTTAAAATATTTAGGAGCATGATTCAAGTAACATCTCACAAAATTGTAACAAATACTATTCACCTTATAGATTAATAAAATGTGACAAGGACACATTGTTTCCAGTGGGGGTTAGGTATGTAAATTTAGTTGCGGCATTGAGGCTGAGTGACTTGCCGATGGCCACAGTGTCTCTGAAAAAACAGTGGAAGAATGTAAATAAGGATTACCAACTTTATCTCCTAATGGGAAATAGACTTGGGCCAAGTTTTACTAGCCACTACTTGTTTATAATTTTCATTGAGTTGTATTTAAATTGATTTTAACACGATGCTTTGCTATTTTTTTTTTTTTTTTTTTTTTAAATACTGTATTACATGTATCGGGGGCTGCTTATTTCTGGAACAAACAAAAGTGAACTAATTTAAATAAGGTGTGTAGTAGTATTTGAATTCAAGGAATGTTAAAGTCTGGATTTATATGCTGGTTAAGATGGTACAGAAGCACTGAATCCCTCAAAGCAGCTTTCAAATAAAGGGTCCAGACTGGGGCTGGGTGATGACACTGCAGAGCCATGGCACATATTTGGTCAGTACTAAACTGAAGAATATTGCAACTGCTTGTAAAATGATAGATCCCAGTAGCACACACAGTCTGTGGGTTTGCACTTTGCGGCATACCTGTTTTCTTTGGCCTTGCCAGGCTATGCCTTAATCATATGTTTGTGACGCTTAATGCTTCAGGGCATCAGATAAAGGAGGTGGTTTGGGGGACGTGGTTGGTATGTAGGGTATTTTTACTTTAGGGGAGATGGTACAAGGGTGACTGCAAAACAGATCTTTGAAAAAATAAGATTCAGACACTCCTTTGGGAAGGTAATGGCTCAAACTTTTTGCAGACCAGGAAAATATTAAACTGGAAGGAGCTATGACAAGGGCTCTGGGGAGAAGAGAGTGGCCAGGTGTAACTGAGTTTTGAATACTGGGTGTCGTGCTATCCAATAGAGATTTGTTGTTAGTGATTTTATTTTTCCTCCCTTCCCCAAGTGTTGCTTCCATTCTTATTTTTGTTATCTCTGTTGTAGAAAAAATTATATACGTCATCCTGATCAGTGCTCAGATTTAGTACAGTTTTGTAAATTGATAGAGCACCATGACCTTTCCCTTCTTTTTTTTGTGTTTGTGTGTGCTTTCCTCAAATCTACTGTAGTACAGTAATGTTTTTAGACCTTTCTCCCCACATTTTCATTTAATTTCCTTTATTTGTGAGTTCTCCAGCTAAAAGGTGTGTAATTCTGATTATTCATAACAATTTCCATGTTCTATTTGCCAGATTTTCATTGTCTTGGTTTTTTCCCTTTCAAATTTGATTTTGAAAAGATGGCAATTTTCTTTTGTTATTTGCTGCTTGTCTCTTAATCTTTTTGTTTTGCTGTTCACTCCCAGTTATCTCATCAGCCCACTTGTTCTCTGAAATAGCAAAGTCAGGTCTTACTGAGTTGGTTCTTGCTGAATTGTATTTTGGGAGCTTATCTTAACACATGTATGGGGAATTTTCTGTAAGAGGTGTGCAGGGACCCTGGTGATTGCTAGGGTCCACTGAGGAGCACAGGATATATACCAATAGCATCTAACAGGATCTGGAGTCAGAAAATGCAGGTTGCAGTTTTAATTGCGCTGTGGACTTGTTCGTGTGATGGGGGAAAATGGTGAGGCTAGGAGGTAATTTCCCAGGGACGCAGCATGGAGAACTCAGCTTGGCTTCTAGGCCCCGCAGTGCTGCGATTACCCGCCAGGAGCTGGAACACCAAGCTTCAGTACCAGCTTCGCCTCTGCTGCGATGGGGAAGGCTTGGAGGCTGTCCTGGCCTTCCCACAAACTGCTCCCACCTCCTCTGGGTGGTTTAGGGTCTGAAGCAGTTAGTCCTCCTGCAGGAGCACCTTGTGTTTTGCCTTTGTTATGTGGCGTGTGGTGTAACGTTGCTTAGCCAAAGTACGAGCTCATGAAAGGGGCCATGACTCTCGTTTCTTGGTGCCTCAGTGGCCTAATACACAAGGAATAGATCGTTATTAAGAGGAGTATTTCAGTAATTGAGCATCATGTTGTTTAAGGCATTTGAATGTTTTGGAAACGTATCTATGTAAATTATGTTACATGTTCAAACTTTACCTCTTTCCATAAAGAGCTTAGGAACTGTACTTACACAACATATTTTTAAACGAGCAGCTTGTGGCAAAATAATACTTCATGTGGAGAAGAGATGCTGAAGTGTCTTCCAATAACGTATGCTGTCTGGATATAATTTTATTTACTTTATTTGTAAGAGTAAAATAATAGTTGCCCATCAGAATTGTTTTCTGCAGTGTTTGAGTTTTAACAGCCCTTCTCTTCTCCACACCCCCTAGTAAAATACAAACTATTGCATAAGTAAAGGACTTCATCATGCAGATAAATGTACCGACATGTTTAGCTTCGCTCAGGTAGACTCTCTTGATGATTTCCATGACTATTGAAGACCAAAGAGGAGGAAAACAAAAAGAGATGAAAGGGGTTGCAAGCTTTCCTTTCTTAATACCACCAAACTAAATGTATAGCTAGTGCACAACTTGTTTGTTTCTGTTCAGATTTTAGAACATCTTGATCTGTTTCAGCAAAAAGGAATTTGGGGTCTATAATGCACTTGAATGAGAACAAACCAACTTGAATATTTGAGTATTTGAGGCACATTTGTAGTATTTTCTGCTAAATTGATTGTCTTCTTCCACTAGATGGGGCTTTCTTCATTGATGAGTTGAACCATCCCTTTTCCTTCAAATGCTTTTGTCCACATGCACATACATGTAAGTGTGGATGTGCCTCAAGTACCTCAAGTATCAGAGCCCTGAAATGCCTTTTTTTTTTCCCTCTACCTTACCTGTTGGAGTGCAATTGGCAATTTTGTTGCTTGTCAGAAATGGCACTGTGCAATAGTTTGTGGTGTTGAGGCGCCAGTATAATTTTCTGATGCACTAAGTTATGTAGCATCCTTGTGCAAACACACTGATTACATGTCATGGTTGCTCTCAAATAGTGGGCTCAGTGGAATGAGAATCAGTCACCATTTGGGGTTTTTTTTTAAGCTGTAAATTATACATAAGGCGGAGAAGTGACACAAGCAAATTAGTACTTGCTGTGTAACTTCAGCAGTGTTGATAACAACTTTGCAAACTTCTCAAATGCTGCCCGGTGAACATGACTTCTCGAATACTCCAAAGAGGTCAGGCTGGTTTCTCTCTTGCAGTGTAACTGTTTTATTTTATTTTTCTGCAACGCTGCAAAATGTCTTTCCATTATTTAATTAGCTCAATAACATGCATCTATGTATAGAATTTGGCAAATGAAATTTCTGAAGACTGTGGATGGTAAAAGGTATTTTTCCCCAAAGTACTTGCTCATTATGGATTGTTTGCGTCATTGCTGTGGCGCAGTCTAGTTACTAAGGTACCAGCTTTTGGCTTTGATCTGGTACTTCCCCGTTGCTGTCCTTGTGATTTTCAAGAGACTTCCATCTATTCCATATGTATTTTTTAAAAGCTAAAAGTAACACGTGTACTAGGCCTTCCAGCTACAAAATTATAATTCTTCTGAGCATGAACTTGCGTGCCTGCCCTGCTGAGGAAGGGTAGCTAGCACAAGAGTTGAGAAGAAAAGCAAAAAACTACCTGTCTTCAGAGCAATGCAGAGGTCCCAAAGATGAAGTGAACATACAGGTAGCAAAAAAAATTTCATTTATATAGGATTACCTTAATCAGAGTGAATGTCCAGCAGCTCTCACATGAGTGCCACAGCTTGCTTTCCTCCAGGTGGTTTTCTGTTTCATTGTTAAATGCTTCACCTCTACCTGTTTGTCAGAACATTTTCTTTCCTTTGTATCTTCCACCTCCCCACTAGGGAAATTTATGTACACTTACTGCCACTATGTAAAGGAGAAATTTAAGCTTACAGACATTTTTTTGGGGCACAACTATGGGACCAGACAGCCTCTTCCAAGTCCACCATACCTGTGCTTTTCCCTTGGCTCCTCAGGCTGATAGACCTGTATTCTAGGAGGATTTAAAAGGGAGTTTTGATGCAGGTGCTTTTCAGGTTCTTTCAAGTCCTAGACTGTCCATCTGAAAGCAAAATGTTTGAGTATCCTTAGGACTCAAGGTTGAAACAGTTTCTGGGCTTGAATATGTTAAAAAGGATAAATGAGACCTGTCTTTTTTTCTCTTTTTTCTTTCTCTCTCATATGCAAAGGCATGTGCTCCTTTAATTGAGATCATACAATATTTTAATTTTTTTTCCGTTATGCATTGTTTTAATATGTTTCAATCTGCTCTTCTGTATTTAAATCATCCTTCTATTTACAGTCAAGCAGGATGACAAAAATAACTGTGGTCTCATAGTGAATCAGTGGAATTTTCCTGCATTTCTCCCCTGATGACTCGACTGACTCCTAGAGAGCCTAAATGCTTTTGCATTTTTGCTTGCAAGAATGAGGTGTTTTCCCTCCTGCATTCCTGTATTTTTCCCTGTCTTTAAAACTCACTGGGATTTGCTTTTGTTTACTACACAAACAGTAGCTACAGCATTGTGTATCAGGTCATAGATCACTGCCTGAAACTAAGATTGCTGCATGCCTTACTGAGAGTCCATTAAAAAAAAAAAACCCCATGGCCTCATGACAGCTGATTTAAATGTGTATATTTGGGGGGAAGAGGTACCAGATCTCCTCAGGGATTGCGTTGTCAATTGTGTTTGGTTATTGCTTTTTCAGCCATTAGTTTCTTCTCTTTCTCTAATGAAGAAATAATATTTTTTTTATGCTGGGCCTCTTACTTCTCTCTTTTTTGGCACAGGGTAGCAATCATTGCTTGTTAACATTTGAAGAGTGGTGGTTGTTTTTAAAAACTCGCATTGTCCCCGATTACTGCAGTTTTGTATCCTCAGATAAAATACCTATTCTGCGAGGAGTCATAAAGATATGCTGTAACAGCTCATCCTCCCATCCCCCACTTCTCCTTCAGTTATCAACAGTGCGTCAGTGGAAATTTCCACCCTTTGCTAATGTGAGAGAAAGCGCAAAGTTGCAAAGCAGCCTTTGGAGAAAAAAAAACCCACTATTGCCGTTTTAGGAACACAATGAAAATCAGCATACAATTTGCAAGCAGAAATGAAATTAAATTCTCAAGAAATGGTAGGACTAAAATGGTGTGGCAAAGAGCATGAATTGCAATATGAATGAATGCTCTTGTTAAGGGAAGGGGGCATGAGGGTGGTGGTGGATCCCTATCCTCCTTTCTGTTAGTTGCAACTGTGAGAGGATTTGGAAGGCTTCTTCCCAAGGAGAAGAGTTAAGTGTCATCTGTTAAATTTACCAGTGGCTTTTAATGGCTTTAACAGAAAATATGATTTTCCCTTTTTTAAGGGGTGTGCATCCTTCAGATGTTGCTGTGCAGTATTTCTAATGAATTGTTCAACCTTAAAAATTATTTCTCTCCCTAAACTTTTAACCAGGTGGCATGTCTTAATTCTGGAGACCAGAAAATGGTAGGAAGTTCAGTTTTCCAAATATGTTAGGCCAAATCCTGTTCCCCATTGAATCCTGTGAGGAGGACTGAGCTCACCAGAGTTCCTCCAAATCCATCTTGAGGCAAGCTATTCCTGTAGCTCTCAGTAGCCCTCCTGCAGTCAGAGGAGCAGCACCTTTTCTGACATGACCTGGCACTGGTCCCTTGGCTTCAGTGATGCTTGGCCACAGCCCACAGCAGCTGGGCATGTGTTCTGGAGGACGCGTTACTTCAGTATGGGCCACAGGGAGATTTTTTTCCATCAGACCCCTCATGTACAAGAATTCAGTGCTTCAATCTGAAAAAGTCTTCAGAGAGGAATTGTGGCTATTAATGTAGATGCCTGCGTAAAGAGCTTCAGGATTAGGATGTCTGGCTAAGGAGAAGCATCTTTGCCATGTTTTCCATGGGTGGATTCCACCCCTGTGCAGTAATCCACCACACGCTGCTGAGTCATTTCTGGCCCGATGGGTCTCCTCTGCGAGTAGTATTTTTATGTAACACATTTCGTTGGATGAAAATGAACTCCACGCAGCGTGAAGAACACAAGTGTTTCTGTCGTTCATGACCACATCTCCTGTGTTTCCTGTTCAGACTCCCAGTTCAACTTCTGGTCTTGGAGACTTAGCCTCCAAGATTACCTTTATGAAGATGGACCGTGATGCTCATGCTATAGTTGACTTAGCTAATAATCCATACCTCTTGCAGAACAAAGTCCTCTCTGTTAGGTACAGTTTTTAAATCAAACTGGGATGCTTGATCTAGCTTGGGTAATAGGACTTCAGCTGAGGGATATCACTTTAAGGGTATACTGATGCTTCGTGGGGAGGTGTGCTTGAGTGGACTAGAAGGAAAGGAGAACTTTAGTAAGAGGATGTGTAAAGATGGAAATGAAATAGCTAGGTGGGAAGTGCTGTGCTGTACACTTAGTCTTTAAATTACTGATAGTCTTGGAAACAAGGTGAGTGGTTCGTTCTCTTCAGTAGGATTTCTGAGACAGTTGCAGTGTCTTTTTACTGTACTGGAGTTAGTGCCATGCCAAATGCAGACAAGGTGATTAAAAAGTGTCCTGGTTACAACTTTGTTGACAATGCTGGTTCATTCACAGCATTTCAAGGGAGGAGGGGTGGCCAGTGGCATGGATACTCATTTTTGCATTAGTATGATGGCTAGCACTACATTGCTCATAACTTGCAGGAAAAGCATACATAATGTTGCTAACTAATTTAAGGTAGATCTTGCGTTAAGAGACAGGATCTGAATTTGCATGTCTGACATGAAGTTAGTGCACTGTGTGTAGTTTTGTCCCTTGTCTGAAGTGGGACTCATGAAGTGCAGTAGACCTCTTTGACTGTTTGGGTGTACTGGAGTTTTAAAAGCCTCTTGCAAAATTATAACTGAGCTCATGAAGAAGGTGCAGTTCTCCAGCAAAGGAGTTTATTGAAGAAGTAACCTTGGTGGCCTAAGATTAATGGGGAGCAACATTCTCCTTCCAGTAGGTAGGCGATCAGCTTTTTCTTTATAGGTGTCAAAGACAGCTGTGTGGTGGACATGAACTGCTTACCTGTAGCAGTGTGTTTTATATGTGCTGTGCATGTGTCGAAGTAAGACCTTTCTGGTCCTGCCAAGGTCAGCACAACCATATGTATGCTTGTCAGCTGCCAAGGGTGCAAGCACGCATTGCCTGTACGTGGCTTCAGTTCCTACCCTCAGATTGAAAATTTAAGCCATGTTCACACCAGAAATGTGCCTAATTTGGGATAAGTCCATCTCCTTGGGTTTCTTTTGCTGTATTTTTAAAATTTCCACTCAGCTCTGAAGCAGAACTTTAAAGGAGGAAGTGTGCCTGTATGTATATATGCTTGAGATGTTTCACACTGGCATTTGCTCCCCACAGAAATAATGCTGTGAATTCAAAGGAGGAGGATGCATGTTCTAACTGAAATGAATGTGCCACCCTATTTTTTTTTTTTTTTAACGCTATTCAAATCAAGGTGTGGAAATGGATGGAATAGGTACAAGAAGAGTAAGCTCTCTTTAATCTCCTTGGGTAAGCAGTGATGTACAACAAAGAAAAGTTCAGGCTGAGCCTGCTTCACTTGAACTTTTCTTATTTGAAGTCAAGGTAATACTGAGCTTTTATTTCAAATCATTCTGGTACCAAAATGTAAGAAAAAATGATACAGTTTCATTTAAGAAATCCCACAGTTACTTGAATTAAAGTTGATACAGTACAGGTATTTTTTTATTTTTATTGTGTGTATGTTTTTCATTGCAGGTATTTTTTGATAGACTTAGAGGGCCCACCTTCGATTGTATCGACCATGATGGATCATTTAGGACGTGATATTGATGTAATTAGACGTGGTTTTATAAAACATCCTGTATCAAAGACAGAAGAATGCAGTGGCATAATCCCAGTCAACTATGAAGATAAACTAATTGTCAAGAAGAAGTGAATATTTCAAATAGCATGTTTGAAAGGTTTTTTTTTTTAAGTTTTTTTTCATTCTTGCTTTGGAAAACAATTGTGGTAACTAACGTCCATCAAAAAGAATCAGTTTTGGCCATGTTATGTGTGTGGTGTAGTACACTATCTTGAGTTATTGTAACATTTAAGGTTTCTTTTTGTTTAAAATAATTTGAATAGACTTAAATCTGTATGCTTAACTTGATATCTGACAATTGATTTTCTTTTCTCTTGGAGCATTATGTTGATAATGAAGATTTATCCATCATCAGAATGCTAAAAATAGCATTCTTTTCCAAAGACAGACTACTTCAAAATATGTATATTTACATAAGAGATTAAGAAATCTACAGTGTAAATATAGCAGTATAGGATGTGATTTGTTGGAGGGGGGGGGGTTTGCTTGGTTTTGGAAAAAGGTAATAAAAGCGTGATTAAAAATAAAGCTTGACTCATTTTTTAAAAGCAGAAAAGGTACGAGAAAAAATAACCGACACTGCTAAAAGACGCGTCATACTTCTTCCTTTAAGGTATTAAAACTCTGTTCAAAGTACAGGTAAAAAGTGATTCTTATAGAAGAGTCCAGAAACTTCCAGGTAGCAGGTTAGAGAAAAACCATGCTTATATGTGAACAGAAGAATAAAAGATGCTTTGTTTTACCATCAGCTAGACCCAGGGGGACATTTCAGACTGAGAAAAATGTCAGGACAAAGGTCTTAATGTGTGTTTTCTCTTTCTTTTGCTCCTGTGAAAACCACAGAAAATGTGGTGCACGTGAAAGGTGACATTAATGTCGTATGACCTCCTGCAGGTTGGACATAAATTCAGTAGTTTCTGGAGGATCTCCATATTTCCCCCACACTCCTGAAGGAATGCACTAGCCATTTCTCCTTCCGAAGGAGCGTGTGTGTTGTATAGTTACTTCTGCAGAAGAAAGTAAGTTGCCACTGGTACGTTGTTATGCAGAGAGGATAGTCTTTATGAGAATGAGCTTCATGCAGAAGCTGCCTCTCTGGCACTCCAGTGTCATGCATTGCCAAAGGGAAGGGCAGTGCAGAGGCCACGGTCAGATTTCCAGAGACCTGTGACAGGTCTTGCTGGTGCAACTACTCTCCAGTGTGCTATTTCATCATGAGTTTTTCATGTCTCTTTTTCATGGAGGTACCTGGGCCATTTCGGGGCCAGGATGCTGCTTTTATCCTTGGATGTAGAACTTCAGGGGGGGAAAAAACCCCGTGTTTCTTCTGAGTATCTTTTTTTAAAAAGGAAAAAGTGAATTAGAAAAACGAAAGAGAAAATTTTCTTTCTGTACATGTTTATTTAGGAGACATGAATGTGTGTGGTTTTGTGGGTTTAGGTTTTTTTTTTCTGCTGGTTTTTCTGTTTTTAAATCTGCTTTTCTTTTAAGAGCAGACTGTCACATTTTGTGTCTTCTTTCCTGGAAAAAAATGCTAGGAGAATGGAGAGAATACACTGCACGCTTGCTGAAGCTGAATCCATATTAGATGTTCTTTTTTTTGTAGTTACTGCCAGTTTTGATCCTGGGTTGCTGTGTGGGCAGAGTTTTTCTTATCAATGATTTTTTTGCTTGTAGGACACACCTTCTGTTCATACTCATGTGAGTTTCGCCAGAAGAAGCCATAGGTTTGTAAGCCTTTGCCACAGGTTTGGCTCCCTGAGTTGCCCTCTCTGTTGGGCTGCTGAAAATTCAGATTCGCAGTGTAGAAAGCATAAACTGCAAGTAGGGAAATGCTTTAAAGAAAGTGTTTTACTCAAAAGTTTCTCAGAAGCTTTTCTTAAATAGAAAGTGAAGAGAAAGCCTATCTTTTAGAGTCACTTTGCCTCTGGCTAGGACTTGGAGCCCTAGATTTCATTGGAGTACGAAGAATATATAAGCTTTCAACTTCACAAAATGAAGATGATGATTGTCAACAGAGTCTTTACACATATAAATATTGCATGTTTGTCTTTATTAAGTTTCCTTTAGCGTAGTATTAAATTTTGCATTTAATTTGTTCCAGTTTCTAGGTTGATGCCTGCATTCAGTAGGAAAATCCTAGATGCTCATTAGAGATGAGTCCATCAGCTTATTATTAAATATAAGACATTATTTGTTGTGAATTAGGACCTTCGGTCAGTCAGACATTCATGCCACTCTTTTCTGTGGGGCCCATTTCTGATCTTAACAGAAGATTGATGAATGTCAACAGTAGAAGCCTTGGGCTCCTGAGTCCAGCTCATCCTAAGAATGGATCAGCAGTAGCACATCTCTCTGAGCCGTAGCTGATCCTGTTTTCTGAAGTACTGAGCATGCAGAGGGGAGTGACTGAAAGGTGCCTTTGCTTTTGGGATAGAAACATTGACCACTGAAACCAGTGGCCACAAGGAGAGCCATGCCTGCCGGACTGGTGCGTGGTTATATAAGCACTGGTGCTTTCTCAGCAGCAGGATTTATTTATAAAAGCTCTGCTGAATAGCTGGCTCTCAACTGGATGTACTATTTTCTTCATAATTGATAGTTTCTAATAAGAACATTTTTTATTTTTTTGTTTTAATAGGGGGTGGGGGAGGCTAAGGAAGGAGTCTTGGGTTGCAATTTGTTTAGCCCAGTCAGCCAACCAGACTGGTAGTTAGCTATTTTGGGAAACTAATGCATAACAGCGTGCGCCTTCTCTCTTAATAGCTGTAAACGCAGGAATGGACACTGGAGTATATCAGAAGATTGGAGCAGTTCTGGGTTTGAGCAAACAGTCTGAGTTGTGCCATGGAAGAAGGCGAGTAACTGTACCCTGAATGAGCATAGATTCTCCCTGCAGAGGAAGGGAAACCTTTGCATGTCTTTCAGATGTGTTTGCCTTTTTGATTGTCGATAACTGGTTTGTCCCGCTGGGCTGTGGGTGACTCCTGATCTCCAAGAACTAAATTTCAGGACGACTATGTGGTGTTGCTGGAGAGCCAGAAGAGCCTGTGCAGCCAAACCATGGCCAAATACCTAAAATGTCAAAATCCTTCAGCATTCCCAAAGCCCTGAACAGTTTGAATACCAATACTTTAAATTTTGTTTACCAAAGAATCTGATAGTGAAGCTCTTCTACCCTTACTTAGATTGTTTCCGAGTGTATAAAATAAGTAGTTTTATGCTCCTAGATACTCTGGTTTTCTTGTTTGTGGACTGTGGAGATACACAGGATTGGGTAAGTATTAAAATAACAACTGGCAGTTCTCCTGGCTCAGAAATGTTTTCTCTTCTCCATCTTGACCTTCAGCAAACAAATGAGCATGAGCGGTTTTATGGTGAAGATCTTCAGTCACTCCTTTTTCCTGATCTTGTCTCTCTTTCTCAGCTGAATCTTGCACTCTGGAGGTTTCTTCAGCTGACTGAGGGCACTGCATCTTCAAAGCACTCAGTGTGGTCACTGTCTTGACCTCAGGAGTTTTGTGCAGGCAGTGATTTGCTCCCACGGATCACAGGTGCATCCGTACACTCTGTACATCTGACTAGTCTGTCAAAATCCTGTGTGTTGATAGTGTGAACTTAAAGAAGTCAGCAGACTATTTCTGAGTGGTTTAATGGCACTCTGAAAATGGCAACAGTTGATGTGACTCGTGGGCTCCTACTGGTGAATCTAGCTTTGGTCACTGAAACACATCACCTGTCCCTTAATGAGATCAGTTTCTGATTAGTAAGTTGCTACACTCTGTTATGAAGGAAGACTGAAAATTAAAGCAGTCCTGTTGGAGTCAGAAATTTCTCTTAAGACACAACCAGTGCGCCACACATTACTTCTGCTCAGAGAGGCTCCTAGGATCTGTCCAGCACTGCCAGTGTGTCCAGCATAAATGTTCAAGAATCGCAAGGCAAACTCCCAAGATATTTTGAACTCATGCATGTAATCATGGGCTTAAAAATCACGACTATTGTTTAAAATGTGAGGTTCTTTTTATTTGCCTTTTAGATTTTATGATTCACTTTTCTCAAACCTTGTTGCTGGCATGATTTTCACTTAACATCTGACTGTGAAAAACACAAGCAAATGAGATACTTGATAAATTCATTGGGACTGGTGCTGTGTCCCTCCACCCACTGAAACAGAACAAGGGAAATTAAAAAGGGAGTCGTTATTGTGTCCTTTCCTAGAATTCTGATGTTCAGATAGGATAAAAATGAGAATTGATGTGGAGCCAAAACATGCATGTTCCCAACTGCTGCATGAAGGGAAGATTAAAAATGTGTTACTCACAATGACCTATGTAATGTGTTGCTTTCTTAGTGCTGCTTCAACAGACCTTTAAAAACATGCAGGCTGTAGCTGGTGGACTACCTTAGGCTAATGCTGCTCCTCTTTGCACAGCTATTTGTGCAATGCTGCGGAGGAGTGGGAGAGTCACCACTTATTGGATGCTCGTTAAGAGGGGGAGTGATGCATTGACAGATTCCAGTTCTGGAGTATTCAAGGTTGCCTTCTAAAAGCATTTTTAATGGGACATAATGCTCATTGCAAACCTGGGAGAGTTTTTGCATTGTGCTTAGGCTGTCAAGTCAGCCTTGTTTGAGGAATGCTAACTGGCACGTAGAAAATCTGGCTTATTAAATTCTTCAACATGTTGAGGATAGTTTTGGGGGATGGTGTGGCTTCACTGAATCAGTAAGAGGCCTCTGGCTGAGTTCTGGTAGGAGCAGATGCACTTACTTCCAGGGGAATCCTTTAGCCATCCTAGGAGGGTTTGCAGGCTTCTGAACTTTTGTTGATGAAGACTCTCATGACGCTTCCACACAGGGGCTGGTTGGTGCATCTTGGAGAATGCCTGATGTGTGCAGGGCTCTCACGGAGCTTCTGACTGTGGTAATGAGGTAAGTTCAGCTCAGTTTTCTGCTGAGGGCTGATGTGAAAGTTACATGCAGGGAGAAAAAGGCTTTACTTTTGAGTTTCCCTTCACAATTCACCTTGGAAGCAGCAGTGGGGTGAAGCAGAGTGGAGAAGGCTTGTTTCATACTCAGTGTTCTTGCAGGCTGTCTTCCCCACTGTTTTTTGTATGCGATGGGCAGAATGAATAAGTCATGTATAATCTGTTTCATCTGTATGCATTGGTACCTGGGAGATATAGGACTGAGGAAAATGTAAAGAGCAGGAGGTTTATTATCTTATTAATGCATGGGCATCATTCCCATTCTTTTGCTCAGTGAGTGGGAATGTTGTGAAAGAAATACACTCACTCCTTAAATGTCGAGGAGGTAGGCACCATAGAAGTGCTAGGATCCATAGCACTGGGGTGCAGGGGTGAATGGGGACGAGCACCTTCAACAGTCAGTGGCTGCAGCATGGTCATAACAGACCACACTGGGTGAAAAGTGCAATGGAGAAGGGTGTCAAAGGAGTAAAGGGTCTGCATGGAGAAGCTGAAGGGACCCACACTGAGTACAGGCCACAAAGGCGTGTAGGAATGTTAAGGGGGGGAAAAACCAAAGCGCATCCCTCCCTCCTGCCCTGAAGCAATCGGTATGTTTGCACAGAGGAGCACTGGAAGCAGCTGGTGGGTATGGGTCTGTGCCCAGTGCGCTCAAAGTGTAGACACAAGACTTGTGCTGCGTCAGCATGCTGGAGGAGAATCAAACCAAAATTGTTTGATCCTCCAACTTGCTAACTGTGAGGCAGGGTAGGATATTGGAAGTTGTACCAGCCACTGGAAAGTGCAAATGGTTTGCTTTAGTAATCTCTGCAATCCCCTATAAATAATGCCCTCCCCTATATTGATAAAAAAAATTACATAACAGCTGCACCCAGCCAAAAGGGAAAAAATAAACAAAACAAAAAATGAACTAGTGCGCTCATGATGCTGGTCAGATTCATCTGAGCCGCATTAGGAGAGCTTAGGATTCCTGACAGAGAAAGAAGGACCTCCATCAAGAAGGAAAATCTGCATAATCTTGGGCTGGAAAAGTAGTTTTCAAGAAACTCCAGACCCCAAGGCTTTGCTTGTTAGGCAGGGTGCAGCCTGAGCTGGAAGGTGGGGGACTGGTATGTTGGGTCATGCTCAGCTACTCGTTCATGGGGACGTTCACCCTGGGGTTCCTACACTGGCTGGCCTCTACATCAGCAGCGGCTGCGCCCGCTTTGATGTGATGGCTCTTCCGTGTTCCATGTGTGCGTAGAAATTGCTACTGGATTGCGCTGGCACGCTTGTTAAGCTTGTCTGAAAAGTGATTTAGTGGATCAAGAGATAGAGCTGCAAAGGGTTTCTCTCCCCAGGCTGGATATAGCGACAGAGCTGCTGGGAGATATTTGCACTGTGGCTGAAGGAAACTTTATTCTCTGGTTAGAGAAGTGCAAAAGGACTGTCAACTGCTGATTGATGGGCCAAGATTTGACTTTAAAAGATGTGCTTGTTTGTTCAATGTATGCTTAAATGCTTGGGTTTGTCTTAGATCTTACGGTGTCTCAGGTTGTGCTTTGGGCTGCAGTCCACAGGAGTCACCTGTGATAGACAGAGCTGACAGTAATGCCCATTTGATGGTCCCTGGATAGGACATAGGGGGTTATGGAGTCCATGGAGGGACATGGCTGGTGAGTGCTGGTGCTGCACCTGCCTTTCTCCTTCCTCCTTCCTCCTTTCCTGCCATAGCTATCTCCAGAGAGGTGTTCCCCTACCATACTCTGCCACCCCCACCCGCAGACTTCCAGCTCAGCCACTGAACTTCTCATCGGATTTGGGCTTAAATGGTGGATATTGTCCTGGTTTCAGCTGGGATAATTTTCTTCCTAGTAGCTGGTACAGTGCTGTGTTCCAGATTTAGGATGAGAATAATGTTGGTAATACACTGATGTTTTAGTTGTTACTGAGCAGTACTTACACCTATGTTAAGGACTTTTCAGCTTCTCATACTGCCTTGTTATTGAGGAGGCGGAGGGTGCACAAGAAGCTGGGAGGAGAGGCTGACCCCAGCTGGCCAAAGGGATATTCTATACCATATGGCATCATGCTAAACAAAAAACAGGGAGGAGTTGGCTGGGAGGTGATGGCCCACTACTCATGGACTGTCTGGGCCCTCAGTCATCAGGTGGTGAGCATTTGTACTGTGCATCACTTGTTTTGTGTATTCTTTTATCATTATTACTATTTTCCCTTCCTTTTCTGTGCTATTAAACTGTCTTTATTTCAACCCATGTGTTTTACCTTTTTTTACAGTTCTCTCCCCCATCCCACTGGGGGGGTGTGTGGTGCTTAGCTGCCTGCTGGGTTAAACCATGACAGTCCTTTTTGGTGCCCAACGTGGGGCACGAAGGGTTGAGATCTGACCAGAGCATGTTAAAAAAAAATTGTAACAAGCATTCATTGTATTAGTTTAATAGTCACTGGTCATAATGATTGAAGTCATGCTGATTTATTTGCTCTCAGAGTTGCATTGTAACCTTACTTGCTGTGTGTGTTCCCTGTTGTGCTCTTTATCACCTCTGGGGACTGGGTTAATGTTATCATTTTGCTGTACTATCTAACACTGGCTTATGATATCATAAAATTACTGGTTGTGAGACTAATGTAGTATTTGTACTCAGCATTGCCATTATCTCTGTACTTTGGGAACCATCTCTTGGAAACTATTAACAGCTACACTCTTTACCTTTTTCCCTTGGAGAGCCAACCTATGGGGGAGACAAGGGGGGACACTTTCCCCTGCTACTTCCCCTTCCACTTGTCCTCCAGGCTAGTTAAAATACCTCTTGAGAATTTTGAATATCCTTGGAATGTTCCTATTGCTATGTCTTCTGAATGTGTTTCAGGTCTTGTTTAAGGTTAAACTATTTAAAAATACCATGCAGAGATCTGCCCTGAGGCTGGATAGTTGTGAGTGGCAGGGTGTGTGGAGTAGCACAGGCAAGTACTTAGGACAGTGGGTGCCTCCAATATTCTGGAACTTCACCCCTGAACAAGTGCAGAATCCTGAAAAACTAGTAAAATATTTGAAAAAAGTATGCTGTCACCCTGGCAGTTCCAGAATGACACAGATCACTGTGACGTGCTGGGGCCTGGCCCATGCCTACTGAGCCCTGTTCAGCATTATTCAGTACCCTAAGGGGAAGAGAAGGTCTCTGGATCTGATGACAAAATGACAAGCACTGCTGCTACTCCAACCCTGGTGACAGGCACTGTAGCTGAACCAGAGAACCAACCTGTGCCAATATCAGTTGCCCCTATACACAAGAAGAAATATTGGATGCAAAAGTCAGGTCATTTAGTAAGGGAAGAAACTCCTACTAAGATGGGGAAGGCGGAAGGAGTGGATGAGACAGGCTACTCTGAAACATAGCCATCATGAGAAGAGGAGGAAGAGGCAGAACTCATAAACGAGGCGGTAACCACCCGATCACCATCCTTGAGAGAGCTGCGAGATATGCGAAAAGATTTCAGCCATTGTCCAGGCAAGCACATTGTCACCTGGCTGCTCTGATTCTGGAATAACCAGGCTAGTAGCCTGGAATTAGAGGGTAGGGAAGGCAGCACTGACAAAGTGATTGGAAAAGGGGCACAAGCCCTCAGCCTCTGGAGGTGACTCTTGTCAGGCATGAAGGAAAGTTAGCCCTTCAAGGAAAATGTTATATGTCACCCAGGTAACTGGACCACCATGGAGAGAGGTAACCTGAGGCAATTAGTTGTGCTGAAGATGATTTATGATGACTTGGACAACAAGCAGTTATTCAAAGATCCAGATGAAGTCAAGGGTACATGACCCATGTGGCCGAAGTTTGTGCAGAGCTCACCGTTGTTGTATGCCAACTGATTGGCAGTAATGACCTGGAAGGACAGAGAGGGACAAACAGTGGATGTATCTATCCAGCTCCAGCAATACAAAGCAATTCTCTCCGCCTCCCTATGGGCCTGTGTCTTGGTTGTGGAGAAACTGTGCCGGGAGTTCCAGTAATTCAAAGAGAGTTTGTCCTACTCCCCACCTGTATGGACCAGTATCTCAGCTATTAGGAGTAAGCATTCCTCTGTTCAAAAGAGAGGATATAGTGGGTACACACCATGGGCCACCCTGTGGTTTTATCTGTGTGACCATGGAGAGGACATGAGGAAGTAGGACGGAAAAACAATCACAAAAGGGTATTCTCCTGGGAAAATTGTTTCTCCAGTTTCCAGTGGGCAGTTCCCCAGACAGAGTGGAAGGGCTGACCTCTCTTCTGATCTTAATAAAAAGACTTATGATTCGTATTTACAAGAAATGAGTAACAAATATTATGACCAGGACTAGAAGGGCCCTGCCTCCAGCTAGGTGGAGGAAGAGGACAACCAGGTTTACTGGACTGTGGATTCGATGATCTGGCACATACCCAAAGGAGTATAAGGCTCTAGTGGACACTGATGCACAGTGTACCCAAATGCCATCAAACTGTGAAGGGGCAGAACCCATCTCTGTTTCTGGAGTGACAGGGGAATCCCAACTGCTAACTATTGGAGGCCGAAGTGAGCCTAACTGGGATTGAGTGTCAAAAGCACCCTGTTTTGACTCACTGCCTCCTTGGCACAGACTGCCTCAGGAGAGGGTATTTCAAGGACCCGAAGTGTTATTGGTGGGCTTTTAGTATAGCTGCCTTGGAGGCAGGGGAAATTAAACAGCTGTCTACCTTGCCCAGTCTCTTGGAGGACTCTTCTGTTGTGGAACTGCTGAGGGTCAAGGAACGACAGGTGCTGATTGTGACAACAGTGCACCAGCAGCAATATCACACCATGCAAGACTCTCTGATTCCCATCCATAAGCTGATTCATTGACTGGAGACCCATGGAGTGATCATCAAAACTGCTCACCCTTTAACAGTCCCTTATGGCCAGTGTGAAAGTCTAATGGAGAGTGGAGACTAACTGTAGACTATCATGGCCTGAATGAAGTCATGCTGCCACCAAGTGCTGGTGTGCTGGACATGCTAGAACTTCAATACAAACTGGAGTCAAAGGCAGCCAAGTGGTATGCCACAACTGATACTGCTAATGCGTTTTCCTCAATCCCTTTGGCAGCAGAGTGCAGGCCACGGTTTGCTTTCACTTGGAGAGGAATCAACTGCCCTAGAGGTGGAAACACAGCCCCACCATTTGCTATGGACTGATCCAGACTGCACTGGAACAGGGTTGAAGCTCCAGAACACCTGCAATCCATTGATGATGACATCATTGTATGGGGCAACACAGCAGAAGAGATTTTTGAGAAAGGGAAGAAGATAGTTCAAATCTGTCTGAGAGCCGGTTTTGTCATAAACCAAAGTAAAGTTCAAGGGATCTACATAGGAGATCCATAATACCCTATGTCATCGCTACTATGGCAGCTATATGCCGTATCAACAGTATTACTGTAAGAATTACCCAGATTAATGAAGAATGAATTCTGAAGAAACCAAGCAAAGTGCAGTCATGATAGAACCTGACAAATGCAGTGGTGATGGAACAAGAACTGGCTTCAGCATGCAGCAATCCAGCACCACACACCATCTCTTCTGCCCTGAAGGACTGTTATGACAAATGGAGCCAAAAGTCATGGACTAAATGAACTCAACAGACATTTTAGAGGGATAGTCCATAGACTAACGGAGTGATATCTGTGTGTATATATCAAAAGACATGAAAGGTGGTGGTGATTAATTGGAATGTATTGGAAAGTGTGGGACCTGGGCATGACATAGATGCTACAGCATAAGAGGTGGACATTGTCCTGGTTTTGGCCGAGATAGAGTTACTTTTCTTCCTGGTAGCTCATACTGTGCTGTGTTTGGGATTTAGGATGAGAATAATGATGTTGGTAACACAGATGTTTTAGCTGTTGTTGAGAAGTGCCTACACTAAGTCAAGGACTTTTTTCATACTCCCCTACCGGCAAGGAGTCTGGGGGTGTACAAGACGCTGGAAGGGGACACAGCCAGGACAGCTGACCCCAACTGGCCAAAGAGATATCCCATACTATATGGCATCATACTAAACAAACAAAGCTGGGGGGAGTTGGCGGGGGGGTGGAGGTCTGCTGCTTGTGGACTGTCTGGGCCCTCAGTCAGCGGGTGGTGAGCAGTTGCATTGTGCATGACTTGTTTTGTATATACTTTTATCATTATTATTATTTTCCCTTCCTTTTCTGTCCTATTAAACTGTCTTTATCTCAACCCATGAGTTTTACCTTTTTCCTGATAATCTGCCCCCTCCCACTGAAGGGGAAGTGAGTGAACAGCTGTGTGGTGTTTAGCTGCCTGCCTGGTTAAACCACGATGCAAGACAGAATGAGGTGTGGGCAGGTGGTCTGTGGCAGAGATTGGGGTGTTACAGCTGCTGGAAAATGGGTAGGCCAGAGCTGGAGTCACTTCATGGATCCTCATATGCACCTCCTTCTCCATCCCCAAGGGACAAGTGCATCACCTTGGTTGGACTTCGTGATCTTATAGGTCTTTTCCAACCTAACTGCTTCTATGATTCTACAACCTAGAGTATTCATGTGCCAGGGGATGCATTCCCACACCGGGCAGCTGGTGCCTGCCTGAGTTGGAGACATCACCGAGTACAGCACCCTGGCTTTGCAGCTTAGGTTCCAGGTTGGGTGGAGAGGGCTTAGCTGGCACAGTGAGGATGGGGAGCAATAGCCTTGCACATGACAAAATGGGGTTGGGCCTGTGCGTGCGGTGCTGTGCCCAGAGAAGCTCGCTGCGCCAGCTGGTACTGCCCGGGCTGTGCGTGTGTGGAGTTAGTCCATGGGCCTGGTGGCAGGGCCTGGTGGCAGGACGAGTGGCAAGTGGGACTTGCCTCTGATGCTGGAGCTTGCTGCAGTCCCCCCACACTGATGTGCTAGGTGTTGTGTGACCTCGGGGCAGACATACTGTCTGTAGTGGGGTAGGGAGCAATATGGGTGTGCAGTGGTTTGGCCAGCACTGTGTTATCTTGCAGGTGCATAGGGGGTTTGGAAAGCTCTGGGAAAACTATTGAGGAGGTTCCCAGCCCATCATACCAACAAAGGGGCTCTCGTGGCATCCCTGCAGATAGTCTGAAGCCAGGGTAGCACAGAGAGTCAGGGGAGGGGTGCCGGCAAAGCATGCTGACAAGGCAGCATAGACACAGCCCATCTTTCCAGTTGAAGAAGGCTGCAGCAGGTTTCTCTGAAGGCTTTCCGTGCTCGGTGGGTGAATCACTACTGAGAAGTGTGGCACTTCTTCTTGTGTAGGTCTGTACTGCCAGCTTCTCCACAGCCTCCGCTGACACTGAGTAATCACTTGGAGACGAGTGAGGCTGATGACTGTGAAGAGAATTGTAAATCACAGCATTATAACCGCTCCTGCACGTGACATTCCTCTTGGCCTCTGGGAACTCTAAAAACAGCTGTGGTCTAAAACCCCCAGTTAATTGCACTGTGAAGAGCAGAAGCCCCCTCTGAGTGTTATTATGATTTGAATTACATGGTCCTTAAATGCTGGCATTTAAGAAAGTATAGTAGTGATCCTCCTCATGTGAGAATCCACAGAAACGTTATGGGTTCTTTTAATGGTAAATGTGGCCAACCCACTGAAGCCAGTTGGAGTCCATGGTAGATGGTTTTACCAAAAGTATTTGCTAAGGTATTTTTGTGAGGATGAAAATTAAGAAGTCCAGATGGTCATCAACGTATCTCATTCTTGCAAACATATGAACATGCTTTGTTTTATTCCTGTGTCATTGATTTCTCCCTGGATGTGGGGGAGAACGTGTGTTTACTTTTCTTGCCCTGTTGATTTCAGTCTGACTGCTTACTTGCATAAAGCTAAATCCATACCTGAAAATTTGAAGGTTCAACAACTTGCTTGATGTCAATGTAGGTCCAAAAATCAGAGCTTTCTGCAGAGTTCTAAAACATTTCTAACAAACATTCCTTGAAAATAAGAGGTTGGGTTTTTTTTAAAATCCTGAATACCAGTTATTTCCTCATTCAGATGTCATTTTTTTCCTTGGACCTCGGTGAAAGTAAAAATTTTGGAAGATTTTACTGAGTTCTACCGCTTAGACTTTGATCAGTGCTAGCAACGTGGTTCTTAAAAAAAAAAAAAAAGAAAAGAAAAAGCAACTCTTGACAGAGAGAAGAGTCTCTAGGTGGGCCAATTAACTTCAATGAATTTTCTCCTCTTTGCTCTGTGTGTCCATTATTTGAAAATACCTTGTAGCATTTGGTTGAGAGCCTTCTGGAGTTTATGGAAAGGCTGCTGTCTTCTCCAGGCTGGTGTGTTGTAGGTATGTTTAGGGAAAGATAAAGACTTTTTCTGACTTCAGATAAACTGATGCCATTTGTTTCTGATGTCTTTCAAAGTTCTGTCTCTTGGAGGTTGGATAGAATTTCAGTGGAAATGTCCAAATCCTCCTTTTTCCCTTGTCCAGTTCTTTGTAGGTTTTCTACAGTACATTTTACTGTAAAGAAGTTCAATTTTTAATTTTTAAAATTTTTTTAATTTGAGCCTCATTGTCAGGAGAGAACCATTTCAAAGAGGGTACATCAATCCTCTTTCTGTTGTAAGAAACTGTGCCATTTGGAGGTGCTTGTGCTTACTTGATTTTCAAGCTTTTTCAGGTGTCTTTCTATAATTAGATTAATTTTCACATATTCTTCTACACTTCCGTCATCTCTTCTTCAATGCATCCCTGAATCAATTTCTTCTCTTTTGAGTTCTAATTGAGCGCTTCTATCACTGTCCATGGCCAGTGAGCTGTTTGAGGAACTCTCTATCGTGGCCTCTGCAGCGACTGTGGAGATCAGGTGAGGTGTACAGCAAGTCTCAAAGCATTTCTTTATAACTGCACTCTCCTGGCTTCATAGAGTCATACATATCTTAAGGGCCAGAAGGTGCCTTAGATCATTTAGTTTAATCTGCTGGCTATCACAGGCTCTACTTACTGTTATACTCCAACCTGTTTTGAGTTGGCCCAACAAGTTTGGTTTGGCATAGGTTTTCTCTCTGAAAGGTAGCCAAACTTCAAATGAAGATTTCAAGTGAAAGCTAATCTAGTCTCTCCTCTGGAGAGTCTCTTCCACTGGTTAATTACTCTGACTGTAAAATATGAGTGTTGTTTCTGCCTGGCTTCCTACAACTTGCCATCTGGTTGAGGGAAGTGGTTTTCCACTTTTGGGTTTGAGAAATCCATGGATTTAGTTTTTGAAATGCATCTTCCCTTTGTCTCACGGACCTTAAAAAAAAAAAAAAAAAAAAAAAAGGAAGGTGGGATCTCTGGTTACCCACTGTCCCAATGACATGATAAAAAGCAACCAATCTCTTTTGATATCAAATATTGTTAAGGTAGTGCTTTTTAGATGCAGGGCTTTTCCAGATCTGCCCACTATCTTTGCTACCATTCATGCCATCTCTGGTGGTGCTTTTGTAGACAAGCTTCTCCACATCCTCCACTGCTGGAATAATGAAAGAAGTACGAAGTGGAAGGTGTAAGCTCATAAAAAAGTCAGCATGAGGCACTGTGCCTGTCACATTCAGAAACAGAAGTCAATATGTGTTTGTAAGTCTTGTACTGCTCATGATTATATTTCTCTGATGTACAGCCTCCCATTAGTAGGAACAGTCTTATAAGGAACTTTGCAGGAAAAGTAGTCTATATTTATATAGCTATTGTGTTTATTTGTAGTTTTGTCTATATTACCAACAACTAAGTCTATTCCTTCCAAGAGCCTTTCTCTGGAGGATCAGTAGGAGGCAAGATATCTCATTTAACAAGAGAGAAAGGGAGAGAATCTGTGGAAATAAAAAATACCAAACCTGGAGGGAAAGAGGGATGGGCAAACTTGATATTTTTCAGTTTAAAAAAAAAAGGGGGGGATACTTGAAGCAAAGGAAAATAATCACAGAATCATTCAGGTTGGAAAAGACCCTTGGGATCATGGAGTCCAACCATCAGCCCTGTTCTACAAGTTCTCCCCTACGCTGTATCCCCCAACATCTCATCCAAACGACCCTTAAACACATCCAGGGATGGTGACTCCACCCCCTCCCTGGGCAGCCTATTCCACTGTCTGACCACTCTTTCTGTGAAAATTTTTTTCCTAATGACCAGTCTAAACCTCCCCTGTTGCATTTTAAAGCCAATCCCTCTTGTTCTATCGCTAATCACCTGTGAGAAGAGACCAGCACCAACCTCCCTACCATGTCCTTTCAGGTAGTTGTAGAGAGTGATGAGGTCTCCCCTCAGGCTTCTCTTCCTCAAACTAAACGGTCCCAGCTCCTTCAATCGCGCCTCATAGGATCTGTTCTCCAGGCCCTTCACCAGCTTCATTCCCCTCATCTGTACTCACTCCAGCACCTCGTTATCTCTTTCGTATTGAGGTGCCCAAAACAACACAGTATTCAAGGTGTAGCCTCACCGGTGCAGATCACAGGGGGACTATCACCTCCCTACTGCTGCTGATCACACTATTTCTAATACAAGCCAGGATGCCATTGGCTTTCTTGGCCACCTGGGCACACTGCTGGCTCATGTTCAGCTGCCTGTCAATTAGAACCCCCAGATCTTTTTCTTCCAGACAGCTCTCCAGCCACACCTCCCCAAGCCTGTAGTGATGCATGGGGTTGTTGTGGCCCAAGTGCAGGACCTGACACTTGGCCTTGTTGAAGCTCAATCTTGATATTTTTCAGTTAAAAAATGGGGGATACTTGAAGCAAAGGAAAATAATGAAATAGTTTGAGAAAACACTTGACTAAAACAGCAAGTGGTCTAATCAGGAAGAAGAAAATTCAAGAGAGAGTGAGGAAATAAATTAAATTTAGAAATAAATAATCCAGATTATTGCGTCTGGCACTCTTGTATTTGATTTCCTAAATTGTCCATAAATTGAGATAAAAAGGCATAAACTCAGAAAATGTATGTGTAGTGTCTAGTTACTTTAGGCCAAGTAGCCTGAACTCCCTGTTCACATTCCTTGTGTGCTGGCTTTCTCTGGCCATTACCTGGAGTGCAGCATTTTTCTCTCTAGGCAGGAAATGGTAGGTGTGGAAGGAGATTAGTTTACACTCAAGCTCTGCTCCTGTGGGCACTTTCAGTGCTATCAACTCATGCCACTTACATCTCCAAGCTCAAGTCTGGATGTCAGGACAGTCACCTTGACAGTGTGGACAAAGTCAAGGTAACCAGATATGAATATTTACTGCTACAGCTGAGAGATTTGCCTAAGGTGGTACTTGGGTGCTCCATAGCTTCCAGTTTGCTGGCAATGAATTTGTCAGCCTTCAGAACTGACTGCTGTGTATTTGGACTGGCATAGCCAAGAAATCCCCATCCTCTGCAGATGGGGCTGCTGCAGGTTGGACTACCTTCCAAAGAAGGGCAACGAAGCTGGTGCAGGGTCTGGAGCACGTCTTGTGAGGAGTAACTGAGGGAACCGGGGTTGTTTAGTCTGGAGGAGGCTGAGGGGAGACCTCATCACCCTCTACAGCTACCTGAAAGGAGGTTGCAGAGAGCTGGGGATGAGCCTCTTTAACCAAGTAATAAGCGATAGGACAAGAGGTAATGGCCTCAAGTTGTGCCAGGGGTGGTTTAGACTGGAAATTAGGAAGTATTTCTTTCCAGAAGGGGTTGTTAGGCATTGGAATGGGCTGCCCAGGGAGGTGGTGGAGTCCCCATCCCTGGAGGCGTTTAAGAGTTGGATTGACATAGCGCTGAGGGATCTGGTGTAGTTGGGAGTGGTCAGTGTGAGGTTAATGGTTGGACTGGATGATCTTCAGGGTCTTTTCCAACCTAGACAATTCTGTGATTCTGTGAAGAAGGTAAACACAGAAAAAGGCCTGATGGCAGAAAGCTCAATGGTCATAAAAGGCTAGGGTCTTGGTTTTATAGCTAATGGCCTGGTATCTGAACCTAGAAGAAACTATCCTGCCTCAAATCACTTTCCCTTACACAGGAGACTCTTTCCTTACACCAGAGTCTTGGCAATTTTCTGAAAGCTTAGTCTTGCTTAATTGGCTGGAAACAGATATTAGGGCTTTAGTTTGGCCATAAAACAGTTCCCAACCGTTTGCCCAGCAGTAAGAAGTTAACCAAAATTTGGTCGCCAAAGTTTATCAGCCAGGTTCTGATAGTCTTCTAATGCATTCCTACAGCAACCCGGGCCTGTGTTTTCTGGCTTTTGTACTTACTGTGCATTCCCTGTCTATATGTCTAAAGCTGCCTGCTGGCATGAGCACTAGCATTTCAATCGTTGTCTTGTGAGACTCCATTTCTGCACTGCTCTACTCTCCACAGCCAGCTACAGAAGATGCTGTCCCACTCTGCTGACAATGGACCAGAGAATCACTCTTTGGACTGTAGCTAGCTACAACAGGGAACATCCTTCTGGAACGGTCACTCAGCTTCTATTACTTGTGTGGAAAATTTCCTGGGAAGGGGCTGGAATCAGGATTGTGTGAGAAGGTTGTAAGGCTGGAGAGTGTCCGCTGCAAGGGAGACAATAGTAACTATGTGTCATGTAATTCTCTGCCTACTAGCTTTTACTGCAGGGAGTTTGTCCCACCCTGAGTCTGTAACTGTTTGCCCCAGGATATCTCAAATTTAGAGCCTCACAGCCATGCAGGCACTTGGCTACCTACATATCTTATAGTGCCAGGACCTGAGCACCCTCTAAGTCCGTATATGAAATCTGGGTCAGTGCAGTTCCAGTATGACCCTGGATGTTTAGATAAAAGTGCATGTAGCTCTGCAGATGAATACTTAAGAGCTGCTATGTCCCAGCAAGGACAATGAAGATGCTTGAGGGCATGCTGTTACATTCCTTAAATTATCTCCTGCTTTGCACTGCAAAAATAGGTTTTATTTCCTCTACTGGGCAGCTGCACCTCAGGAACAGGCAGGAATGTGCTAATGTGCATGTGTGCTTATACAGTTTTGCAGAACCAGCTGAGTTTGTAAAACTCTTTGAAAAACACTTGGTAATGAAAGGCTGCATCTGAGCGTGTGTCATTGTAAACCGTATAAGCTTTACAGACACACAAAAATGAAATTAACTGCATATTTTAAAAGCAGATGCCAGAGTTTCCCTTCATATAATGCTCTGTTACTATCAGGTTGTGAGAAAAGTCTCCCTCATTTCTCCTCATTGACAGCTGTGCTCAGGGTAACATTTGTAGGGAGATGTTATGACATGAGCAAGTCTTCCCACATCACACCACCATGTTTTAATGAAATGTTTCCTGTTAAATCAGGGATGATATTAAGATACAAATCATGCATCTTCCAGCTTTGAACATTTATTTCCCTCAAGATGATGTGTGGTTTTGGTGTCACTGTCAGCTGTATTCTCTGACCTCAGCCTGCTGTGGAGTCTGTCTGGAGCATATTCTCAAAATCCAATCTTGAGCACGGTGGGGGGCTGCTTTTGGTAATGAAGCTGTTTTCTCTTTTCCATTCTTCATTAGGAGAATTTTTTCCATTTATATAAATTGGTTTCGTTACATGTCAGGCTCTCTGCGAGGTGGGGAAAGAGAGAAACCAAGCACCCAACTGACTCTGACTTGCTTCCTAACAGCACGTTATGATGTTCCCAGTGATAAACATAAAGATGTTCATCCTTCATGTAAGAGCAACGGGTAGCGACAGCCATGCCCCAAAAGTCTCATGTCTACCTTGCTTCAGGGCTTGGCAGTCAGGAACAGGAGGGGGCCCTGGGCATGTGGCAGTTTTGGGGTGTTCAGGGAGGGAAAGCCATGATGTAAGTCATGTTTGTCTCGTGGCTTCCTGACAGTGGGGACTTTAGGAACTACCATCCACCCGTTTGGACTCTGAATCTAAAATAACTCTTTAATTTATATTTTATGTTATTTGACGTTATTTTATTTCATTTAGTTTAATTTAATTTCCTTTTTTTTTTTTTTAGTTGCTTAGGACACCAGTTAGTTAAATCCTGGCAGGGCCTGAGGGGCAGGTGGGCGCCTGGGGATGTAAGGGTTGCTGTGCACCATTGCATGCGTTGCAAATGGCCAGAAACTTCAGCCTTTTTTTTTTTTTTTTGAAACCTAATTAAATAAAATCTGCCTTGCAATTCAGACAACAGAAACGCTTGAGAAAAATTTCAATATTTCAATATGTCTGAAAAAAATGTCAGTATTTCAATGTGTTACTTTGGTGTGGGCCCACTGCTGGCTCTGAGGAGCTGCCTGCTGCGGCCTTATCTTCCAGGAGGAGTATGACTCTGTGCAACTGAAGCTCATGGGTGTTTTGCCTCCTTTCCATGCTTCATAACTGCAAATTCCAGTTTTATCTTTGCTTGATGGTCTGGTAGGTCCCTGTTGGATCACTGGAACGAACAAATGGTGTTTCGGGCTTTTGCCTTTTGTTGCAGTGGCATCAGCGGAGCTAAAGATGTTGCATAAGTATGTTTCCCTGCAAATGAAAGAAGTCATGAAGAGGCCATGCGTTGAATTCAGTTGTCTCGACATATTAAATGTGCAGGGGCAAATGACTTGGTATTATCCCAGTGTATTCCGGGTCACCTGAAGGTTATTAGAAAAAACTTAGAGATAAAGCATGATTGCTAATTAGTAGTAACACAAAAGTGGTTAAAAAAACCCAGAAGAATTTGGTGTAATATATTTTTTTATCACTTCCTTCTCTTTGAGAAAGACATTTTCTGAGCCAATTTTTTTTGCTATTCTCACAGAAGTGGCCATATCAGCTTCAAAGAAAAATGCTTTCATCAGTAAGATGGAGCCAGATTTGAGCTCAAAAATTGCAACAGTGTGAAATGGATTGCTACTCTCCTCTTCCTGTTGCACATTTTGTTTTGGAAAATAATCTAATCTTACATAATTGTAATGTTCTTTTTTATTTCAAAATATTTTTTGTTCTCTAATTTTGTATTTTTCATTGTCTTAAACTATTTCTAGTTATTGTATGTGCTGTTAGCATCGATGTAGTACATACACTATGACATGCATTTCAAACATTCTATCACTTAAATTTTATTTTTTATTTTATTCTAAATGTAATTTAGAGTAGCTTCTGTTCAGTGCTGACTGAAATATTTAATCTTCTTTTCTTTTCTGTGTCAAAGCACCAAACTATCCTATGAGAGAAAAAAGATGTTTTGATCAGTACCAGGCAGCAACTGCCCTTAATGGTTTTAAAAATAACACCTTTTGATAGAATAGAAGGATATTTAAATTGTGATATGTCATATTATGACATGTCAGTATTAGTCAGTGCATAATTCTATTGATTAGTCATGAAATAACAGGAAAATATGAAGTAAGAGAAGTTCCATAAAATAGAATATACTTTAAAATGAAAATTTAAAGTTCTAAAATTGACTCTGGAAACCAGTTTTAATTTAACCAGTTTTAACAGCTCTTAATACTTCTTTTCCTCCAGGTTGTCCATTTATTGAAAAATTGCTGAAATACTTGGTTTTATCCTTGGATCAAAACCAAATTTCAAAATGTCAAACCGATGAGACAAGAAATTCTGAGTTTCAATCAGCACTGAAATGAATGTATGCTGTTGGAACTACAGTTGTAAGATGATCTCAGGTAATTTTCTTTTTCTTGACCGTATTTTATGACTCCATACTGCTATACAAATATTGCATAATAAATATTGCATAATATCAATGGTCGTCATACATGGACAATTTAACTTTTTTGAAACTTGTTTGTAGAGATTTTATGGGTAAAATAGAGTTTTACTTATGGTAGAATTTAAAACTGCTAAAAAGCTCTGTACAGCATCTGAGACACAATGTCAGTTTCAAGTATGTGCCTAAGTTCCTTTTGACAGCAAGAGAACTTAAGTATGTGCTTACAGATAAGCAGATGATTATGCTAGAAAGGCCACCACATTCCCCTGACCTCTCCTTTCCACTGAAATGCTCGTGGTATTAATGCTACTGCAGTTGCATGCTGTGCCAGGTCGATCATCTCAAAAACAACCTAACAGGAAAAAAAAGATCTGTTTGCAGATTCATTGGTTCCTTAATCTGGATCACTGTTTGGCTACTTGATTTCTTGTTGCACGAAAGCCCTGGGCAGAAAGCAGGAGCGTGCTGATGTGCTGTGGTGTAAAGACAAGAACCAAGCAGCCTCAGCCCGTGGCAGCACAGACTTGGATTAAAGTAACCATGTAAGCACAGCCTAAGTGACTTCAAACTTTGTTTACTCGTGTGAGTAAGACCGTTTGGGCATACTAGTTCCTGGCTAACAGAACAAGTACATACAATGCAGTGTGAGAGCGATGGTTACAGATAAACGTAATAGCCATTTCCTCCACCACCAAACAAACAATTCCAATGTATGCATCCTTTTGTGGCCAAAAAATGTGAGCACTGAGAATACAAAAACAGGACTACCATGTGATAGTGGATGTTTATCTACTTTTAACTCTTTCCCCATCCTTCTCCTGTGACAACGCCTGGTGTGTCCAAACTGTTCGCTGCATGTTTATCAGAGAGCACCTCGCACAGTGTAAGTGAATGGAGAGTTCTGATGAGCCCAAAGCCCTCTGCATGCATGGGAAATGAGCTGCTGATCTAAGCAGGTAAGGCCTTGCAGCTGCCAGGGTGTCCACGAAGTTTGCTTAGCTTCATTTCTGAGTGCTGGGGCCACTACCTGTTCCTGCCTGCGCAGTGGTGAGAGGATGGGAGTGTTACCTCAGCAGCCTTGAGTGCATTTTGGAGTTTCTAATGACTGCAAGCGTTTGTCCTTGGATGCTAACAGCTGGGACAAGTCACAGATGCTCTGCAGAATGTCCAAGGAGAGATTTCAATGAGAATATGCTCTCAGTTTACTCTTCTGGATCCTCTCAGCTTAACATTTACCACACTAGGCCTGGAAAAATTGATTCATAGACCGGTACTCAAAACATTCTATCTACCATCACATTAAAATGCATTAAATGCACTTACAGTTAATGGTGTCAGATAACTGAATAGCCTCAATGGAATTGCTTTCCAGTTTTTGGGTACAGTCAATCCATCCTATTTCTGGTGTTGCAGTTAAATGTTGTTGTATTCTTCACCCCTTCACACTCCTCCAGTCTTGTCCCCAGCTACTTTTCACACCTCACTGCATAAAGAACTTACTATGTCTCTGGTTTGATGGCATAATTGCCTGTGTGAGTACTCCTTAACCTGTTCTAATCAAAGTGAGTCTACTGTGGCAGCAAAACCCTGCTATATAAACTGTTTAAATTAACTTAGCTTGTTTTGACTGAGTTGGCAGATGGAAGAGGACAACAGGAGGTCAGTGATCAGTAGTGACTTCTGTGAAGCTGACTTTGAAATGAGGTGACCAGTGCCTTTTCTCAGCTATGCCTGCCTCTCCGCTTATGTAGGAAGCTGGAATGATAATCGCTCTGCATTGTTCTGCAGGCTATTTCTTCTACAGCCAAATATCTTAGTTCTTTGACTGCACTCAGACTCTGAGTCAGGATATCCTGGACTCATCTGAAGTGGCACACATAGCTGTTTGCTGAGCTGATGCAGTTCTGGCAGTGTTCTGCAACAATGGAAGACAGTTTTCCCCTGCACTGTGCATAATTTATGAGCATTAAATTTTGGTTCGCATCCTATAGCTACTGTCCATCTCTCCGGAAAATGTTATTGCCTGACTAACCTAAATAACTCTGCAGCATTTGGAAATGTTGCTTCCTCTCTGCACAATTCCCTTTCGAGGTCATCAGTGCCTCTGTTTAAAGACAGCAGACCTAATGTGGCACTGGAAGGGTCTCATTGCCAACTTTGGCCATGAGGAAACTTGACTTGACTTTCATGTCATTGCTCCCTGATTATAGATCATTCTTGCCACATGAGAGTACCTGGTCTCACAGCCTAGGATTATTTTGAAAGTCACTGTGTGACAACAGCATAGAAAGCCTTGGCAGATCAGCTGATGAGTACTGTGTCATTAAACAGCAGTGACTCTATCACATCCACCCCACACCTATAGACTTCTGCAGGGCCTTTGTTGGCAGTCTGTTGAGTGCTTGTAAAGCTTTGTCAGATGGTTCTCCACTGCCTTTATCAACATGTTCTAGAAAACAGATGACATGAATTTTGTAGGACAGAAACCACTTTTGTAAGAAATGATCGTGTCTGAGTGATCTTCTGGGGGTATCTTTGCAAACTGCTTTAAGCTGCGTGGTGTGTAACTCAGCTCTTCATCTTTCTGGAAATAAAAAAAGGTACAAAACTGTGTTGTCCTCCCATTGAAACATAGGATCGTAGAATGGTCTGGGTTGGAAGCGACCTTAATGATCACCTAATTCCAACCTCCCTGCCATGGGCAGGGACACCTTCCACTAGACCAGGTTGCTCAAAGCCCCGTCCAACCTGGCCTTCAACACCTTCAGGAAGGTGGCAGCCACAGCTTCTCTGGGTAACCTGTGCCAGTGTCTCACCACCAGCACAGTGAAGAATTTCTTCCTAGTGTCTAATTTAAATCTACCCTCTGTCAGTTTAAAACCACTACCCCTCATCCTATCCCTACACATCCTGATAAATAGTCCCTCCCCATCCTTCCTGTAGGCCCCCTTTATGGCAAGGCTGCTATAAAGTCTCCTCAGATCCTTCTCTTCTCCAGGCTGAACAACCCCAACTCTCAGCCTGCCCTCACAGGGGAGGTGCTCCAGCCCCCTGATCATCTTTGTGGCCTCCTCTGGACCCACTTGAGCATGTCCATGTCCTTCTTATGTTGGGTGCCCCAGAGCTGGACACAGCGCTGCAGGTGGGGTCTCATGAGAGCAGAGTAGAGGGGGAGAATCCCCTCCCTCACCTGCTGGCCACACTGCTCTTGGTACAGTCCAGGATACAGTTGGCTTTCTGGGCTGCAAGTGCACATTGCTGGTTCATAGTCATTTTTCTGTCCACTACTACTACTATGTCCTTCTCCTCAGGGCTGCTCTAAATCCACTCATTGCCCAGCCTGTATTTGTGCTTGGGATTGCTTCGCCCCATGTGCAGGACCTTGCACTTGGCCTTGTTGAACTCCATGAGGTTTGGATGGGCCCACCTCTCAAGCCTGCCAAGGTCCCTCTGGATGGCACATCCCTTCCCTCCAGCTTGTTGACTGCACCACACACCTTGGCATCATCGGCAAACCTGCTGAGGGTGAACTCAGTCCCATTGTCCACATCACCGACAAGACGTTAAACCCAACACCAACCCCTGAGGAATGCCACTTGTCACTGCTCTCCATTTGGACATCAAGCCATTGACTGCAACTCTGAGTGCAACCATCCAGCCAATTCCTTATGCACTGAGCGATCCATCTGTCAAATCCATGTCTCTCTAATTTAGAGACAAGAATGTTGTGTGGGACAATGTCAAATGCTTTGCATAAGTCCAGGTAGATGATGTCAGTTAATTTTCCCTTATCCAACAATGCTGTAACCCCATCATAGAAGGCCACCAAATTTGTCAAGCACAATTTGCCCTTAGTGAAACCATGTTGGCTGTCACCTCTCACGTCCTTATTTTCCATGTGCCCTAGCATAATTTCCAGGAGGATCTGTTCCATGATGTTGCCAGGCACAGAGATGAGACTGACTGGTCTGTAGTTCCCTGGGTCACCTTCTTTTCCCTTTTTAAAAATGGGGCTTATGTTTCCCCTTTTCTAGCTAGTGGGAACTTCATAGGACTGCCATAACTTCTCAAATATGACAGATAGTGGCTTAGCCACTTCACTTGCCAGTTCCCTCAGGACCCACAGATGCATCTCATCAGGTCCCATAGACCTGTGCACCTTCAGGTTCTTTAGAAGGTCTCGAACCTGACCTTCTCCTACAGTGGGCAGTTCTTCATTCTCCCAGTCTTTGCCTTCTGTGACTTGGGTGGTGTGGCTGGAGCCCTTGCTGGTGAAGACTGAGGCAAAAAAGTCATTGAGTATCTCAGCCTTTTCCATATCCTGGGTAAACAGATGTCCCATTTCCTTCCAGAGAAGGCCCACATTTTCCCTAGTCTTTCTTTTAACACCAATGTATCTATAGAAACTTTTTTTGTTGCCCTTGATGTCCCTGGCCAAATTCAATTCTATCAGGGCTTTGACATTCCGGAACTTATCCACTGATCCCTGGCTGCTCAGACATTAAATTACTCGAGTGTGTCTAAAGAAGGGCAATGAAGCTGGTGAAGGGTTTGGAGCACGGTTCTTATGAGGAGTGTCTGAGGGAACTGGGGGTGTTTAGTCTGGAGAAGAGGAGGCTGAGGGGAGACCTCATCACCCTCTACAGCTACCTGAAAGGAGGTTGCAGAGAGCTGGGGATGAGCCTCTTTAACCAAGTAATAAACGATAGGACAAGAGGGAATGGCCTCAAGTTGCACCAGGGAAGGTTTAGACTAGATATTAGGAAGCATTTCTTTCCAGAAGGGGTTGTTAGGCGTTGGAATGGGCTGCCCAGGGCAGTGGCAGAGTCCCCATCCCTGGAGGTGTTTAAGAGTAGGGTTGACATAGTGCTTAGGGATATGGTGTAGTTGGGAACTGTCAGTGTGAGGTTAATGGTTGGACTAGATGATCTTCAAGGTCTTTTCCAACCTAGACGATTCTGTGATTCTGTAACAGTTTGTCTGTATTCCTTCTAGGCTACCTGTCCTTGCTTCCACCCTCTGTAGGCTTCCTTTTTGTGTTTGAGCTTGTCCAGGAGCTCCTTGTTCATCCATGCAGGCCTCCTGGCAGTCTTACCTGACTTCCTTTTTGTGAGGATGCATCGCTCCTGAGCTTGGAGGAGGTGATCCTTGAATATTAACCAGCTTTCTTGGGCCCTTCTTCCCTTCAGGGCTTTATCCCATGCTACTCTGCCAAGCAGATCCCTGAGGAGGCCAAAGTCTGCTCTCCTGAAGTCCAGGGTAGCGAGCTTGCTGTGCATCCTCTTGCTGCCCTAAGGATCTTGAATGAGTTTACTTATTTCTGTAAGAACCTGTCTTGATTTGTACACGTTTCACCCAGACTCATGAAGGTAAATCTAGAAAGTGGGTGCTTTTTAAACCCATTCTTGTGCCACTACTGCCAACACATTCATCTCCTAGTCAGGAGGAGTTTTCACAAGCTAAAAATACAGTATTGGGATAAATATCTCCTCAACATCTTTAGTGCTAAAGATGGGTCAATCTTCTAGCTTCTCAGTAATGTAGTGTCTGCCTTGATTGTTTCCCTAAAGCTTCACCAGTCTACTGAGTGCCCAGGTTACTTCACAGATTTCCTGGTTCAGATTTAATTTTAGATTCTCATTTCAAGATTCAGAGACACTGAGGCTGTGTATATGCTAGCACATGGTGATGGCCAGTAGGAGAAGGCCTGCAAAACAGAACGGTTGATGCTGCTGACGATGCAGGATTTGCACACTCTACAAATTTCAAGGAGCTTTTATTTTAGATTTGTTCTGGTCTGGTCCCATAAAGTGACCACCAATTAGCAACTGGAGCACATTCAGTGCATTCCCAGAGTGAATCTTCTGGTTTAGTTTCATCTGAGAAGAATCCAGGTTGTCTGCTCTAAGACATGAATAAAACATATTAAGCAAAGATGATGAGATTTGCTTCAAAAGCATGTTCCTGATCTGAACTGAAGCACTAATGTAGACAAATCCTGAAAGGACCTCTAGTTGATTTGTTTTAATACCTCAAGCTATTTATTTTTCAAACTCAATTTTGGCTCTTCTGATTTCCCTCTTGTTTTTTTGCTCACAGTCATTTATCACTGCTTTCATTATGACTGGTTTTCCAAACATGCAACTGCATGCTAGTCCAGCCTGAATAGCCTCTTGAATTTTCCCATTTAGCCATATGTTATTTCCTTAGGGCCTTTTATTAATGAAGTACCACTGGTGATGATTCTGTGTTGGCCCCAGGTGGCTCGTTCCTTTCCCTCTCTAATTTCAGTGATTTGTGAGTCTGAACACAGTACCTCTCCAGCTCCCCCCCCTTCATGTAACAATTATACATTTATGAATGCATTTGTCATAGTTGATTATCTAGGACTTACAACACGCTTGTTTCACAAGTGTCATTTCTACTCTATTGTTCCTTAGGTCCTTGTTCTTATTTGCTTGGAAGCAAGACAGAACAAGCAATTACTGTCAGCTGCTTTACGACTGAAATGAGGGGACCGGCTTTCTGAACTGTTCCAGGAGATGGAGTAGAGCTGGTGCACTTTACCTTGACGAAGAACCTTACTCAGGTTTAAATATGGTCTCACAGTGGTGTGAAGGATGACTGTAGGAAAGGCAGTTTAGCAACTAGGAAAAGTCACCTCAAAGTTAAATGGTCAGAAATGGATTGAGAACTCCTTAGCTGAGTGCCATTTATTTTCACGATAAGGTCGTAGAAGACGTTTGGAACTAGACCTTTCTGGCTGCCTGTCACCACAGACTGAAAAGATCACTTTTCAGAATGTGTATATTCATTTTGCAGGTGGATTTGCATATTCCAGCCCGGCAGTTGCACGCACAATTAGATGGCTGATTATATGTGAACAATTCACTGAGTTATTATCTTGCTTGCACTCAGCGACTGGGAAATTGCAGGCAGGTATCGTAAGAATTGGATTCTTTATTGAAAAACGCTTTTAGTTCTGGCACTTTCCCTGTCACCCTTTGCAGCCTGTGAAATCAGAAAGTGTGTCAGCTGTCTAAAAGAAGCCTACATTCTGACTCCCAAATTTGGCCATGTTTAACATCAAATCAAAATTGCTTAATTATGAACCTGCCTACTAGAGTGGCTTAACTAAAGTCTTGCTTACATGCACAGGAACGTTTTCGTGAGCACATGGCTTGGTTTTCATGGGTGCAGGGCACTGAAAAGAGAGTTTGTGAAATTCTGGGGTTGGCCTGACTTGGCAAATTTGTACCACAGTGAAAACACCCTTAGGCTGGGAATGAATATGCTCTGGCAATTCCTCATTCTTGTGAGTTTGCCTGAGACGAGGTGCCTTTCAGAAGGACTCGCTTCCTCAGATGCTTTCCCACTTCTGCGTGTTTTCAGTGCTTTCCCACCTTTTGGTGTGTTCACTGATGCTGGGGTGAAGGCTTTTTGTAGCTTTGTGGCAGAGGTGAGCCTTGCTGCAGTAGGATTATTCATGTATCAAACAGCAAGGACTCAGGGCAAAGTGGGTAATTTTGGCTCCTGCTGTCCCTCCTTGGCCCTCCATAGGTGCCAGTGTGTCATTTGATCTAATTCCTGGGAATGCTGTCTGAGATAATCGATCCCAATTTTCTTGAATATGTTTAGCTTCTAATTAAGGCTCAGCAGGCAGAGAGATCTAGTGCAGATAATGTGTACCTTGTTTATTCCTTAGCCAAATGGGTGTACCAAAGGGAAGTGGTGCTGCTTCAGATACAGCAAACTGCTCCTCAGACCCAAGGGATTCAGAAGCATCCATCTTGTCTGAATTTTTCATGTTGTTCAGTAGGAAAACTATAACAAGCTCAGGTTTCCCTTACAGCTGAGCCTTTACTAAGACAAAATTGAATTAGTCTGTTCATTGCTTCTTTATGGCCTGATAAATAGCTATCACAGCAAATGGATTAGGGCTTGCTAATGCTGTGGGGTTTTTTGTTTGGTTTGTTGTGGGGTTTTTTTTTGTTATGTGAGAAATCTCAGGCCTTATGTTCCCTCTCTTGGCTGGTGGTTTTTCTAAATGAATGAGGTATCACTTGAGGTTGAAACCTAAACTACTGCTCCCCTCCCTTACTCCCAAGGAGGGGGTACTAGTTGGAATAAGCGAATCCTCTTGACTTGAAACCTCATTGACTTGGCTATTAAAGGACATTCCAGATGGGACCACACTAGGAGCTCTGTGCTCTGTTCTGGGCGTTGCAATACCAGAATGGACCTCTTCTTACTTCAATTTCTCTTGTAATGTGGGCTGTGCGGTGCTGTAGGGCAATGTTTGACCTAAAAATGAAGGAATTATTTTCATATGTCCCCAAGAGTGGCACTTTCAGCCATGGCAAAGTAGTGTCATCTTAAAACAATTGATTAGAAGAAGTAGTGGCATCTTTCCCAGAAACTGTACTCCTTGGCATGAAACTGTAGGATGTTTCCTTGATGTAATAGACTGCATGTGGGAACTGCGAGGGTACAGTGGGCAAGTTGAATTTGGATTGCCTTCAACTAGCTGAACCTAGGAAATTAGCTGGGAACTGACTTGGTCAATGAAGACAGTGAGTAGAAATGAATGGAGAAGGACTACAATCTTGCTGAGCCTCTCTTTATTTGTTTTTTTTTAAATGCTTTCCTGAGCTCACCTAGCCATGTGCTCTGGATGTCCAACCAGAGAGGTAACTTCTTTATCAGGAATGAAAGGGGCTGTGAGGGATTTAGCTCAGTAGATAGTGTTTGTCCATGTGGCCTGGGCCAAACGCCACAGGGCTATGTGGCGTGCTCAAACTGTGAACTGTAAGGTGGTTAGGGCAGGGATGTGGACTGAAACTGGGTCTACTGTATACCACTAGTTTTGTGGTTAAAATCAGCAAGGCTCTGCTGCCTCGTAACAGAGAGGCAGACCTTACCTTGTTTCACAAAGCGCCGTCCGCATTTATGGTGGCAGGCAAATAATGTAGAGAGGCCCCTTGAGGTGTTTTCATGGGGCTTATGAGTGGTGGAGTAGCTGCAGGCAGACAACCCAAACAGTTATTCTGCTCTCTACACCCACCAGCAAGTTGGTGTGAACTCGTGCCAGTGCATCTGGGCTGCCACCAAGCAGGGGTAATGTTTTTGGCTGGGACAACATGGTACGTGTAATCTTATTTTAAGATTTGCTCTGCTAAACATTTAGATTCCCTTATTGGGGCTATTGAGAAAACAGAAGCTTAATCTCCAGGGAAGTGCAACGTTTCCGTGGGGCTGAACCACCTTCCCTCATTCCCTCCTTCCTTCTTTACTCCCTCCTCCCTTGTCTGCTTCGCAGCATGCTGCGGAGTGAGTTCAAAAACACACACTGTGCAGAGAAAGTGAAACTGTCAGTGCATTCAAATGGGTAGCCCAGTGTAGTAAAACGCAGCAAAGCCTAGCTGCAGGCAGCAAGGCAGGGAATTAGCCTCGTGCTGCTAAGAAATAGATGTGTTTTCCTACAAAAAGAAAACTGTAAATCTCTCTCTCTGTGATATGACAGAAATCCTCACTGGGATGGAAATACAGTTACTAGGGCCGCACAGCATCTGTGTCCCTCCTCAGCACTCACTCTTGGACTCATCACGATAACTGAACCAGGCTGTGAATACCAAGCTGGAGGAGAAGGGTCTCTAGGCTCCAAGAAGTGCTGGCCAGTTTGCAGGGGATGTGAATGCCCTTTTTTTGGGAGCTTCAGCACTGCACCCACATGTGGGAAACCTCCACGCTGAGCTCTCTGTTTGCTTTTATTCCAAGCGGTGGGGTGGCTGAGGGGGGAGCTGTGTTCAGGGAGCAAGGCTAACTCTCATATTCTGTGTGGGTGTGGTCTTTAGCTCAGGAATGACAAATCTCTGGTGGTCTATACACAGATTGTGTTGCTGTAACTGTTTTGCAGATGCTGAGGTGAATGTGTGCAAATTTTGCACTTTCAGCATCCCTTCGTTCCTCCTCCTTTTGACTGGCCAAAGTGAAGAGGCTTTCTCTGGCAGCAGAGCTAGTCTCAGCCTTGCCCCGCTAGTCTGAATGCTATTTGCTATCAGTTGAATGCTGTTTGCTGTCAGTTGAGTATCAATGATATTGCTAGTCAGCTGTTTGCAGCAGTGTCAAGCTGGATAACAGTTCCTAGCATGAGACTTGGCTCTCTGGATTTTGGGTTGTACTGTACTCAGAAGTTTTCTTTTAAAGCTGTTTTCACATGCCTTTACAGCCCAAGATGGCACCAAGCTTATAAGAAAGATGATCCCATAAGATTTAACATTTACGTGAACTCTCATCCAGCTGCTTATGGGGTTTGCAGTCCCTGAACTCCATAAACATTTTACCTCTGATTCATGCTTGACCTAAAGCTTATCTAGAGGCCTGAATCCTGCCCTAGGCTAGCTCTCTGCCAAGCTCAAGCAACGGAAATTTTAAAGTAGGTTACTTAGAGACACAAATATGGACCTAACCACAGCAGCAGACCAGTGCTTTATTTCTGGAGCTGCCTCTTTTCCTTGAAGGCCATAGACAAGACTGAAAAAAAATGCTGTCCTTGGAAAGAATGTGTGTGTTTCTATTTGTCCTTATCTTCACCAGCATAGCTGTTTAATGTCCAGAAAATGATCCTGTTCTTTTCAAAAAGATCACAATGACTTTCTGTTGCAGAAAATTCCCCAGACTGGCTCTGGACGTCTTTGAGAAGTATTTCCTTCTACTAGTTCCAAATGTATGGATCTGTAACCTCATCAAGTGTGTGCTTGTTGTTCTTGTATGGTATTACGGTGCTCAGTAATATGGGTATTAATATGGGTATTATTATCTTCTGATGAGCAGCAAAGCACAAATCTGTTGAGTAGTGAATTATTTTCTCAATTGAATGGAGTTTTTCAATCTTTCTGTAATCCTGCTTTTAAATCGCATCAACCAGAATTTTTTTTAATATCATTTTTATCTGGAAAATTGAAATCTAGAAAATAGCAGTTCTTCTTAGGGAGAGTAATAAGTTAAAGTAATGCCATTAATTTCCTACCTAAAGTGTGCCCATATCATCATACATACCTGTGCATACTCATACTGTAGTTTTCAAACAAAGTATCAGAATGGAAGGCCTTTACTAAATTAGCTTTGATGTTTAAACTTGCAGCTAAATCCGTTTCTGACCAATTTGTAACAATACGACACAATGCAAACTATATGGGTTAAAGGCAAGCTCTCTGAAGATGTTTTGCACTTCAAAAAGGTGATCAAGAGCTATTCTCAATTTTTGATGCAATTGGCTACAAAGTTCAAGTGCAGTTCAAGCATCATTCCAATGTCAGTTTAATGGCACGGTAATCAAAGAAAAAGCTTCTGAACTCAAAGGCTTATTCTAGTGTTCTATTCACTCAGAGAGCTTGTTCTTTTCCCTTTGTACACTAGACTTGTTGGCTTAGATGTGTTGCATAAAATAACTATGAGAAAGCTGTGTTGACATCTAGATCAGTTATGCACACAGCTGCTCTGCTGACTGTGAATGAGCCACTGGGAATTTCAACGATGGTGTAAATTTCAGGTTAGTAGTGGGTTAGTAGCAAAACTGGCATAGTGAGTGTGATCCACTGATTTTTCTTGCATTGTTTTGTGTTCATCTAACAGTTGTTGCTGTTCTAACTCAATCCTTTCATCTTTATCATATGATAGTTTTACTCAGTTTGGGATTAAGGCACAAACTCAAATGTGTCTGTGTCCTCAGCCCATGGAATCATGATGATGATCTGCCTGAAGACCTGAATCTAGGATTTACCAGTGCAGTGCTTTGTTTAACCTGGTGTGTCGCCTCCAGCAGCTCAGCAGCCACTTAAAATACATGTATGTATGTCTTACACATCAAATCTGCTATGTACAATGACAGTAATAACACCTAACTCTCAAATCGTGTCTTTGATCAATAGTTCTCAAAATGCTTTGGAAGTGATGTCAATATTAATGTCCATATTTTACAAAAGAGGAAGAGCAGACCTGGGGAAGTAGATAACCTAGCTGTGGTTGCCCTGCAGGCTGATGGTATAGCTGGCAACAAAATCAGCTGTCTGGGATCTTCATATATTCAATTTCTAACGTGCATGGCTCTGAAACAAATGCTGATTAAAGCTGAATAAAGTGCATAGGCTCCTGTTCACTCAGAAGTTAGGCAAGGCCGGATTCAGTGCTGCTTGTGCTACCTTGAGGTGCCCATCTTGTCAACTATACAGTGGGATTACAAAGAGATTCTAACTGGGTGCAGTCTGTAGGATTATTCTTCCAGGGATGAATCATGGTGTAGCAAAGGAGGCTGCTGCCTGGAGTCTCATCATTTGTTGCTGAAGTGGGAATATGCATAAGGAACAAAATGCGGGCTTGCAGATGGTGGAAGGACGACTGCCTGATAAAGAAAAGACTCATGCTGGCCTACTCCAGTGCAGGCTGTTGTCCATGTTCTCTGCCACAAAGCCTCTGTGTGCTCCTGGGACAATCATTCATGCAGCCACAGGTGGTCATGAATGGTGTGTTCCTTATTTCCTGAATTACTTGCAAGCCTAGGGGCTCATTTGAGACACATGCAGAACTGCTGCCAATAGAAAGCAATTCCTGCCTGTTTCAAATTGGGCACCCATTCTGACCAGACACTTTCATTGCTTCAATTTCCTAACGAGGGAATAATATTGTCTGCCCTGCCCTCCGGGAAGTGTTGTGAAAATAAATGAATTGATGTTGTGCAAGCACGGAGAGCCAGATTTTCAAAGGTGTTTATTCAAATACAGACAAATATGTAGGGCAATATACCAAACACTCCCAGCAATGCTGGTCCTAATTATTTAAAACTCTATTTAAGCGTCTGTCTGCATTCTTGGGCTCCTGAAGAAACTACTGAGTTTTTAGGCCTTGGAAATGCTAACACTGTGAATGCCACAGAAAAGGAAATCAGTAAAGAAGTAAGGATATATTTAAGGATATAAGCTGAAGGAAATTTACTATGAGAGCTAATGACTTTCTTCAGAGACACTTTGAATTGTGTGCTGCAAATAACATTTGCCAACGCTGAAAGGTTATGGGAAAACAAACTAATAAATAGGTGTTAAGAGAGTGTGGTCCATTCCACCTGTGGACTGAGTCCTGGGGCTGAAGGAAAAATGGCATGTGATTGTGTTATTAAAAGCTGTTATCTGAGCATATAGGTATGAGAGAGGTAAATGAGGCTTCTACAACAACGCTGCTGCAAGTTTTGAATACAGTCGTTTTGTGTGCAAATTCCTTGACTGGAAAAAAACAGTGATCCTGTGTCCAGCCTTCTGAATTTTAAAGCTGGGACATTTAGCTGTGGAGGGTGTCATTACAGGATGTGCAGGCACTTATGCTGACGAAGAGTGGTAGGCAGCTGCTATTCCCAGTATGGGCCATCCACAACGTGTCTCTTAGGTGCACTGGAAAGGTGGGCTGTGAGCACCTTCGGTTCTGCTCAGTGCTTGGCTACATGACAGCCCTTTGGTGTTGCTTCATGTTTCCCACCTTTACCTTGTTCTTCCTTGGGTCCTCTCATCACTGACCCATCTTCCTGCCCTGTCCCAGTCTCTCCTTCTCAAAGGTCTTGACTTGATTCTGTGGCCCTGCTTGTTATGTTCACTTGGAAAATTTGTAATTCTCCTCTCTTCCCTCAGGAATTATTTTTGATGCACAGCGTACTCCAGTTCTCTGTCCGATTTATGCCCTGCCTCCATGCTACAGCCCTGTCTTACATGCCCTGTTTTTTCTATATCGCAGTCTTCTTCCTTGGGCTTCTCCTTCAATCCCTATCAGATCCTTCCTCCATAACTTCTTATCTCAGTTTCTTTGCCTGAACACGCTCATGTTTCTCAATGCTGTGTATGCCCAGACACCAGTAAAATGTGACTCCCCTTTCTTCCTTTTCTTCTTCCAGCTGCTCCCCGTCCTAGTGTCTCTTTCCAGTAATTTGCTGACAGTATCGGTTTCCTCACCATTAAGCTCCACATCCATTTCTGTGCCTCTGTTTCTTTCCATGGCTCCAGCTCCTGCCCCTAGCAGGACCAGATCCCCTGTCCCCTCCACCCTTGTGGCTGCCAGTCACGTGCTCTTTGCCTTGTAGTCCCAGTTCCCCCTTTCCATGCTGCCTCCAGCTCCTAATCCAAGGAGCTCCTTTCCTGACGTGCTCCAGTCCTTTCCTCCAACTCTCCATCACGATTTCTCACATATTGTCTCTGAATCTCAATACTCTTTTTTTTCTTCTCCTGAATCCTTTTTCTCTTTTCAGCATCTGAGTCACTCTATTGTTGGGTGCCAGCAGGGGCAGCATCAGAGTGTAGCAAAGCGGTTTCCTGCTCGCAGGTCCGGTGCCCGGCCTCACGCCAGCCTGGAAAAGCCCAGAGCAGGTTTGCAGGCTTTCCCTGACTTTATCTACAGCCTGAACAACCCTAAGAGCTGTGGAAGAAACAGGTTCCGAGAAGAAGAAAGGTTCAGAAGGAACTGCCAGAATTGTTAGCTGCTGAAATTGAACAAGTCTCTGCTAAGGATGTGTGGAGTTGGTTTCTCTAAGATTTATAATTAAATTCACTTGGACTTCTATGGCAGGAGATAAAACCATAACACAGATAGGCTGTTTTAGGCTTCTGCTAAATTTTAACATCCTCTCCAGCGATATGGGAGTAGTAAGGCTCTTCAGAGGAAAGTTCATTAGAGTTTTTGCTTGAAGTGGTGAGATAATTTATCAACTCCAAGTCTCATTATGGGTCACAGCACAATGATTTTAGCTGAACATTTCAAAACAAACAACAGACAGTAATCTACCTGAGTTTAATGCTCGTTCTACAAACTTTTATCCCAAATTGCTAAAGTGTGACTAGGTGATGGGTGCACAAAAAAGGTGTTATCACAGACAGGGTGTGCTGAGTCACTAGTTGGCAGTTCGTACTAACCCCAGTTGGAGTTTGTTAATATTGTTTCATTTTCTAGCTTTCCCCTTTGCAAAACTATTAGCACAGAAATGCATTTTAGAATTTGTCCTTCAAAATTCATGGCACCGAGTGGTACTGGCCGCCTACCAGGCTATGTGTGTGAGATTTTTTTTTTTTTATCCTGTTTGGAATTTGGTAAATTTATAAGATCTCCCCACACCCTTTCTCTGCAGGAGTCACTTAATTTCTTTGTGAGCTTTGCTGCTAAACTGTGCATAATTTGGGGTTTTCATTGTTCTTCCCCTCCTTTTGAAGTTGCTTTGTGATTTTTGAAAAGATGTTAATTTTCCTTTTGTTGTTTTCTGTTGGCCACTTAATCCTTTCCCATTCTAATTGTTATTCTTATTGGTCTCCTCAAAATTTTCTGTTGTTTGAAATGTCTGTCATCTAAAACTTGCCTTTGTTCTTCCAACAATGATTTTGGGAGCCTCCCTGCTGAGCTGCATTCCAAATGTTTGTGTGGCTGTGGATGGGGGGATTTTGGCCTTCCTTGCTCTTTGACGCCTCTCTTTCCTATATCTGGCCTATCAGCAAATACAAGCAGCTCAGAGAAAACGCTCCAGTTCTGCTTCCTTTGACACTGATTGCCAGGCAGCACAGAATCACAAGAAGCTGAATGTCACTTTCCAAATCCCATTGCCATTTTGCTAGACTCTACCTTAGTGCATTTATCAGATCTATCTAATTCATCAGTTGTGGGCTGATGAGTCTGACTGCACCTTACTTTAGACAATCCGGTTAAGAAAATGAATTTCTTTTTAAGTCTCTTTAGCCTCCCAGCTGCTGCTTGGCAGCTCTGTGAACATTTAAGAGTTATGTACTTATCTTTGCTAAAAAGTTGAAGCAAACCAGAATTATGAATCATTCTGTCAAAAATAGTTTGGAATGGGATGGAATAACTGAAGGTATCCCTGGAGGCATATACTGATCAGAGGGGAAGTCCAGATGTTTATCACGGATGAAATATTTTCATTTCAGTTTAAATAATTTCACTGCAAAAGACCTTGGATCCTAATAACCATCTTCAAAGAGGATGTAAGAATCATAGTTGTGTTGACTTCTGAGAAACTTGGGATCTTAAGGTCCAGATTTTAAAGCTATTTGGGTACCAAGGGTTAGATACAGCCATATAACAGCAATATTAGCTACCTAAGCCTAAACCAGAGATCCTTGACTCAACTTTCAGTGAGTACCAACTCCATGACCTGGAGGAGTGCAATAACCAAAGCTATTAGAAGAAAATGGGACGTGAGTATTTCCTTTCTTGGCAGATGTTTTTTTCTTTTTTCATATCCAGATGGATGGGTGTAAGTGCCAAATATGAGGAGAGGGTTTAGAGCTGTGACTTCTGTGGGGAGAGAGATGCCTCATTGCCACCACCTGTAAAGTGCCAGGTTTCTAGAGGGAGAGGGGGATTTGAGGAACCTACTAGTCCCTGGAACTCCACCGCTGGCTGGCTTAGGCAGTTCTTTGCTCGTTAATGCAATGTTTCTTTGGATATTGAAGCAGCTCTTCCCTGAAGGCCTTGGTGCTCACACATACATCACAGCTTTCAGTCAGTGACTTAGCAGCTCAGCACTCAGCATCACAGTTCCAGGGATCCGACCCTGAAATCCATGTGCCCTGTTACATTTACATATCTTTTGTCCCAGGTGAAAATGGCCTAGGAAACTGAGTCACTGAGGCATTCTGAAAAATGTGTTCATTTAGGAGAATTTGCGCCTTGCTGAACTTCAGATGACTGGACATGGTGGAACTGTGACAGTCTGGTCTTCTCAGCAGTGTCCTGGCACAAACTTATTTGGTTTAAAGTATTTCTGCCTGCAGAGCTCACTTAAAATTATCAGCTGTTATCAAGGAGAGGGCAAAACCATAAGGAAATGGTCTGGTGTACCACAAAAGCTAATATTCTTGATCAGTGTTAAATGTTTTCTCTTTCACTAACATAGTAAAGACTCAGTCCTGAAAGCCTTACTCGTCGGTTTTTCAAATTATTACAGTACAAAGTCATAGCATGAATATACCCATAAGTCATGCTCTGTTTTGCTAACTAATCATACCAAGAATACTCAGTGGCCTCTGCAGGTCTCTTGAAAGTCTTAAAGACTGAGACAGCCTCTTTTCCACTTCCACTCTGTTACTGAAAAACCTCACCTCTTGGCTCCCTTGTAGTCTTAAGTCAGTGCTGAGAACTGGCTTTGAGTTTGCTGAAGAGGCTAGTGTCTTGAACTGGCCAGTTTCCTGGCTGGCTGCTAGCCTAAGGCAACACTTGCTGGGCTCAGAGAGGCTTGCAGGACAGAAAATGCTGTCCTGATGGCCTGATGGCACACGCATTTGCAATTTCCATCCAAAATGTTTTGGTTCCTGAAAAAGCAAGCTTGGGATTGACTATGAGGCCTTGTAAATGTATACCTTTTGACCAAACCATCTTGGACAAGAAAAAATCCCAAACCTAAAGGAATGCTGCAGAACACCAAACATTTCATTCAGGGTCTATCTAAATATGGCTGGTTGTAACTGTGCTAGGTATTACAGAAGTAAGCTTGTCTCCCCCGTCAAGAAAACTAGCAATCCTGGGAGGCATCCAGTTTTGTCAGGGTAATTAGGTCAACAGTTGGGCTTGCAGCAACTGCAGTTGTATAGTTGGAAGTTACAATTCCTCACCATCCTGACCATCTTAGTTGGCCCAGTACAAGTGTGCAGTGTCAACTTAGCCTTACCCAAACACTCCACCCTCTCCACATCTTGAGACAAATAGCAGATAAACCAAAATCCACTCCATTCTACCTGCCAGAGAAAGGTCTTCTCCTTCTCTGAAAGTGTCAATTTCCTAATGAAACTTCTGGCCCTGATTTGGGCAACAGTCTGTATTCAATTCCAGTTGAGGAGCAACCATCCTCCCTATATGAAAAATTTTTAACTTGACAATGTCTCTTGAGCTAGTGACAAACTGTGCTTTCCCAAAAACTAACCAGTAATTTTTCAATGATGCTGGTTTGATTGGAGGTGATTTGCCCAGAACACATTGCTGGGAATCAGTACACTGCTGTAGTTCAGTAGTTGGTCTTTGTCAGATATGATCTTCAGTAAATTCATTAGCCTTACAGTGCTGCAGTAACAGAAAGACTCCCTTCTGACAATTAGGACCACAAGGGAGGGTTTGGGAAGATGATTGCTCCCTCCTGGGAAGAGATGAAAGACTACAGCTGTAAAAGGAAAAGATTTTTCATTATAGATCTTAAGATTAAACCTGAGGGACTGCTTGTGCTGGAAGTCTGCCTTATGTTTTGTATCAATAAGTGAATTTCAAATGCTTGGCTCCTAGTCATGTTTTTAGGTAATGGTTCTCTAGTTTAGCTCACTCTGATTTCTTGGAGGTGGATTAGTACATAATTAAATATGTGGAACAGTGTAACGAAAAACATGATTCTAGCAAAGCAAATTAATTGCTAGGTCTGGTTTTGAACTTAGTAGAATCGCTGCAAACAATGAATTTGCTACATCTTCCCTAAGTATTTTCCTACTCTCCTGTCTGTTTACATTATAATCCTTGTCATTTACTGCAAGCAAACATAAAAGTAATAATTTTCTTGTGTAAATAAAAAAATAGAGGGAGAGATCTTCTTCTGTGTCATCTGGTAGAAAGTAGTTGGTGTAAACTATACTTAAGCCCCTATTAGTCTACTAGAGATGTATAAAGGAGCCTTCTTGGAGATGAAAACCAGGTTATTTACCCTCTGTCGCATCTTTAAACAGAGTTTTTCTTAAATGGCTAAAAAACCATTAGTGCATCACCAAATATTTGTTTTCATGCTAAGGAGTTCCTGTGGAGATGTAAATTTAGGAGAAATCTAAGCGACCGAATCAGTGGTTTTGGTCCATGCAGGGGCAGGGAGGCACCTTTGGGTGAGCACTCACCAGCCTGACCCTTTAGACCTCTTTGGGCTGGTTGTGTCAATCTGAGCAGTATCCAGCACTGTTTCTTCTGTGGGATGTCCAACTAGCCTTGCAGTCTAGCTGTATCTAGTCTCTTTATCCTCATTCTCCCTAGATTCTACACCTATCTTAACCACCCACTTTCCGAGGGCTCCATCTGTGCTGTTCCTTCTTCCTGCCTCTCTTCAGAAGGCATCTTCCTGGACAGCTGTTTGCTGATCCTGTTGCTCTGATTTACCTTGAATAGAGTGTCTTCAGAAAAGCCACGCAGATGAAAAAAGAACCTGTCTAAGCACAGATTTCATCAGGCAGCCTACCTCCCGGAAGCATGATTTCTGGGGTCAAAGTCCTGTGTGTCAGATTTTCTTCTCAGTTTCTGTCTCACAAGATAACTTTATAATGATATTCTGCATTTTGGAATCCTTTCAGTTTTTGTAACTCACCCTAAAATATATCTCAAGAAGTTTCTTCCATTTGATGTCAGCCTGCTGGCCTTGGTGGAGTATTTCCTTCACTGTGCTTTCTAGCCTTCAGGTGAATTCACCTATTGTTTTACTATGAGTGAAACTCTTTAGGCTGTCTCAGATGTGGCTGATCACCTTGGCCACCCAAGGTGCCTTCAAGAGTCTGATTTTCAATGTTCACTGAGCAACCTGGATGCTTTTTCTCCCTGGTTTTGCTTCTGCTATACAAACCCCAACCCTTCACTGACAGAGTGTCAAGGGTGCCTTGCTTCCTGACTGTTACAATCCCCATACCACCTTCAGAGACCTGAGAGCAAGGGAAGCCTTATTGTACCTCACAGGTGAGGAGAGGGCTCCACACCAGACCCAGTGCTCTGCTGTGGGCCTGGGCTGTACCTGAACCAATTCTTTTATTTATTTATCCATCGCCTGAGAGGCTAACCCACACAGCAGGGGAAACTAGCCTGGTAGGTAGTATGCTCCTGTAGGAGAGAGAGGTCTGAATCTCACCAGAAAAGGGAACTGGCCTGGACCCCTTGAATGCTCCTTCAGTTCTTCTTACTTGCTGGGATGGCAGTAGGACCCCATGTAAGACAGGAGTGGCTTAGCCCTGCTCTTTCTGAAAGAAAATGCTGAGGTGCTTCAAGAGGGGGGGTGGTGGTGGTTCAGAAAGTGGAGTGACATGGAGGCAAGTACTCATACAGCCCAGAATAAGGCAGCTGAGCCTTGGGATGGATGTAAAATTTGAATGTATGTCCTTGGCATGTCATCTGAAGCATCTGTTGTCCATTGAATGGCTGCTTGTGAATCTCTTTGTATGGGCAGATCCCTAGGCACACTCTAATGAGCCTAGCTGCCTAGCTCAGTGCTGGGAATCCTACTGCAGAGCCTGGAACCCAGACATGAAGAAGCTGCAGTATTGAGTGCTGTACCTTTGTAGGTAGGCACCATGTTGATGCCTCATTTAGAGGGGCACAAGGCTCTCAGTGACTTCAGATTGATTTATGGGTCTTTGGGATACCTTAGCATGTTGTTATGCAGCCTTGCCCTGACTACGTCATAACTGGACAGACATGTGATAATATGCAATATAAATAAATAAGACTGCATCTGTCATAGAGGGAAATATAATGTGCATTTTCTGCAACACCCCCAAGCCTGTGTGCTGACATTAACAAATAGCAAAGACGAGCTCTGAAGTATTTTCTTCTCTTTTTTTTTACTGATTAAACCAGATCTAGACTGGCCTTTCTGCCTACGGTAGTCATAGTCTATGTGAGATACAGCAGAACACAGAATGATGGGACTAAAATCAATCTAGAGAATATCCTTAACCAAGTAGCTATTCAGCTTCAGTTTTTCCAGAACTAAAGTTAGAATTGCTTAAACGTTGCTTCTTTATATGCACGTGATGTTCTTTACTAGATGCAAAACCATCTTGATTCAGACTGAAAATGTCTTTACTGATGAAAATTATGTGAATTATCCTAATGTGGGTGCTCTTCTTGCCAACAAAATTATTTTTTCACCAGTGAATTGGTTACTAATTCTCATTGCAAAGCAATTAATCTACCTTCTTAGTACTCTCCAAACATTAGCTGAGTTTGTCTATCTAATAAAATAGAAGTGCATTTTTTACAGAAGGCTTCTAATTTGTTCAGCCAGTTAGTCTGTCTTGAGAAAGTGTGTCACTGACACCATAAATCTATGATTGTCCTTTCCACAGGTCTTAGAGAAGATTCAGCATTTTAGACGAGTAACTGGCCACCAAATGAGCTAGCCTGCAGCTGTAAGCCAAAGCAGCATTTTAAACATGAAAGCTGGCAGTTTCCAAGTACAGCAAATGCAAAGGTGTCGGTGCCTGTTTTGATTATCTAGTGTAACAGCTACAGTGTCCTGCAGTGTGTGTTCTCAACAGAACTGCTTGTATGGTCAGAGTTTGCTCGTATTTAGGTACATTGCCAAATCAAAGCAGCTACTTCTTTTTCTCCTGTCCAGCCTAGATATTTATGCTGCACCATTGCCTGCAGTAGAAATCTCTTTAGAATGTCTTTTCAGTGGAATTTTTAACTTGAAATGACTTTTTAAATGCAGACTGTAATGTTAGCCAAAATGGAAATTTCCTTGGTAAAAATATCTGGGTTTAATTACATTTTCATGTCTTCCACTAGGAAAACAGAGCTAAAAAATCTTCCTGTGTCTGGCAACCTAAACTTAAACAAACTGGCTAGTTGTCATCTGACTGGCTGAATTTTTGGGCTGATTTTTTGATTGTAGAAAACTGGAAAATAGTTTCTGGAGGGGTTTCAGTTTTGCAGTGAAATTTTGAAAAATTCAGTGAAAAGCTGTAAATTAATAAAAATATTTGTATTTAGCAAGTATGTTTTTTACATAAAAACGACCTGAACTTCCAAGTGTGTTCTGAAAGAAATAACTTACTTTGTTCTATTGAAACACATTAGTTCATACTTGCACTAATTTTAGGTATCTAATTCAGAAGGCTGGCTCCTAGGCTGTCTGTGTAATCCAGAGAGAAAACCTGCTACACAGCATGATTCTGGACATGTAAATGAGGCTCTCACTCTCAGTTTCCTCTTGGAGGAACCTCTCTCTGTCCCTTAGCCATATGGTATGCCCAGGGAGACCAGCTTTGAAGTTTGATGCTTTAAGATATCCTATGTTGGTATTGCCTTCTGACCAAAACCAGACTAGATAAAGAATATAACTAACATTACATTTTCTGGGACCATCATGATATGCGAGATTAGCTGCATGTATTTGTTAACCTAAGTAGGTTGGATAAAATTGTTCTGTATGTGCACCATGTGTGTGTTTTTCTGTGTGTGAAAGAAAGAGAAGGAAAGATTGTGTGAATAGCTAAATGAGATTTCCAAAAATATTCCATCTCCACTCTGCTGTCTGTCTTTCCCTACACATCCTCTCGAATTCTTTATAATTTCTGGCATTTTTGTGTCTCACAAGGAATCCTCCTCCCACAGCATCATCATTCCTCCCTTAACCTCTCTTTCTTTCATCTTAGAGCTCCATGCTCCTCCTGGCAATCTCTCCTTCATGCTTTCATAATGTCTTTCTCCACTACCCTTGAAGCCCTCTTTCACTAGTTCCCAGCTTCCCTACTGCAGAAGCAAAGCTGTATAAGGACCTAAAAGACGGCCTGTCTTCTAATTCAGCTGATTGCCTGACTATGGTCTAGTGCTGAGAGTAACCTGAGCTAATGCAAAGTGAAGAGGAACACAGACACCACTCAGCTGGTGTGGATGATAAAGAAGGTATTTTGCTATAGAAAGTTGAAATGGCTCTGGAACACTGAAGGAAAAATAATAACCATAGAAACAGTGAGCTGAACAGCATCTTGATAGGTCTTTTAATTTCCTCCCTGTCCTGCAACAGGGAATGTATAAATTTTTATATTATAATTAGCTTTACTCCCCTTTCTACTCTCCTTCGCTAAGTAGAGGAATTGTTCAACCCAAGTCTGCTGGGCAGTGGTTAAGACTAGGAAATCCCCATCCCTGTAGTATGCAGGGCCAGCACCTGGCTTCTGAGGAGACTTCCTTTAATATCACCTCTGCTGTGCATTCAGTTAAAAAACTCGGTGTTCCCATGAGGTCAAAGTAGGAGAACTGTGGACTTCAAACAGCACCTCTCAGCAAGTTTAGCTTCAGCATCATGTCAGGCAGCACACAGTCCCCTCATGGCTGTGCCATGGCAAGGTTTGCAGGGGACCTGGTGCTTTGTTCCCTCCTATTTGGGAAGCCCCACCAGACAGACCTAGAGTTAGACCTAGACCATACCATCTTTGCTTGTTGAAGAGAATGTAAGTCAGCATCCAGTGGCCAAACAACACCAAACAGTACCATTATGTCCCCAAATCCACTAGGTCTGTTGTCTTTTCTAAGGAGGGAACTGTATTAGTTTGGCACAATTTGTTCTTGAGAAGCCCAGTGTAACTGTTTTTTATCACCTTCTAGGTGCTTGAAAAACGGTAGTTTTATTTAAGAAGAGTTTCTCTTTTTCAGGGATCCCTATTTGGCTGGTGGGTTTTTAATTCCCCCATCCTTTTTTAAAGTGAAGTACTGTGTTCTCTATCTACCAGCCATTCAAGGCGATCACACAAGGCTCTCAGGTTACTGTAGCTAGCTGCTTATCATGTGAGGGAGGATTTCCTCAGACCCTGATGGTTTGAACACCTTTAATTTATTGAGGTATTTTTAACATGTGTTTTCTACACTGTGGCCTACCTTGCTATATCCTTGTTAATACTAAGTCATAGTTAACTTTTTTTTTTTCCTGAAAACAGAAAGTATTATCATATACATTCCTGCTCAGAAACACACCACTTTTACTCTTCTAATTTATTTCTTATTGCCTTTATATGCCTTTATATCCCTTGTCACTTGACATTCATTTTTATTCCTATGTGCTTTATCTGTTCCACTTCACTCATCCTTAGTTATGTGCTTTTGCTTTCATTATTTGCACAAGCCCTTTTTAATATTCTGGTCACTGAGGAACTCAGCATTGCAGGCACAAAGGTTGCATCAAGACCTTTCTTCTGAATCTTGTAGTTTGTCACTCCACATTCAATATAGTATCCTTTACTAACTCACAGCTATGTCCAATTATCTTCCTAGAAGACTCTACCAGCTACTTGCTTAGCTGGTCAAGTCTGATCTCCTGAGATCTGTTATTCCTTTTCTGCTCCTCTCATGTTTCCTTTTTCTTAGAATACTGAACTCTGTCACTTCATTTGAATTCTCTCTCAATTTGTCACTTGCCAATCAATTGGAATTGGACAAAAGTCGTAGTCAAGCCTTAGAATCTTCGTCCACCTAAAATAAAATGCTGCACTCAGCATATTGCAGGCACTTGTCCCACTGAGCTGTTTATCCAAGAGAGGCCCACATACCACCAGATATTCTCTTCAGGTCCTTCTGATATTTGCTCAAGAAAAAATTCATTTGTCCCCCTCTCCCTTTTTAAGTGGTCTTTAGTAACTTTCTAACATGATATTGGTGCCATTTTTTTAATCTCTATTTTCAATCCGATGTTCAACAAAGCCATCTTTTCCCTTATTTGAGACTCATAGATCTGCTAGAGGACAGATGAACCTCCATATTTATTACTGCCTTTCCTTCCAGTAGTGATGCTTTTGTCCAGAAATTTGTTCTGCTGGTGAGGTGTGTACATGTTAAGAGATGATCACTACACTGTGTAGTCTAAATTCTGCTCTATGTCATGTCCCTGAGCTATCCATTGGCCTCACTGGAGTTGCACAAGCAAAGGTGAAACTGATGTTTGAACCAATTAATCTCTGAAATTTTTCTTCTTTCTTTCTTTCTTTCTTTCTTTCTTTCTTTCTTTCTTTCTTTCTTTCTTTCTTTCTTTCTTTCTTTCTTTCTCTCTTTCTCTCTCTCTTTCTCTCTTTCTCTCTTTCTCTCTTTCTCTCTTTCTCTCTTTCTCTCTTTCTCTCTTTCTCTCTTTCTCTCTTTCTCTCTTTCTTCTTTGTTTTGTAACCAACAATGATACAAGGACAACAGTGGACTATTCCACCAAATTTTCTGCAATAAAGTGTATCTGATACTGTCCCTATGCTACTTCTCATTTAGTAAGCAGAATCCTAATTTGGGGGAAAATAGTTTCTTTTGCTTCTGGTTAAATAAGTTCTTGGATGCTTAAAAATGAAATCTGATTCCTAATTGAAATGGTTTACTTCCATTGTGAATTTGCCAGTTATTGCAGAGTTGCACATGATTGCCAGGCTCTAGCAGTGCTGTGGATAGTGAGGGTGGGGGGAAAAATCACTGAAGTATTTAATCTGAGGATAATAGTCCTGTGAATGAATGTCATAGGCCTTGCAAAAGGCAAAGGGCCCTCAGCCTACTCCACTAGATTGTCTTCCCTGGAAACTACCTCCTGCTCAGGGTTGTAGATGTGGGCTAATAATCTTTCTACTGCCTACTTAAGAAATCAGGTGATTTTAACATATTTTTCCCTGTTAAACAATTAGAACAAGAGCAAAACCATGCCTACAGACCATGTCTCGGTAGGCGTTTTGTCACATCTCTCTTTCTGTGTGGTGATTTTTGACCTCTTTTCCATTCATACACTGCTTGTAAACAATGTTGGTTTTTAATATACTTTTATTGTGCCGATTCTGAGACAGATTTATGGGGGCTCAAGGGCTCTTTCACTCCTTGTTCATCCTCTTTATTTGTTCTCCAGTCTTCCAGATTCTTGGAGTCACAGTGAGAGGATATACCACCTCCTGTTCTGCATTGAGGCTGTATTTAAGTCCTGCTCTTCATAGTCACCTCAAACATTTCAAACAAAGTATCTTTCATCTTGGGATTACACGTGCCTCATTTACTGTATGCTTCATCTATTAGCTACAACTACTGTGTAATACTGGCATGAGAATTAAGCAAATTCATAGCTCTTCTGTTCCAAACAGGTCATTGATGCTTTTCTTTTGGGCCGCACCATCAGGCCAAATAAGCTGTGTGCTGCCAACCTTCTTCTTCCCTGTTTGAGTCATGGCTAAGGAGCAGGAAAGTGAGGAAGGGGTTTGCTGACAGCACTTTTACAGCCCAGGGGAAAGACTGATTTGGGCATAGAGATGCTCCCAGAGTGGTAGGAAACTTTAGATCTTTCACAACTTTCTGTTTGTGGGACATGTGAAGAGAGACCTTTCCAGCTGTGTGAAATCTGAGAATTGTGGATGGATCCACCTGGGAAAAAGAGAGAAATATGGACAAATGGCAACATTCGTTATTGCAACATGAAGATATAGTCTATCTACCTGAAGACAGATTTTGGTAACTGAAAATGTGAAAAAGGAACCTTGTGGCTACAGGTGACCCCTGCTCCATCTAAGAACTAAGATGAAAGAAAAATTTGGAGTAAGAAGGCCAGTGCTTGCAAGTCATGAGATCAGAGAGTGAAAGTTCAGATTTAGCTCTGCATCCTACTTAGGAGCTTGCAAGTGTAGTCTAACTTGGTATTTCTTGTTACCCCCACGTAGTGCCTAATGTGCTCTGAATGGAAATTTCAAGTCGTAACACTTAAATGTGGAAGCATTACCCAACTGTGCCTCTTGCATGCATGCAGCCCCAGCAGCTGACCTAGCAAGGCTTTGGGCATGATGATGATTCTTATCAGTTTCTGTGTTGTGAGAGTGTCTAGAGATCCCAGTGTGCCAGGCGTTGTACAAACATCTCCGAGAAAAAAGTCCCTGGCTAAATGAGTGCATGGCCCAAACAGCCAAGGCTGACTGAGTGTTGGGACCTGGAGGTATGGAGAGATGTAATGATTTTCCCAGCTCTGCAGTGATAGCAGTTGGGGACAGAGTGCCATTCCCTGTGTTTCAAGAGGGCCTGCTATCTGCTATCTGCGCTTAAGGATGGGGAGTGTTCCTGCTCTAACAGGCTTTAGAGTAACACAGCTGGGAGAAAACCCTGCAAAAGGAGAAATTCTTCTCCCTCCATCCTCCTGCATGCTCACCTTTGAGCTAGTTCAGTGTAGCCTGTTTAATACTTGGGGAACTCATCTTCCTGAAAAGATGGGGGTGGGGGTGGTGTGTAATACTGTAAATGCAGTTCCTTGCTTGGCCGTGGAGACCTTATCATATAGTGTCCTGTGTACTCAGACTGACATCATAAACAGTGGGCATATTTCTACAATCAGCAACAGATTTACTCTATGTTAAAAGATTTATTTTCATGCGTAGTTTGCTGACACCCAGAAGGCTCGTTTCATTGTAGTAGGGTGTATCTCATGAACAATTATGCTACAGGACATCAAAGTTAATATTTTTGCTACTTCTCTCCCAGAAACCATGATCTATGAAGTAGACTCCCTAGAAACAGAGTTGCCTTCAGGGCAGTACATGCTATTTATAACAAACTAGAACATAATAAATAGTATTTTGTTGTAAAATAGGTTTCTTTTTCCTAGCCTAATTTTAAAATGAAACAAATACGGTCAAATCCTAGTGTTCTAAGAACCACTTTCAAAGCACATAACCCTCCAGCTTGCTCACTCTTAATCCAGTTTAGATCATTTTGTATCTACTCTGGAACAAAGACTTCAAATTCAGAAATTTTCCTTTGGTTTCACTGGATTTTGGTCTGGGATATAGGGAGCAGGCCCTGTGGAGGCCAGAACAAGTGGCAAAACACCAGCACTGTGACAGGGGTCGGAGAGTACATTAATGAACAGTTAACCTTATCTCTTCAGGTACTTCTAGTCTCCAAATTCACGGGGACAATCAGGGTTCATACCACGCTATGAAAATTATCTCTGCAGCATGATACGTATTGGCTGAACAGAGGCTAACAGAAAAGATATGAAACTGCTGTTTCAGAAGAAAGAAGGGAGTATTATTGGGATTGACCTGAGCGCTTTTGATCTGCTCTGCCATTCTTGATTCATGTCTGAGTGAGTCTTGACAATGCTGTACTCAGAGTGGGCCTAAGACTTGTGTGATTGGTTGAGTTTTTGGGGGATGCTGCAGCAGCATATGGCATGCACCCCAGCAGCATATTTTGAGGTTTTTTGAGTTTATTTGCATTCTTAAATGAAATTATTGGAAAGAAAATTCACATAAAAATATCACAGAAACATCTGGAAAGAGACTTCTAGATGAGAAAAGAGCCACATCCCTAATGACAGTGGATTTTACTGCTGCCCAACTCATAACTTCAGAGTATGATATGAGCCATAAGTATTTTCCAAAGGGCCGAATTTATTTGTAATTCTCACTGGGGTTTGCCTCGCTAGGCATTTGCAACAGCTGTGTGTATGACTGTTGGCCACCTGCTGCACGTATTGCCACCATGTTGTTGAGCTTCTGCTGCCAATGCAATGACAGAGACTCACTGCTGCTTCTTCAGAGGGTCTCCTGAAGGATCAGTGGTTGCAGCAGATGGTGGCAGTTTTGCTATTGCCTTCAGGAGGAGCAGATTTGGGCCTCTAAATTGCACCTTTTTATATATAGTATCCAGTGCTATTTTGCCTGGCAAACATTCAGAGCAAGTGTGGTTCCATGTGGCTCCTCCCTCTGTGTCACAGGACAGGGTTCTTCATGTGTATGTGAATATCTCCCAGATGTTGTGCATTGGACAAATTTAGCACTCAACATGGGATGTGGCATCATAGCACGTAGACAGGATTTTCCTGGAGGGAATGGAGAAGCTTGTATTATACTTGAAAGAGTAGGTTGCTATGCAATCTGCTTCACTTGGTTTTGTGCTGAGAACTATTTGTGTGACCTCCAGAGTGATCATGACAGCCAGGCAGGAGTACACAATGTCTATATTTGGCAGAGTCCTCAAAAATGTATCCCATTTTGTTTGACAGATACCCACTGAGACAGGAAAGATCTTTCCCCTGCCCCTTAAGTTGGCTGGGGACTTCAGCAGGTCTCCTCCACGGGAATCCTGATATCATTCTCCTGAACTGAAGCCAGGTAGTTTTCTTTCCGCTCTCTGTTGAGAATTTGAGCAATTTTTCCAGAGGCTTGAGCAATGCATTCATATCTTCACCATTTGCCGTTGTATTTTTAATATGTGTATCCTTGAGATCTAATTTGAAGATCCTATCATAATAACCTACTGAAGTTCTTGCTTTGAAGTTGCACCTGGCATTTCTGAGTCATCAAAGTAGTCAGGGCTCAAGTTGGGAAAGAGCTGGAATGTACATCTCATTAGTTTAACACAAATGTTTTTTGTATGGCATGAAGAAGGACAGAGAGGGGACAGCAGAGGGAAGTGCCTTTGAGTGCATGGAGGTAACCAACAGTGGAATCTGACTCCTTGCTGGTGTATGGGTTTTGTTATCTCAGTAGCATAATCTGCAAGCATCCTTGACTGCTTCATTTCCACTCTGTTGGCTTTGCATGAAGGCAGGCTTTGCCCAGTATAGACTGCAAGGAGTTTAAGACTTTTCCAGCTTGTCCCTGACTTTGTGTACATCCATATCTTTGGGTATAGGACAACCCAGCAGCAAATGGGACACTAAGTCATTGAAGCCACTAGTTATTTCTAAGATAAAGACCACAAGGCCTGAGCCCAGGCACTGATCTTGATTTTCCCTGCTGTTTAATTATTAAGTTAATAATACTTCCTGGGATGGTGGTGGCAGGGCGCAGCCAGGTCCCTCAGTGCAAGCATCACTCCTAACAGGCAGTTTGAATGTGTCTACCCTGATTTGTAGGCTAAGAGTATTTAATAGTACAGATGTGGCCAGTCTATGCCATTTGACCTCAGGGTCAGTGTGTGGGCCTTGCCACTGTGCAGTCTACTAGTACAAGTGTAGCCAGTAATGTAGGGTCTGTTTCTATATGTGAGATCATGATAGTGAGCCTATCACATACTGTCATGATGAGGTTTTTTTCAAGCTCTTTTCATGACTGCCTCCACCACCACAGCAGCACTGTCCACTGATCCCTTCAACTGGCCTGCTCATTTGGCAGTGTGAAAGACCAGGGCTGGTGGTTGCTTCTGTAGAGGATCTCTTTCTGCCCCAGGAAAGCAGGAGCATGCAAATTCTACTAGCATATGACCTCTCAGTTCAAAAGCACTTATTTCCCCAACAATATATATGGAGCTTTCTGCAGGCTAGCTGGCTACCTGCAGGATTGCAGTGATGCCACTCTGCCTTGGGTCATGCTTCTGCTCTCACTGAAATCAGCAGTGACTTCAGCAGTTCAGGACTGGACCACAAACTGCAGCATTTCTCGGATCCTTCAAGATGAAAGGCACTCCACGTGGGTAAATTATCATTATTTGTTATTATCCTCTCACTGATCCACTTTGGAAGACAGATGTGCATTCTTTCCCTCCCGCTGAGAACTGATGAAACATGAAAATCACTTCTTAGATAAAAAAAAGCCCACAAAGTCAACACAATACATTGGGAGTTATTTGGTTTCTAATCTCTGAAAATGAGCCAGGTCAAACAGACATAGCTTCTCTGATAAACTGTTATTCTTAGAGATTTCAACCTTCCATGGAAAAATACTGAGCTGGCTCTCTGATCTCCTTTTACACTGTCATCAGCATACAGCAGCGGGCCAGTGGAAAATCGGAGAAAACCAGCTGCATGTAGAGTGTTAAGGGCATTATTTTTAGATGCTCCATTTCTTTCTGACTACACACACTTCCCTGTGGAAAATAAGGCTGTCTATCCTAGTGACTTACTGGCAGCTGCTGCATTATGCACGGTGAAGCTGCTCCTTAGAAATGAGATGCTAAACAAAATAAATAGGAGGAAAACAGACCTATAAATTTGCGTAGTGCACAACAGGAGAGACGAGGGAGATTTGAGAGTGAACACATTGGAGTCTTTGGGAAGTGTGAAAGTTCTCCCTTCAATAGAGGTATGAGTTTGAGGGGTTTAACTCCAGCTGAGTCTCCCTCTTCCTCTGACTGGGGTGTTTACTTTCTTATTTCCAGTACCCGTTGTGACATTTAACAAGTATCAAAGCTGAATGCCAGCTTTCCTCACAAATACTGATCTGCTGTCACAACAGGGCTGCTAAAGAGAGGAATTCCCAGTTCAGATCTGCTGAGAACTACGATAGCAACTAAATGCATGATGACTCCTGTGCAGACGGTAGTTAGAAACACATGGATTGCTCCACTGCCTCCTGCTGACAGCCCACCCATTATCTCCTAAGGGTGATTTGCCAGATAAACTAGGTGCAGTTAGATACGTGATCTGCCAGTGTGCTGAAAAGGCTCAGTCTTTCTTTTGGTCCCGTGAGGGCCAAAACTCTCTCACTGGTGTGGGAGAAGGTGTCATCTCCAGGAGTGCAGCAAAACTTGCTCCTCTAAGTGTTAGGTCATCTTCTGTATAGTGAGAGCAACACCTCATAATGAAGAAAGGATGAATGTGAAATGTGTGGGAGGAAGACAGCGGGGAGTCTCTCCCCCACTCAGAATCAGTCTTAACCACTCACACTAGTCATCCCAGTTATAAACCTGTCCTCGTCCAGATTCATTAAGGGAAATGGAAAAGAGGAGTGTAGTGGGGATTGCACAGGCACATGGCTGTGATGGCTGCATGTCTGTGTTTGTGGGGTATCATGTAGATTCTGAATGTGGGTAAAAGAGGCTTTGCTTGAATTTTCCCTGTGCCAGTGTTTCACATTTGGGATGCAGATGGATACAGCTAAGATAGCTTGTCAGAGGCCTATTGTTCATTATAGAGCCTGGGAAATGTTTGGTATAAAGCAATGTGTTCCCCCTGCCCCAGAAACTGTTATTGTTCTAAAGAAAAATGTTACATTTTGCCTGACTTATTAACAGTGTTAAATCTATCTATTTTCCCAGAGTCCTTCCTCCTAGCTTTTGGGGCACTTCAGCTACTCCTAAATTGTTGGCATTGGCAGGATGTCTTACCTCTGAGTACACATCTTTGTGAGCAACCTGACAGCCAGTGGGGGTGAAACCTGGATGTGCTCCAACTTCTCTTGCTACCCTAGGAGACTGTTTTGATGCCAGACAAACTAGTGAGGAACCTAAATGGTGCCAGAGCAGGATGATGCCTGTTACTGAAAAAATAATTATACTCTCTCGTGACATGTAGGAGTATATGCATGCACATGTATAGCATAGGTAGGTCTGCATTGTCCAAAGTTTAGACTGACACATTTTTTACTTGTTTTTTCCAATCTTGAGCCCTTTTAGTAGGTATTTCCTGGGTCAAGTAGCCACTTCAGATTGATGTTTTTGGAGAAGACTTGTCTAGATCAGTTCAATCATTTCCAAGAATAAGGATATTGAAAATTATTGTTTTGTCCACACTGCATTAAAAAAAATAAAATTCTATCAAAGGTTTTGCTGAGAAACTTTGGTGTTTCCATGCTTGTGATTTTGCAATGGGATGCCATAGTGTCAGGGGCATGCCTTTTGCTATTTTTCCAAGATAAATTGCCTCTATTTGGCCTGCTTAGCAGCTCTTGAAATTTGACAGGCACATGTAGTCAGTAGAGAGATTTAGAAAACTTGGTACTCAGGCATGCTTCAGACCATGACTTCAGAAGCTAAGCAGAAGTTTATAGGTGGCTGCTTGGGAATGCTGTAGAGGCTGAGAGCAGAAAGACTGTTTTGTGTGCTCCAGAAAGCAAGGTGGAAGGATTTTTATGGATTACTACAAAGGGAATATAAGGGCAGTACAAGTGGCTGAGAAGGAAGACAAAGATTTGATCAGTAATGGACATCTTTTTTCACAAAGTATGTACAGGGTAAAGCTGGCTATGACTGTCAGACTCAGCATGGGAGATGGTGAGAATTAAAGATAAGGAGGCAACTTCAGTTTAATCCCTGTTGCTTTATGTAAGCATTGCTGCTACCATCTGTATTTACATGGGCTGTTTGGGCACACTCACCTCCAGGACTCAGCCTCCTGGATGAACCGGTGTTGTGCAAAGACTGAGCTGGTGTTGGCTGCAGCTTTGCTTGAAGAGCTGTTGAAATGGGGAGATGCACTGTCAGTGATGCAGAGGGTACAAAGAAAAGTAAAAAGAGTCTGGGTCTGGGCAGATGAACATGGGCTCGGCAATACAGATTCTCTCCCTGCCTCCTGGAGGAAGTGGCCAAGATTGACAAAATGATGTTGTTTTTGGCTGGAGAAAAGTAACAATGGAGGAGTTCTATGCTACCTGAGTACTCTACCCCCTGGTGCTTATGCTCTTGGTGACAGAAGCCAGCATCATCCTCTCCTTGTTCCTGCTTCAGTGTCATACAGGAGGGCCATGCTATGCTCAGCTTCAGTCTCCAGCCTGCAGGAGGAAGGATAGACAGACAGAGCCAGAGTGCTTCAGGGAGGGAAGTCTTAGCATACTGGGCAGACTTGACCAAAGCACATTCAGAGTTTGTAGTTTAGTCATTCTGCGGTTACTCATTTGACCCTCTAAGCCATGCTGGGCAAACTGGATCTTGTGGAAGCAGTAAGTGCAGGGACACCAGGTCCTATGCATGTGTGGTTAAGCACAAATATTTCTGGTATTTGTTTCCTGTCCATTTCCCTCTTGTACACATGTCCTTTCACTCCTGTTCACTTTCTAATGTGAACATGGGTCTGGACTGGATGTCTTTGTGAGTACATGGAAAGGTCACCCGCCATTCATTCCTTAGTGACTGAATAGCGACCTGGAAGCTATTCCCAAACAAGCCAAAAGCCTTCTTCCTTGACAGTGCAGACCAAATAAACCTTGTCATCATCATCTTGATTTTGGAGAGGACAAAAACCCCATACAAATCTCTGGGCAGAAAAAAGTAAAAAGCATGATTATTTAGACATTGTATCCATGTCCTGGTATCCTAGATAGCAGTGTTTTGTCTAACTGGGAAGGTTCTGGAGCCCTCCACCTCAGAAGAAAGCTCAGAAGTTCCAAAGTAGAGCAAATCAGTTAACTTAGAAAAGTTGAGAGGAGATTGGTTTTGTTTTCGATCTTAGAGTGGCCAATGAGATTAAGCCTGAACAATGCTTTTGCTGTTTTATCTCCGTGATAAACACTGGAAACTGCTCTTGCTGATAGAATACCTGGAAACTGCTTTGTTGTTCAAGTGATTCAGAGCCTTCTTTTCATTATTTATGGCTTTGCAAGTGGAACGTGGGCAGCTGAGAAAGATCAGGGAGGCCTGCATACCTCAAGGTTATTCCGATTTGTTTAGTCCCCTGTTTTATACACACTGGGGACTGATAGCATTTCCCTTCCCTTTTTGGTTATTTTCTATTCCTTCATCAAATCTCAGGAGCCTCTACCATTGTGTCCTAAGGGCAGCCTCCTGCCAAGAGTCTGTTTATTGTGCTTGTGTCATTATTTACAGGCCTAGTGTCTATTTAATGTGTCTAAGGCCTGATTTATACTTCCAGCTAATGTAAATTTACACCCCTATCTTGTTAATCTCTTTCTGCCAGTCTTACACACTTGACTGCATAGTCACAGAACAGATTTCTTGCTATCTGATCACATTGGGCTCTCCAAATTCAGAGCTCTGCCCTATTCAACACCTTCTAACTGCAGATCCAGAGAGCTGGCTGGACAGTTAGGTGCCAAACTATTTGATACCATGATTTGGAAACATGTTTGTTTATAATTCTGGATCTGTGCAACAGCATGTTGCATATAAGCTCTCATATGAAGTCTCCACTAATCAGCAGAGGCATCAATGTCATTTAGCATACTTTGAGGAGCAATAGAGGGCATGTGAAAAAGCAATGGATTGTGTCTTCACAGGAGATAATGTAACCTTGGAGCTGCATCTAAATACTTTTTTCTTTACTGTGCTGTTCTGAGGCTGGCTGCTTTGCCCAAACAATACAGACAGAGCTGCGATTACAGCAGTTACATCTCATTTCTCAAGGTGAACTGGGAAGAACAGGCAATAATAATGCTTCTTTATTGTGAATTACCTCTGCAGATCCTCACTCTTGGGAACATGGCTCAGCATAGTCTATAGAACATCTCTGGCACATCACTGGGTATTGCTTCATGCATATTTATAGAGCACTTAGATAGCTTTCAAGCAAAGGTGCGAGGCATGCATTGTGTTATTTTTAAAACGTGGCGAATACGCTGCTCCTAGCATTGCACACTGCTTATGCTAGGCCTTCAGAGTCCACACATGCAAAGCAGGCAATAGGAGGCAGTAATGCAGTGCTCAGAAGCTTTGAAAACCAGTTAGGCAGAGCAGAGCACTGGCTATGCACATGTGTAGGCCTTCACCTGTGTGTACCTCAGCAGAGCACTACCAGGGTCACTCACCTCTGGTATTTGTTTGCAGAGTTGTCACCTGAAAGGAAGTCTCTGGCTATTCATCTTCCTTCCTTTACATTATTTGGAAAATGCTGCCTCAGTCTTTGGGAAAGTGCTGGTAATGAATGGCTTCCTCTGAACACAAGTGGTGATAGTATCTGGGGCAATGGCACCTCATGAAGCCAGGTTGGGGAGCACAGGTGAGCCCTTAATTTCTCTAACTGTTGGGCTGTGGGAGACCTGATCCAAGGGCTGCCTCTGCCTCTGGCTTGAACCAGGTGTCCCACTTCTTTGGCTGTGTGATAACCCCAGGAATCCTGAATGCTCCACACTGTGTTGAAATACCAAGCGGGTCTGTGGTCCTACCTCCAGGCTGAGTTCTTCCACCCACTTCTGTGCTACTGAGTCCTGGCGCAGGGAGCACGTTACACACAGCAGAATAGCTTTCAAGAGCAAGTGAGATGTTGCCCAACAGGGGTTCCAGTTGATCTCTGTCAAAGCTTCCCTTTTTCTGACCCTGCTCGACACTTGCCACCCTAAGGGAGCCCTCACATACATGTGAAAACCAGTGAGCTACTGAAAAGGGCTGATCCAACTGAAAATCTAACCCGGAGATGAGATCACAGGCAGATTTGAGTTCAGACAGTTCCCTGAACTCTCTACTTCGTTGTTAGTGCTGACAGAAGAGGTTGAGAAATTGAGACTCTGTAGGGAAAAGAGGAGACTCGCACTGCTGGGATTTAGACCATATTGCTAAATTCCTTCTTTTGAATTTGTAGTGGCACACAAGGCCAGGTTTTAGTCCAATAGTTCAAGTGTCATGCTCTAACTTTTCCCTCGTGGAAGCTACACATGAATGTCTAAATTGAGCAAACTGGTGTTTGGTAGCCCCACATGGAGTAAGATGTAAAAAAAAAAAAAAAGAAATTCATAACCAAGCAGCATCTGATATGACACTGAACTGCTGACTTTTGCAAAAATCTCACTATCCCTTGTGGGCTAGGGTTTTTTATTAGAAATATGGCCCACAGCATAACAATGTAGAAAAAAGAAGGGTTTTTTTATATATGTGTACATATATATGTCATTATATAGATATGTATGTAATATATATATATGCATATGTACATATACATAAAAGTGGCATGACTATTACAGTTATAAGTCATTTGCTAGGTAGATTTACCCTGTATGTATAGTGATAATGTTACACATACTTTCAAGTTTTAGTAATAGTAGAAGGTTTAGTGATGGTAGTGATGGCCTAATCCCATCCCAACTCCACTAAAGCCACAGTTGCTTAGAAAACAATTTCCAAGCATTTTGGGGCACATATTGATGATCTGTTGCTCCATTTAACTTACTCAGGCCCCACAGATGTCTAGGTGTTTTCCTTGTCTCAACCTATCTTTGTCACTGCAGAGCACCGCTGCAAAATCCAAGCTTAGCTTGGTTCTAGGCAGCTGATGGGAGACCTAAACCTGAGCTGCTCACTAGATTTTTGCCATTGGCAAAGTTTTTTGTCTCTGTTGGTCTCTGAGTTCAGTGTTGGTGCTCCCTGCTTTTTTTTTTTGTTGTTGTTGCACTCTGTTCTAGGAGGCAGTTTTGCAGAATGTTTATGTCCCGGAGGATGAGATTTAATTTTGAACTCAATTAGGAATAAAGGGCTACTTCAGCACTGTCCTCAGCAGAAAGCTCTGCTTGCTCTGTCTGAGCCAAAGGGCTGACATAGAGATTGTGTCGGTAGATGACTGACAAGGATGGCAGGTACTGAAGAGGGCTAAATTCAATCAGGGCAATGCTGAGGAAGAAGAAGGTTTTGAGCATAGTGAGGGAACAATTACAACCATACACTTACTGCATGGGCATGTGTTTGGCTCAGGTGACAAACTGCAAACTTTCTAGGCCTTTTTTCCACCTCAAGGAGAAGTAGAAAGTCCCTCTGCTTTTCAGTCTTTCCAATGGAAAGGGCTCCAGGATGCAGGGCTAGTCAACTCAGCCCAGACTTAGGCTGGCATCTCTTCCTGGGCCTGCTCCTTGCTAAGGAGACAGATGAGCTCGAGTCCCCTCTGTGTTGCATTAGCCTCTCCTGCCCCTTTGGCTGACCAGTGTCCACAAACACAGGGATCCTGAACAACCTGATCTAGCTGAAGGTGTCTCTGCTCATTGCAGGGGGGTTGGACTAGATGATATTTAAAGGTCCCTTCTGACCCAGGCTCTTCTATGATTCCATGATTCCTCTAGGGCTGCAGTGCTGGCAATGCAAGTGGTTGGGTGTGGGTGTGCAAATCCTACCTGCAAGAGGCAAAGAGGCATGTTCTGCACTCCCATTTGGGCTTGCACTGGCAGAGGCATGAGGCATAGACTTGCATTGACCTGATGTGAAGCTGCTGTACCAAACAAGTGCTGAAGTGCCAAGGACAAAGCAATATCATCCCTTCCCTTCGGTGCAGGACTTGCAAAGAAAGTCATGTGGGGGGCCATACTTGTTCTGTGAAATAGGCATGTTAGGCACTGATGAAGGCCAATTGATTTGCCTTATTAATGGGAAGCTAATATGTTGGAGATACCACAGTTTTAGGTATTTACATAAGTAAAAAAATTCTGAAAACAGAGAGGACCCTATAGTCTAACCAGAAGAGAGGCAAATTCAGGCTAGAAATAAGATGCTCACTTCATCCAGTGACACTAGTGCTTTAGTTTCAACATCATTTTATACTAGCAGAAACCAGTAAGTGAAATAGCCTTGCCTTTTCACTATTTCAATGCTCACTTCAATTCCCACAACACCCCTCTCTTGGACACATTAGTACAAGATAGAGAGAACCAGTCCAAGTTAGTCCCCTCCCAAAAAGGAAAGGGTTGTTTTTAACCCAGATCAGCATGCCGGTTTGATTCCCCATGGCATCTCAAACACATAGGATAATAGGAGGAAGTGAACAGCATGGGATAAGACTGAGCAGCTGGGGGCTAAGGGCAAGACTCCTTTTGGGGGTCCTGTCTTGGCTGATGGTGATGGTGAAACAACGGCCTAATCCCATCCCGACTCCATCATTTGTCTTGAAACCATAATAAAATCTCAAAGTATGTTCTAGCTCAACCAGGTGCAACAATTCTGTGAAAATGACGGTTTCTGTGGTAACTGATGACAAGCTTCACACTGCTTTCAAAGAGGTGCCATTCCCAGGGGGTCATATGTGATTCCCAAGCAGAAAACCAGAAGCTGACTTGTGATGGATTCCAGCTCATACCAGGAAAGAGGCCTGCAATAGAGAGACTGCTTCTTCCTGTGGTGGGTAAAGGAAGCTACTCTGGTTTGAGACATTTAAAGTGATCCACAGTAGAGTGCTTGTGAATTTACCATCTTCTGCCAGAAGGGTATAACAGGACTCTAGCAGTTCACATTTCTCTGGTAGTCTGAAATGTGACTTCTGATATATTAATTTGTAGATAAATAGAAGTGTTCGTCTAGTCTGGCTTTTGCCTTCTTTTTTCACTGGGCTACTTTTTTAGGTCTTCTGCAAACTATGAGTTTCTGAATAATACTTTTATGTTCAACAACAATGAACTAGGAAGATTTTAAGAGGTTGGGAAATCAACATTTTCTACACTTATTCTTCTAGATTAAGTCAGTTGTAAAAAAAAGTGCTTGGGTAATGAATGGTAAGTTATTCATGACTTTTTTAAGAAGAAATAACAATGTGCCTTCTGTGAATATTAAGTAAAAGTAACCTTAGGGGGATGGGTTGGGCAGTGTGAGTCATACACAGGTTTTGAATTATTGATGTTCTATAATTGTCAGCCCTTACAAAATTGTGTATCTTAGTCCCTTCAAGGCAGGTGGAATAAGTTTCTGCAGATCCATGTATATTTTCACAATAAGATACTATGGCAGCACACGAAGGAATTTGTAGTTTTGCTGATTTTTGAACTACTCTGCAGAGTGCAGCCTCTCTTGCAAAACAGCATGTAGCCATGCTTTTCCCAGGGGCTATTCAGGCACACTTTGTGTGCTCCAGCCCAGTATATTTCCATGAGCTACTTCCCATGTGTCTATTTTGAATACTCCTTGATTGCTTCAGAATGCAGTTTCACTAGTTGTTTCTCAGAGCTGAGTTTGAAGGTAATACTGATGGTTAATAAGTCTCTGCCCTACAACGTATCAGTACCTTCAATGTAAGAAACAAGAAAGTGTGGAGATTGGGATGTAGAGTGCTCAGAAGTTACAAAGAAGAATTAAACGTCTCATGTCTTGTCCATCCTAGCTGCTTGCACATATGCAGTGTGATGTGGTTTCCAATTACACGCTCGTGTGCTCTATTTTCTGCGACACGATGGCCCCTTTAGCATGCTGGCAGGATGGTGCTCATTGACTGGCTAGCAATTCGTTATTACTGGTTCATTCTTAGTACTCATTCTGTGGCCCCAGGCCTTATTTACTGCAAACCATCTAAATCCTGCAGAGACTACACTCTAATTGATTTCCTCAGCTCCACTTTGATTTAATTTATGCCACTATACAGTATGCCAGCACTAGTGATAAAATTCACCCTCCTGCAGTGAGTGGAAAAGCTTATGCTCTGTTGAAGGCTTCCCTGTGAGCTCTCCAAAGGGACATTGAGGGGAACTACAGTGGTAAATAGTCCTTGGACAACTGGGGAGCTTCATCCCTGTGTTTTATGGGTAGTAGTAATGGGCAGGTACTACTAGGCTTTGACTATCATTAGGACAATCAGCAAGATTACTGTACCAGAGTGATAGAGGAGGTTATGCTGAGGTCCTGGACTGCATTTTAGAGGAAGTTCAGAGAAGCATCTGCAGGCTGGTGGATTTTGGGTCTCTCTTTGCATGGTTCTCTGTACTGACAGTTATAACCACAATGGGTAAGTCATCAGCATGTGCAGAACTTGTGTCAATGGCTGTTCCTGATGGATGGGTGTGACAGTGATCTTTTCAGCTGTGGGAAAAGAGGACATGTCACAATATCAACACTGGCTGGAGGTAGGACAGAAAACCTCTTGCATGTGTGGTCTTTTCTTTTAAAAGTCAGGTTGAAAGTTTTTTTTGCTGGTGCTGCTTGAAGCATTGTGGTAGCAGAGGTCCCGGTGAGTATTTTGGCCCCATAGTTGGTGGTCAGAGATCCCCCAGTTCTCCCCATTGCATCTTAAACCCTACAGCAGAGACACTTCTGCTGCAAGCCCACGTGCTGGGCACAAGCAATCTTCAGGGCATGCAGGTAGGAAGGAGTGGAAAAGGAAGGCAGAGGGAGTTGTGCCTGTGCCTGTGTGCAGCAACATATATGCATGAACAGCTGTCAAACAGGTGTGGTATCATTTAATTGTAACTGTCTTGGTAGGCCTACATTCAGGATTTAGCATGACGGGATGTAGGGAATAATGTGTAATTACTATTAGAGACAGATTATGATAAGAATAAGAGTAGCAATTTAGGATGGATGAATAGCTGTTGCAGGCAGTGTGTGTCAGCATAGAATTAAGTATGTTAAACAGAGGTTTGATGATCAGGAAATATCAGAGGTGCAAAGAGGAGACAGATGAACTGGGTCAAAATGTCAGAAGAAATTCTGTGCTCGTCAGGTAGCCAATAAACATATTTTTTACCTTATTTATAGTAGGACAAGATCATATCCAATTATCATACCTGGGCTAAGATATTTTATATTCTTAATTAAAATGAATTAAAATTATTGTTATCTGTTACTGCAAAAGGCTAATCTTGTCAATTGCTGTGGCTTCCAAGGTCATGCCTGGGAGCCAGCAGCCTGGGCAACAGGGGAGTTGGAAACCACGTGGAGAGCAGCTCTGACCTCCCTGCCTACCTGGAGCTGGAGCCTGCGGTAGGGGGTGCAGTGAGCAATCCCACCCTCTGTGCTACTGGTGCCCTCCTCCTCATACGGCTCCTCTCTTCCCCTTTGCAGCAAATGATGTAGCTGCTTGTGGGGCCCAGCTGGCATGGCCAGGGGCTGGCTGAGAGCAGGAAAGGACAGGGCTGAGTGCTGGTGACTTTCCCCATTGCAGTGACCTTTGCTGTCCCCTACCAGCCTGCCTCCCTCTACTCTCCTGCCTAGCAGGGCAAAGAAATTTTGCCCAGAAGGCTGGGATCAGTCCATAGCATTACAGGGAGAGAGACACAGTCTTGGTCTGGAGTGGTTCCCCTGCTCCTCCATGCTCTTTCACCGCGAGCCATGGTGGTGCAGAGAGAGGCAGAGGTGCAGGGAGGAGCATCGCCATGCTCCTGTTGTGCCTCTGCACGCCCTGCTGAGGCTTGGCTGCGTCTGGCAAGGCACCTCCAGACTTCCTCCGTGCCTAGCACAAGTGGTAAACAAGGTGCCACACTGCTGTGTGTTGTGTGCAAAAGTGCAGCAGGCAGAGAAGCTCTTTCCACCTCCTTTCCTCTTCAGCCAGGCTGCCAGCTATAGGGAAACAGGTTCGGGTCTTCCAAGGAAGGCCACTGTTCGAGGCGCCTTAGGAGACAACCTGAGAGGGGCCTGACTGCTAGCAAGGGTGGAGACAACTATTAAGAGTTTGAATGCTCAAGTACATTGATAGTCTGCTTAAAATAGAGTGGCAGGGAGTCTATGACAATCCTGCAGTCTCTTGGGAAACTCCAGTGAAGCAAATGGTTCAATGCAAATAAAAACAAACACGTCAGGAAGAAGTTTTTCAAGCATAAAATACCAGCGCCAGAAATATCAACTGAAAAATGTGCAAACTTTTTTTTTTTTTTTTTAATATGAAGTCTATACCAAATTATCCTTGCTGGTTGTAACTGTTTCGTCAGTCCCCACACAGTAGTCTGTCTTCATTTGCTGCTATATTTTGTTGAAATTCAAAGCTTTTATGGACTGAGATCTATCTGCTTTATGTGTTTATAAAGCTCCATATATGTCTTGGGAGATGTTTGAACAATAATAGTAAGTAAATAGCAGGTAATTTGGGCTGAAATGCTGCAAAATATATACTTCAGAGTCCTGTAAGGTGCTTGATTAAATATATATTTGATTTGGGAATGCAGCTATGTGTGAAAGCAGATGACAGAGATCCAGGTGAGCTGTCAAACTGGAAGTCAACTGTGTTGTGAAGATGTTTCCATTCTTATTAAGCCCCTGGTGCTATCTGAAGGGCTAGTCTTTCCCAGACATCTGTGGTACAAGCCTGGAGTTTTCAATAAAAGTACAGAAATAAAAGTATAGAAATGAAAGTACAGATAAAAGTGTCTGCTTTTTGCTGAGGTAAATGACAGTTGTTGATAAACTGGGTCAGCTGAAAAGTGTCTGGAGGTGGGATTTATGTTACTGAACTTTAGATATCTGGGGGTAGATGTCTACATCAGAGCTGCTTCCCTGAGGTCTTTCTTGCCCTAATTTAGATACCTGCTTGAGGTTGAGATGAATCATGCCCTGCAAAGCACCTCAGTTGGCTGAGTACAAAGGAAGCTTTGCTCAGTAGTTGGTGACTGCATTGGGGGAAACCTGTGTTTGAGGTAGATAAGTACTGACTTGGAGGTTTTTATACATAACAAGTTGATGAATATTGTGAAGGAAAACAAATGGTTTACTTTTACCTTTCACAACAAGATGAAGGGGATTGCACCTCTGTGCAGTACCTTGGTTTTTCCTAGGATGCTTTTGCTTTTCTGGAGTTGGTGCTTCCAGAAATGACACTAGGGAGAACTGTGCAAGGTAAAAGTTATTTTCCAGACCTGTATTTGGGAGTATCAGAAAACCTGTCAGAGGGCATATCTTTATGGGCAAGTACAGGCTAACTTCTACCCAGAAATCTAATAGCTGCCTTAGCACATCTGGCCATGAAGCCATCCTGGCGCACATAAAAGACCTCAGGTCTGTTTGTACATGTCTACATAGGCATCATATGAAGCAGTTGTCTAAAAAGGACAACAAAAACCTATTGCTGTGATTGAGAAAGATCTGCACCCAGCTTCTTTGAGGTACACATGCAGGTTACACCCAGTGAGATACTAGATAATGATAAGGGCCCTTGATGTAGCCCAAGGAGCTAAATCACAGGAAATGTCTTAGGGATGGGGTAGTAAAAAAGTAGTTAGGGATGGAAGGGCTGTGGAAATAGCAGAGAAGCAGTCTTGGAGAAACTGTTATAATTTATAATAGCTGTGGCATTACAGGGTAGCCTGTCAGAGCAGTCCACAAGGTACAAAGCCAGCATCAAGTCGCCAGTCTCACTCTCTGTTGACATCCTACCATTCTTGGGAAAACAAGAGGGGAACTGAGCATGAGGCACTCTGGGATGCTCCTGGCAGTGTGTCCATGGCACAAAATAACTGCTGCGTGATCTAGCTGACAGCAGTGACCATTCACAATCTGCCCACATGACCATGCCTTCAATTGCTATGTGACCTGGCACCACAGAGCTTTCACATGACTGGGACATGAACTATGGCCTCAAAAGATGCAGAGTAGAATAAAGCATGTGATACTGAGCTGTTTATAGCAAGGTGTTACTAGTTGTCTTGAGGCAAAATCTTTGTCCTATAGTAAGCTCCTTGCACAGTGAAATGGGAGGAAAAAAATAGATGAGGCCTAATCAGATACTAAGAAATAAGGACTACAATATTCTCTAATTGCAAAATGGAGGGTCTACAGTCACTGGCACTCACTGTATACAAGAAAAAGCAAGCTAACATACAGAAACAGTTAAGTCTGTCATGAAAAAAAACAGAACTGACAGAAGAGGGAGACTTAGTAACTGTGAGCAAGAAAATGTTTTGCTGCCATTTGTTTCTACTTTTCTTCTGGGAAACAGGACTTTGTGGGCATATTTTGTAAATAGGATCTCACCAAAGCATCTCTCTGATGTTGTCATTAATTTTTTCCTCCTTCCATAAACACGCCTAATAACAACTAGCTCTAATAGTATGGTAGAATGCGCTCCTCAAGAAAAAAAGGCAAGTTGCTTGCAGAAAAAAATCTTGGAAGTATGATTTGTGGCACAGTTTTTATTTAGATCCGGATGTAGGATAAGATGTATCCATATTTGGCTCAAACTCGTGACATGAGACTTAGAAGAGAAGAAAAGGGGCCCCATCTGAACTGAGGACCTGAGAAAACTTAGGCTCCAGGCATATCCACATGAGACTTTCCAAGATAAATTAACAGTGGGCCAATTTGTAGATGTTCAGCTGGACTTAGATTTACAGACCAAGATGTGAAAGGAGGCTAAGAACACTTCACACAGCTGTGGAATTTGCCAGGGAAACAACCTTCATTTGTAGCAGCTCACCGGGAAAGGAAGCAGACAAAAAAAGTGGAATTCAATTTCTAGGAGCCCTATTAGTCAAGATTTGCTTCTGGTAGGCATCAAAGATGAAAAGTAATTGTAGCTTGCTCTATAATATTTTTAAACTCCTGGAAACATTATTAAATTTTATTTAGAAAACAAGAGGATAATGCAGAAATTCAGGGAGACTGTTCAGCTGATGGCTAGTGTGATGATCAAGAAAAACTGTCTCTAAGAGGATTGTTATAGCTTTAAGGTTGGCCAAGAGCAAGAACCACAGTTGCCTAGTGAAAGTTCCTTGGAACCAAGGTACTGAAGTGCAGCTTGCATGTCCAAAGGTGGCCTGCATGCCTTTGGTTTGGATCTGGGAGTGGTGCAAGAACAGTGGGTGTTTGTCTACTGAACAGGCAATAAAACTATAAAGTACACAGCGGTGATGGACAGAAGTTCAAACATAGCTCTTTGAGTTGTTAGCAGTCCAAGAGCACTGTTCTTCAAGGCCTTGAGTTCCTGCCTGCATCTTGGACTTCGAGAGATAGCACAGTCCATGTGAAAGAGAGGGAAGGGTTTTTCAAGTTCTGTAATAAACCTTTAGTCTGAAAGAGCTTTTTATTAATACGTTATTCACCGTGGCTTCTTTTTATTGCAATACAGATGAAACACCTAAGATTTGGGGGATGAAAAAGTCCTGAAAGCTCTGGTTTCTCCCAGGGTATGTAGTTTATTTCTGCACATAATTGAAAATTGGCCGTGACATCTGCTCTATCTGTCAGGCACTAGCACAGACACTGGCAATTAGCAAACTTTTTCATTCAGTAGCTGAACACACTGGTCGTCACCACAGCTGAGATTAGAACCGGGAACCACATGCTCCAGAGAAGCTACCCACCACTGCATGATGTATGAACCCAGGGAAAGCTTCTTTCTAACCTTGGCAGTCCTCAGCTCACAGAAGATGCACTTCAGCTATTTTCTCACATTCAGAAATCCTGATGTAACTAGATGCTCTTGTAGGAAGTGGGAGGTCTAGAGAAATGAAAGATTTTAGGCACTCCTATTTGGGGAGCACCCGAGGGAAGGACTGTTTGAGTAATTTGTTTGTACAGTGCCTAAAATAAAGGGGCCCTGGTCATAGTCCATAGTGTTAGGGGAATAGAAATAATAACAACAGTAGTCTTTCCCTTTTCAGAGGGAGCTCCTCACAGGATGGACGTAGCACACTGTTGGCTGGGATTTGACTTAAGAGACATTTGTAAAGCTTTTTTTAAGTTCTGTGTGGATGAACCCTTTCTGACATCTAAATATCACTCATGCTTTATCAGTGTGACAAAGGAGAAATGTGAGAGTTGGCTGTGTCTTTGCGTATAGGCAGATAGGTTTCTGTTGAAGACTGAGGGATGGACACAAGTATGGAATCTGAAGTACCAGAAATACAATCTGTTATTTCTGAGTACATAGTGATACACTACAGGTTGATGATATCCAAACCTCTTTTCTACCTAGGGGTTTTCTCCATGGGGTGAGCAGGAGCTGTCCTTTTCCAAGCAGCCCTGGCTTTGTACAAATGCTACACCTTTAGAGGGCATTTCTTGGGGCATTTACTGAGATGTGATGGTGTTGACTCATGTAAGAGCTGAGCACTCAGTGTTCCCAACCCAGCTGGGATCCCCTCTGTTGGATTTGAGGCACACAGGGGGAGGGAATTCAGCTGTTAGGATCTTCCTTTTTTGTTCAAATATAACTGTACAGAAAAGTATATGAGTGCTTTCAGACGGATTGTCCTCTTCCTCCTCAGAAATGAAGACGGGAGGATGGTCAATGCACTATTTTCTTCCTTTAGCTTGTTAGCAGCTCAAGCTACTGTGGAAGCTGCTTTCTGCTGAATTTCACTTGAGAAGCTGCTGCTCTTCACATGGTGGAGTCACCAGGAGTACACCTGGTGGGGTCACCAGGAATGGCAGCTGTCAACGTGAGCTCAACCCATCGGGGTTACAAGTTGCTTTTGACATGTTCTGATCACCTCCCCTTGTGTCAGAGTTCCTGGGTAATGGCCATATAAACACCTGGTCTCAGAACCCCATCTTCATTTCCTACGGTAGGTAGTAATTTTTTGGGTGGTACTGTGGGCTAATGCTAAGAGAAGCTGCTTACCAAAGATGTTGAAAAGGTCAGTGGTACCTTCACCAAAGAAAAGTTGCTGTACCCTGATTTTTGCCGGTTTATCCCGCATTTTGTTCAGCTCTGATTCTGCAGAAGACTCTTGAGTTGGGTGTTGTTTTGTTTTTTTGTTTTTTTGTTTTTTTTTCTGATTGTTCTGTCACTGAATTGTGTAATTAATGTCTTTAATATAGCAATCATAATGTGAGGCAGTAACAGAGACACTCTGGCAACCAAAACAAGTGAAAACCCCTGTAAGATTAATGCTCTTGTTCTTTCTCCCATGGTAAAATGTCAGTATTTTAGGAGAGAAAATGTTTTCAGCTGTGCACAGAAGGGTTTTTATTTAAGTGACCACAATTTCAGAGTTTCCATTGTGTTTTCATTCTCCCTCTTTCTTTATGAACAAGCTAGTATCATTTATTTAAAATTCTCCCTGTTTTCATTGGAATGTAGTTAATTGACTTGGAAGGAGTATAATCTCTTGAAGAAAAACATGCTTACCATGTAAATAACTCCTTCTCAAAAGGTTTGCAAAAAAGCATATTATGTACAAATTCTTAGAATGCTCCATTGTGCCAAACACTGTTGAATTTACTTGAATTGGTTCACTCCTGGCATCGAGGCATGACATTTATATGATTATTTATGTTGATTATTAACTAATGTATAGCTGTGATAGTCTAATTACTACTGCTCTTAGTATGGCCGTATAAGCTGTTCACAGCAATAGCACAAACCACACACAATTTGGCTGGTTTCAAGTTTAAGCAGGGAAGTAAAAATTACTGGGTTTCATGCAAAACTGTTTGGCCCATGAACCTTTCATCAAATCTGCAAGAATAACTTATTTGTTTTTGGTCCCCCCCCTCCCCGTCTCCCTACACACACCCCTATATTATGGAGAATCTTAAATGAATGTTGTGTTTTTGTTATGTAACTTCAGGTCAGTGGCTGAAAATCGGGCATATGATAAGTTTCCTTGTTACTGATCGACCAAAACCATTGTCTTTGAGTATATATAGGCATAGCAATGTATCTCACTGCTGTGTCCCATCCTTCATGAAATGATGAAAAAGACCTTGACACCACATATTTCAGACTCAGACCCAGCTCTCCTGGGCAGCCCAGGTGGGACATAGCTACCTTAACTTCACTGTAAATGTTTGGATTCAAAATCTGGCTCCACTGCTAAGTTGCCTCAGGGGCAGCTGAAGTCCATGTTCACCTGGCTTTCTAATGAGAAAGCAGCTCAGATCCCATTTCTGAATGTTATGTCAGTAACGCTGTTTCGACAGGGTCAAAGCAACAAGCCTCTCTCATGCCCAACCTCCCTAAAGATCATAAGCTTGGTGCTCCCAGGCTGTGTTACCTCCTGTGCTCCTGCTCTGACCAAAAGTGCCCAGAAAACACTCCCTGTACCATATCAGCCATCACAGGAAGGTAGATCAAGAGTACCCCTCTTATTTCCAGGTTCCTTTCGTTCTTCCGTGCTGTGGGACATTGGAGGTCCAGTTCCCTCTCCTGCCTGACCAGATATGGATCTGTATTGCAGGGGAGCACTCACTCTACAGCCCCTTTGGAGCTGTGTCCGGGGCACACCATCAGTAAAATCAGCTGAACCTGCAGGAAAGGTGGGGGGACGGTGTGGGTTTATACAGCTGTGGAAGCAGGTGAGGTCAGTGTCATGCCAGCTCCATGCTGGCACTGAGCTGGTGGGACCTAAGCCAGTCTTACAAGGTATTTCTGTGTGTTGGATCAGAGCTGTGTTGGCAGTAAGGAGGTCTGTTTTGCTCTTGGATGTGCAAGGTAGGTGCAGTCCCATGTTCAGTGGTGGCAGAGCTGGGGCTGGCACCAGTTTTCACCCTCTTGGCTCAGGCAGAGCTAACATGTGGTTGCATGCTGCTTCTGACTGTACAGATGTGCCTTTTAACTCCCAAGCTCAGCTGTTAAGGCAATATTTAGAAAAGAGGAGCCTGGCTGCAAGTTGTGATACTATTGTACACTGAATAGGAAGACCAGGCCCAGACAGATTGTACGGGTGTCTATAGCAGCAGCCTATGTAGGAGCAATGAGAGGGCAAAACCACCCCAGTCTCCTTTGTCAACCTTGGAAAGTCCAGACAGGATGCTGCTGCTACCCAGGGAAGAGCCTGGGTGTCTGGGACTGTGACAATCCTGCTAGCAAGAATCGCTGCCCCCAGTTCTTCTTGGAAGCCATCAGGATCAGCAAACCCGGGATTTCCAGCCTCCTTCCCCTGATTCTCCATCTAGCACTACCCTCTTTCTTCCTCATGCCTCTTAGTTTTGGAGCAGCATAATTCAGTTTTGCCTGCACTGCTGAGAAGCCTTTTGCTGGCTTTAGGGGGGAGAGGACATTTCTGAAAACTGCTGATGGCATCTGAGTCCTGGAGAGGGACAATATTGAGACATACCCATGTTTTTGGCATTTCCCGTGGCTGGCTCAGCAAACGACACTTTGTAGCACTTGCTTTAAGGCGTGCTGTTCTCATGCCTAGTTGTGGGAACAGAGGCCTCTGTATCTTGGATGCTGTGAATTCCCCATGGCAACCCAGCATCTAAAAATTGGGCATGGCCTCATGAAGTGTAGCAATGCCCTGGAAAGCCTTGCTCAATGTCAAAGTAAAATGGACAAAGGCAGGTCAGGGAAAGAAATGTACGTTGTTGGAGTTATTAGGCTTTGGCAGATACATGGCCGTTCCAGTTTTTGTTCCTTGTTTCTTAATAGGTTTACTCTACCATAGTTTTAACATTTCATTTCTTTTAAGCAGCAGTGTAGCCTCAGAGAAATGAATGGATGGCTCAGAAGGGTAAGTTTGTTGAAAGAGATGGCTGAGGGGGAGAAATGAGAGCACTTGTGCTTTGGTTCTCACAGATCAGGGATGTATTTAGCTGAATTCTGCAGTTCCGCTGTCCAAAAGTACACAAACAAACATGTTTTATTCACACAGAGAATTACTGTTTTTATGCAGTTAGGGAGGGAGGCAGGCAGGGAGTGGCCGGACAGAGAAGGGCTTTTTGTTCTCATTTAGCCTTTGGCAAACGCTCCACCACTCGACTCCAGCAGCGTTTGCAGAAGAGTGGAGATTCTCTGCTGAAAGGTGAAGAGCATTGGGGCACTGCAGCCTGTTCTGCAGGCACAAAGCTGATGCATGTGCATCGTGGGCCTGTGCTATGGGCACAATACCAGGGCTTTCCACCTATAATGACGGTTTTGAAAAAGAAAAGGTGCAACCACAAAAAGACTTTTTTTTTTTCCCAAGCAACAATATTTCTAAACAAATCATTTTTAACCAGCTCAAGAAAAGACAAATTAGTTCTACGTGTTCTCAGTCCATTGCCTTCCACCATCCATCATTCAGGATAACGATAGATTTTAAGTTTATAATTCGGTCGGTGTTTGTTGACAATTCCCTCTAATTTGTTTGAAATACTTTCCAGACGTTTGGTTCTTTATAATTGCTCAGCAGAGGGAAAAGGAGAGCAGTGAGTAAGTTTTCAGATACCTGGTAAGATTTGGAGTCTTGGAAGAAATAGAAAGCCACTGTAGATGCATCAGGCACCCATGCAACATCTTATATGAGAAGCAGTCTCTCTCCCACCATTAACCAACCATGGCCACAAACTGCCCTTGGCATCCTGTGCTGGAGTTTGCAAGTCCTTCCAGCCTGTAGATCCCTACAGCTTCTCAGGTGAGGTGCTGACTTGCTGATTTGCCATGTGTTGCACAGGTTGTGTAAAATGTCCTTTTGCAGATTACCTTAAAGGTAGGGAGGAATGCTTCTGACCACAGACAAACCTCTCAACAGGGTCTGAAAACCACAGTTTGAAAACTAACTGTAACAAACCTGCACCAGAAGTTGTCAGACCACAATGTGTGACTGAACAGCTTCAGGTCTGGCCAAGTGGCTCGTTCAATATTCTTGATTTCTACAGTAGTAGGCGTTGGGTATGGTAAAAGCACCCAGATCACACTGAAAAGGGGACAGCCTTTGCTCCTTTGCTGGGACAGAGGAATGGAAGAAAACCCACATTCCTGCTTCCTGGGGAGAAAAATTCCTTAAGATCTCAAGCCTAGGGATTGGGAGCAGATATGCTAGGTACCCGAGTCAGGCACCTCTGAGGTGCACTTTGCTGTCACCCCAGTCCTAGCATGAACAGGTCACTGTGAGGATAGGCTGAAGGGACAAAAGGGACTGCTTGAGAAAGGAATGTAAGCAGAAATGGCAGAAGAGCAGAGGGACAGGGATTTAGGGCATAAGGCTGAGTGTTTTATTACAGAGCAGTGGGAAACAGGACTGTGGAGAAAGAGGGATAGCTGAGCTAGCCAGGTTGTTATGGGGACTGTAAGGTTGCTGTGGAAGGAAAGCTCCTGGGACCCGAATTTGAGTTCAGCAATATGTTCAGGATTATTTATTAGGAGTATTACAGGCGTGCCCTGGAGCCCTAGGCTGGGACCAGGACTCCACTGTGCTAGCTGCTGTCTTTTCCTTCCAGAACTAACAAATCATGCAGGCAGCCTTTTCTGCTGCGTACTAACTTGTCTCACACCCCTTCAAGGCCCAGTGTCTGTGTGAATAATTTCTAATGTAACTAATATTTTATTATTAGGTTGTTGGAAGCAGACATACTGAAAAAACATCAACATCTTGATCTGGCTTTTCTTTTCATGAACTATTGAGAATGTGAATAGTGTTTGCTATCTGCATATAACAAGGCACTGAGAATCTGTGCTGTCTGATCGATTTACTGAATCATTTCTTGTGTAGGTTTGTAATGCTGGTTCTGGCACAATGGCAGGCTGTGCTGCAGTGGGAGGAAGAGAAGGTCAGACAGAAGGAAGAGGGACAGTGCAGCCAGGCAACTGCCCGCAAGGCCTGAAGTTGTCAGGAGAGAAGGGATGTCAGCATGAGTCCAGCTCCATCCTTGGACTGCTAAATCCTGAATTTTTTAGCAGGAGCCTGTCGATAGGCTGTAATAAAGCAGTTATGTTTTTTGTTTGCCAGGTAACTAGAGTGTAAAGGTACCTTCACAGTCATGGTTTATAGCTCATTGCGTGCTCTGGAGCTTTCTAACTGTTCCACCTGGTCTTACCTCCTCCCTGGGAGTCACTTGTGTGTTGCTGCCAAGAGAGGGAGGACCATCACCCTCTTGTGGGAAAGGGATGAACTGAAGCAAGAGTAAGACAGGCCAGGCAGGGGGGGATGCCTGATTTGTCGTTGTGCAACGTTAAGGAATGCAGGTCAGTGCTGCCAACATCATTCTCAGTTGCTTATTTTGGTCATATTTACAACCTCTTGTGTTCACTTTTTGTGGTAATCACAGGGAGACACTGCTTTTTGGGACGACTTCTCCCTTTCCATACTAGACTCATAGAATGGTTTGGGTTGGAAGGGACTTTCAAAGATCATCTAGTCCAACCCTGCTGTCATGGGCAAGGACATCTCTCACTATATCAGGTTGCTCAAAGTCCCATCTAACCTGGCCTTGAACACTTTCAATAATGGGTCACCCACATCTCTGAGCAACCTGTTCTGGTGTCTCACCACCCTATTTGTAAAAAAATTCTTCCTTATGTCCAATTTAAATCTACCTTCTTTCAGTTTAAAACCATTGCCCCTTGACTTGTCACTACAGCCATGGGTAAAATGGCTCTCTCGTTCTCTTCTCCAGGCTGAACAACTTCAACTCTGTCAGCCTTTCTTCATAAGAGAGGTATTCCAGCCTTTCCAAATGGGAGGGTCCAGTTTTTGTGAGCCCTCCTCTGACCACTCTCACAGGTCTGTGTCTGTCTTGTGCTGGGGATCCCAGAGCTGGATGAAGCACTCGAGGGAGGGTCTCATGGAATGGAGCAGAGGGGGAGAATCACCTCCCTTCATCTGCTGGCCACACTTCTTTTTATGCAGCCCAGGATATGACTGGATGGATACTTTCTGGACTGCAAGCACACATTGCCGACTCATGTCCAGTTATTTTGTTCACCAGTACCCCCAAGTCCTCCACAGGGCTGCTCTCAATCCATTCATCCCTTAGTCTGCCTTGATATTGGGGATCGCCCTGACCCATGTGCAGGACCTTGCACTTGGCCTTGTTGAACTTCATGAGGTTCACACTGGCCCACTCCTCAATGTCATGGTCATGCTGGTTGGCAACTCTTCCTTCTAGGGTATCAATTTTACCACTCAGCTTGCTGTAATCTGCAAACTTGCTGAGGGTGTACTCAATCCCACTACCTCTGTCGTTGATGGTGATATTAAATAGTATAATTATAGTAAAATATAGTAGATAAATAAATAATAAATAGTAAAAAGTAAATAAATAAATATAGTAAATAGTATTTACTATAAATATAGTAAAATAGTATATTAAATACTACATAAACAAGGTAATCTGTGCACAGATGGGGGGATGAAGTCAGATTTGTTCTCTTTTCTGTAGTTCTCTTGATTCTGCAGGAATCAAGAACAGGCTGGTTAGCCCTCCGGAAATGTTTTCAGCTATTAGGCACCATATGGACACGGTTCCCCATGTTTGCTGAGTTGGGATGACATGGCAAGTTGGTGTAAAACTGCTATTCTGGCTGTTCCTCAGTAAGACCTCACCCTTGAGTAGGAAAGGTACTGGACTAGCCAGTTTATTCTAATTCATGAGACACACTGGTCTCTGTGGAGTCCTAGAAAGAGTGTCTACCCTACAGATTACAGTGGGAGCTGAAATCTGGGAACAGGCCAGGTGGATGATAATGAGCAGCAACGGAGAAAACCTGCCACTACAAGACATTCCAGCCTTGATGGGCCTCGGGAAGTGGTGAGAGAAATTAGTGAAATTAAAATTCACTGAGAGCCATAATAAATAAAACCCCAAACAACTTGACCCTCTGTCTTTAGCTCAGGAGGTGTAGATTGCTGGAAACTGGAAGAGCATATCAAGGAGGTACGATATATGCTTCTCTTGTTCCGGTAGCTCTCTTGACACAGTTTGACACTGCCTAATACAGGGCATTGGACTAGATGTACATGTGTTCTAAGATGATACTGATAGTTTTCTACTATACTTTTAAGTACAGTACAGTACCAAATCTTTATTAATCATTACAGTACCAAATCTTTATTAATCATTAAAATATCCTCAGTAGAAAAGCCTGGGAAAGACACTTATTTCCTAACAATAACAGTAACAATAATCATCATCATAATCATGATAATCACAGCATCAGTCAGAGCTCTGAGGCTTCAGTGGCAGTCAGTTCCTGTTTTATTAGTCTGTATGCAAGCATATAGGATGCACATGGCTTGCAAAAAAAAGGGAGAAGCTCAATTGCATATCGTTGCTGGTGTGCAGTGGAAATTTCATTTGGCACCCCCCTTGTGGGACTGGAAGTGGCTTCCCCTGAAGAGAGATAGATGCCCCTGAGGTCCAACTGGGAGAGAAAGAGAAGATCAAGTGTCTTTCAAAGTTGCATGGGTTCTCTGAGGACCCCAAGATAACTGTGCTCTGCTGATGCTTTCCTGGAGAGACACTCCATCTTACATCTCTTGTGGGCCCTGGCGTGACTTTGGAGAATGGTTCGCAGCAGAGTGTGCCGTGAGCTCCATGGGGGTTAATTTAGTAAGCACAGCACCCATCTGGGGTGCCATATGGGTGGAAAAGCAGCAAAGTGACTATTGCTCTGCTGTCTATGCCTGTGCCAGAGCCCTGGGGAAGTGATGTAGGAGCTGGGCTATGCCAAGTGATGGTTCCTGCTGGAGGGCAGAAGAGAGGAGAGGGAGAGGACCTACAACCCCTCCCCTGGCAATGTCAGATCTCATCCCCTTGGCAGCAGCAAAAGCTGGCTTGGAGACGCAGGACACTCCTGTCCTTACCAGTCTGTACCAAGATCAACCCTGGTGCCCACAGCCTGTCCACCCTCTTCCATGGGAAAGACATAGGTCCTTCTGGCTCTCTAGAACAGGAACAAGTCAGTCCCTATTCCTGCTGATGTAACATTCACTTCCACCTCCCATCCTGGGAGGCCTTGAGCATTTAATGCCCAGATGGGTGTCTCTATAGTGCAGACGGAGCCTGAGGACAACTTGTGAAATTTGCAGGCTTTCTGCAGGCAGAAATTTCCAGGCTTACGTTAGCAGGTCCCTGTTATGAACCTTAGCACCTACCCCAGGTCCCTAGGTGCTGACCAGCCTTGAAGCTTATGAGGCTTGATGGGACCCCAGCGAAAGAAATCTCATGGCTCTGTAAAAATCAAGAAACTGGTGCTGGCACATGGAGGTACAGGTTCCCCCATGATGAAATCCCTCTACTGTTGCAGAATGGCATTTGCTAATTGGAGAGAAGCTGCAGTGGTACAAGTGAGTCCTCTGTGCCTCCCAGAGACTCTGTGGCCTGCCTCTGCCAGGCTCGTGGGCAAGCCTGTCAAGTTGAGTCTGTGCTCAAGGCTTTGCTGAACCTCTGCTTGGACTTATACAGCAGCTTAAAAAAATGCCATACGCACAAGTGCTTTTCTGAAGCAGAGCCCTAGATGCCGCAAACATATCGGTCAGGAAGTGTCATGTTTTTCTTGCTAGGGATGTGCTTTGTCCTTCTCAGTGTGAAGTTTTAAAGCTTCGTAATTTCTCTAATAGGCCTAATGCAATAGGCCAGACTCTGCTCTTGAAGCACGTACATGATTCCCCTGAAAGCTAATGGAGAGTATATACAAGTTCAGTAGTTGCCCTGTCCTCTAAAGCCAGCTTCTTCATATCAAGCTAGGCAAGTATTTTATTGTCTCTTGCTGATTGGTTTGCAAACTACAAGCCAGCTTGGCTTCAGTCAAAAAAAGACTGTCCCCAAATTATGATTTATAATGATCTAGATTTATTTCATTTCATCTTTGAATTCGTGTCAAATCAGAGGAGGGTCGTAGTAAAAACCAAACATTTTTCTGAGACAATAACAAGGACATCGTTATGATAATTGCAACATAATTTACTCCATCAATCACATATTTGTGTGGGTTTTCTTCTTCTTTTTTTTCTCAAAAAAAGGAGAAGGATAAATGGTTAGAAAGCCATGCAAAACAAAACAAACAAACAAACAAACAAAAACCCTCATGAATTTTTATCCAAATATTTGTCTGTTGTTAATTACAAGAATCTGAATTTGCTGGCTGACTTATGGCTATCTTTCCACAGAGAATAGCAAACCATATGCCCCTTAACTCGTACTAACCTGCCAAAGTTGTGTTTTTTGCTGAAAGCAATCTGGAGTGGCTAGTGCACTCACTGCATCTGTTTTGCAGATTAAGAGAGAGGAGCACAAAGAAAACTATTGTACTCCTGCTTTTTTATTAGCATGTCATGTAATAGCCTGGAGGAATATCACAATAGTTAAAAACTGAGATGAAAGTGATGGGAACCTGGTAAGATTATTTTTGTTAAGTAAGTGTGCTAATTATAAGCCTATTAAATCAGGTACAAATGTCTGGAAAATATGGGACTCTTATATTCCTTTTAGTCTTTTCTCCAGCCTGATTTTGTACCTCAACAAAATCCCTACAAAATGCTATATATACATATACAATTGAGTGTATGTTAAGTTCCAACCCTTGAAACTGAGCTCTTTAACAAAGGGCAAAAGCATATTTTTTGCAAATTTTGTTACTTTACTAGTCCAACTGCCTTTTATAAGGCTATGAGCTTGACTTCTCATCTGTAACACAATTCTTGCAAGAAATTATACTGTCTCACTATGAATTATTTCTTTGTTAAATTTGTCCAAGGGGGAAATTGCAACATCCCTTAAAAACCCCCAAAATCTCTGTTAACTTCATTTTATAAAACTGCTGCTAAGCATCATCAGTTCATGACAACCCAAAGAGAATAGCCCTGGAAGCTAAGCCTGCAACGTTATTCATGTAAGTGATCCTCCCTCACATATCCATGGGACCGCAGAGCTCTGCTTATCTGAACAGTGAGATCTGTGGAGTGTGGGTCTCTACTTTTACACTGGAGCAGTCTTATTTTACACAAGCAGTCTTATGAAAGATAAAGGAATTCTTCACTAAAATGAAAGGCTGTACCTTTCTTGGGTCGAGGGACATACCCTTTATTTAGGTCACAGTGGTTCGGCTTACCCAAATTTCAGCCACTCAGTAACATTTTGCTAAAAACTGAATTCCATTCTTGAGTAGTAGTTGGTCTTGTTTTCTAGGCAACCAGCACTGTCCTGCTTTTAAGCTTTTTTGAGTCTTTTACTATTCTATCCTCCCACATAAGTTAGGGGAGCATTTACAGATTTGTATACTTTAAGCACTCAGACATGCTTACAGTTCAACTCCTGGTAATGTGCACAACTGGATAGATTTTTCAAGCTTGTATCAGTGAAAGGAGAGTGAAAGCTAAGTTTTTCCTGACAGGATTCAAACAAAAGGCTAGCTCTTTGGCTACAGGCATTTTCTTTATTTTAGTACAATCTTTGCAAGGTTTTTGTGGTCCTCCTTGTATTGATACTTAAGCACTGCATGAATATTTTGATTGAGCACAAGGCAACAGAATAAAAAGAGTTTTTCCACTTCAGTCCCTTCTTTCTCTTCATTGAGACTGTGAGAGGATTGGTGATACATTTGGAGAAGCTCCATTAATTTTACTGAAAAGCTTCTTTCCTGTTATTTGTTTCTGGATGACAGATCCAAAGGGTGTCCCACCTACATGTAGCAAGTATCCTTGCATTTCTGTAGCAGCATCTCACAACTGTTAGTAAGTTGCAGAGGAACACTTCTGTACACTGTTTTCTCCTGGACTGATCAGGGCAACAAGAAATTCTTTTGATGCCTCTACATGAAGTGGCCACTGCCCTGTGAGTCCCAACTCCTGACAGCCTTCTGCCCTGAAGCAAGGGAATACCTGTCCTCATCTGGTTTGCTGCACCAACCTCACATCCTTCTCCTGTGGTCCCTCTTAACCTGTCTCCTCTGGTCTTTCATGATCTTTCTCTTGTCATCCCCTCTTTCCTGTAAATACTTGTAAATACTGTGTTTTGTTTCCAGGAAGGATATTGTGGGGCAAGTGTTATTTTTGCTGTTGTTGCCGTTATTATCCGGTGAGCATTTTCTCTCCCAGTCAGGGACCAACATTTCATTATGTAAACACAGACACCTTACCAAACATAACAAGAAGCCTCTTGTGCAAAACAGTTAATAACTAAAAACAATGCTAGAAACTGAAAGCGGCAACTGGAATAACTGGTCAAAGGAGCTCAATATTAAGCAATATTAAACAATATTAAACAATATTAAGGGCTGATGACCTTGAATTTGTTGGTTGTTCTCAGCAGCCTGACTAAAGCAGATGAACAATCCTCTCCTGTGCTCATAAGCTCACAAACTTTTATATTCATTTACCTGTTGTTAAGAGCTCATCACACTTACAAGCTCCCACTGGGGTAGCACCACTAGAGAAGATTCCCATCATTATTATAAGCATGACTTCAGCATGCCAGGTGCCTAAACTCTGTCATGCCTTACCTGAGGACTTTTTAGCTCAAAGGATGTTGGAATTAGGCCTGATTTTTTTTTTTTTTTTTTAAAAACCCTTAGGATTTCGTACATTAGTCCATGCTGGACAATTACAGTGCTCTGTCCAGGGGGCCTTGGGAAGCCCAAGGGAAGGAGTAGAATGGGACTGTAAAGCAGCAGGGAGGTGGTCTAGTGAGAAGAGTAGCTTGTGCTATCCCATGCATTTACCCAACTCCTGCAGTCTAATGGGAATAATTTAATTTCCTTCTCAGTCTAAGAGAAACAATGAAAAGCTTCGGTATGTTGGTGGTGAAGCACAGTAATGTATTTTTCAAAGACAGGCACGTACAAGGACGTTAGGAAATGTTTCTGCTCTGTAAAAAAAAAAAAAAAAAAAAGGAATTGTGGAGAGATACAAACAAGTAGTTATTTGACCTACTTAACAGAGGAAGAATTATTTTCTCTAAGCCATCTTTTTGTGTGTATGTGTGGTTTCTTTGGTGTCTAATAATACCTTGTAGTAATTTGCACTAATTTAAGTGTCTCCTTCACTAGCCTGCCCATTTCCATGAAATACTGGGTGAACTGAGTATCTCTGAAACTTCTGTCAAGTTTTGTGAATTGGCCAATGGTTTCAAAAGGCATCAGTGAGAATGAGTAGTTTGTGTGAAAACATAAGGCTGGTTTCCTTAGAAACCCAGGATAAAACGTCATTAAAAAAATTAATTCACTACCTGCAACAGAGCAATTGCAGCCAAAGTGATTTACCAGTTTAGAATCTGGCCTGATATAAATACAGTGTTTTACGGTTTATGTATTAAACACAGTTGTTTACAAAGTGTTTCTCCTAGACTTAGTTCCTAGCATAATTTTTCCTAGCTGTAAATTGATAGCTGCAATAACTTTAAGAAAATATAACGATACTTTATAGACTAGGGTGACATTTACAGAAGGCTTTGTAAATTTAAGATACATCTTGAGTTTTCTCCCCTAAGAAAAAAAGAATCATAGTCCAAGAAATTTGCAAAATCATGAACCTGAAGCTTGTCCTGTCTTTGTAAAATGTCTCAGTTGTTTTGAGTATGAGCCAAACAGCATCAGCCTCTGCTTGAAAATATTTTACAGTAATGCTTCACATAAAAAAATAATTACGGAGAAATCTTTTAAAACATTTTTGGGTGGTGGGGGAAGAGCAAGTCTGAATATGTGATTCTTTATTGAATCACCTGATGCAGTTTATTCTAATTAATCCTGATCACAGGTAAGAAATAACTGCTTTATTTTGTCTTGTAGACCGCAAATAACCCTTCTAAATACTAGTTCAGTAGGATACATAAAATTTTTTCTGGCTCTAAGCATGTGACAATTTCCAGCAAAGTCACTCATGTGCTAAAAAGTTAGCTCATTTTTTTAATATTAATAATTACAAAACCCCCAGAGTTAAACCATATAAAACTGATAGAACTGTGATATTCTTCACAGCAGTCATGTTACAAAAGGAATGAGCCAATTAACAGGCAAATTAAGAAATATATAGTTTGGGCCAATCTAATCTTCGTCATCTTCATTTTCTAATTACCGTGCACAAGTATATGAACTCTCTAGGACAGAAGAAGTAGGATCTGTCTTCTAAAATTAGACTTATGTCACCACGTGGCTTTCATTGAAGGCTCTGTATACAGATCACATTTTCCATTTCACATTGATTATTATTTTAAATGGGGATTGTTTCCATCTAGATTATTTTAGCTTCAGAAAAAAATGTAGCAACTAATTCTTGTATAAGAAAAGAAAGTTATTAATTTTTTCTTTTTTTGTGAGGGGTTAGGATTTTGCCCCTCAAGCTACATATTTTGCAACTTTTCTGACATCTTTATTGAAGCAATTTGCACCTTGTACCATGAATTGTCCAAATACCTACTGAGTAAGGAAACTGGCTGTGAACAAAAGAGGACTGGGTGTAAATCTGCATGTGGGATGAGTATCAGTCTTGCTCTGTATGAACTTGCTTCAATCAGAATGATTTGCCTTGCTGCTGAGCCTGAAGTGCTTTCAATGCTACATTTACACACTAGCTAGGCCACTGTTTGGGGACTGAAATCTAGTTTAACTTTTATACCATGAGTGCTTTTCATGTGCATTATTTCTGCCAAGGCTGATGCTACTGCATCACAGACTGTATTGCTGGTACATTTTGTTCTTTGTCTATCCGTGAGGGAACAAACGCATTCCAGCAGCATCCTGAGCCTGCGCTGGCTGAGCACGTAGGGCTCATCTCCTCACACCGTGGCTCCCAGCTCCCCTCCTCCCCGTTCCCTCCAGTCACAGTTTGATGCCAGGCTACCTGACACAAGGTGCACTGGCTAAATTAACTGGGGTAAGTTCAGATGCATTATCCTAGCTGAAAAATTAATTTTCAAAACATAGTCTCTTACAGAGGGTCGAAGAAGTCCTTGGAAGGGGAGAAAGATTTTTATATGTGCCAGGGGTAAAACCATGAGGAAACATAAAAGGATCATTTGGTTTTACACAAAATAATGAACACAATTTAGCCTGTCGCTTAGAAGTACAGTCATAATCCTGTATTGAACTATGTAACGTGCAATGCAAACAAAAGCTCATAATGCCTGGCCTGATAAAGCCCAGAAAGGCTGTAAGCAAAGGGATTCCCGTTTCACTTTGAGACATGCATCCTGCAGACACCTAATTGCCTTGTATTACACAATTGTCCAGAGACAAATGCTCGAAGACAAACATTATGCTGCAGGGGGTTAAGGAGTATGCTGTCACATGATATCTTCATCTGCCTTAACTCTTGGGCTGTAGCTATGAGGTCAGAGCTTGCTGGCATGTTTTGCACAGATTTTCAAGCTGTACTCTTTTTTTGTATTCTCACGAGTTTTATTATATAAACACTTTTGACAAAGAAAAAAAAAAAGCCAGAGAATCTGTAGCTAAGAGCTATTAAAAAGACCAGTTATAATCTGTTAAAGTGGTGTTTCATTCCCTCAAACGTAGTGGAGTCCCCATAGAAGTGAGGGTCTAAAAAACTGGTTGAAAGCAAATGTGGATCCGCTTACTGCGGATCTGAGGAGAGCTAACAATACCATGCTTGTGTGTGTGTTTGTGTGTGTAGGTGTGGTTTTTTTAAATACAGAGGGTAAGCAATCTCCCAGCCTGCGGAAAAACATAGAAGAGAACAAAGATACCTTTCTGTAATGTGAGTGGGAAGAATAGAATAGTGTGAAGAGTATTACTTTACAAACAGACACAAATGGACAGAATTAAAATAAAAATAAAAAAAAAGGTGATTTTGCATGTAATTATGTTTCTACAGCTGCAGCTTGAGAGTCACAGGAGATGTATCTTGTCCTACTAAAGAGGACAGAGGGCTTCGGTAGTTCAAGCCTGAATGCAGGGAGGAGCTAATTCCACTGCAACGTGAGTAGCCTACTGCACACATTTTGTTATTTCTGTTAGTGCTAAAGTATAGCTGTACTGTATTTACCCTGCCTCTCCTGGGGACTGAAAGAGACCTCTCACACAGCAGAGAGAAAAATCTGTATGAACTATACCTGAAAGAATGGGGGAAGACCACTAAAGGATGTACTGGTGTGTGATTAACAGCAGAAGAACCTCTGAGAGGCATGGTGTTTCTTAGCAGTAGGCTGCAGTTTCTCAGCAAGACTTCTGACTAGTTTGGAAGAAAAAATCAGGTTCATGCAGTACAACTACAAACAAATACAAAGAAGATAAAAACATTGGTCTTGTGATTTTTGGCTTCTTTCCCTTCCTTTTTCTGCCTCTTTTCCCAATTCTCGGATGCATTTCTGGTCATTGTCCAGCAATTCATTTTTCGCATCTGTTCACCGTTCATTTGCTTGCCTGATGATTCTGCATTCAGTTATCTTTCATTTTTCTCTTACACTCCTTTCTCTTTCTATTTCTTGATCTGCTTTCCTCTCAGTTGCTGATTTTGCTTCAGTTTGATTGCCTTTCTGTCTCGGTATTTCTTCTTCCTTTTTTTTCTAGGCTTGGTTCTGGTCTCTCCATGATTTCTGTGCTAACTGAAGGCAGAGTTTCAGCTGGTATAAGTTGCCATAGCAGTCCTTGTGCTTACAGAACTCTTTGCTCAATCTTCCTGAGAAGTCAGCTCGTCAAATTCCTTAGAAACACAAAGGGATTCTCCTTTACTGAGATGTCTTTAGCCACCTCACAGGAAAATGTGATCTCCTGTCACTGTTGGATCCACTGGAAATCCAGCATCTCATGCTCACGAGGAATGCCTCATACTTCATAAGATTATGAATCACTGTTTTGCAAAGCATAATTTAGGAGGCTGCAGTTATTTGACAAGTCCTTATGATACATCTACAATTGTAGTGTGATTTCAACTGCTTTCAAAATCTGAGGAGACAGGCTATCTGCCCTTCTTGCCTATTTTCATGCTATCTTCTGCCTGACCCGCTGAATGCCAAGGGACCTGGCTCAGAAGAAAATCATATTTCTGCAGGATATGAGTGTGGACTTGAAAAATGCCTCACTGTTCAATGGAGATCTCACTGTGATGTGAGAAGTGATACCTTTATAACTCAGTACAGAGCCAGCATGTATTCGTTCTACCCTGTGTTTCAGAGACATTTACAGAGTGGTTTGCACTTGTTTCTTATTCTGTGTAAGATTAGCATGAACTCTGATAAATTTATGGCAACGTAAGATCGTTGATTAGGAACTCCTTGGGGGTCCATATAGAAAGATAATTCCGTCCTTGGCTGTGTCCAGCTGCCTTTTGGAATAGTCTTTCTTTCCCTAAAAATTGTACAGGCAACTGAAGTAACTCAGTCTATGCCACAGAGGCTTTTTTCCCAAGTGAGGTAAGAAGAATCCCACTCTTCTCAAGCTGCCTGCAGAACTACTGCCCTCTTACCTGATACAGACTTGTCTGTAAGTGGAATAATTTCTATGGCACACGGAGTGATGCCAATGCACAGACTGAATCAATTATACAAATGTTGTCAACAGGGTTATAGTTATTATAGTAATATAAATGTAAGATTCTTCTTGAGAAAAAATTTATTTCATAATTTAGGAGTAGCTGATCTATAGTAAAATTGCACTCTAAAGAAAATTAGATAAAACCAAACAGAACTCATAGAAAATAATTCAGTGTTACGTTAACCTTTAATGTGGCTTTCAGTCCTTACCAGTTTTACAGTACTTTGCAGTGCTTTCCAGTCTCACAATTATTTTTTAAAATATATAATTAACAAAGTCACTTTTGCTATCAGCTGAATATTGGGCCCATTGTCCTTTAGTGTTATGGGTGACCTTTTCTAGGCCATTTCCTTGAAGGAATTATTATGAGGCAAAGTAATAGTTCTTCTGGCAGGTCAGTTTTTGGATGGTACAAAAACTATAGGAATACCCGTTGCCTTTTTTACTGGCCTCACAAATAGCTCCCCAGAGTAGGTCTGAAAAAAACATCAGCCCAGAAAAAGTTTTTCAATAAAACCAAATCCAGCTTAGCAAGTATTACAATAGAAAGCAATTGTTCTGTGCAGTATGGACAATCAATTTCTCCATATTTCTTTTACTGGAACTTAAAGTTAATGACCATTGTAGAGTGGTGAATTCACATAATAATATCGCCAAGCCTTCTTGCAATTAATTACACACTTTTTCAAACGCATTTCAATATAACTCTAGGAGAAGTTTTGGAAACTTTCTGGACATTGCCTGAGAAGCCATTCTGCTGACACATAGGCTGCAGCTGTACCACCTGGAGAGGCAGAGCAGTGTCAAACCAGCAGCTATTGGGACTGTGCTGCATGGACAACTTTGGGCAGCTCCACAGGATGATGAGGTTGGGCAGCTTACACCATATTCCTCTCCACCACAAGGATTTATCCCTTTCAGTTTTGCAGACTGACATTTGGCAAGCATATAAGGCTGAAGCGTACTCTGCTTTTACTACCTGAGAGTCCTCTTTACATGAGATGGGTTTAAGAGGTGTGATTTACAGCAGACTGTAATGCAATTGCCTTCATTCACTCAGTGCTCCTCTCCACACCTGTGCCCATGATCAACAACAGCAAGCTGTGCCTACTTGCTCAAGGCTTTGCTGCCTTTGAAGCCTAAACGAGTTTTTCTGATCGTTCCCTTATAAAAATCAGAGGACCCCAGACTCTGAGATGAAATAGCTGGCACTCAGGTAGTTGGGACTATACTGGTATACACAAACTAACAAAGCCTTGATATAAGGACCGCTGCTTGCCTGAAACAAAAAAGCCCAATGTTTGGGGAAAAGCCTGGGCTTCACTCTGTCCTCAGAAGAATCACCCTGAGGATGAGTGGTCTGGAAGAGGGATCTGAACACAGACTTAGATTTTGCCTTCCCACCATCTGGCACAGGAGAGGATATGCAGCCCTCAGTGTTTCTCTAGGAGGACACGTTCCTCCCTGAAGGGAAGGTTTGTTGCTGTCATCCAAAACGTTTTCATCTGGTTCCTCCCTCCATCTCCAGTGACTGCACGTTATACTGACCAAAAATGTTACCCCATGCGAACATGCAAAAATCACATGCATGTCTTCATGTGCATAAGTTAAATCACATCTGTTGTCACCAGGAAAGCAAAGTGCCCTGAATACTGGTGCCATGCACATCCTCTTGCTTCGGTGTCTTTGTCAGGGACTGGTTTATCAAGACTAAGATTTATCACTATTGTTTTCTATGCAGAAAACCACTGCAGATTTCCTTTTGATTTTATTATATTGGAAGATGGACTTCCTATATATAGTCAATAAATATCTGCTTGTATCATTGCTGATAAAACTCCTTCTTTGGAAACGGAGACTTTTTTTGTTGTTGAATTCTAATTGTGCCAACTAAGACTGTAAAGGACTTCCATCTATTTGCCATTCAGAGCATCTAGACTCTGAGCAAGTGTATATAGACTTTGTTACTAGGTATTTCTAAAGGCTTTTTGAAGCATAGGTGAACGAGGGCTAGATTCTGCTCTTTCCTGTGCCTTTATCCCCGATGTAGTGGGGTTACTCTTGTGTAACTCAGAGCAGAATTTGTCCTCACAGATGGGCGTTAACTGCATTATAAATTAGAACATGATACAATATGTAACCATGACAAATGCTCTATTAGGAGACCAGACCAGACTTTGGTGCCAAACTTGCAATAATTTACCATCTGGCTGGTCACTTCAGGCTTCTTTGCAATAAATGAAAAAAAAAAAAAAAAAAGAAAAACTGGGATTGTACATTTGATGCTAAGTATTGAACTGCTGTATTTGCATCGAAGTGCTTGTGTGGGGGGCTAACTGCAAATTGACTGACAGCTGGGGCCTTGCTTTATAGAGATCAAGGCAACATTTTTGTGACACCTCTATTCCATGATGAATGAAGGGAAAGAATAGCCTGCCAACTCTGAAGTTTATTTCAAAGTCCTTTCCTTACCTGCTGACCAGTCCTTCTGCTGGGAAAGGGAGGATGCGATTAGTGAAGGACAGATTTCAAAAGAGACAGGCTTGGTTCACCTAAGCACCCATTTCTGTTGTTCACGCTTTGAATCCTGACCCAGTTTGGTCTGGATGGGTCTTCCTGGGAAGTCCAGAGCATCAGTGCAAATTAGAGCTTCTATTCATGGATAAACTTGGAGTGGAGTTATCCCATCTACTATACAAGTGATTCCTATGGTAGATAGAAATCTGTCACTGATTTGTTCTTCACAGTCTGTTCAACTGGTCATAACAGTCCCGTCGGTGTAAGAGCAAAAGAGATCTATGAAAACTTCAAGTGGACTTGCGTTTCCTGAAAAACAGAGAACTTCTGGGGGAGATGAAAGAAATACAAAGAATTCCTCTGGCAAACAGGCCAACAAAACAAGCCCAGCGTTGCAGGTGGCCTGGCTGCAGCTCTGCGTGTGCTCCCAGCAATCCCCTGTAAGTTCAGAGGAACTGCTGAGCTCCATCCCAACGCTACAGCAGGAGCCAGAGTACTTCCAAAGGTAAGGATCATTATTTTCTGTGAAAGCTTTACACGTTCTTCACATACAAAATGAGGGTTCAGCAGTTTCAGCTGTGTCTTCCAGGTTCCCACTTCTAATCTTATCTGGAGTTAACACAGTGTGTGTGTACAGGAGAAAGGAAAAAGAAAAAGGGAAAAAAGAAAGTGAGAAGAGATGTTATAAAGTGTCCACTGTGAGACTTTTCGCGGCTCTGTGATTAAGAGAAGCCTTCTCTGGTGATGGCTGATCTGCCTAACAAGACATTTCTCACAGCAAAATGTGAGAAGTACCATGGCTGAGGGGTTTGGGTTTGGTGGCCTGCAGGTGTGAGCAGCTGGGCACTGCTGCGGGTCTGTGCAAGAGCTTGCTGGACTTGGTGTGGGCTGGAACAGGCCTTTAGTCTGGATGGGAGTAAATCAGATCACACGTTTCAGACTGATTCATATGCAATCACGGGATATACAGAATTATGTTTTCTGTCAAGTTTCATGGGCCTTTACCTCCAAACAACTACTTTTATTTTTTTGAATTTAGGAGATCTTCCTGATGAGATCCCGCAGTGTAATGTCTGAATCAGACAGGTAACTCCCTCCAGGTGCCCTCCTCAAAGCAGCAAGTAACAGTGTGTCTACACAGTTATTAGTATGGTGCCTGAGTTCTCAATGGCAACGAGGTACCACAATTTCCTTAACATCACCAGAGCATTGCTCTGCTTTATGACGCTTTACTGACCCTTGTTCTAGTTGTGCCGTTTTTTTAATGTGTTTTCATTTAAAAAGTATTAAGAGAAACTTGGCAAAATTATTTGGCTCAACTAAGAGCTACAATAGTTTAATCCAGATTTTATTATACTGAGATTTCATTATACAAAGTGAGTCACTATGCAGTAAGAAGTGAACCTCGAGGAGCTTGAGGTTTTGCAAATCACAAACTAATTTGGGATTTGTGAATAGTGAACCTTTTTACCACTGTGGTATTCACCCATTTATTTCTGCAAGGGAGTGGAGAATTAAAAACTCTGTGGCTAAAGTGAGCCTTTATGTATGAGGGAGAAAACTCTTCCCCAGAGCTATGCTGGCAGAAATGCATGCCCTACACATGGCAGGTATGCTGCATTTTCAGATGAGAAGTTCTGTCTCTTGCCCCCTCATCTTTTCTTTCATGTTCTGTGTGTATTGATTTTTGTAACATCTACTTCTTGTTCCATTTTTATCATGCTTTTTTTCCCCACTGGCTTTCTATTCCTCCCCACTTTCCAAACTTAGTAAATATTCAAGTTCATCACTTAATGCCAGAGCGCTCACCTGGGTTCCAAAGAGGAAAAGTGAATTTACTCGCTCTGACATCAAAGGAAGAACATGACGTAGACCCTGTTCAGCAAAATGGTCAGGTGCATGGCACGTGGCTACAGGGATAATCCTGTACTAGAAACCAGGCAGATGTTTAAACATGTTCCCAAGCCATGTGAGTCAGGGCCATTGTCTAACTAGGCATAAATCCACAAATACAAGCTGTTCCAACAGGTGCAGGATTTCATCCTTTCTTCTGCAAGGGTCACACCAACACAGGGGAAGCGATGCTGGAGAATTTGAGCAGGGATCCGGGCAGAACGAGCACCAACACACTGTGAGCAGGCAGGAGCTGCCTTAGTGCTGGGACTGTGAGACTCAAGCAGCTGCTGGCCAAGCTCTGGCTTGGGCTGTTTTGTTACGCCTGCCTGGGTTTCTGCAGTCCTGGGTTCACCAGGATCTGCTGCATGTCTTGGTTCTTCCTGAACCACTCCTGATTATCTTGAACCACTTTCTAGCCACTGCATCCTTCTGTCTCTTTGGAAACAGGGATTAAAAGATTGTTATTTTCTATTGCCTATCAATTTTCCCTTCTTATGAGCTGGATAGCATGAGATCCTGAAGCCTGTCATTGCAAGAGCTATTTGCCAAACATTGGATCATTCTCAGGCCGTCTTTTTACTTCTCTTCAGCATTCCCACATCCTTCATGAAGTGTCATGTCAAATTCACCCAATTTCTTTAGCCAAAACCACAAACAAACCCCAAAAAGGAAAAAAAAAAAGAAAAAAAGAAAAAAGAAAAAAAAGGGGAAAAAAGGAACATTTCACTTCAACTGTTCTAAAGTGAAACATTCCTGGTTTTGAAATTCATAGCAGTTCAGAGTGTGCCTGAATTTTATTTAAAAGAAAACAGAGTTGTTTCCCTTTTGATCAAATTAAACATCTCACTTGGCCCACAATGTTTTCCATCCTCAGTATTTTTGGTGTACTACAATCAGACTGATTTGAAGCGATGTGAGAATTTTATTATGACCTGCTAGTTAACTGAAGTGTCACGAACGTTCTGCCATTCTTGCTTGGAGCCCCAGAGGAGGAGGCACTGCATAGTCATAAGGAAATAAGAAAAAATCCATGTTATTTCAGTCAACTGCCAAAGCAGCTTAACATTCTTTGCTATCCTGACATTATCTCTTTAAGTTTACAAAGAATATATTTTATTTTCTGTCTCTACCAAATGACCTTCCGTTTTTGTTTTTCACCAGTTTACCCATCTTAGTTTAGTAAAAACCAAGTAATTATCCCAGCTGAGAACTGTTTATGTTAGTGCCAATAGTCATATGAATTTCACATAATACAGAATAATTAAAGCAATGCTTTCAAGTTTCCACATGAGGAAGAAAGCCATAGGGCACAGGTCAGTCATATGTTTTGATACTTTCTTTATTTTTAGAAACTCCCATAAATCAAATTATTAATAAATAGAGGGAAGAGAGACACACACAGATTATTTTTTTTTAAAAAGTTTTTATCAGTGGGATTCACATACCACATTTTCCCTGCAGGAAGAGATGACACTGGGGTTTGGCGCAGCCTTCTGTGGAAAGTTTTGTTCCTCAAGTCCACATTGTAAGGGATAGCTCTGCCCTGCATACACACTGTCCAGATCTTTGAGGATGCCCATTCCAGGTCTGTGTGAGGATGGGTTGTTCTTTACAATGCGATTACCAGAGTTTTGTCTCACCTGTTTTAAAATTCTCCAATTAGTGGGAACTTGTGCTAACTCCTCTTGGTGGTTACTTGCAAAATCCACAGCAAAATTTTCTTGCTCTTGCGGCTGGTAGATGTCTTAGAACCTTCTTTTGCATCTTTGCATAGAGGGAAGAGTTCTCAGAAGCTAATACAGCCTGATGAAATAAAAAGGCCTCCAAGAGTAACTAGTTACTTCAGTTCAGTGCTGTGCTAATAGTTGAACATATGCTCAAGTGTTTTGCTGTGCTATGAGCTAGCTCTGGATGGATTTATTGCAGGTAATTTGAGGAAGACAATATAAATGGGAGGTAAGGTAATACCAGCTTGAATTCCTCATTTGTGAATTTCTCCTTCCAGGTCATGATTAAAAAGTGTTAAGTATTATGCAAAAATTCAGAAGCTATTTGAATTTATACGGCGAGAGAATAAATAGCTACTCATTCCCTTTCTCCCTCTTGAACCTCAGCTCCAGACAATGAAAATATCAACACAGAGCAATGTATTTCTGGGAAATCTCATATGGTAATACAAGGAGGGTGAAGGAAAGACCTAAATGGCACAGAATGAAATACTTTATAGAAAAGCACATGGTCTGACACTGACCTCTTTCTCAGGTATCACTAGCACTATATTTTAAATGATGCTAGCTAGTATTTTTTTTTCCTATCCTTTAGTAGTTCTGATCTTCATATTATTTATTGCCAAAACAAGTTAATTTAACCCCTTTTGAAAAAATAAAATATTTTATTTGGCACTGAAGCAGATGCTTTACTGAGAGGCTAATGTAGCTGTAATGCATGTATTGCTATGAATATACTGCAATCATTTTTTAAATTGTGTCCAAAAAAGCAGCCATATCTTTTCTCACCAGATTGATTGTGCTGCTTATTGCTTAATAGTCTGTTATTTTCCAGATGTTCAGTAATTTATTTTTTTTAATATTTGTTCCATTACTACTAGATACAGTAGTCAGATTTATGAGGGGGTAATTTCTGGGACCATTGAATTTCTTGTTAATTGCTACTCATTTTTGTTATTATTATTATCAAAGCATCTAAAAGCCCCACCCTGATGAGGGTTCATTGTGCAAAGCACAATGTGTAAATTTAGGAGGAGACAAGATTAAACAGCCCAGTATAACAATACAACCTCCTCTTTTATTGAAAATCGGTATTTTGCTTTCCTCTAGCACTGTAGTTCTCCCAGTCCCTCACAATAAGGAAGAATTATTGGCGTGGCAAATTCAGTGAATAATTCCTTTGATACACTAGCATGAACACCATGCAGCTAAGAAAATGTATTTCTATCTCACATAATCCCTCTCACATTCTTTCACAATAGTTTACACTGTTTGGTGAGCATATAAATGAATTTTCTTAATGTTTCTAGTTAGATGTGAATGTTAGAAAGGGGTCAGCACCTTTTTGGAGGGTTTATGAACACAGACTTATCCCCTCAGCTCTACCTCACTCAAGCTCTCTGTTTTTCTCTTTGCTCCTGACTTCACTAGCTTCAACACCATAGTGAGGGGATCTTGTTTTTGACAGCTTGTTCAAGGCTATCTGAAAGGTTGAAATGGAGGGCACCGAAGGAGAACATAGTTGTCCTAGCTGTGAGCCACAGGGTGATGATAAATCTATGGTAAATCTGCCAAATAAGTGCAGTGAAACACCGAAGTTAGCTCTGGCTGAGCTTTGTTCTGTCAGGCCAAAGCCTCGTTGTTTAGGGTTATTCAGACACCGCTACAGCTACTTGTGATCTGTAGGACAGAACGATACACCCTTTTTCTCTACCATCTCTCTTTAATTTTGCTTTTGTTTTTGTCTGATGTTATGCCATAGGCTGCTTGTGTCACCTGCCTGAGGAACATCTCCAGGCAACTACAACTGAGATCTAAGCTGGACTCTGAGCAACTCTCTCTGACACATACAGGTAGAGCTGTTTCGTGTTCTTCAGCACCTTAATTTAGAGCTATGACCTTGGGATCCCATTATGGAACCCTTTAGAGTAAAGATGCTGCTGTCTTTTTGTCTTAAACTCATGTTTTGAAGCTATAACCCATTCTGAGGTGCAGAGGAAGGAGCTCTGGACTGTGACTCCTCAGTCAGCTGCACAATGGGAGATGCCAGTTTGCCCAGACATGGCATGAACACCAAGAGGACAACTTAATTTTGCTGCCAGCCCACAGAGCTTCACACTCTCTTCCTTTGATTGGTGCTCTTTTAGTTCTATCTGTGGTGCCCAACTTTTTCAGCCTGGCAGGCCACAGTAACCTTAAGTTACTCAATAAGATGTAGCTTGCAATAACCAGAACCATTCTTAATACTCATGGACAGCTCTTGGGTAGCTCATGCACTACTCAGCCCATGCATCCAGGCAAGTCCATGTGTCCTAAGGAGCATCTAGGAAAGTAGGAAGCTATGAGCATGTGGCTGCCTGAAATAGCTCCCTTCAGTCTGCTTCTGCTGGAGCAGACTGCAAGAAGTATTCTCATGGCAGAGGCCTGTGTTGGCTTCCCTCTTTCTTCTGAGAGCTTCTTGGAGTCCGCACCTGGGTATGTTGTGAGTCAGATGAATTTCTCTGGCAGTGGTGGTAGCTCAAGAGATTTCTCAGAGGCTGTGTGCCCCATGTGTCCTTAGGAGGATGTGATGGGAGAAGCTAGCAAATATCTCAGAAAGGAGACATGTAAATCTCCCAGGAGCTGGCTTCAAATGTTCAGAATTGTTCTGGTGGGCTGTAGATCTTCATATTCCTGTACTGATACCCTTCGTTGCCATAGATTTCAAACCTGCAATGCCAACAATATGGGCAAAAAATTGCTTCTCCTCGATAAATCTGAGGTGTGTTGCTTGACTATGTAATTGTCAGTGGGACCATCACCAAAAGCTAACGGCTGTCTTGATATTTAATTTCTAAGGCAATTTCCTTGGAGGCAATGTAGCAAGCTCCTTCAGTGAGGTGTCTCCATCTTTGCTCATGCAGTTTGGCCCAACATTAAGCTCATTCTGGCATGGCAGCTGAAGAGTCTTTGAAATATCTCTTGACTTGAAATCATGTCTAGTGATTATATTAGCCATGTTAAACGAGAGGGCAAATGTATGCATCTTCTCAGGTTTCTTTTTGAGAAAGGAGCCCACTACTAAGAGTTTCTTGTAGTCCAAGGAATGTGTTTTCCACATCTGTAAATTTCACACCAGAAGCGGAGCAGTTATGTAGCAGCACAAGTTTTGTTCGGCACAACTTCCCAGCAGTAGTTTTGCATCCATAATTAAAATGTCTCTTCCTACAACATAACTTGTTATATTATTTGCTAATGACCCAAATGTTTCATTTTTCTGACAGGGAACCCAAGGATACCATCATTATTTCTTACAAAAAGTATGAAACCACGTGTCAGGCCTCAGAAATATGTGGGATTTACCTCTAAGTTAGGCTTGTATTCAAAAGCTAAGATGGGCCACTTCTCTGTGTTGTTGTCAGGCCTGTAAATCAGATCGGCTGAATCCTGGGGCTAGGAAAGGCTGCTGTTCCTTATTGGACCCAGGTGAATGGTAGCTTGCATTTTTGGAGTCTGGATGAGGTGCTCACTTTGGTGAAAGAGCTGTGAACACACTCACAGTGCCCATGAGCCACAGAGTTGAATGACAGCTACCAGGGGTCAAAAACAACAGCAGGAAATATTAAAACTATAAGTAAGTGAAAGGGTATTACTCTCTTTACTCCAGGACCTGAAAACATTCATCACGGGAATATCCACATGTGACTTCTGAAAGGGGACTTGCTTTCTGCTGTTTTGCCTCTAGCATTGTCTGTGAGCATTTAGGTTATCATTCTTGCCATGCTGTTGAAGGTCGGGTCTCCTCCCAGGGTTACCTCTTGCATTTTCAAAGAGCTGGTGTTGACTAACAGCTTTCCCTAGGAAATGTGCTTTACAGCCTGGGATCCTTTCAGCTGACCCTCTCTGGGCAGTGGGTATTTTTGCTTGCTAGGAGATCTGGAAATGCATTCAAGTGTATGTGTCTTGTTTTGCAGCACACTGCTCAGTGCCAAACACTGCATGCTTTACTTGTCTCAAGTTGTTACATGTTGCTCTCTAAGGGTTTGGACTAATGTTAGTTTTTAATTCCACCTCCTTTTCGTCCTTTCTTTCTCTTTTTTTTTTTTTTTTTAAAAAAAACCCTATTTTTAACCTGGAAGCACAATAAAATGGTTAGAAGTATTCTAGACCTTTTTTAAATTTAGTTACCAGGTCTCTGCACATACAGTTCTTATACAAAAGGTTTTCAAATAATTGGTCAAGAGATGACTTATACATTTAGCCACCTTGGTTAGGCACTGGCAGCAGCTGCTAACTGGGACATTGAAAGGATATGACAAATATTACAGAGAGGTCATCTTCCTACTAAAATCAACTCAGATTATTGTAAAATCAAATAATGAAATTGTAGCTTACTTTCTTGACATGAATCCTACTCTGGCTTGGTATTCATCTACTATTTGCCTTGATTTATTTATAAACTTTCAAAGGTTTATAATCTTCCTTCTTCTTCCTCAAATTACCTGTTCTTTTTCCAGGTCTCTAAAAGCTGCTGAAAACAGCAGCCTTTTTTTCTCTTCTGTTGTTTTTTTTCGGGGCGTGTGTGTGTGTGTGTGTGTGTTGATTTCTTTGTTTTCTAATGTTTTTTAACCTGACTGGTCCAGAGTCAGTCTCTTTTCTCCAGGTTGCTATACCCCTTTGACAAAAGCTTTTTGGTAACAACCCAAGATACAGAAACACAGACAAATTCATTACTTAGCGCATGGAACAATTCCTCAAGCACTGCCCATGGGCACTTTCTTACCCTGTGATAAACAGGAGTGCTTTCCCTGCCTTTGAGTGGAGTTGGGGACAGCTAACGTGTGCTGGCTGTGGGAAAAGCTCAACATGTGTGCAAGCCCTAATCAGAGAGCAGCTGACTGGCTGGAAATGCACACCCTAGTTTACATCATGGTAGCTGTTCCTGTGCACATCCCCGTGGGTATTTTTGAGACCACACTTTTCCCTTGTTCCCGTTCCTTGTCCCCATGTGGTTCTCGTATGTCTGGGATTCATTTCTTGGCCATCTGTGGAGATCTGTTGCTGGACCGAGCCTTCATTCCTCCCACTCCCTCTCCTCTTCACCAGCACCTCGTCTGTGTTGGCATTCTCAGTCTCTTCTGTTTCTCCTGTGTCCCAGACAGCTGACTTCCCTTGGTTTCCTTCCCACTCAGACCACTGGCTGCCTTCCTTTGCCTCCCCTGCAGTGCAGCACTGTTGTGTTTGCTCTCTCCTGCTCCTTGCCCATGAGGGGTGGTGGTGTCTGAGGGAGCACAGTGGATGTCCTAGCACAGCCTGGACCCTGTGCAGTGCCACTCCATCTTAGTGCCTTGCAGCCATGCTGTGGACTCAGGAAAATCCAGGCATCACTCTGTCTTCCTCCTTTGTTCAACAGCTATTTTCTGAAAAGCAACAACTTTCTCTGTACTGTAAACCCACTGAGCTAGCAATAACAGTTTTATAGTATTGCTGTCCTTGCTGTAAACAGAGAAGTGTTAAGTGCCTGTGTTTCTTACTTAGCTACGGGCCACTCTTTTAACTTCTAGTGCAATTCTTCTTTTGACATTCAGAGCTGCTCATTGTAAAAACAGACCAGGTACATTGCAAGTTTTGAGGTAGCCTTAAATCTTATTGTGACATTTAGGGTATTCCAGACTTTGCTAATGAACATATTGTTTCTTTCCATTGCAGCTGATTCTTTCTAGTCTGCCTCTGCCAGTTGCCAGTAAGCCCTGTGCAACTCTCCAGCCCCAACAGGGATTTTTCTAGTGTTCTCTATAAAGGACCGAGAGAGAAGTAGGAACAGGGGATGACAAAAGGGACATGCAGGGTGAAAAGGATAGGCAGAAGAACCAGGAGTAGATGGGTGGCAGGGAAGTTGCCTCTGACTGTAGTTGTCTCATGTAGGAGAAAACTGTATTTTGTTTGATTGTTCATGTATGTTGCCTGCTGATTTTCAGACATGTCAGTGGATGTTGGCAACAAGATATATGGGCTTACATGTGACAGAGAGTGTGGAGAGACAACTGACCTTTGAAATCAAGACAATCAGATATCAGAGGAAAAACAACACCACTGCACTATGTTACTTTGGACATGGAACCATATTGCCCAACCCAGCCTTAGAGATGAGACTGTCACATGGTTCTAGGAACTTCTGCTGCTGTCTTTGAGAACATGACTAGTATTACAGGATTGGAGGGACCATTGGGAAGGGCTAGAATAACCCTGTTGTGTGTAAGAAAATCCTAGGCAGTTTGTGAACCTTTCAGCAATGAGAAGTCCTGTTCACAACCTTACAAGAAGGACAGATATTTTCAAAAGCCTGGAGGTAACTCTGGGCTAAGGTGTCATGGAGATCGTGACTTGTCCAGATGGCCATGATGGCCATGATACCTATGTCCCATTTCTCAAGCTCTTGCCCCACAGCCACACAGAAGGTGCTGGGAGGGAATCCTTTCCCTGGGCTTCATCAGCCCTTTGTAGACTGTCCAGCCCAACAGCAAATCTGGGACTCAAGGGGAGGAAAGGTTTAAATAGAAGAGGGTCAGGTTGTTTCAGCAAAAGGTTAACTCCCTCTCCCATGTTTCATGGGAAGTTTGAAGCTCCAAAGACTTCATTTTCACCTCAAAAGTGGTATTGGATGACTACCCTGCTGTAGAGATTTCATAAGATTGTAGGTTGCATTGGGAGTCTCTGGTGAGCCACCTTGCAAAATCCACAGAAACAATGATCCATTAATGTACTCTGCTTACAGCACTGTCCACTTCCCTGCGTCCTACCCATTGTACAGGGAGCTTGTGGCAAGCAAGGACCAAGTGGGCTCCAGGAGGTGCCTCATATCTAAGTGGACTGAGTCAAACCGCCCATATGGAGGGGCCGTTGGGATGCTTCATCTGCTCCCACTAAAAGGGATTAGGTGAAGCAGCATTAACATTTCACTAACCAGCTCACTGCTGGTCTGGCAGATAAGCAGGAAATAACTGAGTAGTGACACTTCTTATGCACAAAGTATTTGTCCATCTTTCCCACTCTAACATAGCACAGAGGATGACAAGCACTATACTACCTCACCTAATACTGTTCATTCTTAGATGGCAAAGGAATATTTCTACTTGGCCTGCTATGCAAAATCTCTCATAAGAGATAAATATTTGCTCTTATCAGCAGGGTTTACTATGGAAAATTGATATTGCTTGCAATAAGCTAAGCTTTTTATTCTTTTGCTTATATTTCTTGTACTTATTTTAGGCCATTGTCAATAAGACACATATTGAGAATTTCAGTGGTGTTAAATATGCTCAGTTGCAACTAACTATGCATGAATGTGGGTATCTCATGCTTTTGAAGTTCAGCCCTTAGAGGAGTATATGTGTAAACAAACGCATGCAGTGATAAACTGTGAACAAAATAAGTATTTGTAGAGTGGTTTGACTTCTATTCTTAAGATCTGTCTGCAGTGGAATTGTTGGCTTCTCTAAAATTATTGGTACCTGGAAATCTCATGCAAGAGATCAGCTGAGTGACTTTCCTGATCTCTCCTATTCCAAGATTAGATGCACTGGACTGTTGCAATGCAGGTGGAGGTGATAAATGTGTGAGTCACTGACTAATTCAGCCAGAAGGACAAAGGGACTTAGGACGGAAGCACTTTTAAACATGAGTCATCCAGACACAGTGATGATTTTCTGTTCATGCTGTGCAGGATCTACTTTCTTCTAGAAAACACAAATATGGAAACCATAGACCTATCTCTATAAGAAGTCATATTTTGCCAGTTCTAGTGGCTGTAATTTTCCAATACCAGGTGTTCCGATACTACTGGAATTATTCCAGTGTTTACTGAATATTTGAAAAATGGTAAATTTCCAATACATTGAAATAGTTCTTATATTACTGAAATTCAATGAGTTGGACACCCAGCTTTAACAACTAAAAAGCCCTTAGTTCCACTTGAGTAGTCCAAGCTAATCTAATGGAAGTCATGCAGTGAATATGTTGTAAGAAAGGAATACCCCCTGATACTCCCCATGTTTCTCAGGATGGGAGAGGAGAAAGCACTTAAATGACGCAGACCTTCAACTGATGAAACTTGCATTGGACGGCTCTTAAAGAACCAAAGTTGTAGAGTCAGTTATCATGAAAATGAGTCAGTTTGCTTCCCATTACAGTGATTAGAACTGGACTGGAAGATTCCTCCCACAGTTACTTTCAGGGTTGATTGGCCCATGGACAAGACCTGTGTGATCCAAAGCCCAATGGTTGAGTTACTGGCTTGGCACATAGGAAATCTGGTTTCAAGTTCCTGCCTTGCCCAAAGCAGACTTGACATTTTTCATTCCAAACCTTTACTGTGTTTCAATCTGGGTGACTTGAATTTAGGACTCCACATGCCAAATGCAGTACCACAACCATCAGGGTATGAAGCATTTGTCTTTAAATGGAAACATTTTCATTAAAACCTTAGCACTGCTGACAAAGCAACCTACTTAGATGAAATGGTGTTCATTGATGAAGGTAATTTCTTGAGTGAAGTTACTTTCTTGAGAATAGAATCATCCTAGACCTCGTGCCAGCTGAAATACAAATGCACTTTGGTCATGCCCTTTGTCCTGATGGAAGCAGGAAAGAGTCAGTGAAGACTCAGGTGGGAAGACCTCTTGACCCCTGAGATCATCCATAGCCTAGGACAATTTTTAAGAAGAGTAGCACCAAGCAGCTGCAAGTCGAGTGATCATCTGTCCCTTGGCCCAGTGCATTAACATAGTCCTTCCTTTGCATAAAGGAACAGGCCACCTCACCTTTTATAGCTGTGTGGACTGGCCAACTTTCTATAGGTGACCTACTGAAGTGGCAGATAGATCAATCTGAAGCCAAGCTATTTTGCAGTGAAATTCATTAGTATGAGTTGTCTGTCCTAAGAATAATTCATCTCTGGACAGATTCTGAAGTCCTTTCTCAGTCTCTTTTTGTTCCCCTTTTAGTCAGGCAAAACCACTGCTGAAGTGAAGGTAATTTTCTTCTCTCAGAGGAAACCAGCAATGATGTCAGGATTTGGCCTGGTAAAATAATGGTGATTCTCTGCATTTTACAAACCCTGTCTATTTGATGATCTCAATCTATTTAAAATGTGTTAACTGGGCTTCTGTACCTGTATGTGAGCTGGATGGCAAGCGGATGTTTTTGCAAGCTAAGGCAGAAGGAAACTAAGGGCTGTATCTGTGGTCATGTCATATGCTGACAACCTTTCAGTCATTTTTGCCAATGGTTAGTCTACTGATTTCAATTGACTCTCCTCAATATTGATGAGGCAAGGAAGAAAACATGAGGATGTGTGTATATATATATTATTTTTTTATGCTTATATATGAAATAGTGGCCAGCACATCTATGTATGGACGGGTTTTAAAGAAAAACGTAATGATTCAAAGGGCCAATTTTAACTTTGCTAGAAGCAGCTAAATGATGCCCCTGCCTTACATTAAACTGTGCTGCGATCAAAGAGGGCAGATACCAAGTACTTGTGGTTTTACAGCTTTCAGATAAATATTGCTCAATCTCGTAAAAAAAGAGCACGAGAACAGTGAGTGGATTTTTCCTTTTTTTGTTGTTTGTTTGTTTATTTATTTATTTGTTTCCAATATGCTTTACAGGTAAAGGGGGTATTGCTGCCGGTCCTTCTCAGTGTCTGCAGAACATTCATCTGTGAATGCTGCTTGACCTCAAATGCAGTTAATTTATGTTGGCACGCTCGATCGCAAAACGTTTTATGGGCTGGCAGATAGAGCACCCTGGCAGATCTGCCGTGGAGCTGCCAAGTTCCATACCCAGCTGAAACTTTTTTTAATTCAACACTGACATTTTTAAATAACAGTGCAATTGCAAAACAAATTGGCAGGTAGTTATGAACTGAATACTGCCTGGGGCTCTGTCTTTTCATTTTGCTGACCAGTGTGCCTGGTCTTCAATTTAGAAAAGCACCCAGTAGTTAAAAAGCACTGGTGAAACCTTGTAATGCAGACCTAACCGCATTGTTCATGGAGAGGGAAATGCTTGCCCTGACTTGTTGATCCTTATAAACTGGTTAGCTTCATGGTGGAGGGCAACATTTAAAAGTAAAAGTGCTCCAAAATGTCTGTCTGTTACAGCAACCACCTAAGCATGAACCTTCTTTGCAAAGTTTAAGTGTTCTGCCCCAGGTCTTATATGAAGTTTCAAGGATTTTTTCAATATTAAACTCCAGGGGCCCTGTTGGGTCACTGACTCCCAGTGCTCTGCTATCTTGAGCAACCACCTCATATGATCTCTTTCCTGGACAGTAGATTGCACCAGATACATGTGGACCATCTCCTATAAATCAACATAGTTCTGCTGAACCTGATCTGTGAAGTTCCAGCTTTTGCTTCACGGCTTTGTAAAAATCCTTGCTGCTTCACCTATACGTGTACATTGCTGCCTCCCTAAGCATAGTAACCAGAGGTTTAACAGGATGTTTAAGCCAAGTAGAGGCATTCAGGTTATCTGTCTCACAAAGTCCTGCATTACCACTGCATGAAGCCCTTATCTGGTCAGTCTTCTATCAGTCAGTCTATGAATTAATCAGTTTTTCTGTCCATAAGCCAAGGTGATATGTAGTGATACAACCCGAAAGCCAAAAATAAAGTGTTGTGTTTGGAATGTTGACTCACATGCACTTTGATGACCCAATGGAGGATGCAGCTTTCACAGGCTGGGGTCTTCAGCTGGTTGTCTTGTAGGATGGACAAAACCCATGAAGCACCAATAATATAATCTTTGAAGACATCTCAGTTGCCCTGAACCAGGATGATCCACGTGTGGATCTACTAGGAGAAGGAGCACCTCAGAATGATGTAATTCTCCAGCCATTAGCCCTGAGTGACATTCACACACCTTATGGTCATGTGCCATATGGTGTGGGTGTGAACTGTGCCCTGTTTCGTGGGCATCCTCTGTTAACACAATTTACTCTGCAATGTGGCCACAGAACAGAGGGTGCCTTGGAAACTCCATGAACATCTCCAGTCATGGGACTTTGAGAGTTACACCACTGAGATGTGATGTTGAGCTGTGGGGACAAGAGGAATGTATCTATATGTTATGGGTTTCCACTTACCTGTGAGCTCTCCAGATCTTAGCAGTCACTATGGCCATGATAAATCCTGTTGTGGATGCTTTGAGCATCTTTGTTGACTTAGGTAATGCAGTCACTCCCTTAAGGGAGAACTGCCCAGGACATTTAACAACACCTGTACTTCCTATTTAACACTGCAATAAAAGCTGTTGTAGTCTTTGGGCCACAGGCATTATAAGTGATCTATTTCTAAACGTTGTCTGGAAACTTGAGTCTGCCACACCGCTCAATGAAGATGAGAGCATAAGGGTATTTTCATCAAAAAGAATTTCAAATAAAGCACTAGGTACTCTAACCCAGGACAGAAGAGTCAAGGATAACACAAAGGACTATCCTTATCTCATCTTTTGTGTCAGCTAAGGGCAACAAAAAACATCTGGAAAATGAGTGTGAGAGGGCCCCCCTTCCCAATTCACAGCATATCTACAAACAGTGAAGAATCCAGTCGGAATATAGGAATCTTCAGAGAGTTTGAATGTCCCTAATACTTGCTGCTGGAATTTATATTTATTCCTAAACTCATATGGGATAAGATACCTTGTCTGTTCCAAAAAACCTCATTGTGTATTGATCTTGAGTGAATTATGTTCAAGACTAATGATTTTTCAGAAGGGCTTTGCTCACTCTGAAAGTCAACTGCATTTAAAATGTATGTTTTAGGCAGAATCATTAGTTCCTCCAGAAAAATGGCCTCTGTATACATGAGAAAATGAACTCAGTTTCAAAGGAGACAAATGTACAGTTTCCTGACATAAAAATCGATGTGAATAGGAGATATACCAGACAAAAAGATGCTAGTTGTTGTCTTTCAGCAAGACAGAAGTGTTTGTGAGAATATTTATGCAACAATTTTATGGCTGTGTAGGATGTTGAGGTTTTGGTCACCTGGTGTGTACTCATCATTTTGCCAGCACTGAAAGGAATGTCTGAATCTCCTTCTTCATTAATTCAGTTATGTTGGTCCTTGTAATCATGAAAGTTCATGCAGTGTGTTATGACTCTAAGAAAAGTTAAGGAACCCATTGCTTTTTAGGGCAAAATCTTTTGTTTCATGGCTTTCTCAGAAATGTGAATCATCTAGCATTGGGTTAGTCTTTTGGTCAGTTGTCTCTACACATTGACCAGTTCAGCTGATTTATTGCCACACGAACTCTTTTTGAAATTTCTGGCTAAGCACCATAAAAGTTCTAAAACAGTCTTCGAGGTTTTGAGTCCCTCTCCTTCTCCTCTAGGGAAGGAAGCTTGTATAAATGTGGTTATTCTGGGAAAGCCTATGGTTTTAATTTCTCTCCCAAGGGGGTAGAGATGTCTTCCAAACCTAGTATTGAGAAAAAGGGCCAAAGGAATACCTCAGGGAAGAAGATACAGCCTGTGAGGCTGGTCTGCATTTTCTCTCCCCAAAGCTTTTTGTAGGACAAGATATGAAGCTGTGAATATCTGGAACTGTCACCTGGACACTTTCTTTACAGGGATCTTTCTTGCAAGTGAAATATTTGAAGCTAGCAAAATCATTCCAGTGCACCCACACTGAGGGGGTGGAAGAGGTATGTGAAAATTAAATGTATTATTTGGAAGCTTCTCTGGATGCTTCCTGCTTTCCTAGGGGGAGGTAGGATCTAGAACTGTTTGGTCCTATCTCTTTTTTTTTTTTTTTTTTCCCCCCTTAATTGGCCTTAATAAGATTTATCAAGCATTTCTGTCCAATCAGTGTGCTGATACATATTCAAAACCAGTTCTGTTCTGAGGGCAGGCTGGTACTTGCTGGCAGGTAGGCCAAAGAAACATTCCACAGCTCTCAGTTTCAGGCTCTTTTTACACTACTCTGGTGTTCCCAACAAAGCCCTCTTGCACATCTCACGTGTCAGGCATATCAGCATGCACCAGAATTCTTGTTTTGACAAGTATTTCCCTCAAAAGCCTGATACCATGTGCACTTATTACTTTCCCCATCTGACACAGTGTGAAGCTCTTCAGGAAGCCCAAGTTTGCAGCCAGGTGGTTCTCTTGCCCTGGCTTATCAGGCAATGAATCCATTGCTTCCCTCTGCTTTGAAAATAAGAGCCAAAACATCCCTGTGGCTGCTACCCTAACAGCCTCAAACTATGTCATACTGTAAAGAATTTTTTATTGATGCTCTGAGTGTGACACCAAGTGACACGCTGAAAAAGAGTGAGACTACTTGTGCTTTTGAGAGCATTTCTCAAAAGGTTAATAATTTTGCTGATCTGGGCCTTTAGTCATAACGTGGAGACGTGGACTATCCTGGAAGCAAGGGATCAGATTGCTCTAATGGAACATCACTTATGAACTGGAGAGGTTGGCTGCAGATGAAGAAAGTGAGAAACATAAGAAAAGTAACAAATACCCAGATCTTAGCAAATTGCTGTTGCTGAGGTTGACATGCTTAGCTATAAACTGGGTCAGTAGTTCTCTCCTGGCCCAATCACACAGAAGCTGCTAAAGCACTAGGTAGATGGAGGTATTAGCCTCATGCAGTCTTAACGTTGAAAGAAAATTGTACAGCCTGTGTACTGCAGGGTAAATGATCCTGATCTTCTCTTCCATTCTTAAAATCCAAGGCACTGATCTCAAATACATGACTCATCTATTGCCAGGAAGGTGAAAGTCCAACTATTAATGAGTTGCTTCATTGTATACAGCCTTCAAAGCTGGGCGTCTGCAATCAGTTCAGCTGAACGTTTTGGATGTCTTCCCATCACTTGATCTTAATCATGAGTGTGCACCTGGTCCAGCTTTCTGTTTGGGACAATATGTTTTTTTTGCTTTTAATTGACTTTTTCTTCCCCTCTGAGTTAAATGAATGCTTTATAGGATGAGAACTGAACAACGTCAATAGAATGAATTGTGCGGGAGAGCCGCAGGCACGGCTCATATTCAGGAGAAAGTAGGAGTATCCAGACTTATTCTGCTTGCTTACTTTGATGTCTTTGGCTGAGAGAATGACACGTGATTCAGACCACCTACTCTCTAGGCTCTGGCTCTCTAGGTGGTCAAAGGGGAGAAGAAATTGTGAACCTGTCACAGCACACCTCTAAGCGTGCCTGCCTCAGACTTCTTCACTGGCGGCACAGGCATCAGGCATTCGGCAGCCCTGGGCACTATGTGATTTCATGTTTTTGTTCCTTTCTTGACCTTAAACACTGTAGTATGAGCCTGCATCCACCTGAGGCACCACATGCAGTTTCAGAACACCCTGCCATGAGCATGCTGTGTTTGTGTTTGCCTTGCTGTTTCTGAATAGGACTGGATGATGATGTGTATGCTTTACCTACAAGAATTAGCCAGTGTCAGGACAACCTCTACCTGGCCTGGAGGGACCATCTCTGGAGATTAATGTGTCTGAGGTAAATCCAGGCAGCACTTTAACTTTCTGCACACTATATTAGGGGTTTTCATGGTTTTTAAACTCTTCTTGGTTTTTTTTCAAGTGGGAAAGGCATCAGGAGGCATGAGGAGGCTGGAAAAGCACTTTGGAGGTGATGTTCACACTTTATTCTTCAGCCTTTGGAAGCAATGGGGACTTAGATCTCCTTCATAAGCATCTCTCTGTACTTGCAAGTGAAGTGAGTGACAGAGAAAGCTGCTATAACAACTATGAGCATGAAGGAAACCTACAGTCAAAGGCAGCTTATCTGCTAGAGCTTGCCCAGCTGCTGGTTATCATCCATGTTGCATCTGGCTTTTCACAGTGCATCTGTTTAGCATAAATAACTTTTTTTCATTGGTGTCCTATGGTACATCCAAACAATGAACAGAAGAAAAAAGAGAAACTGTAAATAAATTTTACAATGTCAGTAAAAGCATTCACATTAAGGGAAACTATTTGGAGTGAATGCCAGTTCTTAATAAATTGCTATTATTCTGGTGTTTTTACAAAGACCACGAGGAAAAAAAAGAAGAAAAAAAAGAAACGATTGAAAAATGGAAACACTGAATGTCAGTGCTCAATCACTCCTTTTAATAATAAATACTTCTAGGCTGTTCTCCTAGCAAATGAGGTGCCAAGATTATTTTTTTTTCTTTTGGTGTCTATCTGAAAGCCAGTGGCATAAAAAAAAAGACCATAAGTCAGTTGGCTGAGCTCTTCCTGAATGCTCCCTGGGCAGCTGTGTTTCAACCCATATTACCAGCCCTGGGTCTGAGCAGGCTTTCTGGCACCTTGGGGCTCACCTGCCCAGCCCAGAACCCTGCAGAGGTGCCTGCATTGACACCGAACCCACCAGCTCAGCCCTCAGGAGGAGGAGAGACCTGCTGCCATTGCCCAGATCGTGTGTCATGTTAAGGAGCAGCAACACTTCTTAAGACAGAAGGTTTTGCTAAGAAGGATGCCTGCAGTTTTAATTCCCAGTTACTGATGCCTTGTTTTTTGTAATTTCTCAGAAATGAGACCATACAGTCCACTTTACCTAGAACTCTGCTCAACCATCCAAATCTCCCCCTGGTGATAAAACTCACCCTTTCTGAGACATTATCTACTAAGTACTCTTGGTTTAACTCTCTAGGACCATGTGGTCTTTGCAAGGAAATTTCTAAATCTCTGTATCAGTGAGGCTTCATGGCAAACCATAATTGTGGGCAGCACACTGCACAGTGAGAGTCTTTTCCCACAGAGATCCTGTCACTGAACATCATGGGGATAAGGGTTCACATTTCAGGAGTCCCAGCAAATCCTTTTTAACCCCTTTTTTATATTATTTTAATTTTTTTTTAGTGAATAGGTTATTTTATCTGTGTCTGTTTTACAGCCCTCATGTGTTTCCCTCAATTCCTATCTGCAGGGATCTGGGAAGCTGCTGTCTTTGGCATCTCCATACCTAGAGAAGCCCTTTGCTGATAAAACTCCTGGCACCACAGGAGTGGGGTATGCAATGTATGGCTGTCTTGGAAATCTTACATTAGAAATATGGACCTTCTGGTGTTGGAAAATCAAGTGTTAGGCTGACCATAACAAATGCTGACTGAAGGTCATGGCCCAACAAGCAAGCAGGAGAAGGGGCATGCTGGAAATAATGACAGAGAATGGGGCTCTCAAGCCACAGTGGTGCCATCATTTGCCCTTCAAAAGTCTGCAAATCTCGGCGATACATTAATCACAACAGGTACTGCTTCCTTGTGGGGAAGGATTTCCTGGTGTAGTGGTTTAAGACCAGAGATCAACTGAGCACCACCCAGCCGCTCACTCACTCCTTCCCTCTCAGGGATGGGGAGGAGAAAATATAACAAAAGGCTCAGGGATCAAGACAAGGACAGGGAGGGATGACTCACTGATTATGGTCACAGGCAAAAAGACGGACTCAATTGGGGAAGAAAAAAGAACATCAATTTAATTTAAACACCACCACCACCACTATTTCACTAATCAAACAGAGGAGGACAGTGAGAAATACAACCACATCTTAAGAACACCTTCTCCCCACTCCTCCCTTCTTCTTGGGCTCAGCTTTGCTCCCGATTTCTCTACCTCTTCCCACCCAGCAGTGCACTGGGGCAGGGGATAGGGGTTGCGCTCAGTTTGTCACCCATTGTTTCTGCAGCTCCTTCCTCCTCAGGGGAGGACTCCTCACGCTTTTCACCTGTTCCAGCATGGAGTTCCTCCCACGGGAAACAGTCCTCCACAAACTTTTCCTATGTGAGTCCTTCCCAGGGGCTGCAGCTCTTCACAAGCTGCTCCAGCGTGGGTCCCATGCAGGCTGCAGTCCTCCCAGCAACTGACTGCTCCAGCATGAGCTTCCCTCACAGTCCTGGCCTTCTTTGGGCACAGCCACTTGCTCTGGTGTGGGGTTCTCCACAGGCTACAGGCTAGCATCTGCTCCACATGTGACCTCCAAGGGCTGCAGGGGACAGCCTGCCCTCTCACCACGGGCTGCAGGGGGTCTCTGCTGTGGCACACCTCCCTTCCCTCTTTTCCTCTTCTTCTTTTTTGCAGAGGTGTCTCCCTCACCACTCTCCTCCTCCTTCCAGCTTCCTGTTCTTAAATATTATCACAGAGGCACAGCCACTGTTGCTAACTGGCTTGGCCTTGGCCAGAGGTGGTTCTGTCTTGGAGCTGAGGGAGCTTCGAGAAGCTTCTCAGAGGAGCCTCCTCTGTAGCCCCCTCCCCCACTGCCAAAAACCCCACCACACACAAACCCAACACACGTGGGTAACAATGCCATGCTCCTGCATGGTGGTACGAATGGCACTAAGGTCTGGGGAGATCAGGCACCTCCAGATGAGGAGAAGCTGGGCTGTATTTCAGTGACACAGGCACTGGAAGCTTGGGACAGTCTAGGGAGGATCTTGTCATCCTCTCTATTTCTGACATGGCATCTGGAGCTGCACCCAGAAAATCTGGGGTTTGTGCAAAAAAGGCAGTTATGCCAGCAGTGCGAGGGCTCATCCTCCATGAGTGTGAGGAAGCCAACTCTCCTGGTCATGGTCTGCTGTACCCACCACAGCCCACCAGCCAAGGAAGCAGGCCCAGGGCCTGAACGAGCTCTTTTTCTTTTTGCATACCCTAGAAGTGCTTTTATAATGAAATAAGGCCAGAACCCAGTGAGCCAAAGGGAATCAGAGATGTTGTATGTGCTCACATGCTTGCTTCATGGGGCAATTCTAATGAGTAATTGATTGCTAATTATATGTGCTGCTTTGTGGTGAAACATCATGGTACTTTGATATCGACCAAGAACTGAAAGTTTCTGTTGTGCTTATTTTTTAAAAACTTTTGGCCTGCTGATCTGTATGGGGTATTTTGTGCCTGATTAATTTAATGTATTGTCTTGGGTGAGTGTTGATTTACTTGCTGAATTCAAGATCAATTTTAATGAAGCTCTTAGTGCGTGCTGGTTTGGGGACACAGGGTGCCATGTTATTGGTTTGTCTAGATTGCTCACTGTTTTGTTAGACTTCAGTATGAGAACTTCTGGCATAGTGACAGCTTCCCACTTCTCTGCAATTGAGTAGACAACAACAGAGCTTAAACAGACAACAAACTTTATTAAACTCACATGTACATACATAACAAGTAGAAATGTTAGAGCAAGCTAGTCTGCCTTACAGGCCAATAGCAACAAAAAGTATATTCTTTTTTAACCCTCAAACAAGGTGCAATCAGGGAAAGAGCAACTGTAGCTGAAGCACCGGGATGTAAATTAAAAGGGAAAATAAGATGCAGACATCATCAAGTATATTAATAATATCTGCTTTTTCTTTCACCACTGTTTCCCTCCACCCTCTCTATTTTCCTACATTTGGGGCAGGACAATGCGGTTATAAAATCTTCCTGGCAGAAGGATGGGGAAGGGGCTCAGTGTGCTGGGAAATGCCTCATGGAGCATCCATGCAACCAGGGCATAGAGCTGGGATGTTGCTGGACTTCTAGTGTGCAGCCAGCCATGGCTCTTCAGGGTGCTGGGGCCTCCCCTGGTACTACAAGTCTGCTGTGGAGGTGCTAAAACCTAGAGGGCCTGCAATGGCGTTGCAATCACAACTACCTGTCTCGATGCAGATGAAACTGGTGTTTGTTTTTTTCCTCTTCAGCAGGATATGGCTGTGCCCCCTGGATCAGCAGCTGCATGTTTGAAGAACATCCTGCTTGAACAGAGCAAAAGTTAACTAGGACTTTTGGAGCTGGTAGTGGTTGTGCTGGGAACAGACCAAGGGGGATATTTGCTTTCCAATTCCAAACAGGAAACTATAAGCGGATCCAGCTTTCAGGGAGTGTGGTGTGGGAGGACACCAGAGATGTGGGAACAGGGAGATGCAGGAATGCTGGTGGAGGACTTTTCCACCCTTGAAATGCAGAGCCACAGTTAGCTCCCCTTAGCAGCGAGGTAAATCATGGCTCCAGGACTGGGACTGGAGAGCACCTGTGAGCTGCTCTCACCTTGGGAAATGGCATTTGGCCCTTCCAGTGTAGATAAGTGGGTGGTGCTGGCAGGAACGTGAGCATAAGTTCTTTCTCATTCTTTAGAGAAGACACACACTAACTTGTCATGCTCTCTTTCATTTTGTATGACAAACAAACCCAACTGTTTAATGTCCTGTGGACAAGAAGGAGAAAGCAATTATTATGTTAGGGGGGAAAAGCCATTTGCTTTGCTTCTGTAAGCAAAACATGAATTGGCACTTACAGGGTCCAGAGGACCACAGAATTTTCTACAGTATCAGGTTCCAGAATGCTGATGTTTCATTTCCAGAGAGATTTAATAGCAGGATGAGACAAAAGGATACGCAGCAGGCCTGAAAGGTCCTTCCTCTCCTGAGTAGTTCCCCATCAAGCCAATGGATAAATGTCTGCAGAAGAGGACCACACTGAAGTTCTGTTAGTAGGTGAACCGCAACGCTTGCCAAACGAGGCTCCCCATTCAATCTGTTTTCAATGATTTAAAACTGAGCTAGAAAATGTGAATCCAGGCAGGAACTTGGCATTTAAATTATACACTTGAGATGACTGAGCCTTTTTTTTTTTTTAATACAATTTTAAAAATTATAATCCTGAGGGATGTAAAAGGAGTTAGGGCATGGAGATGACATGAAAACAGAGTCCTTTCGTATGCTGCTTGACATTTCAGTGATTCTTCAAGCAGCATTTTTTGCTTGTTTTTTTTGAGTTTTCTTAGCCAAGTTTGCAGCATAAGAAGACTGAAGTTTAATCTTTTCAACATACACAGTCCTGGTACAGAGATAGCTCTTTCCTGTATGTTTGTGCTGCTACCCGTGTACACATATACCCACCTGGCTTCAAGCCTAGGAGCTACTAGCATTAGAAATATTGCAGATGATGCAGTAACTAGGGCATGTGGCTATGTCATGGACTCAGGTGATCTTGAATTAAAGAATTATATACATATAAAATTAAAGTGTAATTTACATATTGGATATTTACAAACTGTAGGATATATACATAGCATATAAAAAATTTAAAATAAGTACATTTAAGAGTGTTTCTAGTAATAACGTTCCTCATGATTAATAAGATTAGCAAGAAATTGGAACAAATTTTCTTCTTAATCAACAGTGCTAGGAAATAATGATTAATGTGATAAATATATATTAATAGTGGAAAGCTAATTTAGGCATCATGGGATTAACCTGGGCCTCAGAATGATTTCCCTGCATTGTTAGACTCTCTTGACTGACTGATGACAGTATCAATTCAGTATTTAGGTATCTGACTGTTGTTAAAACCAATTGCAGGTAATGTTTGAGGGTGCTGCCAGAGAGCACGGGAATGAAGAATATTCAAGTACTTCTCCAAAACTGTGGGCTGAGGTAACTGTGGGGCATTTATCTCAGATAAGTTGATGTTCCTGGTCTTCAAACATCTAAATCTATGCATTCAGCACTGATGGTGAAAAAGTCACCTTGCCACCACTTTCTCCCCCAGCTACCCCTCCACCACCATCCGACCATTATAGGTGAACCAAGATACTGTGCAGTTCTCCTATGCTGTGGTTGGGGGCAGCTCTACTCCGCAGCCCAAGCCAAAGTTCATCAATTGAAGTCTTGGTTTCACTACTTCAAAGGGCTGCCATACATCTTTAATTTTGTTATTATTTGTCATGCAATTTTTGTTATTATTTGTCATTTGATTTCCCCCGGGGTATCGCCCTTTTCTCACCTCAAAATGGTGACTTGGCAGGTTCTAAGTTTTCTTGAGAGTTTCCAGCTGTCTGGTTGTCAGCCTTGATAGCCAGAACGTGTTACTTCATTTTGACTGTATGGTCATAGGATAGATTGGCACAAAAGCTCCTTGTGTTATGGGTTGAAATCATGGTTACGTTTTTGTTTTCCATCTGCACAAACTCTGTGAAAGCTGTGTAGTGTATCTCCATCACTTCAGGGTGCAATGGATGGATCTAGTCCTTATGTCCTGCATGTAAGCACTCCCTGCTGTCAGACACAGAGTGGATGTTGAGGCATCTCCAGAATAATGTTGATAGCTCTAGTATCAGTCAGTGCCTCTGGGACCATGTTGAAAGCACAAAGCATGAAAAACATCTAGGGTGGGAGTCCAGATGTCCTACTTATGTCCCGCTCAGCTGCTTGGGACCAGGCACTCAGCTCTGTTCATCTGAATCTCAGTTCTTTTGCTTTCAAGCCCATCTCCCAGAGCCATCTAATTGTCCCCAGGCTCTCTGCAAGGAGCCTGTATGCTCAGGCACTGGGGTCACAGCAGGAGGGAGCCCACAAGCTGTCAGGGCCTCTCAGGGCTAGATGTGACCACAGGGAGTGGCAAAATGCCTGACTTTTGCCATATGAACCACACACACACACTGCTGACTGTTTCTAGTGATGGAGGATGAAAATTTCCCCATCCTTAGCTTTCTCCTTTCCTCCACACAGGAGTGTCCATTTATCTTGGAGGTTACAGGATCAAGTAGCCCTCCCAAATGTCCCCACTAGTGAGCTGAGTGGTCAAAGCCATCTACGAATCACATTGTCTGGTTTGGCTCGTGCTTTAAGTCCAAGGCTATTCTTCTTCCTCTTATCTGATCACAGTCCTCCAGCTGTGCAGTATGTGCCACATATAAATTCAGAGAACATAATTGCTTTGTTGAAAAGCAACCCATGATAGACTCATTGTCTCTTCCTCTTTCAATCCACACTTGTTCACAGTGACCTCCTTGCCCCTCAGTGCTTTCCGCTCCCTTAGAATGAGCATACATCTTCATTTTTATCCCACTTTAGGACCCACTAATAATTCACCACTGCACCATCAACGCACTGGAGGAGAGCACAGGAGTGGTAATTCAGGGTTTTGATGCAGTGCTACTCTGGGAGGGGATGCTCAGATCACTGTGGCATGCCAGCATGGTGCTGGCAGCAATGCACCATCTACCAAAAGCAAGTAGCCCTGCTGGCATTCAGCTGTGCTGCTAGTGTTTTAACACAAGGGTATGGTCACAAAATAGTGATCTGCAGGCTTTAGTCACAGGAAGGTTATCAGTTGTCCTGCAGCTGTTTGCCAGGTGAAGCAGGATGGTGGGCTTAGGTATACTGGCTGGTGTCCAAACTTTTTGCTAATCTTGCTGTGCTGTTACCAGTCATTGAATGTAACTGATGAGAGCTCTTGTGAGAAGCCACCCTTGAGCCATATGATCTAGTAACTCAGAAAGTTACCATTGTCTGAAGAAAAGAGTTTGAACTGAAGCTTCAGGAGGACTAGTTAGTGAGCAGAACATCCAGCAATTAACTGTGACCAAGTCATTGAATTTACTGACTCCTTGCATCAGGGAAGGATTTCTTGTACAGTTTTTCAGCATTTTGTTCGTACTGGTAAAATTACTGTCCTCTTGGTAATCTTTTTAGGTGATGAAAATAATGGGAAGCTTCACTGGACTTCAGATCAGGCTTTTAGAAAAGACCAATGGTAACAGTAGTCATCTGCCCTTAGACTCAGCTTCCAGACCCACTCACCTCTCATTTTTTCATATAAGATGTATATTCCCTCTGCATGGAAGGCTGGATAGATGTGGCTCAGCTCTTCCCCTGTATTGTGACCCAGTCACATCCCAGCCATTGCTAATGAGAAAACACAGCTCATTCAGCCCCTCTGTGCATCTGTCTTGAATGCTACCCACTCGAGCTTGAAACATCAGTGGGGTTTGTTTAATTGGAGAACAAAAGCAGGGATTGACAAAACTAATTTTTATCTCCTGTTTGTAAATGTGAGTGGACTGGTGAGTGTGAAACCCCCAGAGAGGGGTGGATTAACCCCTCTTTTTCTTTGCTCTCATCCACATCCCTTACCTTCCCCAGACTTCCACAGAAAGTCCTTTTTGTTGGCATGCCAACCGTTGTTTCCTAGAACACTTCTAGAAATCCCTGCTTAAGTGTATATTGTTGTCTCCCCAAGAAGGTACAAGTTCGGCAGCACAGCAGTTATTGGCAATGCATATATGCATGGAAACTCATTAGCCAGGGCTTTTTTCAGAGAATTTTTAACTCCATCTTTGGTTGCCTCAGCTGAAGGGAAGGTCAAAGGAAGGGGCAGAGAAAATGAAAAGCATGTAAAAAGTGGAGAGGCTTTGTGCTGCATTGAGAGATCTTCTATGCCTTGCTTGTTATGTAAAACCCATCAGAAGGAGGGGGAATAAACAAAAGAATTTTCTTCTCAGCATGTGCTGGGACCCAGCTCTGCAAATAAATGCATTGTTAGTTGAAATCAGTGTTTTGGTTTCTCCCTTCCTTTGTGAAATGCTGTAGAGGAAGCAGATTAAAGATTGCCAGCTTTCTGGCAAAATATACTGGTGGCATCATAATGACTTCATTACGGTCTCTAAATGAGCTAACAGACTAATAATGTGTTCAGGAAAAAATACACATTATGAACATGCACACAGGTGTAGGGTTAACCCCTTCTTTGGTGCTCCTTGCTTTGAATCCAGTTACTGCAGTTTACGCCACAGTTCAGTGCTCTACTAGCTGGGCAGTAAAGGATTTAATTCAACAGCTGCGTGCCAACTAATTGCAGCTGTATTTTCTTCTGAGTTCATCTACAATGCAAACAACATGGCAGCTGTTTGTTTGTTTGTTTGCTTGGCTGGTGATGACTGGGAATGCTGCTGCTAGGTGGAAATACCAGCACAGTGTTGCAGAGGCTCTGTGAGGCCCTGCAGCTCAAACTTTCATTTATTAAAAAGGCTTTCAAAAGTGGCATATATGACATACCCCTCCTTTGTTTTTCCCTTATTGCTTTACATGTTGCATAAAACATGTTCACTGGAGGTAGTGGAGATTCCACAGTAGGCTGAATCCTTCTGCCCAAATGAATTCTCTGCCCATCTTGCTGATGTCTCCTCCACCTCGCCTTCAGCATCACTGGACCCAGACTCTTACTGTTCACATCACAACTCCTGTAGCACTCCTGCACTCTCATCTCTGCCTTCATCACCTTCTGCCTCTACTCATCCGTTGCTTAAGTCTCTACATGATTTTTCATTGGATTGTGTAAAAATCTTCCAGAATGTCATTGTTAGCCATAGATAGCTCTTCCATGTTTTCTCTTGAGTTTTTCTGGACATGACAGAATGAGAACATGGAAGCACAGGATACACAGCTTTTCTGCACATGCTCAACAAAGCCAACATTTCCAAAACATGTGGGACTTTTATTATGTGTGAAGACCAGATATGAAACACTTGTTCAGGCATGTCTGATATAGCTCATAAAACTGAGGTAAGTGTCTTGTACAATGATAGATACTAGTCAGGCACCATTCCTGCATGGTAAGGGGTACTCATATAGTGGTAATCTTTGGGATGTACAAAACTCTGTCCAGCTCTTCTGGCCAGGTCTTCCTGCATCTGCCAGAGGTTCAGAAATGCAAACAAACATAGGAAGTCCTGAAAATGCTCTGAAATATCCTAAAAATAGGCAGAAATTCTAGGTAAAAGAAGAGCATGGGTTCAGGAAAACATGAGCACATGGGCGCAAAGCCATCTTTAATGTAAGCCACCTTTAATGTACAGACATTGCTACCCTGTTATGTATCCTGTTTTCTAATGGATTTGTATCTGGAGGCTGACTTTGTTATGTAGGAAGATGCAGTATCCAATGGAGGCTCTTATGTCATTGGGATCATTTATGTGATTTCTTTGTTTCTCATATGATGTTTAATACAGAATGAATTCATACCACAGCCCATGGATGGTGTGGTCAAGGCAAAGATGCTTCTAAGGTCTCTGTCTTCTGCTTGCCCTCTATTTTCATAAACTGTGTAGGAGTTTTGTATTTTGAGATGCCTGTTCACTTGTCAGATGTGGCTGAACTCAGTCAATGGATGTAAAAATTATGAAATAGGACAAGAGACAGACACTAACACATGGATAATATGACCATATTGGAATTCTTTCCTTAGGATATGAGGCCAAAATCTGCTAGCCCAGTTCCTGCTCTTCTACCCCACAACACCCTTTTTCTGGCCTTACTGTACCCACCACCCTACCCAATAACTTTCTATGAGAACGTAGCCTAGGGAATATTGTGCTCACTGTGCCAATCCTCTCTGTTCAACCCAGACACTGGGTCTTATTCCCTATTACATATAAGGTACTTGTCCACACTGTCCTGATGGACAGATGCTTCTTTCCCTCATTCTTGTTGCATCATGTTTGGTGATAAGTCATCTCTCACCAGTTTTGTTGCCAACACCTAACATCAATGTTAAAGCTTTAATCTGAGTTCTTCCTGCTCTCTTACATAGTGTCTCTTTGGTGAGGGAACTTCCCAGGAAAAGCTACAAATTTACTTCATTATTTGCTTTCAGATTCCCCTTTCCTGGGCTTCTGCAACAGCAGCTTAACAGTGACAACACCTGTATGCTATGACTGCTGATGACTGTGCTCTGCGGTATTTTCTTCCTTCCTGGCATCCCTAATCTACATCCTTTCATTGTTTCAGTCACTGTCCATAAAGTCTCTGGACCAGAGTTTAGTCAAGGGGTTTGCTGTTCCTAGCACAATGACATACTAACCTGGACTGAGTTTCTTAGGCAACATGTTATGGCAGTAAGTAATAACATCCCATGGGTGACGGTAGTAACAAATCCAGCCATTTTCAGCAGAGGAATGGTGCATCAGGACCCTTTGTGAGTCAATCACTGCATCTGAAAAAGAGAGGGACCCATACTGTGAGTCCAGCTGCTACAGCTACGTGTTCAGTCCTCTTTCTGCATGTGGGGCAGTGGAATTATCTAGGAAACTAAATGGTCAGCAAACTCTTTGGAAGAACTATTGCTTAAATTGGTCTGCTGATGGGAAGGTGCAAGAGAATGAGAAGGACATGTCTGAAGTACTAATTACCCTGCAAGGCAAAGATAACTGGGAGATGCCAGGGCAGGGTCTGTCAGCCTGGTCCACTAAAGGTCACCAACCCTATCTTTAAGAAACAGCATCTTCTGGTGTATTATTGCTGATGGTTTACACTTGCAATCAAATAAAAATGAAATTAAAAGAATACTCTTGCAGTTTTGATCGACTGTCCCCCCATTTTGTTGGTTCCTTTGGTTGATTCTGTGGGTGGGGTGCATTAAGGGAAAGACTAATTTTAAGCCTGTGGCACTCACTTTCTGAAACCTTATCACTAGTCTTTGGTAAGCAGGTTCAAAACACTTCCTTTGAAGAGCTAGACTACAGATCCCAGGCGTCTAGTTGGCATGATTAAAATGGACTAAACTTTTTCAATAGCAGAAACATTGCTTCCCTACTTTTATTGGTCAAAGCCGTGACAAATAGCCCTCTGCAATGACAAATTCCAAGGTAGTCTGCGAGCCTGACTGATGCTGATTTATCATGCTCCATGCTGTCCTTGCTAAGACTGATGACTATATGCAGATGTACATGTCAGAAAAGACATCTGGGACTCGTTTATAAACAGTATATAACGAACAGTTCTGTAAAACAAGCTATTGTTTATGTATGACTGCATCACCACTGTGTCTTTTTAGGGTTTCTGTAAGAAGTGGGCAGTTGCCCTCAGCAAGTACGTAAGCTGCTTGGCTGTTCTGTGAAAAGTGGAAAACAGAGAGAGAAGCTTTTTGATTGAGGGTGAAATTTAAGGTATGAGCTCATATCAATATCTTCTACTCTTCTGAGTCTGCAATCAAGTAGACCGAGGGGTAATAAAGTTGTTGAACTGGCATGAATGATTCTTTAGACTGTGTTCTAATAAGCATTCATTCCTTTCAAGCTGTTTCCTTGCTTTAAAATAGTTTTTTTAATGTATGTAGCTTAGGAGCTATTTGTAACAAGCAGAGAACTCCTGCTACACAAAAGTACCACTCATGAACAACAAATTCACCCTAGAAGAGTGTATGGATTTTCTTTGGAGACACAAGAGGTTTCTTTTGTAGGAACTCTGTTTATTAAAACAGATAATGTGTATAAGAAGAAGGGAGTCAGTTTCTGCTGCCACTGAAGATATTCAGGCTAGGACTTTCAGATCGATTCAGGTATCGGGTAGCCTTAAGTCACCTAGAAAATGGTGGCCTGTGTACACTGTTATTCACTAAAATAACCTGGAGCAAGTCTGGAGTTAGGAGGCTTATAGCCAGACCCCCAGTGATCTACACTGATTCCACTGGAGCAGCTCAAATTCATACTGAATAGAGATATGGCTATGAAGACTGAGGCCATAGCCATTTATTTTTTTATTTTTCCCATTTACTGCCATGTCTTCAAGAAGCTGGCGACCAGCTGCTGTTCTCAGTTCATGACTACAACCTGGCTGCACTGCAGACTTAATGGCCTGTATCTTCCTTATTTTCTGATATTTTTCTCTGGGACACAGAGGAAAAAAATACAGCACACAATGCATCAGCTTCCTGTTCCAATCCTATGAATGTTTTATGGAGATGAGCCAGCTTTGTTCCCTTTAGTGTGTTTGCATAGGGTTTGGATGGAGAGTGTTCCTATAGGAACAATGAACATGTCACCTGGAAGAGCAGCTGGTTTGCATATGATCTCAGCTACTGAGCCATTCAGCGCCAGAAGTGAACAGTGTGGCACCCATAAAATCTTTCATTCATGCTAGCATAAAGCTAAGCAGCAGCTGAATTTGCATGGTCCAACTACCTTTCTGTTTGCCTGCTCTAAAGGTAAAACCTACCATTAGCATGGAGAACTCATTCATGAGTGAAAGTTTATTGACAGGAAAACAATTGAAGGAACTGAGCACTTCCCAGTAACAATAAGTGGGCTTTAAAGAAGGTATATTTGAGGGTGAAAAGTCTTGTTACTGTGCAACACCACTTTGTGAGGATACAACACCCAGCAGAAATATGCAGGAGTAAGTGAGAACAAGACTGTTCATGTAGAAGAAAACAAAATTATGCCTTAACAAGCTATAATGCAATCCTAAATCCTTTGGAGGTGATGCAAAAACTTCCACTAATTCTGAATAAGGTTTGGATGGAACCTATAGCAAGTACAAACTGAACAACATGGGGAATCCAGGTCCTAGCAATGGGATCATCATTTTCGTTCAAAAAAGTGATTGGGAAATGGTGCACTTTGGGTAAGGGTCTTTATTGGAAAGATTTAATCCTCACTGGTCTCGTGTAGATATGAGAACCATCATTCGTACCAATAAGGACAGTACAGATTCTCAAACACAATTACATGCTTTTAATGAGATGGAAAAATGAAGTTACTTGAATTAAAACTGGGACAGTATGAAGGAAAGTGAGAAAGGTTAAAGAAGAGCTAGATGTGCGAAAGGGGATGTGTGTTAGAGGGCATTGTTAGACAAAGAACTGAAGGCCACAGGGAAAAATATCAGAGGACCAATGAGACAGTCGATGACGGGGACTCTCGGAAAATATTCTGAAGGGAAAGAGAAACTGAAACATTGTTTGAAGAATGTGGGGCATCTGTGACAGCTTCCTGCCGATTATACACTGGGAAAATGGCAAGTCACTGGCTGCTTTCTGCTCTTGATATTTAGAGAAGACTCTGCATTTTGTCTCTCAGCATTCTTTCCTGCCCCCCTTGAACTGGCATCACTTTGTAATGCACTCACAAGACATCATTTTAAGGAAAACAAGATTGAGGGCTTTGTGTTGTTTTTTGCTTGGCTACATTTTTTTCCAGAAGGAGCCTAGCATTGACCTAAAGCTGTTCCTACTGAGTTCCCACTGACATTTCATTAGAGAACAGTTGTAGTGTCACGGAGGCTTTTTGAAAACACTGCCCTCTGCACGCCAGACAAATCAAGAGTAAACAATGCAAACCAGATCCTTTAGTTGAACTAATTTCTGTCCCCGTTTCTGGGCCAGAAGCAGTAGGAAATGTGTGCAATCAAGTGAAGACTCTGGAAATGATGGGATGGAGAGGTGTGCAGTGGGTATATTTTAGGATCTCCTTCCAGCAGAGGTGCAGAATAGTCACATGCTGACTTTAAAGGGGCTGTCATGCCATGTGAGTATGATCCATACATCCTTCAAGTTTATTTGTCTCTAATTTCTAATTTGGGTTAGAGTCATTCAGGTCACACAATGGCAATCTTTTTTCACCTCCTGCTTAGTACTTTAGATATTAGATACCCATAACTCATAAGTCTACCAGGAGACTATTTTTTCTGTAGAAATTTTGTTTGTGTTATGAGGAACAAAGCCTGTGAAGAGGGCTTGTATCCTTTAACAGGTCAGCTGATATTTTGATAAATGTAATTACATGCTCATTTAGAGCAGTGATTTCTGATGTCTCCCGATTAGTGGACCCCTACAAAATTTTTAACAGAGGTGAAGTATAGCATCAGCATAGTGACAACTCTTGTCTTCGGTCACTTTTCACAGATCCCTTGTAAGTAGGTCACATGCTACCATGGCCTTGTAAGCCAGAGGTTGGCCATCACTAATCAGAGGCTTTTCTAAGGCTTTTGCCCTTAGGCAAGAGACAGTGAAAGAGACAACCACTACCCCAGAGAAGTTAAACAGACAAGATCTGAGCTATGAAACACAAAGAGGGAAGGGATTTTGAACTCTTTTACCTTCCAACAATTGCTTGAAAACTGACATTTTTTAAAACTAATTTGCAACGAACAGTGCCACTAGTTTCTGTTAGTCCCTCAGTCCACTTCTATCATTATTTGCCTCTAGGGAGGCTGATCTGTGGTTATTAAAAATAGACCATATTTTGTCAAAAATTTTTTTGCATGCGAAGAGTTTTTTCTGTATGCAAGGCATATATGTTCTCCATTTCAAGTTCTTTGGTAGATAAACCCATCTTCCTCCTTCCAGAATGCTTTGGCTAAATACTTGAAAATATTTGAAGCAACCCTTCTGACTGAATGAAGATGATCACAGGGGAGCTTGGCTGTCTGGCCAACCACAACACTACATCTGTAGTTCAGTGACTTGCAAATTGTGTCACATCTGAAAACTGTCCTCAGGCAAGAACGTGGTCTAACATGCCTAAATGCAACTAGGTCACTCCTTTATAAATGTATTCTGAATGAGGGCTTGGCTTCCCTATTTGTGTAAATACTTAACTATCTCACAAGTGTTGATAAGAAGTCATTAACTGATGCTTGAGAGACCACTTTGAAGGTCTGAAACATTCTATGTGTCACATATTACTATTATAAGGGCCAGATCCTTCAGATTTGATACACTAGCTGGCTTTGAATAGACATGGAAATGCCACGTACCCTATTCTTAAGGGTACTATAGACATTGTTAATTCAGGTTTGTTTCTAAAATACCCAGAGGGTGCATACATTGGAAGTGCTGACCTCTTTCTATTGTGTGTAGACCCAACATGAACCCAAGTGCTCTGGGACTGTCACCCCGTGCAGCCACAAGAACCTGTAACTCCAGATCCTAGAGTTGCTCCAGTGCTTCACATTTTGTTATACATGATGAGTCAAATGACAGGTATGTACATTTCAGACCACTGACTGGGCACGAGAATATGGAAAAAAGTTAGAGGTAATACATTTCCAGTGACTGGCTTCTTTAAGGTCTAATTCAAGAGCTTTTATGGGTTAAGATGTAAGGCATTTGTCCTAAAACAGTTGCAGTACGAATTTAATTTCAAGCATCAAGACATGCTGCTCTTTTTTCCTATGCCTGCCTCCTGCCACCCGACATGTTTCTATTACTGTGCGGTTTTCTCACGGCTCAGTCCAGGAGTTTTCAAGCCTGTTCATCTCCCACATGACAAATTTTCTAGTCCAAATAGTGCCTGTGGTGACCATGATGCCAATGTTGTCTTTTGTTTTACTTCACATCTTCTTACACAGTACTGTTGGTTTCTTTTCCTGCCTTTGTCTGGACCCTCTATCTTCTACTTAACCCCTGGGCTCAGCAGCCTCAAGGTGGTCTGAAAATTGTTCTTTCCCAAATTACATCTTTGATAAGGTCGGCAGCTGTCTCCTCCTAGACAGTCAAGGTGCCTCCTATTAGTTGAGTGATTGTAACTTCTTCCCAGGTGAGGTCAGAGGGTGTTGCTTGCTGGAACCCTGGAGATCAAGTGCTGTCTTTTAACCTGAGAACCAGTGACTTCACATTTACAGCATCCTAGTGAATCCAGAATTTGCCCCTGTGCCAGCTGTGGCAACCACCCTGTGAGTTTCCCTCTGGTGTTGCATACCCCTTTCTTAGGTGTGAGGATCCCCAACTATTTTGCAAGAAGCCAGTCATTTGAGATCACCCCACAGATTTATACTTTGTTTAAGGTCTACCAGGCCCCTATAGTGAGATTCCTTTGGCTGACTTCTGTAGGATAAGGATCAGTCCCTTAAAGACAAACAAAGATGTCCAACCATTTTTGGGAGGGGAGTATCTCTTTTGAGGGAAGGGGAGCTGCTGGCTTTAGATTTCCCCTTGAAGTTTTCAGGTTTGTGCTTGAACAGTGTGAGAGGCTTGAGATAAGATCTCATCCACGGTTGTTCATTTTACAGTTCTATTAAAAAAAATAACATAGGGGAATTTTCTAGATTCCATCCAATCCATAATAACTTTTGAAAAGTTAATTTGCTGCAGCTGCTTTATAACTTCTCCTAAGGCCACAACTCAACATGATTACACAACCGCAGTAACTTTTATGGCTGAGTGGAAACACTATCCTGGTTTTGTTGTTCTACAAAAGCCAATATTTGGTTTAAAGATTCCTTTGGATTTGTAATCCACTTTGCTAGGAAATTTTACTCGCCACCAGTATTTTTAGAGACTTCACCTGCTTTTGTACCTGCTTCTTGCCACATATCCGAGAGGTCTACTGCATACTGGAAAAAAAAAACCTGTCCTCCATCTTCCGGGGTATGAAATACATCATTGGTGTCTTCTGTTAGGCTCTACTATGCAGGTCTTAATGGGGACTAAGATTAGATACCCTGTTTCTCCTTTCTGATAACACCCTCTTGTGTGAGAGCACTGTGTTGAACACAGCATCCAGCCGTCTGGCCCCTGGGTGTGCTAATAAAAGTTGTGCTTCTCCAATCAGCCAGCTTTGCCTGAGGAGTCTGTCAGCAAAAATAAAAAGGATATTTCTATTTAAATACCATACAGTGTCTGCACATTGAAAATATTTTTACCACGGTAGCATACATGCCACTACCAATAAGGGTGTATTGTTGTTATAAGTTGGCTGTTAAAATTCATGCACGACTAAAAATTGCCATAGAAAGTCTCAGCCTAGAAGGTATTTGTTTATTTTGACAGGTTATTTAAAACAAGGAATAAAAAATAATTAGTGGTTTTGGAATTCTACCTTGCATTTTTCTTTTTAAAAAGGTCTTAGATTATATTTTCTGGTGATTGGATCTCGACAGAAGGTTTATATCTTGAGGAGGAGTGGGAACAAAAAACTAGAAGGGAAATTCTGGGGTTCCTTTTTTAGAAAAGAAAATCTAGTTCATTTTCAGGATAAGAACAACTGCTAGACCTTTCTGCCCGGCAAGTCTTGAGTTTTTCCCAACTGAGAATACAAAAAGGATATTCAATGACTGTCCAAATCAAGTGTAATTACGGAGGTATAATAAACATCAGTACAAATGATCATTTTTGCATTTCTCTGTTTGGATAAGGGATTAGAGCATTTCCACATATAACATGCTGAGCCTCTGAAAGGCCTGAAGAGATAGAAGTGTGCTCCTGGGTCCTCTTCATTCATAGGTGGAAGTTACTGGCTCAAAGAGATTAATCCCCACATGATCAGCCTTGTAAACTAAAGACAGGCACCTAAATTAATATGTAGATAATTGGGCTGACATCCAGGGAACACAGTGCTCTCCCCGAATTTGATGGGTGGTTTGGCTGGCTGTGTAACATGGCCATATAGGTGTTGAATCTGAGACACACAGGCCAAAGATTTTAAAAACATGGATGCCAAAAATAAGGGTCCTAAATCTATGCTTAGACAAATAAACAAACACCTGATTTTCAAGCTGCTGAGCACCCAGTGGCTTGGCCCCAGGTTTGAATACTTTGGCTTACGTGACTTGTCCAAAGCCACACAGGAAATCTGCTGCAATTCCAGGAATAGAGCAAGGATCCTGTGCTTTAACCACAAGCTGGCTATGTTTTATTTGTCAGCAGCCATTCCCACAAGGAAGCTAAACCAGGGATCTCACTGCATCTAAAGTCAGCAGGTTACCTACTAGTAATGAAGCTTAAATATGTTCCTTGTTCTCTGAGCAAGGAAGTTATGTACGAGACCCCAGAGCAGCAACTGGGTGCACTGAAGAGCCTGACTCCTTAGGACACACAGGATTAGACATCAAAGCTAAAGGACAGTACACCTGCTTCTGCATCTTCTTCATTTCAGTCTGCTGCATGGGTTGAAGCTGCGCAGGTTGGAAAAGCTGTTGTAGGCACAGAGGAGAGAGGTGGTTTCTTTAATGAGCTGCTTCTGGGGTAGCCAGCAGGACAGAAGCTCCTCTGCCCACAGTTGATCTTTTTTCCATTGCCAGCTGTTAACACACTGCTTCTCAGCCACATGAAGTGGGCAGTCTAAGACCACTTGTGCCAGTCCTGACCTTGGAGACATCACTCATGGCCCTTATCTGCCATTGCTCATAAGGCTGCGGAGCCAACATCAGCTTCTGTGTCACACTCTGTCTCTGAACCTGCTCTGAAGTCTAGGCTTGACCACCCCCACCACCCCTGTTTGCATGCATGTGCCAGAAGACTGGTGGCCAGGGGGACTTCTGACTCTTTAAAGCAGAGGAGTTTCAAATTCAGTGGCTGGAGTTGGAGCCCAGATTCTTCTGTTGGTAGGCTGCGTGCAGGAAGGATGGGCAAAGCCAGGTGTCCCATGGGCAGCCCAAGCAGGGTTCCTCCAAGGAGAGCATGGATGTATAGGCCATGTAGTATGGATGAGAAGTGTGCTTGAAGCCAGCTTGTATGTCCTTTGCAGTGTAGGGATGTTCTTAGGCTGCTTTTAGATCTCCACATAGATACAACTGCCCTCATGCTACCACGCTGCGTGTGCTGGACGATATCAAACATATTCAGATCAGCTGAAACCAAAAATGAGGCCCGAACTGATGTAACTAACTGTTCTTTGATGCTATATTGCTTATGATATCAGGGAATCGAACTTCTATGAAAGAACTGGTTGCTGCCTCTCTAATTGCATTTAACTACACATCCCATAAATACCAGAATGGATTTAAAAGTCTGTTATTTCACATTGGAGTTTATGCTGTGAACTTGAACTGTTTTATACAGAGCTGTTGTGCAGGTGAGAAGGTGCTGCAAGAAAAGGCATTGAGTCACAGTTTTTGTAAAGAAAATGTTGAGACTCTCTTCAGGGTATATGCATTTGACATTGTATAATGCCAGACAGTGGTTTCCAAATGACATCTTATGTAACTCCTGAGTCAAATAAGATAACAAAAAGGTCTGTGTTGCAGTTAAATAACCATAACTAAAAACTCTCTGAACATTATAATTATATACTTATTGCTAAACCAGTAAGGACAATTACAAATTACAAAGTAAAAAACGTTTGAACATTCATTACCATATTTCTTCTATCAAGGCAAACCACACATTCCTCTTAGACACATGCCAAATGTGAGGCTTTAAAGAAAACATTTCTCGAGTTATCTGAGTATAAGGAGCATCTAAGTGATTTTCTTAATTGTTTGAATTTTTCAGTGCTAATCTGAACAAATTTTCTTCTCTCTTAAAAGGAAATACATTGAACTCTGGACTAAGACCAAACAGAAAATTTCAGGCTATGCAGTATTATGAAGGGGAGAATTGTAAGTGACAAGTGGGTTATATTGGAAGTCTCATCTTGGTTTCAACAATAGGACTGGTATCTTGATACTTACATTTATGAAATGTGGATTTCCACATACTAACCATCTTTCATGAATTACTGCAGATCTGACAAATTTGAGTTATTGTGCTCCTCCTGGGAGATTTTTAAAGCCAATTGTAACAACAGATTATATGAAACAGCTGGTCAAAGAGAATGAGGAACCAGTTCATTGGCATTTGATGAATTAATAAAAACACACACAATACAAATTTCAGCAATAGCTAGTAATTCTCTAGGAGAATAGGAACCAAAAGAAAAGAGCAGGAATCAAATTACAGCAGCTGTTTGGCCAACAGGTAGGGGGTAAGCATTTCTTCATGGCTAAGGCTTGGAAAACTCTTAAAAGATTCCCTGGAAAAAAACGTGCTCCTTGCAACTTGTGCAGATGATAACAGAAGTACAGTGCTTAAATAAACTTCTTTTGAGGAAAAGCCAGTGAAAGAGAGAAAGGTTTCACATCTGATTGTCTGCTAGTGCAGGGACAAAGAACAGGCTTGAATGTCTCATGGGGAATGAGTGGCTGGAGGGACAGCAATCCTTTTGCTGTTGCCTTTATGGTTCCAGTGACAAGAGGAGGACTTTGAAAACCAATGTATACGACTATCTGAAAAAATGGGGAGAGTTGTTTTGCAACAGCTACAGCAATGAACTTTATTGTGCTAGTGTTTTTTATAGTGGATCATACAGAAGTTCCTCTGTAAGAGAATATCTTTACAGAGGACAATGTGAGGAACTGCATGAAGGTGAAACATCAGCAGAAGGAGCTGAACAGTCAGATGAAGAAATTATTAGTAATGAATTATCAGAACTAGACGACTTAGACCCTAGTGTACAAAGGGAAACCAAGTGGATACAGTTGAACTGATGTTTGCAATGTACTCTGTCACCTGCATCAGCCACCACACCTGGTGGAATAAAGAACCATGTGGATAACAGTGATTTCTGAAAAGCTTTTGACAAGGCAACTCAGCACAATCTGATAGATAAACAAATGAGTCATTGGATAAAATGGAAAGAGAGAAAAATTGAGGGAGCTCATCAGTGGGATCCCACTGGGATGTCAGCTGGACTCGTGCTGCTCATCATGCCTTAGGAGTGACCGCTAGTGAAATTCCACAGCTGTTCCTACACAAATAGTACAAAAATCATGTATGGCTTTACACAGTCTAAAGCAAACTGCAAAGAATTTCAGAAGGCACTGACAATATTGCATGACCAAGTGATAAAATGACACAGGAAGCACAATATTCGCACGTGCAAGATAATACGTACAGAGAAAAAGCCCCACCCTAACTATGAAGAGAGTGGGGATCTAACTGAGCTGCTGCTATTCAGAACATTGGTCTGGGAGTAACTGGATAATGCCTTGAAAAGCCAGCTCAGTGTTCAGTGATGGTTAAAAAGAGAGACAGACAGGTAGCAATGATTAGACAGGAACTAAAACAAAAACTGAAATAGATTATGCCTCTGTTCAAATCCATTATGTGCAGTTCTGGTTACCACAGCTAGAAAAATGATAGAAGGGAAGGAAATAAATCTGATGAGAAATATAGAATGGTTTCTGTAGGAGAAGAGACTAATAGATTGGAAAAGAGATGAATGGTAAGATAGGTTCATAAAATCTTGAAGAATGAGGAACAGAGAAGGATTACTCATAATTTCTGGTAATAAAAGAAGTAAGGAGAAGCTAATAAAAGTATCAGGCAAAGGTTTTAAAACAGACCAAAGGAAAGGCTTTTTAATTCAATGTGTAATTAAGTGATGAAACTCTTAATCACAATATATTATGGAGGCCAAAGGTTTAAATCGGTCAGAAGACAGATTAGACAAATTAATGTAGGATAGGTTTGTTTGTAGCTAATAAACACTGGCTACAGCCTCCAGCCCAAATGGTAAATCACTTATTGCCAGAAATGCAGGTGTGTCAGGGGAAGAACTGTGTTATATGCCCTATTTCTTACATTCTTTCCACACATGAACCTCTGACACCATTGGAGGTAGCAAGCTGCTCAGATCCAGCAAAACATATCTATTCTGTTTGAATTCAACTTGGTGTAAAAAAGTGGTTGGTGTAAGAGAGTTTTAGGAGGTGGTATTTTCCTTCTCCAGCTCTTGCAGATATCTATTTGAGCTTCTGTATAAATTATTTTGAAGATATGTGCAACCGAAGCAGGAAATTAATTACTGTTTCAGTAGATACAAGTAGTCCAAATCTCTACCCTCCTGGCATATCACCTGCCCAAGCCACAGAGACACCTTCTGGGAGGGGAATTCTGAATAATAATGTGTGCATCACAAAAAGTAGTTGCCAGTCACAAGCAAAAGTTTTCAGCATCTTGGGAAGGGATACTTGCTCAAGGCTATCCTTGAGCTGTGGGTATCTAATGGGGAGATGGATCTTGAGCCCTACCCTTGGCAAACTGTGACATGGCAGCTTCATAAGGGGAAGCAGGCTCTACATTTGAAAAGTAGGTGTTTGAAAGGAAGGTTCAGGCCAACCCCTGAGGCAAACCTGCCATTCTTGAGGACTCTGCCATTGTTTGAGCAGTTGTGCATGTGTCTGCAGGTTTCCTGAATTCCCTTTGTGATCAACTTAGAACAGGTAAACCTATACGCATAACCTGTGTCCTAGGCTGTGTAGCAGGGAAGCTCACTGCTCTGCCATCTGTGGCTAACATGAAATCACACTGGAGTGAACTGGAGTAATAATCACAACCCTTTACTAGTTTTGGTATCGAACAAGTTGAACATTAACTAAGATGTACTTACTTTACAGGAAATACATTTGGAGATCTGGCAAATAGAGAAGGGGTTGAAACTGACAAACACAGCCTGTCATTGCTACTATGGAGGTAGCCCTCATGACAATGACTGACATTAAGACCTCATCAGAGATTTAACTGCAGTGTGTATTTTTATTACAGACAAGATTTTCTGACAATACCTGTTCTTTTTCATTTTTCTTTGCGTCAAAGAAATGGCTGTGTCCACAAGGAGCTGTATGTCAGCCTGAGGTAACAACAGATTATTAGCTGTTAGATGCTAAAGAATCCTTAAGGCATCACAATAATGAGGCTGAATGGTGACTGGAGGTTTTGTGTTTGTTTCTGTGTGTTTCTGTCTTCTATAGCACTGGGGAGATCTTACCCTAACTCTGGATGTATCCTCATTCTCTGAAAGTGGCTTGTTGCCATTACACTGAATGCTATTACTATAGTCTCCAGGGCTTAAATGCATAAAAAATATGGAGAAACACCTTGGAATTTCTGGTAATTTGTTAAAGTGAATCTAAAGGTAAGAAGATGTGGTTGACTGATAATATTGGAGACTTTCTTCAAACAGGAATGTTTTTTGCAACGGCAACACAAGCTTCTGCACAGCTCTTTCAGTGTGCTCAGGTCTGACCCAAAGCAATCCAGAGTACTGCATTGCCCATGACCTTCTGAGGCATGAGGCTCTACCAAAAGAACTCATTAAAGACTCAACTCGGTCTTCTGTAATAGGACACATTATCATTATTACCTAGATGATAACAGTATGTGATAGAGTACAGAGAGCCATATAGGACTTGAGGCAATTAAACTTCAAACTACTGGCTCTTTTGAATTCTGTCCTTCAGCTCTTTTAGTCAGGAGTAATTTTCAGGAGTGACCTGGAATAGTTTTCATTTGGTATCTCAGTGGAATAACACTCCATCTCCCACCAGCAAACACTCTGAATAATTTAGATGTTCTGCACCCACACAACAAAGATTTTCAAGCCAAGTTTTCAATGGATCTTCCACATATTACTTTTTTTGGGGAAAATGTGCTTTATATTTTTCACTGGATGTAATAGAGTTATATTTTTTTAACTCAAGACTTCCTTAGACAAATCTTTCCTCACCAAATGTAAATGATCTATTGTGATCTATTTGATGGGACTCAGTTGTGACATTGTCCAATTCTCAGTGTGGATTTATCTAGGATGGAAAACATTAGTTGTCCCTGGAGTCTGAGCTCTGTAAACAATAAACACTCCAGTGAAATATCCACAATATTTTTTTTTCAAGGGGAGAAAGCCCATTAAATTCTCAGCTGTTCAAAATGTGTAAGAATGTGTAAGAAAATGCACATAAAGGTATCGGTTGAAAATCTAAGTATTCAGCTATCGTGCAGAAAGTCGATGAAGGATTTTCCACAGGGGACTCTGCTGAGCTGTTTGGCTGGTTTACTGAATAGTAGTCAAATATTTCAGGCCTTAAGCCTTTTCTAAAGTTATTTTAACAGATTAAATTGGAATAAGGGAAGCTATTAATTTTTCAATCATATGATCTTATATTTACTCTTGTAAGCAAATCACATTCCCACCCCCTCAGTTTTACTAAAGAAATGTGAATCTCATACTCTGCCTACAGTTAAAAAAAAAAAAAAAAAATTACAGTGAGTTTACTTTATATGGAATTGCTTAATCAGAATGCAGAGTTCCACTAATCATATTTAAATATAGTCACTGTAAGCCAAACATTGACCTTAGGTTAAAAGATTTTTATGGCTTACTTAATGGAGACCCGTTTATAGAGCACCAAAAGAATTCTAAATCATGTAGATGCTGGGCAAAATAAGATGATTAGAAATGCAGCATTGAACTGCCACAACCGTTGTCATACCTTGGAAATAGTTTATTTTAAAATGCGCCTGCTGTAGAGCCACTGTAAGTGTAATAAAAATAGTGGATATGAAGTAGGAAAATAATGACTTTTGGCTCCAGGACAGTAGAGATTTCCAGAAGGTAAACATTCCATACGCATCTCAGACCTTTATCTTTCCAACACGCTCTTCTGTCCATCAACACAAGGTAGATATGTGAAGATAAAGATGCTCATGCAAAGGTGTCTGCCTGTATTTGTCTTCTTAAATTTTCTTCTTGTGGTACTAGCAGTGTTAGTGATGATTCTCAAAGGCACAACCAGATGTTTAGCTTCATAGCTATCAAAAATATGAGAGGGAATTAAATGTTTACTTGACAGTTGTGGCACTGAAAATCTCCCTAGAAGGTATGAGCATATCATGGCTACCATGATTTTATCTACCTTTGCTCATGGTAGGTGTAGCATTAGTATAATTTTAACTCCATGGTAGGTAGAACAGGAGTGATTGTCAGTACTCACAACGCGAAGGTGTAATGAAGAAGGATTCATCTGAGACTCTGATCAGCACGTACAGCATCACTGGATGTGGCTGCATGTGAGCAAACTTGAACTAGGTGGACCTAGTGCTCTCGCATGGTGGGTTTCTTATGATGGCCCTATTTCCATTGCTGTTCCTTATGATTACCTGTGCAAGTATTTCTCTGGACATCAGAGACATGCAATTGGCATCATGAGTCACTGTGTCAAAAGCAGGGCCTACATTTTTTTTTTCTTATCTACTGTAAGGATACCTATTATATCTTAAAGCTCATATATTGTTACCTGTAGTTTTTACAGCAAATGTAGACACTTATAAAAATCAAGCTTTTCTTGCCTTGTAGCCTTCAACGAGAAAATCCTTTCCCTGCCCTGTTCTGTTTTAGTTTTTCTCTCAATTTAATGCTCTCTGAGTCTTGTTTAGCTAACATTTCTGAGAATTGGAGGCAGAGGTGGGTTGGCATTTTCCTGGGCTCAGAAATGGCTGAGCTAACCAGTGAGTGAATGTGGGCCAGATAACCTCAGAAGAACTTTAGTGTTGACGGGCCAAAGTTGATGTGCTGCATCCCAGCAGTCCCCTGCAGCCGGGCTCACAGGAAACTAGCATTTAAATTCTCATCTGGGTTCAGTCAAATCATTATAAGCCATGTTAGTTCTTCACTGTTTTATCTTTCAGTGCAGTAGCCAACAACTCTTCTAGGTTCAGACAGGCTCCTTGGGGAAGCTCATGTTGCAGCACTGAAACTAAGTTGAAACCCTCTATCTGTCTGTCTGTCTGTCTTTCCAGTCCTAAACCAAGATATTTATATCCTGCGCCTCACTGAAGCAGAGCGCTGTGCCGAATTTCATGGATCCCACAAACTTGCATGGATGTGAGGAGGCAGAGGCAGAATTCGGCCTTGACCAACAAACTGTGAAGCTGATTCAGCCCTTTTTCCTTCTAGTCCTTCACAACTTTTGTCCACAGGATGACTTCTGCTGTTCTGCTCTTCATCCAGCCAGCACAGCTTTCCTGAGGCCTTGGGATGTTATCTGCTTGTGGAAACAAGGGGCCAAGTTCCTTAAGGGACTTAGGGAATGCAAATGTGTAGTTGGCAGCTAGTCAGGACACCAGACCTTCAGTCCAAGAGAGGGGAAAGGTGCAAGACAAGCTGTATATAATATCTGATCCTCATTTCTCTTCTGTATAGTCAGTCCACTGACCTGAAGGACAGTGACCTGTTATAGCCACACTCAACTGTGAGGCAAGATCTCCTTGGCCTTTGCAAGGGAAAAGACATGCATCTTAAACCCAGGTGAAGACTAGAGGAGAAAATGTCAGCTGCTCCTGGCCATTATTAACCCCCTGCTGTGCTCTGGGAACCAGGAGAAAAGGTCTTTCCACCACTGAAAAGGCACGCACCCTGTACAAAGGGAGCAGCGGCAACCCTGACAGAACATACAGTGACTGCAGATTGGAGAAGATCTTTCTGAACTAGACTCTGGTAAGTGAGAGCAAGCCGTGCAGAGGAGTATGACATAGCCCAGAAAATGTCAGGGTGTGCACACATAGGGTAAATGTGTCAAAAGGGGAGCATCCTGGGGACAGGATCCCATGTTTCCAGGGAACTGAAGGAGGAAAGAGTGGAAATGGGCAGTTGTCCCATCCTTCTGCTACAGTGGGACCCAGGCCAGCAGTGACTTGTGCCATCGTTGCACAGTGGAGTCCCTCCTGTGCAGGTCACTCAAGAAAATCAGATGTACCAGGAAAAGAGGGCAGGGGAATTAGTGAGATGACAGAAAGAGATCTTCCCACAGACAGATCATCACACAGATTCCCCCAAAACATCATTGTCCCCATCCTTGGGGTGGTGACACACATTTTGAACAGCTGCACTGATGCACACCCACCTCAAGGGGCTGCAGCATGGGCTGAAGTCTTGAGAGTGAACAGATGAGGTCTATGTTAGCAGATCTCTCACCATGGAGAGATGTGGAAACAAAAGGCAGAACAAAAGAGCAGCTGAAGAAGGGACCAGGACATGTAAGGGTCTGCAATGACCTAGAAATAAAGAGCTGTGAAATTAATGAGACAAAGAAGCATTTTCATCCTTTACTATCTAGGATTCACAGACTTCAGGGAGACACTTCCTCCCTCACCCAATTCTTTAGCAATGGGGGGCTCCTTACTTCTTGGGAACAGAGAGAAACAAGACCTGGTGGATGTACAGCATCTGTAAGCCTGATGCCTGGACCTGTGAGGGTGCAATGAAACTTCCTGCCATGATGAGAAAGGAAGCATGGCCTCCCCTTTTGTCAGGGAGGGTTTGGAGAGTTAGGTAAGCATTGTATAGAACAGAGGGACCTGTTGTAGGGATGGTTTCAAATCTGGTGGCTTTTGGGACCCATGAAGTGCAGGCAAAAATTGCAAAACCAGATAAAATAGAAATAAGGGACAGGGTGAAAAGGAGAGGTGATCATCTGGATCTCAGAAAACATTGATGTGCCTTGTGTCTAATAAAGACAGTGAGGACCAGTAGTAGAGGGGGAACCCTCTGATTTCTAATGACCCTGCTACATTTTAGAAGCACGCTGCCATTTTCCTCATAGTGACTGTGAGGTTAGTCCTTCTGGAAATACCAGATGTCTGGGACCAAGAAAGTCTCAGGCAGAGACAGTCCTTTCATATTTCTCTGTGGTTTTCTGTCTCATTCCTGCCTCTCTTGATTTATTTGCTCCCATACATTTCTTCTTTCCTTCTCCTGTCTCTCTTTTTTATGCTTTTGTGCTGTACATGTTCTCTTTTTCCTTCCTGGGCTCAGATTTTCCTGACTCGCTCAGAGCCCAGAGCCCAGGTTCCTACAGCAGTCAGTGCGGTCATTTTAACAGGTTATGTTGATACTTGTCTTGCTGAAGAAATCATCAAGAAATGATGACTTTGAAATGCCTCACAGTTTCATTTAGAAACCAGCAGATGTTACCCAAATGTCAGAGCCTTCCTTGGCTTCAAAGTTTTTCAAACAAGGAACAGATGTCAGTAATGGTAACACGCTGGTTGGTAACACCGACAATCAGGACATTGTCTGTTAAATGCAGTGAGTGTCCTGACTTGTAGCAGAAAGCAGCGCTAGGATCCATCTGGTCACGTGCAGATATTGACAATATAGGCATTTCCAGCAAGACTAGTCACCCTGCATATCCTTCAGAGTCAATAAAGACAAATAAGCACTTGCAGCGCACACTTCATCTTATCCTAAATCTACTTTAGGCCAGATGAGTCACACCCTAAAAACACTTGTTTTGTTCTGGCCTAGTGTGAGCAGTTTAATGCAGGTGTCCATACTGTACTTACTAAAGCTAACAGGATCCATCTCCTCATGTTGCTGTTTCAAGTACGAGCCCAGAATGGTTGGCTCCAATCATTTATTCAGCTACTGATCATAAGGCAGCTCATGCTGTGAAGTGAAAAATATTGCAAAATTGGAAAGGACAACCAACAGCAGAGTCAGGAGTGTTCAGCCCAAGGGAAGAAAAAGTTACTCAGTTCAGCTGTGCACCTAAAAGGGATTTGCACATTTTGGCCATTGTTTATGATCTCTGGAGTTCTTCTCCATCCTTTCTTTTCCCTTCAGTGAAGGATTGTATAGGGAAGGGCAAACTAACAAATTGCAGAGAGCATGGTTTAAACAAAAAGCCATCAAGCAGATGGCGAACAAGAAGAAAGAGAGTCTGTTAGAAAGGTGGAATGGGGAACACTTATTTCTCCTCAACCAACTCCTTTCTCTGGAAATACCATCTCCATAAGCCTTGTCAGGGACTGTGGCTCAGAGGTACAGGAGCCTTCTTTTAAACCTTACAGCTCTGCTTCAGATAGTAGGGTAATTTTATCTTAACACTGGCACTCTACAGAGTTCTCTATGGAATATCTTGAAGCTACACAAACACAAATCCTAGAGAAACAATATTTAGTTTTCGAAGACAATTGAAATATTTTTAAGATCAACCACTGTTTTGGCCCAGGGTATGCACTTTCTGCATGGCAATCTCCAATTTGTACCAGATGCAAAGGAAAAGATATTTACTACACATACCCCAAACTGCACAAATTCCTTTGTCTTTGTGTTCACTTAACCTCAACTTCCATTCCACATAACTTCCTTCACCTCAACTATGTTTCTTGGAATAACATTGAATTTTGGTCAGTTCATTATTGGCTTTGTTTGTCTTCAGTACACTGTGCGTTACAGGGTTGGCTTGAAACATGAAACACTGTGGAGAAGGAATCCAATATGGTAATACAATCATTTGCCTACTATTGCAGGAATAGTTTCCATTACGGCCCCTATTTTTCACACTCTTCTAACTTTCCAAAACACTCACCTTTGGAGATGGAGTTTTCCATGGTTGGTGTTTGCCTGGAGGTTAAGTTTGCCTGTGTGAGTGGAAGTTTTAGCAAAGACGTCTAGTCACTTTTACGTTATGGGAGAGTGGAAAAAAACCCTACATTTTTTCCGGCTTAGGAAGAAAAATGTCTAACCACATTTCTAAGAAGGGCGACAGCAAATCTGCTGAGGCTTGAAATTTGACAGGCACAATCAGTGGAGAGCCCAGTCATACATTGTGGACCCTGCTTTTTGAACTCATCTCTGTGTCTCCTGGTGCCTATAGGAGGCTATTTGTGTTCAACAGCCTGCAGGATGAGAGCACAACTAACAAGTCACCTCAACTGCCAACAACTAATTCCTGTCCCTTTTTTCCCATGTAAACACAAAATTAAGAGCTGTATTAACAGCTCTGTCCCCAAGGGTCTGGAATTGCTAAAGTTAAATTTCTAATTGTGTCAACTTAGTCTCTCAGAATGTATATAAGTTTGTGTATAAAGGAGTTTGTCCAGTTAAACAAGGAAAACTGTGTGGTATTAAAAGAGCTGATATCTTTCTTCTGTCATTACTTTTATTTTTCCTGCTTAAAACATTTACCTGACCTGTATATATAAAGGGCTTTGAGCTGGCCTGTAGTAGCTTATGAATCCTACGTGAGGTCTAGCTATAATTAGTGTTTGACTACATCTGGTTATTGGATTATTACGTGCATGAATAAGTTGTCTTCGTTTAACAGCCAAGCCATTAAGGAAAAAAAAAGAAGATGTAAAGAAATATAATAGTTCCACAAGAACAGCTTCTTAGCTGACATATCAGGAAATAACAATGCCTGAGCTACAAGCAGTAAAGAGGCTACGTCCACACAATGCACGATTCAAAAAAGCCAGAAAGATCATCATCATTGTTGAAAGTGAAGACTGCAGTCACAGAGATCTCACGAGCAGACACCACACAGGAGGCTCAGGAAGCTAAACTTCTCAGGATCAAGAGTGATTACAAATTGTAGGTGAGATAAAGGTGCAGTTTTTTTCATGATTTTGGGGAGGCAGACATGCATGGAGAATGTCTGAAACTTTAAAATGAAATATTATGCTTCTACTGCTTCAAGACACTTTCAGGTTGCCTGCACTAATGAACAATCATAAGCATTTAGTCAGAAATCAGTGGCTTCCAGCAGCAGAGGAAGTGCTAAGAAGTTGTAGCTAGGAACTCTGGTAGGAGACTTGACAGTGAGTGTGTGCTTGATGAGACTGGAGAGGGAAGTGGTCCTGCAGCCATGAAGCCACGTGCTTTCAGTAAGGGTAAGTCATTCCAGCAGTAATTCCAGAGCAGAAGCAGTGAATGAACAAACGTAGGTATCCCTGGCTGTATCTGCATTGCTCTTTGAGGTGCTGCAGTGAAGGACTAGAGCACCCTATGTGTCTTCCTGTATGACAATCCATGGTCTCTGGCATTTCAATCAAGCCCCCCTTAATAAATACTTATCCTCAGTCTTGACTTACCTACCCCATGCATACCCTTTTAGCTGACTATGCTTGGGTGCAAAGCTAGACTAGATGACCTCCTGAGGTAATCCTCCAACCTGAATTGTCCTGTGATCCCATGACCACATTGCAGAACAGGTCTGCTGTCTGATTTTGCCATGTAGCTCGGTAAGGAGAGTGATGCTGCCACATCGTGTGGCACAGCAGGTCACTGCAGTGTGGCCAGTGTCACTGTGCGGGTCAACAGGGCTGTACACTAGATGGATCACTCTTCTGTTCCTGCTGTCCAGGACATGGCAAAGCACATGCCCCTTTTTGAGCTCATAGGCAGGATGCACGTTGCCCTACATTGTCCCCCAAATATGGCTATCACAAAGGTTTGATTGTACCTGGGTCTCTCTGATCACCACAGGTGGCCCTTGCACACCCTGATCAGAAGCGCTGACTGTGCGCATTGTGCTTGTGCTTCCTGGAAGTCCTCCACCTGCCACCCATGCCAAATGTTTACTCTCTCGACTGTTGACACAAGATACTAGTCTCCACAATGTGATTATCTCCACTTTCATCTTGATCGGTGCTCTGTGACCCTCCGCAGGGGGACCATGGGGAGTTCAGTCACATCTTGAGCTCCTAACAAATGTGTCTTCAGGTGCCTGACAGCTTCCTGGGAGATCAGCTGAGCACAACAGCTGGGGCACCTTCCTTACCAGCCTGCCCCAGGGGTCAACAGCTGGTCCTGCTCAGCTAGAGAACGGGATAGGACGTGGTAGGGATGTTTTGTCCATGGGGCGAGACACCAAGGGACAGAGGTAAGGACCCTGCTACAGGTCAACGAGTCCAGAGGAAGGCATGTGTTGTAAAAATACTTTCTGGTTGACAAGTGTAAAGCCTTTTCCTGTGGTCAAGGGCCAGCAATCTTCACTGGCCTCACACAGAGAAGCTTCTGGCTAGAAGTCATTCCTGAAAGCCAGCTCACATTATATCACATGTCTGGAACCACTGGCTCTGTGGAGAGAGCACAACCCCAGGGAAGACATGCAGGCTGGTCAGCCCTCTCCCCACTACAGCTCCCCTTACGCTGGGGACTAGCTCATAGCAGTGAGAAACTCCATCTGCAAGTATAGTGGTTCAGGCTTGCTACGGGGAGGAAGAAGGTGCGGAGAAGACCGATAGCAGCGACAGGCTTGTCATACAGATACCCCCACACTGCACACACCCTGCAGGCCTTGCTTAACCAGAAGGGAAGGGGCCAAGGCAGCCCACATGAGGCACCACGCAGAGAATAAAGCTCCTCACTGATCACTGGGGCAATGTGCAGTCTTGGAGGTCATTCATATTCACTGTACCCAGAAAATATGGGTCACGATACTAAGAGAAAGGCTGGGAGCATTATCACAAGCCACATGCTGTCCTGACCATTTTTCTTAAAACAAGCTCTAAGTCAGACCTCAGATCCCTCTGTCAGCTATTCAGGGCAGCAAGTCCAGGCTAAGGGCTTGGTAGGTGGAGACATGGCATGGGTGCCTGAGCTGAGCTAGGGCTGGTGGTCTGGCCCTAGGGGCAGACAGCTTGTTGCCAGGATGTGATTCTAGCCAAAGAGGGACTATCACTGCCAGGCTGGTGGTGCATCCATAGCAAGATGAAGCCCACTGTCACATGGGTGTGCTGACATGTCACTGCCACCCTCTCTGATGAGAGCTATGAGTTTTCCTTCGAATCTGCTGCAACCTGCTAGTGGGTGAGGAGTTATCTTTCTCTTATCCAAGGGCTTTCCTGTCTGTGGGCTTCCTGAAAGTCTTCGTACTCCAGGCAGAAGTATCTTTCCTCATCTCGAGTGGTTGCTCCTGTTCTTGGTCTTGAAGGCATCCTTTAACTTTTTCCCCTTTGCCTGGCACGACCCTCAGATTTGCATTTCCCTCATTGGCCAGTCTGGCCAGGGATCTCTGTGTAACCCATGGCCACAGCAGCTCCACTCTGTGAAATCATAGCCCTGCATTTTTCCCCCATTCCCCTCAACCTCTCCTCCCCTTTTAGTGAGGACTATGTGTGCCTTAATGAGGACTTATGTGTTCCCAGAGGCCCACCCTTGGGTGGCAGGTGGTTGGCAGAACTGGCTATGGAAATGTGAGAGGACCCCGTGTCCTACCTGCAGTGCCCAGCTGTTGAAGAGACTTGCTGTATTTGAAGGAACAAGGTGTGTGTGTGGGGGATAAGGTGTCATGACCACATTGCTCTGCTCTTCTGGATATATACTGGCAAATTCTGGTGTTCCAGTCACACACATACGGAGATGTCCTAAAGGTTGCTGTAGTGGGCTGGGTGCCTCTGAAATGCTGACTTCTGTATGTGCTGGGTGGCCTCAGGTGTGTGCACCCTTGGGGTCAGGGAGGCTGCTCACTGCCACCCTGCAGGGCCAGCCAAACAGGGAACAACAGCCACAGTTTGGTGGCAAGCTGGGAGCTGTTTCACTTCTGTCTCTCAGCAAGGGAGACATTACGCTTAAAGGCAGAAGGAAAAAAAACCCCACACTGTCACCTTATTGCATGGGTTTAGGAGTGTGGTCCAGCGGGGTGAGCTTAGATGGACAGGAGCCTGATTTGGTTCAGGTCTGCTACGTGCCTCTGTGTGGGCTTGGCAAACGGCTCGCTTGTCCTTCTGTGAAATGGGGCTAGTGGTGCTTACCTTTGTTTTTGTGACGTTTCAGGTCTCAGCATGAAATATTTTAAGCAAACGAGGAAGGTTTCTGGTGTTATTTCTTAGTAATGAGCAGCAGACCTTGAATTTTGACCTTTACATGTTGCTGGGGTTTTTTTTGTTGGTTGTTGGTTTGTTTATTTTTTTACGACTCTCTGTACTCGCCTCACCAGGCCTGAACTGAGTGGACTGGTCGCAATTGAAGGTCAGAATCATTTTCCTGCCAGCTCTAACCATGTAAGTAGGGGTTAGAGAAGCGCTGGAGGGGGGTATATTTATGGGCATGCAGATGAGCTACCATTTGGCCACGTTTCTGCTGGTAGGTGGAGGGATGGAAGTACAGCTCTGTGGGGACACGGTGTGGTAGCTCCCGAAAACGCCACCCGGTGCGGATGAGCTGAGCCTCTGGCTTCCTTCCTCCTTAGCTGAGTGTAGGCAGAGAGCAAGAGCGAAGACCAATCTGTCTGTCACCGTGGGCGAGTAAACCGAAGTGCCAACTCGTAGGGTTATCTGGCCCTCGGCACCAGCCTTTTGGGTGGCCAAAATCCAATGCTGATCAGCTAGTGAAGAGGAAAAAATGATGATTCAGTTTTCTGCACTTTGAGTCCTGGTAACTCTGCCCTTGATGTGCTCAGCCAGATTCAGACAAAAGGCTAAGTGCGTTTCAGCCAGCGTAAATCATGCTTCATTCTGCCTGGCTCCATCTGTAAATGATACCAGTCTAGGCTCAGCGTTTGCCTCCAGAGTAACCCCGTGTGTGTAAGCATCTCTCTGTGAGCGTTAGCCTAACTGGGAGAGTTATTGCCAGCCAAGCTGCTCCCCTCCAGGCACTGCAGTGTTCCCATCAGGCTTGTACAGCTGCAGCTGCCCTTCCTTCCAGGGGAACTTCTTCAGTCCATTGGACTCTCCTAGATTCAGGCCTCATCTTCAATAGATAACTTGTACATAGATAATATATACATGAATCCTGAAGTTTGACAACTTCATTTGTTCCCTAAGGTTTATCATATAGCTGGAGGGATGCTCATATGTTACTGTCAGCAAATAATTATTCATTAACTCAACTGGGCCAAGCCCAGATGTGTGCTCCTCTGCTGCAGGTGCTGCTATCTTGCTTTCTGAATTAGAGCAAGTCCTGAGGAGGGACATGGTTTTGATGTCGATGGGCTAACCTCTGGATTAGTCTGTCTCTGAACTTGTTCATATGCACACCCAGGAGCTCCTGTCAAACCTCTCACAGCAGACAGCAGTAGGGGCAGAGGGAGAGTGCTGTGCTGGAGCGTGCAGTGCTCTCCAGAATACAACAGCAGTATTTCATTAGCATCCTCTCTGTGGACTGAATCCATCACCATGACAACTGGCTGAAGAAACAGCAACGAAACAAGTCCACCGGCTTGTCAAAAGTTTTAGATTTGGATGAGTTTTTGACAGACCCATCTCACAACTCCTCAGCAGCCCAGGCACCGTGCAGACTGCTCCCGGGCTTCCTTATCCCTCCCCACCCACTGGCCTGAGACTCCATTTGCTTTCCAACAGGATAATGACATGTTTGATTTTTAATCTGGGGTGGAAGGCAACTAGATTTCATAAGGGGATTACTGGTTTCTGCCTAGTTCTCATTGTGATGCTGTGCAGGCTGTGAATCTTGATCCTGGTCCTGCACATGCATTTTACGTGTTTCTCAGATTAAAGCTCAAGATGCCATAAAATTTACCAGGAACATTATTCTGGGGTTCTGGTTAACCTAAGAAGAACTCACATACACAATGATATGAATTCGGATCAGATTCTATTGCAAAGATGGCTCTGAGCTCCTGAATTCCTCCTGTTAAATGGGATAGTTGGTTTCAAACCATTATTAATGATTCCTGACACAGCATTTGATCTCCAGTTCCACAAAGTTCAGGACTGTTCAGATGAGCCTTTGGTCCTTACTCATTATGTGAGCTTCAGCCACCTATAATGTGATATTAATCACCAATTAAAAATATCGCCCATCTATGAATTAATTATAGGGATCCTTGTTTAAAAGAGCAAATGCAATTCTAGGACACTGTCAGATCGTGGGGACTCTCAAGCAGACTTTCATCATGCTGGTAGTATGGATGCCAGGTGTAATGTAGGGCTTTGGATAAGAATGAGACTTTTGATGCATATTCTGTGGAGGATGGGGTTGATAAATCAGTGTTTACACCAAAGGTATCGGGAGTCAGTGGGTCAGCAGAGACAGCCACAGCTGAGACCTAAGTTCAGCCTCTTGTCCCATCACAGTCATTCAGTGACTGGATAAGCCACTCAGCTTTTCAAAGCTATTTTGTTTCCTAGCTCCCACTGATTTTAATAGGTATCACACACCTCGGTATCCTTGAAGGTCTACACTTTCAGTTGCTTTCCTGAAAGAGAGTCAGCAAATCACTGGTTTCATTTGAACAGCTCAAGACCCTGGTGGTCCTGTTACCAGAAAAAGACCCACAGACACTAGGATAGAGCACTGCATGCAGTCCTGCAAACGAAAACCTCCTGGGACGGCATACCTAGAGGTGGCTCTGTGCTAGCAGACAGGCTCAGTCTCTGGGTGGTATGTGTCTGCATCCTTCAGAAACAATGTTCTTACCCTTCCTTAGACTTGTATCAGCTGCAGGATGCTGCAGGATATGGCTCATACTGTTCCCGCCTGGTGAGATAAGGCTCCCTTCAAAGTTCCAACTTGTTAAAGAAAATCTCACACCACATGCAGTGCGTCTGGAAGCTTCCAGATTGTTTAGAGTTACACGAGCAAAACTGTATCTGTATTTTCAGCAAATATCTTCTAAAAACATGTGAGCTGTAAAATACATTGAGGTTGTCAAAAAATGCAAGCAAAAAGAGCGGTCACTGTAAGACCAAGCTGGTGTTGTGATTAAAGCACCTTTGAGACTTCCAGACAAGAAGTGTATTTATCAGTACAAGACAAACAAGCATAATGCCTGTAACGTACTGGGTTAGACCATCACTTCTTCCTATTTGGCCTTTTCTTCATGGCCTGCCTGTTTGTTTAATAGTTTTCAGCTGCATATATGAAAAAACCAGGAGGAATCCATTTTCGGTCACCATAGGGTACTGACCCAGACTTTTGTTACTGGACTGACATCTGAAGGGAAGATAAACGTTTAGCTTCTTTAATAAGACCTCAGCTGGCCCTTCAAATAGGAAATGGTATTTAGAGCAACGATGCCAGTTGGAGTTGATGGGACCTGCACCCTCTGTGGTGTCCCATGTGCTACAAGAGAAAAACCAAGGGACGTCCCATTGTCCTGACTTATGGAAAAATATGTCTCTGGAACAGATTAAATCCGCTTTTGCTTCACTGGCAGATATTTTTATATCTAATCAGGTTCCTTTTAATTTATCATGATGTTGTAGGTCAAACAAACAGATTTGTGCCAAATGGAGCCTTTGAAGTAAGAAATGTGAGCCATCTTCTCCCAACCGGTTTGGTCCTCCTGATAAGTGGGTACACAACTGACACACCACTCTTCAACCCATTCTTGAGCATTCTTGAGCAATTCACTGGTGTATGATCTTTATGGTAATTCTCAGCAATGAGAGGAATACTTATAAAGAGTAAAACTGAATAGAGAAAGCAGAAAAAAATTAAGTTTTACAGATCAGTTTTAAGAGAAAGTCTGTCTTTGAAGAAAGGTTTGGGACTTCCTGTCCAAGAAACTGTAATTACTCTAGGTGACTCCTGGGCTATGGAAACTGTTTTTTAACTATGCACAATATGATAATTCTGAGTGTGGGCTGGCAAAATCAAATCCCAGAGATGGGGACCCCTCCAATTCAAGCCTCTTTTTCTTCAGGCAACCCATCTACATTATTACATTTGGATTTTGAATGTTTGGTGTCCTTTCAGAGGAGGATCAGTTTGCTATAAGGAACCTCTCCATTTTCCACTGCAGGCTAGGATCAGACGTCAAGGCATGACATAGCACTGAGATCTCACGTCAAACGTGGAAGTAATAACATGGAGGAATATGCACAGTTGAAATTCAGCTTCTTATACAGGTACACAGATGCATGAATGGTCTGCAAGTTTTGAATCCAGGCCTGGATTCATATTCTGAACTCTGCCTGAGTTGAGGGAATTGCCATCAAAAAGGTCAGCTCTGTATCAGCTTGTCAAGCAAGGCTCCCGAATTATGTCACTGGAGTAAATTTTTAATGAAGGAACAGAGGAAACTTACTCAACATAGTGCCTTTGTAAGCTCAATAACCATTTCCTGGATAACATACAGCACAGCATTTTTCACCTACCCTTCAGATTGAAATGCAGGGAAATTTTTAATCATTCACTGTATCCACAGGGTGAAATGTAGTCACCTTTTCAGGCCTGTATCTTAACCTTTTCATGAAAGCTTACAGGATACATTGCCCTTAATCCATGTTTCTGGGCAGAGAGAAATCTCCATTTGCTGAAAACCAAGACCTCCAGAGACAAAGGGGAGACACACAGCTCTTGTATCCAAGGCTAAGAAGCATCTCCTGCTGCCACTGAAGAAACACCATGGTACTCGGGAGGCAGTGAAAGTTTTCGTATTGACTTTAGTGAGAGCAGGCTGAAAGCCTCATCTTTTTCTAAACATAAGAAACCTTTTGCTTCTATCAAAGCAAATATCTGCTTGTGAAACTTCTCAGATAGGGGCTGGAGTAACACAGTGCCATGAGGGATTTGGTATGAAATATGGGTAAATATCACGTTTAGGATTTGGATTAAGGTCTCAAAGATGCCCCTTAGCACCTCTAACAGTCTCTGAAGTGGTTGTTTAAGATAGTTTCACTGTAGACTTTCTATGGGAAGTAATAGAATTGGTGTCCACCAGCAGATGGTGCTTCTGCCTGAGAATTGTTTTCTTTCATGACCATTGAAAGAAACAGTTTCTTGCATCATTACTGTAAAAGATACTTTACAAGGCGAAACATTGTCCATTACATTGTATGGATTCCATATTTTAGATAGTCCTATCTATGCCTTTCTGTCTGCTCTTCCCTTATTTTCAGTGCCGTTTTTCTTTAAATGCCCTTTGAGCAAATGGACAATTTCCCTTTAAAAAAATATCCCATAGAAGGTCCTTGTTTAGCAGATATAACAACCAGGCTGAACAGCTTCAGTGGTAGGAAAAAGAGAGTTGAGTGATGTTTTTTTACTTGGGATATCTTTCAGGATAACTTTGGTGAAGACACATATGCACAAAACCAGGCAAGCAGCCTATCCCTTGTAGTCTACCAATTCCCAGCTTCCCAAGGACAAGCTGAAGTTTGTCAGCTCTAGAAGCATCTGGAGCAGATGAGGAGGAGACAAAGAGACTAACACCCACTTGACTCCAGACTAATCTCTTTAATGTTTGTGGGACCAAACTGCTAACTTTTAGCTGAAATCTGGTTGTGTCTATTGTAACTAATTTGCATTAGGAACCTTGTATTGTTTTTTCTGCCATTACAATAGCAGTGAGTACTTTAAAATGAAGATTGAGGATCACCACCACTGAGTTAGATAATGCATAGTCACAATGCACCTAAGTGTCTTATGACTCCTCTCCTCCATCATATAGATACCTTGTTGGCTGATACAAATAGTCCCTTAGTTCACACATCACTGTGTGGGCCTGTTGTGCTGTTGAATGTACCAGGGTCCAAGCTCAGGTACAGTGCTTCTGGGCTGGGGGGGTTACACTTAGCACTGGGCTCGCAGTAGCTCTGGTGATGGAGAAGGAGTGATGGTAATGGTAAATCTCTGCATTGCAGGTGCATGAGGAGGTATGGCAATCCCCACGGAAGAGCACAAAACAGGAGTTTGAATCAAGATGTTAGACTGGAATGTGGAGCTACTCCCTTGTACTAGAGCTCATGGTATTGAGCGCAAACCTGCCCTCAGCAGCCTGCACACTGACTGCTGTGCTCTGGTGCCTTCCATGATGCTCTGGGCAGCTTCATCCCCTACCAGGAGATATCAGCATGGGAACTGCAGTCACCCCACTGAGACCATGAGACCTCTGAATGATCTGGGTTAATGCACATGCAGGGTAAGGTTCCAACATGAGATGGAAGTTTTGTGAACACTTTTTTACAGGAACTGCAACAATCACATATACACACAAAAGGTGTGTGTACTGCAATCATGCAGGTCTGCAGACATTCTTGGGCACTATGAAAAAATCTGATTTATTTTAAACGTGACTGAATTTTTATGAAAATGGTAATTTATCCTCTTTCTTCCATCTCAGAAACGTCCAGTGAAAGGCAACAGCAGAAATACTAAACTCATCCTTCTCAAAGAAGGCACTTTGAGGAACCACACATTATATAGTCCTGGAACTAAAAGAAAGCAGGACCAAAACACACTTCCATGACTTTGCTGGGATAAATGTACATGCCATGCCACAGTGCTTGCAGCATATGTTCCAGGCCACCACATTCACAGTATTTTTCAAATCTAAGGTGAATCAACATCCAGTAAAGAATCCATGACTCTTTACTGTATTTTTACTAGAGCATCCAATGGAGATACCAGAATACTGTTTTCAGAGCACTGGATGTTAGCAGATCCAGGAGGGTAATTAATCGGATGGAATCCAATTAAAAGATTACTTTCCTGTTCTCCAGATAGAGTACTATATAGATGTACAAAATTATCTGTTGAAATCCCTCAGGCAGTTTACCCAGAATAACCTTCTTCCGGATCCACTCCACCCCTCAGTGGAGGCTCTAGTTCAGGAAATCATCTTTATTCAGAACAGCACATACGCATTTGCTTAAAGTTAGGCATGTACATAAGAGCCACTTCCAACAAGGCTGTACTTAACTGCACCATAGCTACCTTCCTAAATTGAGATTAATGTCAATGGGAAGGTTACAGCTTATTTCAGAAAGCTGGGAGGAGGCCACTGCTGTATCCACAGAGTCACTACACTTCTTGACTATGGGAATAGAGTTATGTAGTGCATGGTATATCTAGAAACACACATTTTTGGGGGGCCTGGGAGCCATTCTGAAGTGAGGGATGGTGAAGATGTGTGGCCCAGCAGATCAGCATGAGGAGCTCACCTCTGCTCCCAGCACCTTCCTGGAGGAGCTGGTGCCAGCTGGGGCATAGGGGGGAGCCAGTCCCACGTGGAGCGGGGTCAGCACCAGATCCAGAGCAGGCTGGTGCCAGGGAGTGCCGGGTCTCCCTGCATGCTACCAGCCCCACACCCTGAGGCAGCAGCTGCTGGGGCTGGGTACCAGGGAAGGTGCGAGAAAGACATCTGCATGGAGAAGGTGTGCACACGTGGGTGGCCTCTGTCTGCTGCTCCGGAGGCAAGGGTTTTCTGCTTGAAGCAGGAGCTGAACGCGGGCAGATTTCAAGGCCAGTTTGTGCAACTGGATTGCAGCCATAGAAGCAAATGGGCCCAAGGTCAAGGAAGGCTGAGGAAACGAGGAATGTGCCTGTGCTCACGCAACATATAGCAGGTTAAATAAGCAATTATTTCTCAACTCGTGCTGACACACTTGTTTTCCTTCCTTGTCAGTGGGCTTGAAATGATCAGTTGCCTTTTTAGAGCTCTCAGGGTTATGTGGGGCCTCAGGATATGTTTTGGCCTCAATGACCTCTATAGATTGTTGTGTGTAAAGCATAGATTTTCCTGCCAAAATTAATACCAGTGTAATGTAACTTTCTCTGACAGTAGAGCTGGGCTCAGAAGATGACATTGCATGAGGTTGTGTAGGGTGCTTGCTCTGGTTTTCTATTTCAATAAAATGTCCTGACCTGGCCTTTGCTTCCCTTTTCATTAACACCATGTAAGCAGCATCAACTAGTTTCACAATCACAGGACTCCATTAAAGTCTCAAGTATGAACAATGAACATCTCTGCTAGACTGTATCCAGGTCTACAGGTTGGGAAAAATAGACAGCACATTTTTTTAATATACAATGATGGAGTGCATTAAACCCAAGATATGTAGCAGTTCTAGGCCTAACTTGACATTTCTGCAAAACACTGAACTCATCAGTGGGTTGCAGCCAGCTACACTGACCATGTGCTCATATCAGCTAATACTGGGATGACGTGTGCTGGGTGCTCTCCTCTTTCCACCTGCACAGTGTAACATGGCACAGGCGCGCTGCAGGGGTTGCTGGTGCCTGGACCCCACCAGGAACAAAGCTGTTCAAGTGCCACAAGACAAGAAGAGCAGCTCCCAGTTCTCTTCTTTCTCAACACAGGAGGCAGAGCCACAGGGGTTTGTGTGGGTGAGGGGCAGCCGCTATGCTCAAGCAATGTGCTTGCTCACTAACACCCAGGTGTTGAACAGGGGGCCCTACCACGTAGCACACCGCTGGCTAGCAGCCTTCCTCCGGTGTGAGAGCCAGGGTCAGCGGCAGCTCCAGCACACCGGCAGCATCTGCTCACCAGGCCTGGGTGGGAAGAGGCCTCAGTGCACTCCTGGAAGAAGTGCAGTGAAAGCTGAGCTCACATGAAAGGCTGCATCTGCACAGGCACTGATGAAGCAGCGAGTTGAGCTCTGTTCTGCTCCTGCATTAAATATCACAGATTTGCACCCTGACTTGCTCTCTTATCAGACTTTCCAGCATAAGCTCAGCCTCTGCAAGCCTCAGGCTGTATCTTGGTGTCTTTAGTGCATTTCTCCTCCCCGACTCCTTAGTAAAGCACTTATATAGCCTTTACAAAGAGAAGGAATTAAAATATATAAACATGTGTGTTTGTATGTAGGCATGTATTTGCATGTATTTGCATGGACAAAGGTGGAGTTTTAAACTCAAAGTTGTTTAACCTGAGACTGGGCTGGTTTCAGGCACTTTCATTCAGCTCCTGTGCAAAAGGGACTGGTTTGCACCAGCCTCTGGATCAGGGGAGACAGGCATGCTATTTGGCAAGCGCTTTAATTCCCAGCTTCTGCCAGTCATGCACTCCCGAGGGTACCCCCTGGGAAGTCATCCTGGTCTGACAGTGCTTCCTCTCATGGACTCCAAGAAATGGGGCAGCAGTACCTAGCTACCTGCCAGACCTTAAAAGGGGGCTTGTCCTGAGCAGAAGCATCTCATGGCCATGCAGGAGGCAGGTCTTGATCACTGGATAAATGTGCCTGGTAGGGGAAAGATCAAGCGTGAGGTAAGGCAGAGTCTTTTACACGTGGCTGCAAGCTGGTTTAAAGTACAGCTTGTCATTTTGGAGCAGGTGAGGTTGTCTGTGTGTAGAACTATTCACTGGACAACAGACCTGCTGCCAGGATCTGCAGTGCTCAGTAATATGAGGAAATGCTTCCAACAGAACTTGAAAGGCCCAGAAATGGCTTGTAATTTTTCAGAGACCAGGGGGAGCTAGAATTTAATCCCTGACTTCAGTCCTCTCTCTTCCAGACAGCACTGCTTTAAAATGTGTCTTGAAATGCATCCTTGCTAAGTAGTCGCAGCAGCCCTCCTTGAGAAATGGTTGAACCCTCCTGCCTGTGTGAATCAGACCCCTTGTTTTGCTGAGGAGTTATGAAAACAGATGATTCACTCATACGTGCCATTTTTCAGCAACAAGTCCGTAAGTCTACAGACACGTGAGTTAACAACATCAAGCCCTGCGAAAGTGGGTATTGGCAGTAACTCCAGGTCCAGCTCAGGCCTTCCTCACTCCATTCCATTCAAATTCCCCACTGACTCCTGTGGACTTCACTTGAGTCAGCAGTGCAGAACTAGCTCTCTTACAGTCTGGGCCATGCCAGAGGGTCAGCCCATGGGAGAGCTGATACCAAAGCTGGCCTAAGCACCCCTGCACCTCTGCCCTGATCCACCTCTCAGCTGTGACTCTACATTGCTGCCATCAAACTTCGGGCTGAAGCTCACTCTGGAGCATCAGTGGGCTACAACCACATAAAGATGTCTATCCTGGGTCAGCCACGAGTCCATCTAGCCTTCTATGGCAAGAGGGACACCCTAATACACAAGCACCCTGAGGTGGCAGTTTGTGATCTCTCTTCTGACCCCTGAAGAGCCTCCCAGAAAGGCTCTGGCTGCTCCCCTGCCCTCCCCCTTCTATTTACCTTGTGCCATCTGAAGCTCCATCAAGTCATGGCACCCTTGCCCCTGGAGGGGGGGTTTGATGGGAGCATCCTGGTGACCTTTACATCCTTTGCTTTGTTTTCTCTGTTGTCCACTGGCCAGGTAGATTTCTATATGCTTTTTTTCTTTTCCCACAATCCTCTTTCCTGCCTCTCCCTCCCCTTTACCAGACAGGGTGGGGAGGTTTTGTCAAGCGAAGAAATCAGTCAAGAGAATGGACAAACCTGGAAAGAAACTAAGAAAGAACATAAAAGTGGGGCAAGCATGTAGTTGTGCTTCCCCAGAATAATCCTCAGCAGTCTGCTGTGACAGGGTGTGATGTCTTTTTACTCAAACACTCTTGATACATTTTTCTCCTCTGAGTCAATATCTAATCACTTTTGAATGCTTGCCATCTACTAGCATCTACAGTGTCCTGTGGCAAGAATGTCCACAGCTTAGCAGTGCACTGTGTGAAGAAAAAAGGGACCAAGGAGCTTTTTGTAAAGACTTGGAGACTCATCAGGATTTGGATCCAGCTTACAGGCCACCGTCTGTGGTTAGGATATGAAAGGAGAAGGAACAAGACTTGAAGCCACTGGTGTTACTGTGGGCATTCAGCCCCATCAGAAGCTGTGAAGCACCCCTGTCCAGAGGAGCTGTTGCAATCAGTGACCTCTGTCAGTGTGAATATCTCCTGCTAAACTCATGGCCTGTTGCTGTAACTACTACTCTCCCTTCCCTCTGCTTTATGAGGACAGGACTTTGCAATAAAATGTGGTTTCAGGAAGGGTGCCTCTCCCAGTCTCCATTCCCCAGAAACAACTCGATACTAGCAGCTCACTCTCAAGGAGACCACAGGGTCCAATGACTGTGATTGTGAGAAATGGCTTTTCGCTGAGAGCATGTGTGGCACGGTGCCTGCTACCACAGCACATCTGTGCTGCAGTTTCTGTGAACTGCTACCTAGTGCAATCCCAAATAAAACTTCAGGTCAGCGTGAGGCCAAAGCACATACCTTTGGTCCCCTTGCACCACCTATGGTCTGTCTTGTCTGTCTCTGGATGCCTTGTGGGGATGTAGAGAGAACGTGTAAAGAGCTGTTTCATTTCCCCAGCCCAGACACCTAAAGAGTCAACACACAGAGAAAGAAGAAACGTTCATCTGCATCATGTTCAGCTGTGGACATCACTGGAAGTCAAATTGAAGTGCAGTTATAGATGCTATCTAAGTCTTAAGCTGGGCTGGGTGTCTGCCCAGGGCAAGCATTTCTATGTGAGAACAGCGGTCACTACCCTTAATGTCTCAGAATTCTGGTCTTACTCTGTTAATTGAAGTGCACAGCACACACTTCTTTAGTCAGTCTTAGCTACACAGATAGTGTTTATCAGAGCAAATACCAGGACAAAAAAATACACATTTGAGGTTGATGGATCACAATGCAATTTTATTTCCAGGACCAGGAGCGTAGCTGTCAAGTGTATAAATGTCAGAGCAGAGTACCCAGGTCCTCAGCTAGGTAGGGGCATAAGAGACAGTGGTACCTCCATACCACCACTAGTGCTAGTTCAACACTGATGGCAAACGACCTGTGGTCTTCAGAGATACTCCATGGAAGCAGAGGTCAGGTGGGCACAGTTAGTACCTTCCTGTGTGCACTGCCCTGGGCTGATGTTTATACTTCCCATCCAACTCTCTACTACCATCTCTCCAATCTGTAATTGCTCTGGCCGAGCTACTGCCCGTATTCCTCCATGAGAGCCCAGGGATTGCGGGTGAGGAGCAGAGGACAGCGATGCTGGGTGGTACCATGTGTGGTTGTGCATGCAGGAAGTGTGTGTGTGTGTGTGTGTGCGCCTGCAGAGCTTTGTGGCTCCTACTTACAACCCAGCAACTGACCTGAAGCTTCCCATCCAAAGGACAGATGCAGATTAATGTGTTAGGAACAGAACTGCCGTTGTCCATTATTACCATTAACTTTGCCTTTCATGACATCAGCCTTGAGCAGGACCTTGCTTTCAGATAACTGCAGGTGGTGCACTGCAGTTTAGCTGCAGGCAACAATATTTTAATTACAGCTGAAAGTATGGTGAAAATCCACCCCATATTTAGGAGGGAACCTGTGTGGCCACTTCAGGTTTCTTTTCTTTTCTGAGGGACACACCTACTTGCATTTGACGTGCCACATCTTACCTTCCCAGCCAGAAGGATGCTGTCCTCAGGCTGTGGCAGTGTGAAGAGGTCAGGCTGGGAGCTGACAGCCCCATCTGCCTTTCAGGAGCCCTTTGGCTGCCTAGGCAGCAGTGAAGATAGGGTTTCTTTTGCCTGAGAGGTGATCAGCCTGTGCACAGGCACACCCAGAGGTTCTAATGGGCATGTGGCCACAACAGGTAGCCCTTGTTAGTCTTACCCAGGGGTTAGCAGACAGAAGGGGCACAGTGCTGCCAGCTGCTGCACAGTTTATCAGCGGTGCATGCAGGCACCATCCCCACTACCCGTGCTGGGAATGGAGGTCACTCGGCAGCTCATGTTCTCCAGGGCTGATATGGGGATGCCCTTTACCCGCTGTGTGTTGGACAGCATGTCCCTCAGAGCTATCTGTCCCCAGCAAAAGCCATCCCTGTGGTCATTGTTTGGAAAGGTGTTTATTTTCTGTCTTGCTTTCAGAAGAGTGATCTCAAAGAGGCTGAGGAGTGAATTTCCTCAAGTAACTAGAAGCTAAGCATCGGACATGGCGAAATATTAGTGTTTGCTTTTTCATTTAAATGCTATGTGCAGGCAACACCCTTATTTATTGTCTACAGCTTTTTGCAAGAGCAACACATAAAACCATAGCAACAAAGCTGGATGACTGCAGTCTCTGCCTGGCCACGATTTCTCTATCCCTGCAGCTTGAGCCGAGGGGAGTAGTACATTTCTTGGCAGGGTGGCAGGTGCTAGTATCTCAGTTGCAGTGTGGTCCCAACAGCAGACACAGACAGAGTTTGGGACCCAACTTGTTCTGCCTGGTTGTTTTTTTCAAACATTCAGGGTTGAGAAACTAAGACTAGATTCCCTCACTGTCGAATGCATCCTGATGAGATAGCCTCTTTTCTCATAGACACAAAGGAGTTTCCTTCACAACCTTGCTTACACTTGTCCCACATAACAAAATATGGTTAAAATTAACTTTCCTTCTGAATGTTTTTCCTCTCACTTCTTTGATGACTGGAAAATGTTGCTTTGTCAAACATATTTTTATTTAGCCACAAAGGACATTTCCAGGTGTCCCTCTCCAATGTCTGCACTCTTTTCATTGTTTTAATACAGGGTATTAAGGACAGTGCATCCTGATGTGGGTCCCTGATGTGATGAGGGAGCAATCTTCAGGCATGGAGTTGTTCTAACACAGATATATGTTTTTACTTGCTATGAACATTTAGGGACAGCCTGTCAAGATCCCTCTAAACAGTAGACAATCTTCCTGCAGATCAGCTGTTTCTCCTGGCTGGCACCCATGCCAGATCCTATGTGAAAGGATGGGGGTTAATATTTTGCAAACATACCAAGTGTGTTATAACAGGTGATCAAACTGCGTAACACACAATTAGGTCTCAGGGTCTCTCAAAAAAACCAGAATACCCCAACCATTGAACCAGCAAATGTATTTACCATGGAGCAGACAAAGGCCCCAGAAAATAGGCTAAGGATGAAACCTCTGAACACTGCTCCCTGAAAGATGGAAGAACAGTTACATAAGAAATAAACAATTGTAGAAGGATTTACTCACTTCAAAAGAAAACCCAACCTGTACAGGGCATGACATCAAAATTCCCAGTTGTGCTAAAAACCATACCCTTGGGAGAAAATAATGTACAAATCCTAACTCCCCTACTCTGGGAGAGAAAATAACATCCACCATGTATGGGGTGAATGCAGAAAAAAATGAAACCATAATGATTTGCATTTGCATTCTTCTTAGAAGAATGGCAAACAGAGGCAGAAGAGTTAAATGTTTGAGAGGTGGAAGTCAAAGCTCCTGGAGAGGTGGTAGCTTATACATGCTGACCCACTGCAGAGACCACACACAAAAATGCAATAAACGGGTAAAAGACCTAGAAGCACAGCTGCAAAACAAGAAATAAAGAGGTAGCATCTTTAATTACCGACACTGTCACGAGAAACCAGAGGGAGTTGACAAGTGCCCTAAGATGTAGTAAAAATTGGATTATGATGAAAATTCAACAGAAATAAACAGTTCAAATTTAATAGATGTAATCTTAAGAGGAAAGGTTTCAGCAGTCACAGTTAAAGCCAAACTATAAAAACCTAGTGGCCTTGGTAGGTCTTTTTGTTTTACAGGGTGATTAACTGACAGAAAACAACTTGAAATGCAGCAGCCAGATCCAGGGACAGAACTGTCGATTTCACTAATGTTCTTTTAGCAAATGTGTAAATACCAGAAGGAATCTAGGAGGGCTATCAAGAAGGTAAAAAGTTGAAAGCAGTGGGGAAACTCATTAAATGTTATCAGCACTCTAAGTATCAGTAGTTAGCAGTATAGCATATCAGTAGTTAAAGGCTGAGAAGATTGTGGGTTAAGTCTGTGTATGCAAAGGTTTGAGGTCTGAAAGGCACAGTGAATAGTACAATATTATGATTTAACCAGAACAGAAGAAATACCAAAAGATAAATACATAGGTACATATGAGAGGATACTCTACCTCTCCAATAACCACACTTAACAGTTACGTTCTTTTGTTTCTATGAATTAAGACTATAAAATTCATGATCCTAAGTAATGAACCCTATAATTAATGAATTACGTATGGTTAATATCCTTACTTTAAAGAAAAGGAAGGAAAAAGAAGATGGCAAAAGCTGTGTATAAATATATCAGCTGCTGATTTAAAATGAAGTGTGAAGTTTGTCTGTTTATCGTAGAGAATATGGGGAAACAACTGACTGAGGATTGGAAAAAAGTCACCGAGTATACTGGAAGCTCCTATGAAGGGACATGTCTGGGGAACAAAGACCACTATTAATAACAATCTTCTATTAATCTTAGCTTCTACAGGAAACAGAAAATTGAGCACCCCATTCCAATCCTATAGATACTGATCTACGTATGTTAGGTGTATGCATGTTTGTGTTTATTTATGAGTATCCCTTTACGTTTTTACAACAGATATTGCAAAATGTTGGGAGAGATGAATTGCTAATGAATTCACATAAACACCCCTATCTGGGTGTAATCACACAATCTTCAGTATGTCTGCTACTTTCCTCACTGTCTCACCAGTAAGACTAACAAAGGATTTGTAAAATAGTCAACGAATACATTACTACACAGTCACATAAAGGTTATCAGTCATGAAGCTTACAAACAATTGAATATCATTCAGTTCTGAGCCTACTGTACATCTAAAAAGAAAATGTTTTCCTTGAATGGTGCCTTCAAGACCACAGAGCTGCTACATGTGAAAATACATCCAGTTGTACTGTTGTTTATATTAATTGATAAATATTATGCACGTTTACATGTGGTGTACCTCCTGCTGATGACAGTACCCTGTCATGGGATGGATGCATCTGCTGTACAACACCTGGGAGGCAAGAACATGTTGCCACACCACTGCCTCATCAGGGAACGGTCAATTGCTTCAATGGAGCTGGCAGATGTGTGTAAAAGCACTAATCTCCCTGTTTCTTACATAAAGCCCAACATCCAGATCTGCTACGGGTTGTTATTTATCTTGCCCATGACAGTGGTCGAGCTAGTTCTGGAGTCCACACACCTGGTCTATATCTCCCCAGTCTGGCTACAAGGATATTATGAGACCATGCTGAAACCTTGCTAGAGCAAAGGTAAATCATCACTACCACTTTGCCTTCATGCACTGAAATAGGCCTCCCATCATCTTGCAATAGAAAGCAATCAGCTTGACCAGGAACAATTTGCCCTTGGTAAATCTATGCTGGCTATTTTCAATCACTTTTTGTTCTTCACATGCCTGATACTGGCTTCCAGAAGAATTTGTCCCTTAATCATCACATGGTTTGAGGTGTGGTTGATCATCCTTCAGCTCCCTGGGCCTTCATTGCCCTTCTCAAGGATGAGCATGACATTTCCCTTTTTCCAGTCACCAAGGACTCTTCCTGACTGCCATGACCTAGCCATTGTTGGGGTAGCGACAGGAGGCTCAACCAGCTGTTCCTACCTCTCTCCATTGAGATCAGGAGCATTTTGCTTAATACTGGTCTCCATCTGGGAGACTAATATTAAGGCACTCACCTTTCCTGCCTAAGACATTTGGCTGCCCCTCCTTCTTTTTAAACAGTTCTATGCTCTCTGTCCTTGATCACCTCATTGCTGTAGAGACTGAGCAAACCCTGAGCAAATGTGACCTTCGGGGGGGACACAGCAGAACAGGATTATTCAAGGACTCTTCTGGTTTTGTTGAGAACAGAGTTGGCAGTTAAATTTCATGTCTGCTTGATAACATATGTGTCTTATATATGTAGGTATGCCTGTGCATGTGTGTGAGTGTACTCCTGCAAGTATTGGCCAAACAGGACCGGCCAGAAACAGATGGTAGAAGAAGTTGGTTGGAGGAGGGATAAATACTTTCACCAGGTTATCAGGAGTCTAGGGCAGCTACTCTGCTTGGGGACCTCCGTGGCTATGACTCCTCTCTTAACTCCAGAGGCAGGCTCACAGCCCGGCATTTGGGAGCTCCTCTAACAGCGTCTTGGTGCCTCCAGGTGACTTTATCCAGCCAGGACCAATGAGGGTGTGTCTCCAGCTGTTCAATGCAAAGGGCTGGACTTGCCACGGTGCCACTGGCTTATGGGTTTTGTAAAAGCAAACAGAAGCAGCTTGCCAGCTACCTCAACTTCAAGGGGCCGAGCTGAGGGCACGCGGGAAACTGCCAGAGAGAAGCGGGGGATCAGAGAGGAAATGCTGCCAGCAGCTCGCCCCCGTGCTGGGAGGTGTTCATGCACAGAAAATCATCCAGAAGAAATGATAGCTGTAACCATGACAATGTCAGCAGCACAGCACTAGCAGCACTTCCTCAGAGATTAACACTTTTCCGTACCAAGAGTGTATCTCCCTTTTTCTCATGTGTGTTCTTGATTCAGGGGTAGTCCATGTTTGCTTTATCTTCCTCAAAGCAGAGCTACCTGAGAAATTGCTTTCTCTGCAAATTGCTTAGGCAGGACTACCTGCAAAATGAAAATATTTTTTACAGAAAGTCTGTCCCAGCCCATGTGCTTGTGGATCACTTTGCACCACAATCCCACCCTAATCGCCCTGCCTTGGACATCACCATCAAGGCCAGGAGCTGCTGCTGACAGAAAACAAAGTTGTCTCATTTCACTGAGCACACTTATTTTCTAAGGTGTGACTCAGAGCCTTTCAGTTAGGTGTCAGCAATTGCTATTTGCTAGAAATAAAATCAACATTAACTAATTCTGCTTTTTTTTTTTTTTTTTTTAGTAATTTTTTGTCTTTTTCTGCTCCAGATCATGAGTGAGGCGTACAGAGAGCCGAGCTCAGAGAGGCTCATCCTGGCTGTGTATGAGGACCTGCTTCTCGCAGCAAGGGCTTCACCAAGGGGTTGGTCACTAACAAGCATGATCCTGGTAAAAGAAAAGGAAAGGCAAACCGTGGGCGCTAAGCAGCCTTACAGGCTGACAGGCCTTTTGCACTGCCTGCTCAGTGCTCAGCTTCTACGTGCCCATTTCAGCCAAGGGAATTATTGTTGTTGGTATTATTATTATTATTATTATTTTACAGACCTCATCTTTACTCTTCTTCTGTCTGGGTCAACAAAGATCGAGCTGCATCAATGTTTACCCCTAGGAAAGCATGGCACTGCTCTTTTACAATACATGAAATTGCAGTAATAACCATAAATACTCAGCATCTGACAGGATGACTGATGTAAGCTATCAGCCAATATTTGACTTTCCAGGTGAGATTAGATTTAGCATTTAAATTAATATAAACATAAAGCGTGCAGTACAAGGCACTTACTTAACAGACAATTGCTTATAGCCTTGTGCAGGCTGGAGGCTACTTCACGTTTAAGATATCTCTGCTTCTTTTGAGAGTATCATCATATTATCCAGTGAAGTTTTAAAATCCTGAGTGCTATCGTGAATTTCGTTAGAGAAGGGCACAAGAAAGGTAAGTTTCTGCTGGTAATTCTTTATTTCCTATTGAAAAAGCATAGTAATTTCTGTTCTGAATCAAAAGAAAAAGCAGAGAGATTTTACACACAAAAAAGTTTCAAGGCATTTTGTATTAGCTCGCTTACTTTCATTAGATTACCTTTATCCCCTATGTTTGAGTGTGTGTGAGTAACAGAGTATAACTGCAGAGACCTACACATATGTGTGCCTGTGTCCTTCTGTGTGTGCCTGCTCTGTGCACACTGATACTGCAAGGCTAGTCCAACAACCAGAGGAATGTAGACAGATTGCTGAACTCCAGTTCAAAAGACACCTCAATTTCTTATTAGTGATGAAAACTCACCGCCTCTTACCACAGGCTGCAATAAGCTCATCATTGCTTGAAGACTGCACTGAGATCAAGTGACTTTTGGAAGCTTGGCCTCATGTTGTAGGGCTTGGTTGGCCTGAAGCATTGAAAGACATGTTACACAGGAGCATCAGACTGAAATGCTGTTCCACACCCTTTGCTTTTTGCAGGCTAGCAGGCTGCAATCCAGTCACACCCTCCTCTTTATGTAGGAAAGGCAGAAAAGGACAGTGGCTTTTCTCAGAGCTTCTTGAGAGCTCCTTCATTGAAGTCAGTATGTGATAGTTTCTGTCCCTGACCTAGCTCAGATCAAGCAGGACCAGATGGATCAGCACAAAGTGACTGGATCAGGAGACTATTTGGACTGACAAATAATCAGTTGCTGAGCAGGTATCTTTCCATTATCTCTCCCACACCTCCCTATCACTCTGCTCAAGCATTAACAGTCTGGGAGCCTCAGCAGGGTCCCTCTCCCACCCTTTTCCCCTCTGCTAGCAACACTAAAATCCAGCCTTCGAGAAAGACCATTGAAAGTAACAGCTCCCAACAGGTCCTGGAGCAGGGGTATCTGCACCACGTCCATATGAAACCGGGCCAGCCTTGTCCCTGTGTGGGAGTGAGCTCTGCGGCAGGAGCGTGCTGGAAGGGGATGTCTCCTGTGGGATGGAGACCTGACTCACGGTTTTCTGAGCAGCAGCTGGGTCTGGCTGTGGCAAGCTTTGGGAAAGCTGGGAGAAGGGCAGGACAGACGTGGCTTTGCAGCACTCCTCAGCGCCCATGCCCCTTTGGGGAGGCCGGCTCTAACGACCAACCAAGGTATGGGGGCTCTGCCTCCTTGTCCCGCCTCTCTCTATCGGGCTACCATTTAGAGTAAACTGTCTGGCTGTTATGCTCCCACGGACCCATTTTGTCTTACACGGGTACACCAGCCTTTACACCAGATGTAAAGTCTGAGACCAAACAGGAAAGGGGGCAGGTCATACCCCTCCCTGAGAGATCCCGGGCAGCTGCGTGGAGTGGCACTGTGCCAGCCTTCAAAGGACCTGATATGTACTTTGTCTTCTCCTGGGCAAAATGCTACTTCACTCCGTATTTTGCCTCAGCAGGGAAGGCAGTGTGCCTTGACCCCTGTAACATGGGTCACGGGGGCCCACACTCACTGGTCTTCACCAAGGTGTATTTGGCTTCCCACAGACCCAAAGTGACCTGAGTAAGGAGAGAAGTAAAACCTCCTTGGGTGTCTGAACATGTTGAACCACTCAGAGATGGGGATCCTCAGCTGATCTAAAATTGGTACTGCACTTCCAAGTGGCAGGTGTTATTAATTAATCGTCCTAATGCAGACAAGAGAAACCAATGTAACTTTTGTCTTCATATAGATATTTGATTAAAATAAGTATCATGTTGTCTTTAGTTGCTGTACCTTGCAAGGATGGCTGAAATGCAAAACTTCACTCGGGCTGTGGAAGATATTTTCAAGGAAACCTTTCTCACTTACATGAACGGTTGGAGGAAAAACATGACAGAAGCGGCAGATAAATTGCAAGCCAAGGTTGATGCTGAAAACTTTGACTATGTTATCCTTTATTTGATGGTGATGATTGGGATGTTCTCCTTCATTATTGTGGCGATCTTGGTGAGTACTGTGAAATCAAAGAGGCGAGAGCACTCCAATGATCCCTACCATCAGTACATCGTTGAGGACTGGGGTGAGAAGTACAAAAGCCAGGTTCTGAATCGAGAAGACCTCAAGTGTGTGATCCATGAAAACTTGGGTGCAAGGGACAAAACAAGCCCTGGATCACCTTGACTTTTTGGAAACATCAGCAATGATTAATTATACAGCCACGTGCAGGGAACTCACTGGAATTACAAACAGCTGGGAAACTGTTCATTAAATTAACAGACAGGTCAATGTGGAAGAGAGTGCTGAGGAAATCAACATTACTGTTTCCCATGAAGACTTTGGCACAGCTGCTTGGGGAATACCCAAGAAAAAGGCATGATTGTGCTTTGCTTTGATATTCTGTTCTTCAGGAAAATAAAACCCAAGAGAATAAATAACTTGATTTATTTTTAGCTTTTTTAAAATCCAGAAGCAGATCTGGATGTTCCCACCTCAGAATAATCATGAATTAGTGGTCATACAGTAAAATATCAAAATCTCAATCTATTGACTGAACAATGTGTTATGGTATGAATCATAGGAGGTAACCTATACCTGCACACATTCCTTCCAAACTGTTTTTTTTTTAATCATCTGGCTTCCATTTTTATTTCATTATTCAATGGCAGCAAAGATTGACTCACAGCCTTCTGACAAGGCCTGTTTTATAGCAGAAGAGCTGCTAAACTAGCAGCCTCATCTAGGAGCATGTTCTGGTTGTCTAGGGCAGCTTCCAGAAGTTCATAATCTCAAATTCATTGCTGGCCAAGCTGTCTCTTCTGCTGCTCCTTGGTGCTCCAGAGCAATCTGCCTACCTGGGATGCAAGCTGGGTGATGGAGGCACTGGTTACATCCCATCAGTCAGGGCTCAGTGTAAACCACTGAGATCCTGCCTTCTGGCTTTCAGAGGAGGGATTTCTATACCCAGCTATCAAGGCTGTCCCATTGCTGTGCTTTCTAAGAGATTCCCATGTTGGGTGCTGGTTTCCACTGGCTGGGAAGTAGTTTTCAAGATGGTTTGTCCTCTCCCATGCTGCTGATATATCACAATGCTGGCTCTCAGGGAATACTTGGAAGCAGAACCAGTGACACTTCTAGTATTAAAACGTGCTTCACTTGTAAGACTTTGGGGTTAGCTCCTATTCATGTTGCCAGACTTAAAACGCTTAAGCTAAAAGTTCCCGTGCTGGCTGTCGTATCGTGTGAGCTTGTTTGTTTTTATAAAGTTTTGGCTGAAACAAGTCACGTCTGGCGCTGCATTTCCGACAATTTTGTTTTTCTCACCTTAAAGAGAAATAAAAAGGGCTTGTTTTGTTGGGAAGCTTTGGCTTGTTTCGGAGACTGGTCCTGAGATTTGGCACAGCAGCTGCTGCCATGCCCCAGATGTGCCTTTTGCTGGCACAGTAATAAGACTTTGATCCATGTCGGTCCATGAGCGCTGGGGGAGGCTCCTCAGGCCCCTGCAACCTTTTGGTGAGCCTCCCTCGCCGCAGGGTGCCCTTCTTCCCCCACCTCCCCAGCCGGCCTGCGGGTGTGTGCCGGCTCCCCCGCTCCCCCTCCAGCCAGGGAGAGGCCCCCCCTTCGGGCAGGGCGCAGGCGGAGGAGCGCCCCTGCAGACCTCGGCCGGTGCCCCAGCTGCCCCAGCACTGCCAGACCGGCTCGGGCCACGCTCCCCGCCGATACCCGGCGGCAGGTCCCGGCTCTGGCCCGGCCCTGCACCCGGTGGCGGGCTGTGAGGCCGCTCGGCGGAGGTGAGGACGGGGACCCGGACTGCTTTGCCCTGGGAACTACACCCCTGGGACATGTGGGGATTGCTTTGCCTCAGAACTGTTATTTTTGGGGGGGAAGAAGCGGGGGTGGGCTGCTCTCCGCTCCGGCCTCAGGCGGCTGCCGGGGTACGGCGGGCTGGCGGGCGAGGCGCCAGGGAGGAGGCAGGGCGAGGGGACCCGTCCGCGCTGCCGGGCCCTGCCCCGCCGGGCCCTGCCGCTGCCGCTCCTGGGAGATGTAGTTTGTCGCGCCCCCCCGCCCAGCGCCATGGCCGCCCCGTGAGGTAGGAGACGCGATTCCGGCGCCTTCCGCCCCCCCCTCCCCGCCCTCTGTGGCGCGGGCACCCGCGGCGCCGGGCGGCGGGCAGGCGGGCAGAGGTCGGTCCCCCCGGCCCCCGACCCGCCCGGCCTGCTCTGCCTGCATTGCTGCCCGCACCCCCGGCCCGCTCCCCGCCCTGCCCGTCCCGGCACCCGCAGATCCCCAGCCTTCTGCCTGTCCCCGCGCCCTCCCCCGGCTGCCTGCCGGCCGCCCTGCCCGCCTGACCCCGGCAGGGCCCCGGTTCCCGCCCTGGCGCCAGCCGGTGGGCCCGGCGGCCGCAGAGCAGGACCTGCCCCGCCGTAGCCCGCGGCCTCCCGGCCGCCTCCCGGAGGAGGCAGCGTGCGGTTTAAGAGTAGCTGGGGAGGCGCTAGCTGGCCCGAAGCCGCGGGCAGGCCCGCTGCGGCCGCCTCCCGGCGTGTGGCCGCAGGCGCGATGCACAACGGCCGACTGGAAGGGCGCCTTACCGCCTAGGAATCTGCCGAGTCTTGATGTCTTCTTAAGAAAAAATGAGGCAAATAAGTAAGAAGGAGCGACCTGAAGTTATCATTTATTGACAAAGTTTGGTTACCTCAAGTGTGTGTGTGGGTTGCTGGCTGTGCTGGTCTCCCGGTGCTGCAGGGACCAGGAAAGGTGCCCAGGGCAGGGCAGGGCTGGGTAAGGGAAGCGAAGGGATGGAGTCAGGGGAGGCTGCCGGCCCATCAGACCCTCCTGGGGCAAGGTGGTGGCAGCAGGTGAGTCCCTGCAGATTGCAGGAGCCCTAGGACATGCCTGGAATGATGCCGCGGTGGAACAGTCTGATGTGCCACTGACGTTTTTAGTTGTGATTTGATTTTAATCCAGATACCACGACTGATACATCCCATCTGCTCTGTTGTTATTTTCCAGAGTTTGAAACATGTGAGGAGCTGCCAGAGGAATCACTAATTTTTTAATTTCTGCTTTTTCAGGTATGAAGATCTTATACAGCTTTATATTTTTGATGTGCCTTGAGTTGGTGTTAGTTTAGGATTATGTATCGGTGACACTAGAATAAAACAAGTGATTACCCAGGTCTTTTTGTGGAGTGATGTCTTGACCCACCTGCACATAGAGGCTGTAAATGTGCACAGGTCCGAGTGCTTCTGACTTAATAAGCACTGAGTTTTGTGGCAGTGGTTTGTGATGTATTGTTAGTGCAGCAGCTCTGGCTCACAGTTGTTTCTACTGTGTTTCTCTGCAGCCTTTGCGTTTTGCCATATTACTATGTTTTTCCATGACCCTGTAGCCTTTTTCTTTTTTTTTGAGGAGGCCGGATCCTGTCTTGCAGATGCTCAGCCTGATGCGTCACGCAGCAGGTCCCATGTAATGGTGGGACCTCCAATGACTGTCCGTGTGGGAAGCATGCATTTTGCTTCCTGAAATATGTGTGCTAAAGCAGCACCAAGAGACGCGTGGAGTGAAACCCCATTTCTAAGCTCAGGATGCATTCAGCCATCAACTCCATTTTAAATGCAGTCAGATAATCCTAGTAGCTCACTGCTTTCTGAGGCCTTGTGGCTGGTGACTTTTACAGCTTTTCAGAAAGTGGATAAAATGGAGTTGCTCAGAAATCCCCAGTAGACAATAACTCAAGTCCCATTTTGTTGAGTAGATGGAGTTACTGGCAAGCTGAGTGAAATGTGCAGCCAAGACAACTCAAGTGGGTTTGTGAGTACCCAGATGCCTGTGTAGATGTTTTCTGGTGCATGCAGGCGAGTCGATGTTCTGCCGCTGCATAAGCAAACAATGGCGTGAGTGGCTGGGCTGTGATGTGGTTGCTGTGGTGGACTGAAGCTGTAATTCAGTGGCTGAGAGACCTGGATTCAATTCTGTGCTCCACCACAGACTTCCCATCTGACTGGGGCCCAACTCCTTAGTCTGTCTGGGGTGGTCTGTGTTGCACAACACAGCGTTGTACAGAGATCCTGGGGCTGTTATCAGCTAAAGCTCTGCGACTTGGTGCAGCTCACCCTGGAAGCTCTTTAGCCCTGCTGAGGACACAAGCCTCTAGGGCTACATTGGTGACCCTGTCTGCTTGCTCTGGACGCAGAAGACCTCAAAGCATTTGGAGCTAACAGCGGATTGCTAGTACAGCGCTAAGATGTGCGATACGGTCAGACCCCCTCTTCCTTTTCCATCTGTAGTAGTTTGATTTGCTTCACAGGGGAGGTTTGAGTGTAAATAGGCTCGTGATTGAGGTGCAGTCACAGTGAAGGCCACTGATACGTGTGAGAGTGATGCCGTTTTATCCCTACTCTGCATAGGAGTCTACAAGTAGGTGATAGACAGCTTATGGAGCGTCTGTCACAGAGTCTCCATCAGAGCTTCAGGCAGAGCCTAGTGCTCCTGTTTCTTTCTCATGTGGCTCAACACGAAACCTCCTTGCTTGTGAGTGAAGGTAATAGCGACCTTCCGTGGGGCCCAGTCTCTGTTCCCTGTGTTCCCTGTGCTGTGTTTGTTAAGGGAGCTTGCATTTTCTTGGGGAACAAACAATGCCTGACTGTAGGTGTGTTCTGTACTCCTATCTGTGCCTTATCTGCCTCTGAAAAGGCAAACATGAACATTCAGATATTTATTTGCCTGCATGCTTTTAAGATATCACAACCTTGAAAGTACAGTGTCTGAGCTTTTTGCTTTTGAACTGACAACCTCAGTGCTAACAAATGGTGCTTTTCAAATGTGAAGCGAATCCCGCCTTTTTCTATCCTCCTCCCACTCACTTCTCTTTGCCCTGTGCCCCAGCTCCACCCATTTTTTCCTGCTCTGGGGTTTCAGCTGTATTTAATAAGGTCTGGATAGAGATGGAGACCAGAAGAGTCAAGAGCTGAAATGGATAGAACTGCTTGACCACTGGAGGCTGGTGGCACAGGATGTGGGAATGCAACATGGAGAGCTCAGTTCCAACCGCAAAAGACACTGTGAGGACAGACCATCAAAAGTGTCAGCTCTCACAGGAAACGTTTTGCATCAAAACACCACTCTTCAGAACAAAGGGAGAATTTCTTTACTTCCCGTCCTTTGTGACTTCAGTGCAGCTACTCCTAGTGGATACAATTCAGGCTGGTGTCTCAGCAGAGCGGAAATGTTACAGAAGTGTTGCGCTGAATGCTTAAATAATCAACTTGCAACCAAGAGCATTTGCAGGAGTGCACACTGTGATACACATTATATGCCACTTCTTGCTGGTGGGACAGTACCCTGCAATCACACCCCACAGATGGGCTCACATAACGTTTGCTGAGTCTAAAACTTTTTCTGTATGTAAAAAATGACTAAAACACCATTTTCAGCATCATACGCCAGATGCTAGCCTGTCTGAATGGCTGAATTCTTGCCTTTTTACAACATGTTGCAAAATTGATTCTGACTGAAGCGCAGGATTTATGGCAATTTAGGAGAAGAGTGAAGACTGTGTCTCATGCAGCTCCCACCCAAGTCAGCATTCTGAGGACACCCCAGTTGGGCAGTGCAGTCCATTCAGATCAGGCTTGTGTAACTGGGGTTTCATTGAGAAGCATGTAGCTGTCTGAACCATGCACTGAGAACCAGATTCTGCTCTGATTTGGGGTTTTTGCTGCAACCATCTGGCAGGGGCCTTCAAATCATAATGGTCACTGAAATTCTGGAGGAAACATCAGAAGTTAAAATGACTTTCTTATTGGAGGTGTAACACTACTGATTCATTCGTTCACAGCTGCCCTGACATTTTATCAACAGCAGAAGGGAGCTGCACAACTCCGGATCAACAAAGTAAACACTGAATAACAAACAAGTTGGCCATGCCACTGCTTCCATATACTTCGATCTTGGTAACAGAGATCTCCGGTGGTGTCTCTCCGTGAGGATGTTTCCAGAGTCTCTGTAGGGTGAGGATTTCGCAGCTGGGGTTAGAGGAGAGAAGAGGATGCCCTAGGAGGAGAAATAAGGGCATCTCTGAAGAAGCTGGCTGAGCAGCACAGGAGCTGCGAGAACATTTAACTTGACTTCTTGTTTCTGAAGAAAGGTCAGCAGCAGCTATTGTGGTGTGGTGGTGATTTATTCAGCCCAGCTGCTGGTGGAGGTTTGGACTAAGCTGTAGGGCTTCCTCCTGCCTTTTGACAGTGACTCTGTTGTTAAACATACAGGAGACGCCTCGAGGGGGTCAGGCAGGGAAACATGCCTAAGTTGAAATCCAGCAGCTGAAACAGTGTCAGTGCTGGTGGAGCACCAAGCAGAGACTGGATGGCAGTGTTGTGGCTGCACACTGCAGCCTTCAGCATCCCCTCGGGCATTTCTTGGCCCTGAAGTTCAGCTCGAAACGTAGGTCGATCACCAAACATACAACTGGTTGGTTTGTTTCTGTGTTATTGTGGGCTGTGTGGAGAACTTAGTTTATTGGTAAATCAGAGAGAACTGGTAAATTATACTACATACTAGAATTCATTAGGCATTCAGGCTCCAAACAGAGCAGTTGGGCTTAAAAACCACAAGACAGCTCTTCTGGGTGCACTTCTGTCTGCTTGATCTCAAACATCAGTGAGGGGGTGTGCTGCACACACGTGTCAAGCTTTTGAAAGCAGCCAGCACTGTGTTTTTGGTTGGGCAGCTGCTGGGACGTGCTGCGTGTGGTGGAAGCCCAGCCTCTGCTCTGCGCAAGCGTGGCACCTGCCCGGGGCCTGTCAAACTCCTGATCTTCAGCAGCACGGACATTGCTCCTGTCACTCAACTCCAAAAAGGCCCATGTAGGTCATTCCTAAACTGTGTGGCACTGGTAGGCTGCCAGGCGCTGTGCAACAGATGAGCTTGTCAGAGAGGTGCAGGGTGGACATGCTGAGTAGAAACAGATTGGCTAATTCTTTTTAAATTTCCATTTATTCAAGATGCTCCTGCCCCAGTCTGTGCCTTTAGAAGTGTGACGCTCATCGGTGCGGGGCACGTCCTGCTGCAAGACAGGCAGTATCATCACGCAGCCAAGATGGTGGCATTTAACTGGAAGGTGAGGATGTTTCACATTCATAAAGGAGGGAATTTCTGCTTTTTCAAGCAGATGCATGTAAGATGTGGTTGGGTGGGTCCTGTGTTTAAAGATGGTTTCCTTGCCTAGGTGAAGGTTGTTTAACCACCACACTCTCTGCACCTCAGGGACAGAGGACTCGTCGTTGTTTTTTCTTGCCATATGTACTTGCACCTTGTTCGCTGGCCCCAGTACTTGCTGTTGGGGCCTCACACTTCAGACCTGAGCACAGCCACTGGTAGGCAGGCTCTGCTCTGCTTGCCTCTGCTCCTCCTGACTTTCCTTTTTCTGGGCTTTTCTCAGGCTGGTTGTTCAGCTCTTTGTTACTGGAGGATGCTTTCTCCACTATGTCTTTTAGGGTATTGGGGCCATAAACACTCAGCAGGGTTTGTGTATAAGGCACAGAAGTGTTTGAGCAAGTACTTCCTGCATTAACAATTTTAACATGTTAAATCAAACCATTTATCAAGAAAGCAGTGCTAACCCCGAGCCTTGGCTTTACCTTTCTGGTGTTGCAAAGCTGTGATTTAAAGAGGTTGCAACTTTTAATATGTGGGGAGATTAACAGAGCATGGTGATTTTTTTCAGAATTAGAGTGGAGTGGCCTGAGGTCAAAGGTAATATGCATCTTGTAGAGATCAGTGTTATAAAAGACCCCACTTGTGCCTCTGATTCGTGGACTTTAAGGGGACATGCTAACGGTGGATACCAGGCTTTTTCTAAGTTCAGTAGTTTGACAATGGGCAAACAGCTTTATGAAATGCTGGAAGGCCTGCCAAGGGCGCAGGGGGGCCACTGGGAAGCTTGCTGAGGGGAAGCTGGCATTACGAACCTGCTGTGCACCCCTTAAAGACCAGACCAATCCTGCTGGCAAGGCGGCCTTTTGAAACAGTGGCCTGGGAAGTGCATGTGCCTTCAACATCCTTCTGGAATTGACATCTTTCACTGAGTGCTGGTGCCGTTCTCATTGTATTTGTAGTCTGAGTTCACAGTGTTGGCCATCTGCACTTTATTTTCCACTCCATGTGCACTTACAGTAGCATACTTTTATAACATTAAAATATGTTGTGCAATATCAGTGGTTCCAGGCATTGAAAACTCCTGAAACTGAATCATTGGTCTTTTACTTTTCTTCCAGTTTAAAGGCATTTATCTACACCTTGCAGATCTGGGGAAGTTAATTTCAAAAATACCATGGATTAGAATTTCTAGGAACACAAAAGTGTTTAGGGGGATCACATCTGATATCTGATATGCATGGATCCTTGGCTCATGTGAGAATTGTTCAAAGTTTCTCTTTTACAATTATCCTAAGATACTCAATTCTTCCCCCTTTTCAGCTCCAGATCATGGGAGTATTCCATTTGCTGTTAAACAAGCAAAAGCCACAAAGACCTGTTCAAAGGGGCTTCATATACAAACTTGAATGAACTTCGTTTTGTCCTTTCCCCTATATAGTGATCTGCCTGGCTTAAAGTTTCCTTCGAGAAAAAAAAAGCATGAACAGAGGAGCATTACCATTGCTCCGAATAATGCTGTTGTTGCAAGGAAGCTGTATAGCATCCCTGTAGATTAATTTTTAATTGTCCAAGTGTTCCAGTAACTGCTTAAATATATTATTTTGCATTTCAGGCTTTGGAGAATTTCCCATTGCTGATGTACATTTTGGCAGCTAAAACATTGATTCTTTGCTTAGCATTTGCTGGAGTAAAAATGTACCAGAGCAAAAAAATTGAAGAAAAACTGAAGAAGGAACGTGAAGAGAAATTGAAAACACAAGTGGAGAAGAAGGATGATTGAAGAGTCTCTCAGGTATAGAATTTATTTGACATACTGGTGTTCGATAATGGCATTGACATATTAATCCCATTATGTTTTGATTTGGGTGCAGTTTGAACTATCACCATTATCTGAGTTCTTGTAATATTTGTATCCTGTGATGTTTCAGTGTATTTGCACACCCATATCATCCCTATTCTTTGCAGGAATTGCAGTTACCACCAGGAAACTTGGCAGCCATGGGTCATGATTTAGGAGGTCTTAGCACAGTATTCCTTCTCTGCTCTTAATCTACCTGAATTTTTACACCCAACCAATTGCACAGGAAGTCCTGATGTGTAAAGAGATGGTTAAATTGGGAAAAAAATGCATGAGAGGCATGCCAGACAGGATGACACAATAAGACCTCTTGGCCTTGGGTCACACGATAGGAAGACTGAAAAGAATCAGCCATTCCATGTTAGTTAAATACATGACAAGTTATAGATGGTTTAGCTGGAAGCACCAAATCTTATGCCTTGGAACTTCCCAAGGTAACAGATATGCTACAGGTTATGCTATGTAACATCCACCATATTCTACTGAGAAAAATGGACATCTTTCTGCATAAAAGAACAAAATGAACTTTACAAAATTTGTTAAAGTTTTGGGTTTTCACTCCCCTTGTGCTGAATTCCTTCCCTTTTTTCAGAGTTTAAGCAATCATTGCTTTATTAGATCAAGTCCATTAGCAAAGTGAGTACAGCCTAGTGCTAGGATTATATTCCCTGACTTGTTTGGTATGTGATTTTTGTATCTGTTCGTTTCACATCTCTCTGTTCTGCAGCAAAATGGGAATTCTATTCCTGCCTGCCCTTTGTAAGCTCAGTGGGAGTTTGATGTAATGTTACTCTTTAATAAACGAAAAAACTTACTTTCCCCTTTTGAGGTCATCACCTCACATACGAAGAGAGTTTCAGTTTTTAGAAATGTTTACTAGCTTTGATTTCAGACCTGTCACTTTTATTTTGTGCAACAAGGATTGGAAATTCTGACTAGGAATGGGGCCCTCGAAATAACCATGGGAACAAAGTGGTTCATTCACATAGTAAAACCAACAAAACAAAGGTGTTTTTCAGTCTCCTGTTTACATCACTGAGGAATTCTCTCTGGGAAGACTTGTGCCATTTTAAACTTTTATTTTAAATTGGTTTTGCTAGCCACTGGAAAATGCTGTGAGAACACTTCTTCCTGGTTTTGCAGAATAAGTAAGAGTAAGTTATATGAAGTTTTATTGCTAAACAAATGAGAGATGGGCTGCCCTGTGAGTGGACAAGCCTGCTACTTGTAATGAGGAGACCATACCGTGCTGTGTGTGCAGTGCTGAGCCCCGGGGAGTTCTGTTTGGCAGAGTCCACAGCCCAGGGCATTGCTGCACCAGGGCAACGAGCTCATCGAGCTCATCTCACAAGGCCTTTGTGTCCAGCATGTGACGCTGACCTTGTTGAACGACTGGCATTAAAGCATCTCTGGTTTTGTGGAAAATACCCTACTTGCCCAGTCACCTAGTGTTGTTCACCAGAGGCCCAGTTCCTTCCTAAATTCTGCCATCTCTCAGGCTGTCAGCCATGTCTTTCTGTAATGGAATTGTGAGAAGGGGTGAATTCTCCTACCCTAAAAATGTTCTCCTGTGTCAGCACTGCATTGCAGCGTGCCACATGGGCAGGCAGATTTAGCCCATGTGCTGCCAGCATATCATGCCTGCTGTTCTCACTGCTGTTTCCCCACCCTGCAGATTTTCTGACACTTGGCAGCTTGCATTGGATTCCTTTCCTGGGAGAACGAAGCCTTCCTGTAGATGAAGGATGTGTCAAAGGAATAAAACCCTCAAGAGTAACATTCACTTAAACTGTATCTCAAATTTTTATACGTACAGCAAAATATCTAAGCCTCTATGCAATAAAAAATCCTTTGTAAAAAAAAATGTAATGGCCTTGGTTGCTGCTTACTCAGATGTTACAGTCAGAGCTGCAGGGGAGGCAGTTTTTAAAGATTAGCTGCAAGAAGGTGGCTGGTTTTAAAGGGAAAAACACTCTGAATCCATCATGGGTGTGTATAAGGTTCATGGACAGACAGAAGAAAATGGGGAGGGCTCTGTGCAGCTTCTTCAGAGCAACTGCTTCCTGCAAGGGCGTACATCTGAGACTTGTGAGCCCTTTGTTGAATCCAGATGAAGAAAGAAAGGAGCTCTTCTGGGCAGGTCTTTCTCAAACCATTTTCTGCACCTAGGACTTCCTTTAATGCATATCACAGTGAGGATGTTTCATGCTAGGAGGTTTATTATATTGCTGTGCACAGTATCTGAGAACTGTACATGGCTCTGTTTACTACTCAGCCTACGAAGCAGAGTAGGTTTTCATTACCCTTGCTTGCTGTTCCTGCATGTGCAATAACACCAAATCCTGGAGGATAAGCTAACTTGGTCATGGTAGGTCAATCAACAGAATAGATTTTTTTCACAGAAATAAACGCTTAGGCATGTGTAGCAGTGCCAAAAGGTACGTTTGCCTTCACGTTTCCCTCATAAAGCACTTCCTAGATCCTTGTAACTTCTGGCAGTTAAGGTGAAGCTGAGATCGGACAGTGGGGTGGGGGGTGTTGGAGGGGTGGGGGGGATTAGGAGAGAGGTGGAGGGCCTTTGGAGAAGCCTTGGGAGTCCAACAGGATGTGGGAGGCCTCTGGGATGGCTCGCTCCTGCCCTCTCCCTGCAGCTGCGGGCTGAGGTGCCTGCTGTGGTCCCACCAGCACAGCTGCTGCAGAGCCCGTCTCGCAGGCGCTACCTGACGTAAGCTTGTGTGCAGCTGATACGGCTGATGCTCAGAGAGCTCTCGCTCTGGTGGAGTTACTCACCGAGACCTGCAGTGATTTTTAAAATCTTGCTGTTCATGCGGTCACCTTGGTGACTGAGGAATACAAGTACTGCAGAAACCCATTCCCGGGATAGAGCCATATTCTTGCTACGGCAGCCTCAGGACTGCCAGGCTAGGGAATTCTCGGTGCCATTGTAAAACAGCAGTTTCTCTCTACAGTCTCAGCAGTCATCTGCAAAGGTGGAACTGAATGGTTATTTAATTAAGTGGCTCTGTGGTGTTCAGCAAGAACAGGCTCTGCTAACCACCTCCATTAAACAGCTATAGAGGGAAACGCACCAAGGTACTTTAGCTAAGCCACACGCCCAAGCCTTAACAGGAAAGTGTCAGGCCTGTGTAGTGTCCACCAGTTTCAAAAGTAAGCAGTGTCTTTGCTCTGTGCAGTCACCAGTTGCCTTTGAATATTGGCCCCACTCTAGAATTTTTTAGACTCTCAACCAAGAGTAGATTTTTTTTAGACCAATAGTAATAATGACCTTTTTTTTGTTTGTTTTTTTTTAGACTGAAAGCAGAGGTACTCTCTACCTTAATACAGTTGGTCTGTAAACAGAATCAGAGGTACGCAATCTGACTTCAAAGCAAGTAATTTAGCATCAAAGCAATTGGGCACCAGATGGGCACCATTTAGCACCCAAAGCAATCAAGACTGGCAATCACACTGCCAAACATGTGCAAGAAGGGAATTAACACAAGGAGCCTCTTTTTTGTTCCTGGCTTGCATGGGAGAGAAAGCAGCTGTGAGAAGTCTCCTCAGAAGTCCTCCACTTCACCCCCTTTTTGCCTCTACAGCCAAACCAGAAAACCTTTGTACGTGTAAGACTGCAAGTCTGGTCCAAACTGGCTGCTTTCTTCCTTAACTTTAGAGTAGTGCTACGGCATAGATAACCCCTTAAGTTTGTGATTATATCCCCCCCCCTCGCCAGCCACAGGCTGATATCCTATAGTGACTTTGGAGTAGTGCTACAGCATAGATAACCCCTTAAGTTTGTGATTTCCAAAATAAGAAGAGATCTTATCCATCCCCAAAGCTGAACCAATCTCTGTTCTCTGACATACCAGGGTAGAGTTTTGATCTATGCTATTACCGCATGGGTTAGCAGGTATTTTTTATCCCTGGGCATCCTATGTGCCACAGTTGCAGCCTTGTACTAGAAAATATGCTGACACTGGGGGGAGACAGCAGCTCAGATTTGTTTCAGTTTCTTGTTAGAAACCAGCTGGGGACCTCGGAGTCTGTTTTTTTACTGAAAGAAGAGTTGCTTATACGATTAGTCCTGGCAAGTTTAAAAGAGGAATAGAGAATTCAATTTGATCGAGTTTCTGCCAGTGAGAGTAGGCAGCAAGGATAGAACCTTAACATGCTCAGTGCGTATGAGTGTGCAGCTTGTTAGATGACGGGGGATCTACGCAGAATCCTCTTGTAGATGTTCCCATCCCAGAAAGCAAGCCAGGTCACACTCTTCTGGTGTCTACAGAACTACAGAGCCTTTCCTTCTCACCTGTTGCATAAAATCACTCTTTTCAAAAAGAAGATTCATGTTGTATAGATGGGCAGCTTAATCTTACTCAGTGTCTCACTTGCACAGGTCTTACACTGTTGGATGTTGTCATTGTCACCAGTGCCAAGTGTTGAAGGCTGAAGAAATGGTTACTGGTTTTGACACTTCTAGTGTTTGTACCTTTAAGCTTTCTTTTACTTATATAAAGGCCATTTGTTTTTAAACGAAAGCCAAAATCCTTGTGTAGTAATAAAGGAAGGAGCCATTGGGATTTCAAGGGAAAATAATCTCTCACAGGTTCTGAGACAATTTAAGTGGCTGTTGGAATAGGACTCTTCCAGCTCGAAGGAGGTCAGTGGCTGTGGGATACCTATGGTCCTTAAAGTGAAAAATAAGTGAAGGAGCATTATACGGGACTGTTTTCTCATTATTCATTTTCGACTTTGGCTGAAATGAACTCAGCTTGGTTTTAGTATCACTGAACGCTTTCAGTCTGAAGGCCACGAGGCTTTTACCAGAAACTCAACAGCACTGGTGCTGGAGGAAGGCAGAGCTCCCTGAGCAGCGCCCCAGAGCAGGAGAGAGTGCTCTCCAGCCATTTTGCTGCAAGTCAGGGAGCTAAGTATTTTTCAGCTCTTCCAAGAGCCTCACATGCAAACAACTATTTCCAACATTTCCTTCCTCAGTTTTCCTCTTGGGGCTCAGCAATTCCAGCTGTTTTTTCCTGCTCTTCTCAGTAAAGGTCCTGCAAATGTTCTGTCTGGGGGTAGAGTCCTTCACAGTTCTCCTTGATCCCAGTTCTAACTTGTGACACTCAGTCAGCATCTCTGCCTACCTGGAGACTGTCAACCCCTGGCCTCAGCTCTGGCCAAAGAGGAGCACTGCGGAACATTCTCAAAGCCCCCTTTCCAGCTGTGTCATTGGAGAAACCAGTAGAATAAGCTGAAACAAACCTCACTTGTTTCAGCCTTCACCAGTTCTTTACAGTCTGAAACATTTCTTCCAAAGTTGCGTTAGCCTGTTGCATCCTCTCCCTATTTATTAACTATGTGTTAACCTCAGCCTTCAAGTCAAGTTTAGTGAGAGGCTGATAGACCTTAAATGAAGGAGTTGACTACCCTGTGACAGTCTTGTGTCTGACATGCTCCCGATCATGTGGAAAACAAACAAATGTACAACCCACGTGAGTATGTGAAGAGAGATCAGGTAAAATTTCTAAAACCTGAGTTGATGTTTCCGCCCCGGACATGTGCCAAAAGCCATTTTCAGATAGGCGGCCAGTAAGTGACTACCTGGTCTGGGGACTTGGAGGGGGCTGGATGTTTACGCACAACCCACATCACGCCACAGTGTGGCTTTGGTTTTTGAAGCTGGTTTGTCTTGGCTACTGGAGCAATCCTAGCATATCATCTAGTCTTAGCTGGACCTTGGTCGGCATATGTGTGTACCAATCTCAGGGATAATCAGAGCACCATCTGGCCCCTCTCCAGCTGATAACAGAAATAGCTGGTAGTTACCAGAACACTTATCCCCATAGCAATGGACTCCTCATATTTTCCTATAGAGAAAAAGTTTGTTTGGGCAAAAAGAAGTGATTAAGCATGTATTCATGTGTATCTCCATATGGCATTGATTTATCCCACGTTGAATTTGATGAGAGAGCTATTGAATATGTCTGTGTGTACCAGCATCAAAGGCTACTTCACCACGAGACTGTTTCCAGTCTATCCAAAGGCTCTTGAGATGGCTGTCACAGAGGAGAGAATGTATATAGCTGCTTCCTGCTGATCACTAGAAACACAGCATGGGTGACTATCCTTTCTTACTAGTCTCTTTTTTCCCTTGGACTTCCTCATATTGGTTGGTTTTGTTCTCCAGTGCCTCAGATTCTGATGGTGTGGCACTTTCCCAGTCCTATGGCCCTTTTGATTTGCTGTGACTCATATTCCTCTGGCCTAAACTCAGGCTAATTTCCTGGCTTAGTGTTTCTCATCAATTTGAGGAGGTTTAGAGCTAGCCAACAAGAAATGCCAGATGCTGACAGTTAAGTGCAGTTTGAGTCATATAAATGGGGCCTTACATGTATTTGTTTTCTAAAATACTTTTCTTATTTTGCATTTGTTGCATAGAATATTGTTCCTGTGCCCCTCCTTCTTTCCTCTGTGCGTTTCTCTCCATATCTCCTCCACATGGTCACTGCAGAAGGAAATGTCAAGAAACAAGTTCACAGAGACAGAAGCTGGGCTTTGGGCAATGGTGGTTGCCTTTCCACTACCTGGCCAGCCTTCTCCCAGTTCTCAGGCATGACACAGAATGGTCCCCACTCCGCCTGCTCAGTCACAGAGCTCACACCTTGTGTCCCGTCATTACATCCCTGGCTTTTACCCTGGGATTGCAGCATGCTATTAGACGGAGGACTTGAAAATAGGGGAAAAAAATGTTGAGCCAGTCATTACAGGCCTGCTTCATGTGCTGGAGGAAAAGAGATGTTTTTTTCCATGAAGATGAGGCTTGGGAAAGCATTTAGATTTAATTAGTCAATGAGACATCATGAAAATTCAGGTGATTTGCATTCCAGCTAGCTTCGAGCAGAGGGACATCTGACAAGCTTCTTCATCAACATATGCATTTGCATCTGCCTCTCCTTTTTATGCAAAGATACTTTAATCATTTTATTCTAGTGGCACATTTCAGTCACAGAGTCGTGAGTGGGAGCAAAGAGATTTGTTTTTACATCCTTCAATGGTCAAGTGTACTGAGCCTCACTACAAGAGCTATTGCTAGCAAACCTAATAAAATAATAGGTATTTAAAAGCCTACCAAGAAGATATTAGACTCATGTGTGCTATTTCAAGTGCTCTTGAATAAGGTGCCTGCTATTTGGTAACATCCTCCTAGCTTGTTTAGTCATATGTTAAAGGAATTGCTTGTCATCCTAAATTACTAGTTGAGTCAGAACTGTATGAGCCATAATATTTTTCTTCAGTACAAAGGGTTACAACGTTTTGTAGAAAACATGAGTTATAATTACCCTTATGCAGCAGCAAAGGGGAGGGAGGAAGAAAGAAGAGGACTCATCTCAGAGGATTTTATATAAAATACCAAAGTTCATTTGATTTCAGACTCGGTTCTTTTTCCTGCCCATGGGTTTCCATACACATTAAATAGGACTGGGTAGAAAAGTTTTGACAGCCCTCAGCCTCCCAGTTGGAGGCTGGGAAGAGTGAAGGTGTTTATCATGGCTTTCCCAGCCCTTTACAAGAAAGGGACGTCTCCCTCGCTCTCTGGGAGACGCGGCACCAAACACTTCCTCTTTCCTCATGCTTGTTTCCGTGAAACCCTTCATGGAGACTTCACCCTCGTTTTAGCAAAGAATACAGAACAGGAAAGATTGATAAATTCCTGTGACACAAATACTTCCTTGTTGCTAAAATGGATGGAAAGCAGGTGATTCTGTGCCTGGTCCCATGGATTCCACTGTGAATTACAGATGGCAGAAGACACACCCTACCAGTGAAGAAGTGTTGCAGTCCAGCCCTAAACCTGCATCTGCGTAAGCCATGGCAGCAGAGACTGGTAAGGCTGAGCTGCAGTGAGGCAGCAGTCCAGGACTCTGCTCCATTCAGGTTTGGTCTCGTTCTTCTTCACGTGAATCCAGAACACAGCAATGAAGTCATGCGGTTTGTGCTGATTTGATTATAGTGCACTGTTACTTCTCCCCAGTAGTATAGTGCAGTGTCATCGGGTGAAGGTAAACAGTCATTGGGAAAATGGGATGTGCATCATTTGTTTCTTAAGAAAACCAAGCTACTATGCAATTACTGCCTACCCTTGTGGTAAAGAGACAGCAGACCTATTTCTTTCCTCATGCTTGATTTCACACCACTTCATATTCATCGATATTTAGTGGAGCAATTGCTGCTTCAAGCCAATGTGAAATTATGTTCAGGGCCCTGATACCAGGACAATAAAAACATTCCTGCCCCTCTTCAGTCTCCCCTTTTTCCCCCACTGTTTCTTCCTTGCATTTGAAGCACCTAATTTTCCAGTCTCTGCTACATCCATATTTGTAGAAAATGAGCAGATTTTTGCTGATGATTATGAAGCTGAGAAAAGATAGTTATTTGTATATTCACAGCTCTAGAAAATCACATGCATGGATTCTTCTGAAGGTAGGTAGATGAGACTCCCTTTTTTAGCTGTCTCTCTGCCACACCAAATTACAATGCTCATTTAGATGGTCTCCACACTCAGGAGAAAAACTGCACAGATCTGCCTCAGTGTATTGAGATGTTTTAGTGAACCTGCAAATTGTCTCATAACTTATTTATGGTTTTATGGTCTTAGTTCTCTAGGAAGTACACAATAAACATATACCCAGTAATGAGCAACACAGAGAATGTAAATTGGGAGCCACTCTCAAAAACCCAGGAAAATGTTCAGTGAACTTGAAAAAACTGCTGTTGAGATATAGTACTTTGCATCACTCATAAATAATCTTTTGAACTCAATTCCGTGAAAAATCATTATATCTCAGTAATCAATGTCATGGTTAAAGAAAATCTCCACTTATGAGTGCTGTATTTTATCCTGAGACACTGAACTCTTCATGCTTTAAAGCCTGAACCAACTACTAATTGTTAGGTCTCAGAAAGGAACTTCCCGTTTAGAAAGATTCCTTTTACCTGTCACTGAAATGTTTATTGTAGACCACTGTTGGAAGCAAGGTACTCAATATAATGAACTACTGAGCTGATATCAGATTTTAATGTGAATATGATGGGAAAGTTGCATTAAATTCTTCAGACTTCTTTAAGCTGTGGACTCTGGTGTGAGTCACGGTCTAGCATATTCGTTGCTCAAGAGCAGATCTCCCACTGGGGTCAAAGACAGGCTTGACCTACAGAATTCCTTTTGCAGCCCAGTCTTTCTTGAAATTGAGGGCATTTACATCTGAGGCATGGTCTCATGACTCCTATAATGGAGGAATTTGTGCAGAAGGCTGGCTAATCTGGATCTTAGGTACACTTTGGCCCATTTTTGTGTTAAGGCAAATTAACCGTCCCTTCCCAGTGCAAGTATTGCGCATATGAACCTAGTCATGGAATACACCTGAAGTGAAACATTTGGATTTAAAGTTATCTCTTTTATCAATGCTATTAACCTGTGGGTTTTTTTGGTTTACACCATTTGAAGGAAAGGGTTCGGCAGGGCTGAAGCAGGGTAACTCATTCAACACCAATCAAATCACATTTGAAGCCTGACTTGCAGGAAGAACTATTTAAGAAGGTGTGTCAAGGTAGTAGTCCTCCGATCTCTTCACTCTGTTAATCGCTACCTTCCATTTGTTTGGGCTCATCTTCTCTATTCCTTTAACAAATGAGTCACTGAAAAGGATATCCCTAGAGGATTGGGTCCTCTCAATAGACCTCAGGGCAAAGTCTTTCCTGTTTATAATAAACTGTTTCAAAGAAAACCAGGCAATGTCCATAGGGTAGAGATGCCTAAGAAAAAGGCACAAGGAGCTCATGGCTATTTGCTCTAGCAACTTTAGGGCAACACTCAATGCTGGACATGTAGACTTCTGGTGGAACGGCAGAGTTCCCGTCTCTGGCTCCTTGCCACCTTTTTCTCCAATACATATCAGCTGCATTTTTATCCCTCATCACAATTATGCACTTCCCACAGGACATGGTCAGAGATTCACACAACTCCTGAAAGATACCATTTTGCTACTGGATGGGCAGATCACTTCTTAATAGCAGTTTTCTATTGCCCTTGGTTGTTGCCAGCATGAACAAGCATCCATACCAGCCAGCACGGTCTGGCCTCCTCGGATATTATTTCTCCTGTTTTAAGACTTTCTGGAATATCTGTTTCCCCTACAAAAATGGTGTTGAAACCATTAAGCTGCAGTATCCTCAGAGCTCTTAAATACTGCAGGCACTGCCTCTTTGAAGCAGCATCAAAGCAGCCCCTATGAATTACGTGCCTGAGGAGCAGATTTGCGAAGCGCTGCATGTTGATGTCTCAGGGCTCATGAAGGATGCTTGCAGAGTTCACAATGCACCTGTTGCCCTGGTGTCACCCAACCAGAACAGCATCAGCAGGGGCTTCAGGTGGCTGATCCAAAGGCATCTTGGAAAACAGTGGTCCCATCAGGATGGGAAGGCTGCAGCTGTGCAGCTAGCGGCTTCTGGCATTGGGGCGTTGCTCATCTTGAACATCGTGGTTCCTTCTCTCACAGCACTGGGTGAGTGCTTGGGCTCTGTGTACATCTGTGGGCCAGCCAGGCACCGCCAAAAGGGGTCCAGGGGGATGGACATGTGGAGGAAAGAGCTGCCCAAAGTCAGCATGGAGAGTGAGCCAGTGCCTGAGCTTTGAGACCAGTGGTAGAAACCACTCCCTCTTTCCCTGCCGAGCATGTTGCCTGATGGAAGATGTGGCCTTGAAATCCTCCCAAGTGGAGGAGGGGTCTTGAACCCTGGTTGTCTTGTTATGGGGGGAAGGAGGACCTCTGGACCCCCACAGAGCACAGCACAGCAGCCTGTGCAAGGTCCATCATGCTAAACCTGCCCAGTTCCAGGCCTTGGAGGGGAAAGAAATAAGTGATGCCTCAGACATCGCTTTGAGGTGAGGCATTTTTAGGAGTAATTTGCTTTCTAGAGTCCTCTTAGGTTCCCACTTTGTTCAACCACTCCTCCGTTTTGTGCTGGCCCTACTGACAAACCCCTGAGGGATCTGCATTGAGCCCAACACCAACACCATCACCCCCTCCAAGGGTGAGCATCACCTTAAGAGAAACAGAAGGGATTATGGGGGAAAAAGAAAATTTCTCGTGTGGTCTTATATGAACATACAGGCTGAAATGAAGGTCAGAGCAGAAGGCTGGACAGGTACGACCCTGCTGTCATGACAAGTAAAACAGGGGCACAGGAACATGTGGCAAAATAGGGATGCAGCTGGCCCAGGGAGATTGAAACAGCCAGGGGAAGATGTGCGTGTGTGCGCATGTGCATGTGTGTGTGTGCATATGTGTGCGCATGTGCATGTGTGCACAGGCAAACCAACAGCAGCAAGTGTTCAGCTGGGGAAAGCTGTGGAGCAGCAGAAAATGAAGATTATTTTGACCCATTTGGTTTTTTTAGCTGTGTCTCCTTCCTGCAGATGCACATGCAGGATGTTACTGCAGGAACAAGCTTGTTAGTACAAGACTGTTAAACTGCTCACACTTAGCTGTACCTACAAGGCTGGGAGTGAATGCTGGCAGCATCATCAGCCTGCCAGATGGAGCTGAACAGCACAAATGTGTCAGTCTCTGATGATGGCATGCATCCTTGCCCATCTCTGAAACTGAGACACCCCACGGTCTGCGTTATCCCCTCTGGATTAGTTTTCCTTCCCCCTAACACAGTGGAAAACTGTGAAGTCAAAAAATGTCTGAAAATTAATATGGCCAGCGGGGTCTAACACAGCTGTCTGGATGTTCTCCTTGCTGAGGCAGACGAATGATGGGGCACACCATGTTAGCATCATCATGTGGAGAACAGAAGTCTGAAAATTTGATATAAGAAGGGTATATCCCCAGAATGAAGCCTATATGGTTTGTTAGCCAGATGCAAAATTATGGCAGATTCAGACTGTACACACATGAAAAAAAATTCCTGAATATGCAGTACCTATTCATATGAGAATACAACATGAAATAATATTGACTCATCTCTATTACTATTTCACACTGTGGTATACCTTTCTCTTTTTGTTAGCTTTTGTCCTTAATAAATGTATAACAGGAGCATAATGGTATACTGACATGAGTAGTCCTACTGGAGTTATGAGGTGCTTATTAGTTTTGAAAAGTTCAGGTTTAGAGGCCTGATTAGTTCCTGAGGTCCCCCAAAATGCTGATTTAGAGACCTCACTGTTCAAGAACTGGATGTAAAGTGTCGAAACAACTATCAAGAGGTGCCTGTGACAAGCATCCCACCCAAGATACCCACTGGAACTGCAAATCATATTTCCTGTTAGCTAAATTGAAGGTGGTTTTTCCTTGTCTGCTCTCCAGAAAGGATTTACTTAATTGTGCATGAGATGGAAGTGATAGACACAAAAAGAGCATGTTGCTTTTAGCACTCTCGCTTTCAAGTTACCTTCTGATTGTGAATGGATGCCAGTAGGAAACAAGGCAGGGGAACAACATCCAGGCAGTGTCCCTGAGTACAGAAGTGAGGTAGGGCTTCCCCTCTCCTTCCCCATTCCCTCCTGCCTCTCCAGGCTTGTCCCTGAGGCCTCCTGGCTGTGCCAGGCTAAGGATGGCTCTAACACTGCCTGTCTTGTCCTTCTCAGACCTGCCCCTGTCACTAGTGGTGAGCAGCAGCTCTGTGCTGCCATCCCCCACGAGCTGCTCACAGGCTGCAAGCTGTGGTGCCCAGTCCATTTGTGTGGTCTCAGACTGCTCCATGAGGCAACACAAAGCACAGCAGCAGCAGTCAGGAGATGCGCTTCAAAAGCGCAGTCCTCTTCTGAACTGGCCCACCCATGTAGGTACCACTGGGGCTGCTCAGGAAAATCAGGCTTGATGTTCATCAGTTTGGACCCCCTATAGCGAACAGACCTGAAACCGTTGCTCTATCACTCCAGGCTTTTGTGGTTTTGCAACATCAAGGCAAATGCAGAGTGACAAAGACAGCCTGGTTCCTTAGGCTGAGCACTTGTCTGTGCTTTCATGTGCCGATGAAGGGACTTTGCAAGGTGGATGAAGGAGGTGCAAACCAGCCTTTCTGCTTCTGAGGCCTTAGGCACAGGCGAGGTCTGTGTTACTGTATTGTGGCGCTATCCCAGAAGGACATGGTGATGCTATTATGCTGTCAGGTAGCATCACTGTGCCTGCGTCTCTGGATGGCCCTGTCTCCTTAAACCCCCATGAATTGGTCTGAGACTAACTGGTTACGAAATTACCAATGGTGATGCAGCTGATATGTAGAGAGATGGGAGGGATGGACTGCTTTCATAGCCTTTTCAGAATAACTACTTGAGAAGTGTATTCTCTTCTATCCCATACATATAGGGCATAAACTCCCCTGTTAACCTGCTTTAAAAACTATTATTCATGGTCCCAGCATCTCAACATCGTTTAAAAAACTTGAGCAGCAGACATAAGGCAGTGGACTGAGATGCAAAAGTATGTATTTTATTTCCTGTGCTACCATTAGGCTGCTGTGTTACTTTTTGCTTCTTTTCCCTCCCACCACATGTCTACACAGCCAGTGAGCACGCTGGGGCAGGGACCTTTCCAAACTTTGTCATTTTAGACTTCTGAGATTCCCTATCAAGGCCACACAGTGCAAAATTTCTGGGCATAGGCCCTGCCCCACAAGTGCGCTTGGGATCTGGGAGAAGGCACTTTCGATTGCTCTCTTACCCTTCAGTCGTTGCACCAGAGTCTCCTGCTCTCGCCCTGCTGACCTACCAGCAAGACCTGCCCCTGGCAGTAAGGCAGTGCCCTGAAGGGTGGGGTTTGGGCATCAGCGCTGGGACCACTTGTCTTTCTCCACCACCCCCAGCGCACTCAGCCATTGCAACCCCGCACCCCACACGCAGGGCACTGGCCGTGGGTGGTTCCTGCCCCCCAGGCTGTCTGTGGGTGTGGGGAGGTGGGCTCAGTAGCACAGAGAGCGTTTCACAGGGGTGTCCAGGCTTAGTGGCCTCCTGTTCCCCCTGGGAAGGAGGTGGGAGATCTAGCCCAGGCCTGCTGCCAGCTCCTCCATCACTGCCTGTGTACACAAGTGGGGGCTGAGCAGTGACACACACACCCCCCATGCACTTTTATGGTGCTTCACCAAATTCTATTGTACCACTTTTAGCTAAATAACAAATTTACCAATTACCATGAACAAAGTCCCTATTAATGAAGCAATTAGGATACCAATTATCAGTTACATACCAATTACTCATTTCAGTAGTAATTATGTTATTAGGTTACCAGTCACCACATTCTATACGCAAGCTAAAAATCATCACAAACCCTTTATTTTAAAATGCCAGATAAAACCGTAATGAAATAGAGAACATAATGAAATACACATAAAGAGTATGCATGATGTTGGGCAAACAGTGGATGCTTTTACTGCTGTATTATATTACATGTAGCAGATAAAATTAAGTTGCTAATTTTGAAATTTTACATTTTATTTTTATCTAAAATTTTTGTAAGTTTGAATTATTTCTTTTTCCAAAACCAACACTTGAAAACATTATTCTACAGGGAATTTGGTTATCTTCCAGTCTTATATGGAGTAAGAAAAAATAGGATCCTTTTTCTAACAAATACCATACCCAATTTAAATAATCTACTTTCCCTCCTAGCTGTCTGATGAAGTCCTGAACACCAGATGAAGTCCCATGCTAAGTAGTATTTCTGGTGTCAAATGAGACTTTCCAAAAGTGTGTAATTTTAGCTTTTGATCCACAATGGAACCAGTAAGAGAAGCACTCACCAAAATCAAAGATGGCCTCAGGATGGAAACAGAAAAAGGTGTAAACTTCCGAAAATAAATTAAGCCAATATGTAAGTAAGAACCCTAAACTTCTCAGAACGGAGCTAGTACAACTGCTGGCATTTTCCCCCAAAGACCACCTTGTGAAAACTGATGAAATTTGGTTGCCAGCATTAGGGGCTCTCTGCCAGCATTGAGCTTATCAGCCATTCCCTTGGTAGCATCACAGTCACAGCTTCTGCCTAACCACAGCCACTATTTCAGGTAGAAATACTCGGCCATCTATTGCCTAGACTCTGTATGAATGGGATATCTTTAGGAGTTCAAGCTTTTCATCAGATGTTGTTGAAAGCGTATGTAGACACATATGGGTGTCCCTGAGGTGGGGAAGGAAAAACATAAGGGAAAGCTTCAAGGCCAAGGGGTTGGCATATTGCTGAGGGGTGTGCCTGAGTCTGGGAAAGGGACAGAGCGATTAGCTCCATTACCTGAGTCGTAGAGGTCTGACTTTAGCTCTCAATACAGGATGTAGAGCCCCTGCTGCAGTGTGAACACAGGGAGAGGGAGGGCTCACCTCATCCCCACCCCAGACTGCCAGCAAGAGCTGCTTACCTGTAAGGGTGTGAGCAGTAATGGGCTTGTCCCCAAGGGGACACCAAAGGGGATATCAGTAGACTTCTGTCATACATCATCAGTGAATTAGTTTTCAGAAGCTTGGTTTGCAGAGAGGCAAAGAGCACTTCCCATGGCTGTGGAGTTCACCCTCCAGCCTGGTGCTTTCCTTGCATCAGAAAAGCAGCAGCCACTGCAGCAGGAGGTGAAATTTCACTGCACAGAACCTGGCATGGGTGATGGTTGTCTGAAACCTGTATCTAACACTCATGATAGAAAGAGGAATTTGACTCTGCTTCCTGACACATTTGCATGACTGGAAAAAATGATAAGCTGGGTCTACAAAGCAGGCACTGGGCAGAAATTGATCCTTTTCCAAAATGGGCAGTCATACCCGCCACCTTCTGGAAAACACCCGTGCTGGGCAGAAGGAACAAACTTGAAACTACAAATGTTTTATCTAAAACACCTCTCATTTTTCAGATCTGAATAGCTGAGCTGAAGCAATGGGAGCATGGCTACTGAGTGCAGTCAGGAGCAGTGAGCATAAACAGTGGATCCTGGCTCAAACCGCATAGTTATTAAACCAGACATGGTAATGAAGCCAAAGGCAATGGAGTCCAAAACTAACTCAACTGCCTAATTGGCCTCTGCTGGAGACAGTGTCTGGGGAATATGTACCTGTCCAAAAAAGGAGATGTCTGTGTTGGAAAGCTGAATCTCTGGAATTCAAAGAAGCAGCATGGAAAGCCAAGAGAGTGGTGTGGATTTCATCTTGGCTATCAGCTGGAATATCAGCCTTGGAATATGTCTTACAAGATCAGGCTCTGGAAACTCCCAGGATACAACCCACGTGAAGTAAATCATTTCCAGGCAGTTGGCTTGGACCAAACTGGCAAAATCCCACAATAATACTACTGTATCATGGCAGAAAAGGATACATAAAAACAAAAGAAAGAAATCATAGTATCAAAACATGAAGCTACAGATAGAGTAAAGTGCTGTTTAAGAAAAGTTAAGAAATAATGCTTCCTAGGGTACAAAATTGTGGAGAACTTTTTTCCTAACAGTAACAAAAAGCAAACATACAAAGCAACATAAAGGAGGCTCAGTGGAACCAGCAAGACCCATCCCACAGGCATACAATTTGATAGGTTTTCATAGGATTTTGCTTCAGTAACAAAATGTCTTAAAGATCTTGGAGTATCTGCACCACCAGTTTCCAACCATTTTGATTTGCAGGCTCCAGAGCTTTTTCCAGTGAATGCGTGGACCGAGTATGGCAAGCTGAAGCCCACTGCCAACGTTTGCCTCTCCACAGCTGCCCATCCTGGACTTTTGTATGCCAAGGCTCTACAGGACATGGATTGAACACCCCTTAGCCATGTGGTGGGAAAACCCCTCCTTCTTGTGTATGCTGAGGCTTGGTGGCCTGCAGAAGACACCCTAAAACTACCACAGCACCCCTCTGTTTGCTGTCTACCACTTGAGGAAGCAGCAGCAGCTGAGGGCTCAGTGGATTTTAATGATGAGGGGGTTAGCAGTAAACACTGAAAGAGTTTGTTTGGGATTATCGACTCAATGGTGGCACAACCTTCGGGGCTACAGCTGTGGCTTGTCAGCCCCAATGTTGTCCAGGCGAGCCCTGGGAGGGAACCTGAGGAGATGTCAGGATGTCTTGGCCCTCTTCATTGTCTTGGACTTTGGTAACAGGCTGACATGTAGGAAGAGAGCTGCTGAGAAATGCATGACCACTGTCAAAAACCCACTGCAGACCAAGCCTGCCAAGCGAGCTAACAAGTTCAAGTCTGAGATGTGCCTCCAGACGCTTGAAATAACCTTCCTTCCAGAAGGGCTGGGCATGGGTCAGCCTGCCTCCACCTCTGTATGACCAGCACGGCGGTGAGGGTGAACACAGAGGCTGTCGTGGCTGTTTCTGCTTGCAGGGTGTGCACCCAATGGGCTCACTGGCAGCTCCAACCCCCCAAATAAATAAATGAATAAATAATAACAGCAAGCAGGCACACCAACAGTGTTCCAGCTGGAAACGTACTGGCCCTGCTTGAAGCAACAGCATGCAAAGGCAGGCCTTCCATTCTCCCAAGAGGCAAGCCACAAAAAACACATGATAGAAACAGTCATAAAAGAGCTAGGCCAGCAAGGACATGATTTCCAGCCTCTTCTCCAACAGCCTGGGGCTGAAATAACACAGGTTGCACTCTGGTACCTTCACAGCTGCATGTGGGAAGCTTGCACAAGACCAGTCTGCATTTGTCCAGGCACAGCTCCTCATTTCTTGCTTTCATGAATGAAAAATATCCCTGTTTAGGCTCCGTATGCACAACAGAATGATAATAAAAAGAATCCGTTTTCATACATTCCTCAGGACTGTGTCTGTGCTTGGCACCTCAGATCCAGGGTTGTTTTTGCCGTCCTGCCTTTGCAGCTCCAGTAAGGCTGTGCTGTTGATGATAAAAAAAGTGTCTTTGCTCTCCTTTCCTGGAAGCTCCACCTTGCTTCTCTGATGGTTAAGCTTCCCAGAATAGAGATAGTCAATGTAGTTTTCAGGCTTGCTGGAAACAATATTGCTGAGCATCATGACAAAGAGAAGAAAGCCAAAAAACCCAACGATGATGAGGATATAAAATGAGGCCATTATCTCCTCTTGCATCTCCAAGGCTGGGTTGCTGAAATTATTGAACCGAAGGTTCTTCTTTTGTTCCACAAACATGTGGAGTAAATTCGGCAAGACTGAACTGCTGTTTGTGTGGTTGCTGAAAGCCATCTTACGCTTCCACTCTGTCTGCAAAAGCTAAGCAAAACAAAAGAACCAACTTAGCTAGTTAATGCACACCTGCCCTTTCGTGTCTTCTGGTTCAGGTCCTTCACACTGTTTCCTCTCCTCTGCTGTGTAGCTAACTGCACTCAGCTATCTAGCTGCATGTCTTGCATGCAGGGAGCCATGGTGAAAGTTGGTGGCAAGTTAGCACAAGAATTCAGAGAATCAAAAGCTGTTGCTCTCTGCATGAATGACGTGCATGTACATGCACGGGCACATACTACTCCCTTAGGCTGACTTTGTTTTGCTGGTGACGTAGAGTCAAAATCAAGACACAGGAATAATGCTGCCAATTCCAGCGACTATCTCAATGGAAACAGGATTACTCATTCTTAGGTACCAGTATAATTCAAACAATAACACTGTTAAGGGGAGAGGACAATAGTAATGGTATTAAAGCCCTGGCTCCTGAGTGGAAGGGCCGTTCACACTAAATCATCCACAGTAAAAACCTGCTGAATTGAAAAAGAGCTGTGGGAAGGAACTAAATGAACCCAAACTGGTGTAAGTTTGTTATCTTGCTGAGAAAGAAACTTGAGAGAGAAATTATCTTCTGCCAAATTATGTTTTTTGAGGTTGTCTTCTCTATGAGCTTTTTCCAAAGTCATTTTTAGCACAAGAGGAACTTAAATCATTGCCACTAAGCAAACCACGGAATCCTTCCATTCTGAAAAATCTCAAGATACAAAGTTTTGACTCCATCTCCTAATCCCACATCCAAAAAGATAAGCTTTTTCTTTTGGCAGCAATGATTTTCCAATTTTGATACAAATCTATGGATAATTTTTGGTTCTCCGAAATCCCCTTCTTTGGCAAGCATGTGATAATCTTAGAAAAGCCTTGTGCAAATCTGCCTATAACGTCTTGCTGAGCTGTAAATAGAAGCCAAGAGTTTCATCCCAAACATGCAACTTTTACTAATTTAAAGTCATTCACTTTCCCTGTTGCAGTTTTCCTTGCTTTTTAGGCAGCACTGATTAATCTGTGTAGCTCTCCCATTGCAAAGGGTCTGTACAAACTGAGGCAGCAGTCCCACATATTGCAACAAGAGCTCTGGTGATTTAAAATACCCGAGGATTTGATCACTCCCTTTAAATCTCATACAAGAAACCATTTAAAGAGCTAGGTATGAATAACAGAATAGAAAACACTGAAAAATTTCTGATGCAGCCTAGAGAAAGGTCCCTCAGAGCAGCTCTGCCTTCCAGTCACCCCAGAGACATTTGGTAGTATTAAAACAAGGGTTACCCTTGGAAAAAATAGTGGCCTGAACCCCAGGTCAGGGCAGCCGGCATCCCCAGCTGGCAGCTTTCTTCCCCTTCTCATCCTGCTTGCAGGCACTGGTGGCAGGAGATGTTCTATCTTCCCTCCTTGTGCCTCACACTGGGATGTTCACTACACCTGACTCAGGGAAGTCAGGCATTTCCTCTCTGTTCCAGCTAGGATGAGCCCATCACTGGACCACTGAAGTGCCGATTGGGTGTCTGAAATTGCTTGAACATCCTGGATGATTAAGGTTAGCTATTCCTGGTTAGGTTTCCTCCTTCTTGCAACTATTACCTTTTAATGAATGTGTTTACCCTGCTGGCTGGGTTGTGACTGGTCTGCCTGGAATCTATTAATAGCCAAATAACCACAACAGGCGGCTGCGTGAGTCGAGTGTAGAGCTTACATGGGATATATTCGCAGAGGTGTGAGGAGATTTACAACCGCAGCACAGGAGCTGGAGATAACACCAGGGAATATAATTAATTGCATCAACAGTAGGTGTATGGGACCACATGGTTCAGGTAGAGTATAGGTTTTAGCTAACCAGGATTTTTTGATCTATAGAGAAAAATAGAAAGGCAAGATTCCTTCCAGATTCCAAGCCAGATACAAGTAAACCGCCTGTAGATTACAAAACTTCTCTTCTCTGTGCCCCAGCCAAGTCTGGCTACATCTACTTGTCTGCAATAAAAATCAGTGATCACAGTACTCCGCAGAAGCGAAATCTGTCTTGGTGTTCCCCTTTCAGAGGGCCCAACTTGAAAAAAGTGATCTATGAATACTAGGTGAAAGTTTTATTCTGAAAAAGATTAACGGAAAGTAAATTGACTTCCTTAGAACAAGATTTTCTCTGTTCCCCAAACCTACATTTCCCTTCTCTGCCTCTCCAGCCTATTCTGCTATACTGGCTGACCTGGGTTTTGTGGCTCATTAGTCATTGTCATTGACTATGACAAGCTACAACACATTGCAGAGGACCAAAGTTCAGAGATACACCAGTGGTCCTTAGTCTTCTTGATAGACGGAGTTCCTAACTTTTTGCAATCTGACTGCAAAAAAACCCAGACAACCCACCCTCTGCCCACCCCTAGACTATCCTGTACCCAGTTGCCACAACTATGCTCATTTGCTATCATATAAAAGTGAGGCTAAGCTTTGAATGCTTTTACCCATGTTTATTACTTCCAGTGCCTACACTGCCTGCATTTTGTTGAGGGCCTTCTTCTTCACTCACTGTATTGCTTTATGGGTCAACTCAAGCTCTTCTCCAGAACCTTGGAGATAGGACAGCAGCTAGACGGACCATCCCTCTCACGTTCAGGAAGATGATCTCCAGTTGGGAGCCACAGCTCCGTGCTGCCCTTTGGAATTTCTTGGCATGAGCTCTCCAATTCCTGCCACCACTGGAGTGGGGCTGCTCCTTTAGCAATGTGTAAAAATTGTTGGGTTTTTAAAATTGAAAACAAAAGCTCAGTGCTTTGATACACAGTTTCTCAGACACTGCTTTCTAAGGAATACAGTATTTTCTGTTCTGGAACAGCGAAACTAGTTAAATGTTGGACTGGCACTTACAATATCTGCAAGTGTGGGTATCACGGTGCCATGTGCTCCTTCACTACATTAACATCTTGCCTGTACAGAAAACATGGGGGGAGAGGGGGACGGCGAGGGAAGAGTATGCATTTATGCTTTTCTAACAATTTTCCCTCTCATACAAAATAAAACAGAAAAACAACACAACAGGTACCAATCCCCAGAAAACAGTATTAAGAGGCTTCACGCAAATGACATAACAAGCCGAAAGGGCAGAGTATTGCCTGTTAACTTTAACAGCTGCCTAATTTTCCTCAGGCCAGGCACACAGCACACTGAGGATTTTTAACCAGCAGGCTGTGGGGTCCAAGCACAAGTGCAACGCCACTGAAAGGCAGAACCTGAGTGTTCACTCCAAAATGAGAAAGAAGTCTAGGGTAGGATCTGCCTTTAGTGGCAGCTAGGGGAAGAATTGGTGGCTGCCATTGTGCCACACCAGGCCTCTAGGAGAGAACAGTCTTCAGATGGCTTTGTACAAGTAAGGTCTGTGTATACATGCACATTCACCCCCCCCAGACAATGCTGGAAAGATACTGGGATGCCACATCAGCACTCCTCCAGGCTTCCAACATCTGTATTGCTACTTTTTCCTCATCATTTTAGATACACAGGTTAGAAATCAGCCTTTTTTCCAGGATGGATCTGTTCCCCTTTCTACCAACTCCCCTCTCCACTGCTTTTCCACAACCTAAGGATTGTTTTTCTATTTTGACCATTTTCTCTGTGTGTGCAAAGGTGTGTCCCACACACATCAACTAGAGATACACAGCACTATTGTCTGTCACATAAGTAGGCATAAATCCATGCACACAAATATGTGTGTATAAACTTCTCCTCTCCCTACACTCATATGCTAAAATATAAAAACACCCACAGAGCTACATGTATAATGCCATACCTAGCTATTTTTTTTTTAAATTACTGGTAGCTTGAATGTTAAACAGAGATAATTTTCAGAGAACAACACTTTAGGAAAAAAAAAAATCCAGTAAATATATTCAAAATAATGGAAAAATAGAAATGAACATTTAAACCAGTGCCTACTTATCACTATGTAGAGGAAGTTGCAGACACCCCAGGCAGTATAACAACGGCTATGAAATATTGTACCTATCAAACAGCTTACTTACATGCAGACCTGGCTCTGTCCTGGGAGCAGCACCTCTTTCAGCTGTCAGGCTTGCTCCCAGCTGACCAATGCATTTAACTATTTAAGGAGCATAGGAGAGGAGTGGCCTCTGCTTCTTGCCTCTAGCAAGTAATCACAGGCGCATTATGCATAAGGGAGTGTCAGCAAAGCAATGTGGTAACAGGATACTATGGGCCTATGAGGCTCCTACTACATGGGGGCTCCAGGCAAGTGGCCATATGTGTTCCCTTATCATATAGAGGATGAGAATAACATGGACGAGGACTCAGTTGCCTCAATACTGAGCAAAATAAACCATAAAGGCTGCTTTGGGAGGGTGCTTGCCACTGGACAGAGCCTGTGTAAGAGTAGGTTGTGGGCCTGGGGTGATTTCTGTTATCATAGCTCTGTCATTTTTAAAACCACTTTTTAAAGTGATTCTCAGAAGTGGTAAGAAAATATCAGTGTCCTAGTGCCTCCTAGATCTTTTTGGCTGATGCCACCCCATCATGCCAGAGGAAAGAGGCTATGCAGTTGTCCCTCCTTGTTCAGTGCACACCTACATCCCTGCTTGTCCTGCTTTACCCTTCTGGTGAAAGGATGGGGAAAGAAAGTAGCCAGGAATAGGAAAGAGGATGCTGGATGAAGTAACCTTGTTATCTTTCATCTTGCATCCTCCTGCCCCAACCTCTTATATCCTGTTCTGCCAGCTGGGCATGGGTGTTTTATTCCATTCATACACCCTCTCCATGGCAAAACAGCACGAGTTGTACCTCTTGACAGCCAAGTCCCCTTTCAAGACGAACACATAACACCAGCTGTGACTTGCAACATCTCTAATTTAACTCATACTTTGCCATGGGGGCCACAGATGACTGCTGGCATGGGATAAGTTTGTGAAACCAGAACAACTGAAGGCAGCTGAGGGAGGAGGAGAACTCAGGCTAAAGTCAGCTGGTTTTCCTTCTGTGGAAGGCAGGAGGGAGGGGGACAGTTAAAGGTGAGCGTAAGCAGGGCCCCACAACAGCAGGGTATGTCTGCCTTCAGAAAGCGACAGGAGCTATTGCTATTAAATCATGGCCAGACAGATTCATAAATCTTGCTGTGGGACTCAGTTCAAACTACTAATTTTTTCACAGGTCTAATCTTTGCTGGATAACACACAGTGCTTTGAAAGTATCAGCAGCTTGTTAGGCAAGCTGCACCTTTGGCTAACAAACACAGAAAAAGGAAGAAAATCAGCAGGCAGCTACTGATCAGAGGAAAGGAAACCTGAGGACTCCCAGGCAGCACGAATGATGGGGAAAGAGAGGTTAGGTAAACTCCCTTATGTACCTTCCCCCATTCATGTATAACCCCCACCGCTGCCAGACTGCCAGAGCTGTTTTACATCTAGCCTCCAGCTCTTGGAGCAAAACGTGGCGCTAAGAGTATTACTCGTTTAAAGTCCCCATCCCTCTAAGAGCCAAAATCCAGAAGTAGGCACAAAATGCCAGCAGGCCTGTCTGTCTGGCCTTGCACCAGGCAGAGCCAGAGACCCAGGCTGGCTGTGAATGAGCAGCAGGGCACAGCGCTGAGCCAGATAGAGATGCCAGAGAGGGCCAGGGAGCTGTGTGGCTGGGTCGGCGTGGCCCTACAGCATGGCTAATTAGCCAGCTTCTCTGCAGGACTTGTCAGGTTAGACCCAGCACTAGACTAGAAGTTGCGGTCTTGTTTTCAGTTTCAGAGGAAGTGTGGTCAGGGCTAGGGAAGGGTGACCCTCATACCTTGTCCTTTTACCCCATCAAGTATAGCTCCTTTGTGGCTCCTATCCCCACCGATTTGGAGTGTGGAGATGGAAAACTCACCTTTTTTCACACCTCTTCCCTAGATTTGATGGTCTTTTTTTCTTGGAAACAAAATCAAATGGAAATGTAAAAGGATCAACACCTATAACAAACCCCTTGGTGATGTTGGCCATCTGACCACCTGCACAATACAGGCTCAAGCATACACCAAAGGTAGGATTTGCTTCACTGCCTGGGACTCTATGGGGAGCTTCCCTACTCGAAGGGGGAGAGGCAGCCCTCAAGAGGAGTTTGCTTTCTAATGACTGTGATTAGTGTCAGCCTCTAACCTGATGACAGTAAAAGTGCTACAAGATGGACTCCCCCCTCAGTCATACCAAGGCAAAAGATGTAGGATTCCTGCTTCCAAGGCAGGACAAGGATCCCACTCACCCAGAGGAAGCATCCAGATATGATTCCAAATAATGAGAATGAAGGAGCTGGGGTAACGTACATGTCCAGGTGAGGGGAAGGGCAGAAATTATGGGAGTGTGTCACAGGACTGGATCCCATTGCAGTGTGGATGGAGAGAGGCATGCAACCTCAGCCATGTCCCTTGACCAGGAACAAGCACCCAGCACCTGTCTAAGGGTAACAGCCTCCTTCCTCCACCCACAGCCCTGGAAGTCTGTGCAGGTGCCAGGTGGCACCTTTTTTTTAAAAAGGAATGAAGGATGAGGGAACAGGTTTGGAGCATGAACATAACAGCAGGGCCAGAAGAAGTAAATCTGACAGTCTTTCAGTGAAGGCTTATGGTCCCCAGAATAAGCTGAGAAGTTTCTATCAGATTTATAGGACATAGGCCAAGGCACATCAGCTGAGGATCAGATTCTCTTATTACTGAAGTCTCATTTTTTAAAAAAAGATAACATACGGAAACAATACACATCAGCAAGGCTATTTTAGTCTTTTTTTTTTTTTTTTTCACAAATGTTGGATTTTAGAGTGCTGCCAACTCTATAGTGAAAATCAAAGCCCTGCAGGGGTTTTAGGAGCTGTTGGAAATTGAACTAATCTCCATGCTTCCCCTCTTCCAGGACCAAGGACACCTGGAAGCACATGCAGGACATGACCACAACAGGCAGACATGTCTTTAAAATCCTGTGGGTTGGAATGAGCCAGGAACAGAAGATTTATTGTGCTACTGAAGTGCCTGGACAAGCCCAGATGAGCTTCAGACTTGAAGCATTTCCCATGCACACTTTCCTCTGCAGCGTGCTGGCTTGTTTTCCATGCCCTCACCCCCATGGGATACAAGGTGGATCATGTCTTCAAGTGATATTTCCTGTTGAGCCAGGGCAACCTGCCTACCTTGGAGGAAGTGGGATGAAGGAATGTCTGGATCTAAGATGAGTGACAGAGTGTTGTTCACGTGACTGAGCCCTGCAAACAGACCACACTGGTCATCGGGGACAGCTGGGTACTAAGCACCCAAACCCCATGTGGTTCCTTGCATGCTAAGCCTTGTGACTTCCTCAAAAAAAATCTAGGTCATGCTCTGACAGGCATTTTCTCCAGCAATGAGCCATCCCCAAGACAGGGATGCTGAGAGGCGCCCCTTCCCTAGCAATCCTGCTGGGGGTTGCTGTTAGCTGGAGAGCCCCGAAGTGTCTCTGAAGTGGCCCTAGCTTGACCATGAGGCAGGGGCACAATGCCCAGGAGGCTGGCACGCTGCTGCAGCACTGACAGGAGACCTGCTCTGCGGGGAACTGGGGGAGCCATGGCTGGAGGAGAAATGTGTTGAGTTTGCAGAGTTAGGCAAGAGCTGGGAAAGATTTGTTAGAACACTGAGCTATTTTATGTAGAAAATCCCTTCCTAGGACCCTGGTTGGGCAGAGTGATAATCTGCCACATCCTTCTTCCAGCTTCCTCTTGGTGCTGGCTGAGTTATCTTGGTTTCCTAGAAGAGACTGAGAAGGGGCACTCGCAGAGGGTGAGGGCTGCAGGTAATGGCCCCAGAGCAAGGCAACACACGTCGCCTCTCACGCAGGTCAGACCATGTAATGAATTGCATTGCCCAAGTTTCTGGGGCTGCGAATGAGCCAGAGCTTTCATTTTGCTGTTGCAATAACAGGCCTTGGGCTAGTCCTGGTTATCTGCTGACCTGTTTCTCTCTTTCCATGCTCAAGTGTAGGTGTGAGAAAAAGCTCACCTGAATCCTTGACTAGTTTTGCAAAACACTTTTGCAGCCCTGATTCTATACTGGGACTAAGTGGAAACAGCATGGTGCTGGCACATCTGCTCAGAAGTCTCTGCTCCATGCCCATGCACTGCACTGCAGTCACATGGCTTTCTCCTTAACTGTTTTTTCCTATAGGATCTTTAGATCTTCCCAATACTCCTCAGCAATAGGGGCAAACCCTGAATAGCTACTTGCACATTAAATACATCAGATGAAAGAAAAGAGCTTCTGCCTTCTGTGAGATATGCAGTGTGAGCCAGATGGCAAAAATGATGCTATTAGACATTGTATTATGAGTGACAAAAGTCTCAGGCAGTTAAGTTTAGGCTCTTTGTTTCTTTCTTCCTTTTTTCTAGCTTTTCCAACATTTATTGGCTGATCCTTCAAAATGCATTTAGCTATCTCAGTACTCTAGTGCAGCAGACCTCCACAGCTTCTGCTGCTCTCTCACCATTATCTGACTCTCCTTTTGCCAGGAAATCTAATTTTCTAACACTGAGTGCTGCTGCTATCCCAAATCACCAGGAGGCAGCTGTAGCAGCCAGCATCACCGGGACCTGTCTTCTCCCAGCAGAATGCACTTCAGACAGGCATTGCCAAGCACTGCAGACTCATCCATGCTTCATCACTTGATTCATTTCACATGCAGGCTGTCCCCAGATGTAACTGCTTCAGGAGTTGATTGTCTCAGAGCCACACCAGGTTTTGCCACTTGTGACTCACCTACTGACAGTAAAATTCTGGACATTGCCCTTTAATTGTAACCGTGAAGCAAAAAAGATTCACATTTATTGTGGTCCGAGGTTCACGTTTTTGACTCCTGTCCAAGCACATGGTAAGACGATTTGAGTAGTATTATCACCTTCAGGACAGCAATAAAAGCAATTGCCACTCCCATCCTGTGCTTCACATCCTGTTTCCACCACAGGCTACACATTAAGGAGCTCTTGCTGGAGACAACATCACCCTGGGACAACCTGAGCCAGCCCGCGGCAGTGGCTGCTGGTGACACCAGAGGATAAGCGGTGCCCTCCCCACAGGAGGAGGCAAGCTGGAGCAGATAAACCAAGTGCAGCGGGACACTGAAGACTGGCATAATCTATGATGAGTGCTGAAAATATCTATGAAACTTCACAAAGACCTTATTTTCTCCCATGTTTCACTCCTGATTGCAGTCAGCTATCAGAGTAGGTGCAAGAGGAGGGTAGGGAGAGGGCTAAAAACATTGGAAGAGAAGTTGTGTTTGCTGCCCTGTGACTGCAGCCACTGGCAAAGATGCAGCTGTGGCAGGGTGGTTACCTTCAGAGTGCTACTTCTGAACCATCGCTGTGATGAGCTTCTCAGACATTGACCTTGAGATGGACATTTCTAAAACCATAGGCTGGGCAGCTGGGAACAGCTGTCTGGGATCTGCCCATAATGTCCCAAAAATGGAAGAAGGAGGTGCCAGCAGAGGAGAATTATTTGTGTAGGGCCATGATCTAAGGAGGCACCTGGTTATGGCCACATATGATGGCAGCGGGCCAGGCAGTTTGACAGGTTGCCCCATGTTGTCGCTGCCACTGTAATTGCCTGTTTCCTCTTCCCCCTCCCCTAAAGATTTCTAGATAAAATGTGTTAGCCTGAACCACCTGCACTGGGGTTTAACATGTTTCCTCAGAGCAGGCCAGGAGCACGCACCCACACACACAGCTGGCCATCAACTGGTACACACCAGTCTGGTCCCTGCAGTAGGTGCAGGCTTTCCCTCCTCGTTGAATGGAAACTGTAACGTGAAATAAAACGACAAACACTTCTGATAAACACATCAGGTTGCAACATCCCTTTTCTCCTTTTCTAAAATTTTACAGACTACTTAATTCTCTGCAGATTCCCAAAAGTGCCAGCTGCTTCAGTGGATAAATAAAGAGGAGAATCTGGATGCAGGGTAATGCACCTCCTGTGTCATTTTCCACTGAAGGGAGGGAGGGAGGGAGGGAGGGAGGGAGGGAGGAAGGAAGGAAGGAAGGAAGGAAGGAAGGAAGGAAGGAAGGAAGGAAGGAAGGAAGGAAGGAAGGAAGGAAGGAAAAGATGGCGCCATCTGTGTGGCTGTGATGACCCTGGTATCCCAGGTCCTGGGTGTCTTAGTGGGAGAGCTGGGAAGCAGGACTAGGGTTTTGGCATGACTGCTGGCCCCTGTGAGCCGCTACTGGATAGATTCATTGCCAGTTAACTTGACCAACAATTGCCTCTGCTGTTATTGCAGTTATGCTGTGCCACAAAATGCCAACCACACACCATAGTTTAGCTCATTTTTTCACACTACCAGAGCACAGGGTAACAGTTTACATCAGACCAGACCAGATCATTTCCCTCACAAGCCACATGCTGGAATGTGGTGATGCCCTATACTATAGGGTGATGCCCTTTTCTTTGACCCTGGTGAGTCCAAATCAGGGCAAGATCTTGTTCCCACTGCTGTCAATATCAGCACTGCCATCAGTAGAGACATTACCATTACCTCTACTCCTGCCCAAGCCTAGCCAGAGGGGTCTCCAGGGAGGAGAGCTGCCCCACATAGACTGGATGGACAAAGTCATGTTACCCTGGAGGGATGTGGGAAATGAGAGAAAAATAGGTCAGAAATCTGAGCCGGGGTAGTCTGCCCTTGAGATGCCTGGTGGTAGCTTCCAAGGGCCTGGCAATTTCTGCATTTCAGTGACTTCTATGAACAGAAATAAGGAACAGCACACACATAAAGAAATCCAGAAGAGACTGTTTAAAGTGCATGTATAGGATTAAATAATTTCTTGTAAATAAAGAAGACCTTGTCTCTATTGCCTGTATTCTGCAGTGAGCTAGCTAACACCACCAGGAATCTGGATTAACATGAACCAGTATGATCCTCATCTGCTTGCTTTAATTCAAATTGCATTTTATTCTGTTGCAATCCCTTTCTCAAGGACAGGATTTGGATGGAAAGACTATTGGGCTGTTGCTGTTACAGAGAGATAACTCACTTTTTTAAAAGGGGAGGAAATAAATAGAAGCATAGCAGAGGGTTAATTTTAGGTGTCAGACCTGCCACAGGCTGCCTGAGGGTAAATATCTGTGGCTCCTTGGCTGGCAGAGGGTGCCTAACTGGTAAGTGTGCTGGTTTGTCTATTCCTGTACCATAACACTTGCATATTAAGGTGAAAAATAAATACAAGTATGGGGAGGTTTTGATATTTTAGTCCTCTGCTCTCTGCATGCGGCTCAGGGTCAGATCCATCCCTGAGACACCAGGAGCTGGACTGCTGAGAATGAAGTTGCAGTCACCTGTGGGGTGAGCTTGGTTTGAGCAGCCCAGAGAAGGGATCTCACCTGCAGGTGCAGAGTTGGTATGAGATTATTGTTTGCACTCTTTTCCCAGATTCATTTTGCATTGTTAGGTGGGAAGCTAATAATAAAGGCTTGAGAAAATATTGCCAGGGTAAAAAGCCCCATCAGATTGGAGGTCCCTAAGCCTGCTGTTGCCATGGGTCTGAATAAAGACCACAGGCTTGAGGCTTATGTGCACAACAGTGAACCAGAACAGCTGCTGAATCAACTGTTCCCCTGACAAATTACCCTGCCACTTGAAGCTGGAGGTCACAAGGAAAAAGGAAATCGGAGCTCAGGCTTTGGGAACAATGGGTTAGATCCTCCACTGATAGGGATCCCTTCTGCTGAGGCAGAGGGGTTATGCTCCTTTCTACCTGCAGACTCATGGGGGAGGCTGGGGAGGAAGGTCTGAAGGCTAGAGGTTGTGGTTTGGAGGGAAACCTGGAGAAGAATAAATATCGCAGTAGGTGGAGGCAGAAGAGGGACTGCTGAGAAGCTGTGCCAAATGAGCATTACCTCCCAGCAGGTCAGTGTGCTGTGCTGAACTGCAGCTGACGATCAATCCCTGATCCTCAGAATTAAATTAGAATGAATGCTCACAGCTGGGAAACGAGCTATGCTTTTCTTGTAGAAAGGTATGAAAGCTACTGCATCTAGAAACAAAATCAGAATTATCATATACTGAGAATCCATTTACTGGACATCAGTCAAAATCAGTGTATTTCTGCAAAGGTCAACTGTTTCGGGTTGTGTGGTGTACCTGTTGTAAAACTATCACACTCATCAGACCAATGCTAAATTAAGCTTTTTTTAAAGCAAGTGCTCTCTCATTATAGTGTCACGTTTTATTTTGTTTGGCTCTTGGTCTTGGAAGATCAGTGGCCCCTGGTTCAGTGTATGGATTTTGTGGACTGAGCAGAGCAATTATTTTGGCGAGCCTGAGTGTGCCTCTGAAAATAACACTCTGTAGCCCAAACAGAAGCTCTAGGCCCGCCTAGAGAAAGTATTGCTTTAGAGTCTTTGGCTTTCTGCTAAATCAGATCAGATGGTCATAATGTTCACTTCTGGATTTAGCATCTGTGCATTTTCCACCAATACTTATACATCTTTCATTTGATCTCAAGGACACTTGTGGGTACAGTTGAAAGCTTGCTTTAGAAACAACCCTCCTTTCAAGCCCTGCCCTAGAACTACCAAGAATTAAGTACTTTGCTTGGCTTTTTCAGTATGTTATGGGCCTTTGCTTCTAGTCATTTGAAGGCAGTTGACTGGGACCATTTCTCTGCTTGAACATGTCCATGAAGACAGCTGCATGGACTGGTCTGGTCTCAGGGAGCAGGCTCCTGCCCACCTCACTGGTGAAAGGCAGCGTGACCTTTCACAGCCTCCTCTGAAAAGCAATTGCATTTCTGCTGGTCCCTTGAGCAATTTCTTGAGAAAGGCTTCGTGGAGGTTTCACATGCATAGCTGATGGCTCCAGCTGGATAAGGAGATTAGGGAGTGAGTTTGGCATAGTGATAACAACGTGTAAAAATGAAACAGGATGCCATAGAAATATTATATAAGATAATTCCAGTTATCGGTTGTAAAGAATGTTCTACTTGCTTCTGATTGCTCATATCTTCTATTTTTATCGGTTTCCTTCTGCTTGTCTTTGTGACGTTTCCCGTTATAGCAGGTCTGACCCAACCAACTGCAAATAAAGATAACACTGATAACTATAAAGTGAGGAGGTGGGGGAACTCACTTCAGGCTTGCACACTTGGGCTGCCTTTGACTGTTAAGTGTTTTCCAAATGGACTACTTAATACTAGGGTTTGATCTCTCATACTTGCAGCTCTAAGGTTTCTGCTGGGTATAATGATGGAAAATAAGAACCAGGGCCTGAAGCTCTCCAGGCTGGCAAGAGAGAAGTGAAGGTTTTGCAGTGAAGGCAGAGGGTGAGCTCTCAGTTTGGGCTTCCTACGAAAAGGTTGCGTACATCAGGCTACAGAGCAGCTACAGATCAGCCCAGCTCCCCTGAGCTCTGTGCTGCCTGGATGTAAACCACTTCTAGTCACTGCTTAGGGCGTATTGGTGTCAACCTCAGCACTTCACCCATGCTTTCCTACAGCCAGAGCTGGCATCTGGACACCCATACACTCTCTGTGTGAACCCATGCAGACATACCCTCAAGTAAACATACTCCCACTCCAGCAAATGACTACATGCTGCCAGAGGAGGGTAGCTGCACTCTGCTCCATGCATGGCTGGGGAAGTCTTCTCAGTAGAAGCATTGCAGATGATGCTCCTGCAACAGCTTTGCAGACATGGCCTGAGGCTGGGGGGACTGCAGTAGTCACAAAGTTGCCCAGAGTCTGGGCAACCCAGACAGGTTTCCAGGGCAGGCAGGAAAGGGGAGAAGAGGACGACTTCATCTCCCCATGAGTCAGTGGCCATCCAGTGAAACACTGCCCTGGAGCTTCTTCTTCCAAGGCCTGAGGACTAACTTTCCCCTCCAAGAGGTGCAACACAGAATCTTGTCTGCATTTGTGCTGTACCACAGTTATTCATAAATGGTTTTTTTTTTTGTTGTTGGCTTTGTACCACACAACTAGTTTATTAGTCTGCAACTGTACAAAACAGAATCTCTCAAAATATATACAGGAGAGACCTTGCTATATTGGGCTTTGATTTTTGCTTGAGACCCTGGTGCTTTACCATCACATTGCTATGAATAATGTAGGGCTTAAATTCAAAATGCTGTTTCTATATAATGCTGGCATTTCTATGTCGCGCGATTTCTATTATAAAAACCATAAGTAGCCAGAGAGCAATACCTGTGCCTGGAGGTATGTATGCTCATTAGGCCAACCAGCAGCAAGGCTACCAACCAGAATAAGCCATAGCTGATGAAGCCAGAGACTTTAGCTACTGGGGACTGGAGAAAAACAAATCTGACAGTCTCCCTGACTATTTTGTGTCTCTTAGGCAAAAAACTTAAAGTCTGGGCCAAAGGAAGTGCAACACTTGACTAATGAGTTTAAGATTTTTCTATCTCCCCAACAAGCAGGAAATTGGAAAATGTGAGCTCTGTGTGATGGTAATTATATTACAGGTTTGTTGCTGGCCTTTGGTCTATGGCAAAGATGATGAGCGAGTGAACTAATCACACATTTCTAGGCACTCAGTGGCCGGTGAATGCTCTTTCTCCTATTGCATGAAATCAGAGATGTGTCCCGTGTCAGCCATCCTACATGAGTCAGTGATAATGACAGAGGAAGTGGGAGCTGTGTTTACAAGCCCTGGAGGATGCTCGGCAATGCAGGCTGCAGCTTGGCTCACACTTTACATCTCCAAAACTCTTATTACATAATCCAGAGCTATATAGAAAGGGATTTCAGAGCCTTTTTCAAGGAGAGCATGCAGAGGGACCTGGCTGACCTGAACCCTTAAGATCACTTGTTATGTACTTGTAACTCTCCTGTGATGAGAATAATCCTTTCCAGCCTTAAAAAAATCTGCATCAACAGAGCATCCCTGAGGGCTAGCTACCCAATGCCTTGTGCAGAGCCATTGGGCTCCAGCTGAGCACAAAACCTTCCTCTCTTGTTGGGGGGACTACTACCCTACAGTTATTTCTCCCTTTTTACTGGGCCCAGTGTCTCTCCTGGAGGGTGCCACAAAACCCAGGCTCCCCAGGGGCAGGTGCCACAGTGGACAGCTGTGTGCAATGTGTGCCCAAAGCCTGCAGCCAGGATCACTGCGCCAAACACACGACAAGCTTGCCTGGGGTATTGCAAACCCTGGGAGTTTACTCAAGGTGAGGAATTGTTCCTAACATTTTGACATTTCTCCAGATCTAGGTGTACCAAGAGATATCCCAGCACCCAGGCCTGGCCCTGGTTAATAGGGTGTAGAAAGGGGACGGGTGAGTGGGTGCCCGTCAGGTAGTATCAGCACTCTTTCTGTGAGCTTGTGAAACAGGTTAGGAGAAAAAAACATCTGAGGCCACAAGCACAGTTTGTAATTCATATTTTATTGCTTTGTACAAGTGAAGAACTAGGGGAAAAATGAGAACTACAAGACTTAAAGGTAATGTGAAAGCCCATAGTGGGAGTCCACAACTGCCACTGAAGGTTGATTTGCAGCCTAGTGACATGGGGAAGTGTTATGACTAAGGCACAGTGGTTCCCCTTTTTTAAATAAATAAAATGACAGAGATGAAGAAAAAAAAAAAAAAGGTGGAAGCCAACTAATGCTGACAATCACCTTTGTCGTAAATAACTACACCAGGGTTATTAAAATAAGGTGACCAGCAAGTGCCTAGACCCAAAATACCTGAAAACACCTGGCGTGGAGAGTGAGCTGCAGGAGGGAGCCCTTTTGACAAGCTTAATGTTCCAAGGTTTTAATGTAATTAAAGGCCATTTTTGATGCAAGTTTAAATATTGTCAGCAATGCTGCACGGGCCTGCCTCTGGAGAACCAGCAAGCAAGAGCATTTGCACTCTCACAGGGGGAGGGAAATGAAAGTAATAAACAGACTGCACAGTGAGATCCCAAAAGAGCAGTGCCCAAGCTGAGAAGTCAACATTTTTCCAAAGCTTGGCTTTGGTTTACATTCCTCTAGAGGAAAAAGTGACTTGGATAATTAAGCTGATGGAGATTTTCCAAGCTGTTCAAGACACTGAAAACATGTATCTTGTCCTCAGCTTAATGTTAGGCACCCTATAAATACCTTTTAAAAAATTCCAAAACTCCGCATTTTTAATTATCCTAAGTATTCTGGGAACACAATGTAATATGGCTATGATATTTAATGAAATTGCAGTGCTAAAGAGATACATATGTGTGGAAAAGGGATATGCTGTGCCTGGTATTGCTTGCCTGTCCAAATACTTGGCTAGCTATCTGCCCTCACCTTGCCTTTCAAGCGGCTGCTCTGCATGACTTTCTTTCAAGCCTTTCCCACTTCTCTTTCCTCTCCAGTAGCTAAAAATGGGATGTGTATCTGCAGAGCAGAAATAAAACCCCCCCTCCTGCCCAGACCATCGCTTCTTTGATCCCAAACACGAAAACAGGCTTCAAACTGGCAAAGTTGCTATTTTGAGTAATGCAGTGTCCTGGGGAGCCCTATTTCTTCCTTTTAACAGAGACAGATGATAGCTGCTGCCCCAGAAGCTGATTTTGGCTGCCATCATACCCCCACAGCTCGGCAGACAGGGCCTGCTGAAGGAGGGAGTAAGGAGGCCAAGGGCAGGAAAACTCTACTGGCATGGACCTCACACTGGATACTGCAATAGATAAACAGCTATACTGAGGCAGGCTGCTCTTGAGAGCTGGAGGAACTGCTCACAGGCTTTAAGTTAAGCACAGACATAAGCTGAGTCAGTGATTAAATATCAGACACTTTGCGGAACTGCTCTTCACAGAGTGGAAATTCATCTTCCAACCAAGGGCTAGCAGGTCTTGTTCAATAATTAAATGTGATCGAAACTCTCAAAACATAACACACTTGCATGGCATAGACCCCATGTGCTGTACAAGGGTGGCTATTGCTGCCAGGATCAACCCCCATCCATGAGAAGGAAAACCACAAGTAGTCAGCAAGGCTGACTGGGGTACCTGCTAGAAATTAGGGACAGTCACTAAAAATTTTCCCCAAAGTCTGCATTTTTCTACAGAAATGGTTTTCAGGAAAAAATTGAAATATTTTTCTAAAATTTTATCTCAAAAAGGTGCATAATTCTGAAAGAAATAGATAATCCACAGCATTGTACAATTTATAAAATTATTATTCTATGCTGGACAAAAATGCAAATGGAATTTCTCAGCTACTTTTTCTTGAAAGAAACTGGTTTTACTTGCAACTGATTGCCTAAACCATACTTGGCAGTTCACACCTCTAGCTTGTGTTTGATCCAATTTGGTTTTAATTACATGGACTACTGCAAATGTTCACACTGGCAACGCCAACATTTGCTTTCTTTGATAGGTGAAGCTGATGAGTCCATGATACTCCCTCTGCGTGTCCCCCCTCCTCGACCTTACAGTGACTGCAACAATGCAACAGGGAATGCAACAGTGAATGCAGCTACTGATGGCCAGGCACTTTTGCTGCACCAGGGCCATCACAGACCTGTCAGCTTCACCATCAGTCCACAGTTATTTAGCCTGGCCAAGGCCAGCACCTGCGGCTCTGCAGATGGGCAAGCAGCTAGCCTGGTTCATACCAGGTATCAGTCAGGTTGTCCCCGTGCAAAATGCAATCCTTTCCCATTTTGCTAGGAAGACTTTGCCTCAGGAATCTGCATGCTTGGCTGCTCCACGGCCAACTGGTTTTCAAAGACACAACACAGCTTGTAATTTTCTATGAGCTTGGCTTGAAAATACTCCCTGTCCTTCTTGTGCCAAATGTCTGTGGCAATGTAGGTATTGTAGGGGTCGCGGGAGTCCTCCAGCCTCCTGGCGCGGATGTTGGTCAGCATGACTCCCACTGTGAAGAAGCCAAAGAGGCCGACCATCAGCAGCACGTAGATGATTTCAAGGTTGCTGCTGGCACTTTTGACCTGGGAAGCTGCAGAGCTGTTTGTCTGCTCCAGGTAGTCTTGAAGAAGCTTGGAGAGGAGTGAATTCAGGGCTGTGTCGTTAGACAACACCAACATCTTGTTCTTCTGTTCTTCGCACTTCTTTTTTCCCTAATTATTGTTTAGCTAGAAAAGAATAAAAATAAGGGACATGCCAATCAGATAGATGCACTTCTCTCTGTCTCTTCACTTCACAGATCAAGATGCACTTCTCTCTGTCTCCCTTTACTGGTTCACCTCCTCAGGGAGAAAGCTACCTCAGGGCCAGCACAGATGCAGGGTAGTTGGACAGGCCTGAAGGGACCTTAACCCCCTGTTTCCAAGCCAGGCTAGCTAGGCTGAGTCCATCGCCCATAAATGCTTGCCTTACAAAACCTTCTCAATCTTCACAGATGGTCTGTCATGGTACACATCTGCCCCAGCTGTTGGCCACTCACTCAGATACCTCACTCAGGCCTCCCATGCTGTTATTTAAAGCCCGTGACTTCTCCCCGGAGCCCCCACGGGCATGAGAAGTGTCTTTCTCCCACTCTGCAGCAACTGATTCTGGCTTTGAAGATCGTGATCATGGCTGCCCTCAGTCCTCTCTCCTCTACTTTCAGCTTAAGGATTGAATTTGGAAACAAAACTTCTGTACCTGATCTTCAACGAGTGGAAATCAGTACCTGCAGCAAGATCCTTCTGTACACCCGTGTTGATCAGTCTTACCTTTCTTCTGCAGCTCTCATCATGACATACACCATGCAAAACTGAGCAACCAAACCTTGTCAGAAATGTATCCCACACTAATTTAATGCAACTTCACAGCAGGAATTTGACCAGGGAGTGGACACAGATGGAGTCTATAGTAACTGCCTATATGGCAGTAGAAAGGAAAAGCATCTTTCCCAGGTAGTTTATTGCTTTCCCCTCCAAATTAAATTGCTATGCAACCAGTGTTTTGTTGTCTGGTTAGAAGGACTTCCACCAGCAGCACCACAGGTCAGGAACAGGGCAGGAGACAGTTATACCAAGAAGCACCTGGATGTCCAAAGCCTCTTAACCACAGTACTCTACACTGACAAGTCTTACACAAGATGCTGAAGGGTCCTTTTCCCATTTCCAATGTCAGCTGTAAATCAGTTAGTAAGAATGATCCTATCAGCACTGCAGTCCCAAAACCTCAGCAGCCAGGTAACATGACTGACAATCTCGCTACAATGCCTAATTTTAATGTCTCCTGAAAAATTAAGACAACAGTCTCCCTCTGGTTTTGCCCTTAGCACATCTGAATGAGGTACTGTTATTCAAGGTGACTTCTGTGACAGCAATCTTGTAATCACATAAGATGGCTGTCAGTGCTTTCTACAGTTTTAAATCTGTGAGAGCAGGCCAGCATGTTAGCAAAAGCTCCTCCAGCTTACTTACCTTTTGTTGTTTGTTTTTTGGTTTTTTTTTTTTTAAAGGTATTACATTATAATCATTTATAATACATCAAGAACGAAATGAACCCTTGGGCAGAAAGCCACCAAAAGGTCTAGGCAGCAATTACACCCCTCTGTGAGGGCGACATTAATGATGCATAGATGTTGTGCAGGACCTTTGCATGAGAGGGAGTTTAGCTGTGCACACAGCCTCCAGCTGCCAGCAATGTCACTGCAGTAATGAGATGTATCTGGAGGCTTCTTTGAATTGTCTGAACCTTGCTATGGCATAAATGCTGCAAAAGGAGATGCTGAGACAGAGGAAGCAAGAAGAGGACACTGATCTTGTGACCTGCCACCCCTCAGACAAAGAGCAGTGATTTACCCAGTGTGTTCTGTGTAAGCAGGTGCTGTTGGCAGCTGAATGAAATAGTTAATGCAGACATAAATATGATGAAACACAGTCACATAAATTAATTGCTAATGTAACTGCATGTGCTGATTTTTAGTCTGAACCCTTTTGCTAGACCTCCCAGCTGTGCAGTCATGGATTTGGGGCCAAGTCTCACTGAAAGTCAGATGCTCAGCCCAGGATGATAAATTCTGTGGAGAAAGCCCTGTTCTCACCAGACAACCCTGGGGGATGTGAGTGGCACCAGCCCATGCCAGATGACATCAGCCTGCTTCCCCTGATGAGGGTGTGACAATTGGAAGCCCAGGTCAGGCTTCTGTGGGCTCAGACTCACCCTGCTCCAAACAAGCAGGTCCTGTGATGGGGTCCCTTGCCAGCAGGAAAAATGAACACAGATGAAAGTATGCCTTGGTATTTTGACTTTAAATAGAGCTGACCCAGGGGGTGGCAGAGGGAGACAAAAATTGCCAGTATAAAACAATATTCTGATCCAATTTATTTCTTCAGTTGCATGAGTCAAAGCTACAGGAAATAGCGTCTTGGCAGCTTGGGCTTAATAGTTAAAATCTATTCACATTTCACAGCTGTTTTCAGATCCTTTAAAAAGGAAAGGAAGAGAAAAAGAAGTTTAAACCTTTATCTGAGATTACTCCTCCTAAGCATGTAGAACGTGTTGACACTGTAAAATGTAAAGCTGCTAACAAATCATTGTGATAACTTTAAGACAATGAAAGAAGAATTACACTGGTGCTCTTGACTTTTTCCGGAAAGACAGGCAATCATTTCTCATAATAATTAGCAGTGGCACTGAAGACACTTCAGGTGCTGATGAACTGGCATTTTAGGGCTGGATATTCTCAGCTACCTCTCTATATTTTTTGGGGAAGTTTCTGAGGGTTGAAAGGTATTGCCCACTTCTGGGTTGCTTGCACACCAGTTGGGCTGGAAACTGCAGGGAACTGAGCAGCCTCATCTTTGTAACCACATCAGATGGCAGTAACAGGAGAGGCTAAGGGAGGGAAGGGGCACGCTTCCATTCTCCATTAAATCTCCTGAAATCTCAACAAGCCCTGTGCAACTCCAGTGAAATCCATTCTGGAACTCGTTTAGAGCTGCAGTACACAGGAGGGGAAGAACCACTTGCATCATTGGCCTACTCCATGACAGATGGTCACATCTCATGGTCCCAAAAGCTCTCTCTTTTGGCCATAACCACAGTGGCTTTCTGCTCCTCACTAGTCTCCCCAGATGACTGCTGATGGGCTCCAAACCATGATCAGTCTCCTTGCGGATCTTCCCCAAGGAGCTCTGAGTAAAATCATGCTCAGCCCAAAATCAGCATCCTGGTTTACCCAGGTTGCATCCTGGTAAGCCGGGACTTCACTTGGGTTGGTGGTTCCCACCCCACCCCATCTCACAGGAGGTTTCAGTGCATGCCGGGGAATCACCCCCTCCTACCTCTCTTGGGAAGGGAACAGTGAACTGCCCGTGTTAAAAATGACCTGGGGCAAAACTGAACAGTTCAGCAACTTTTTCACTGGCCAGTGATTCAGAGCAAATTCCTCAAAGTTGGCAGCAGCCTGGGCCACATCCTGCTCTAAGATGCATTGCTGCTTCTCCATCCATTACACTAAATACAGGTGACAGATCTTCAAAGCAAAAGCAATGGGCTCGGTGCAGGTTGTTTTCCAACACATGGGTTTCCCAGCAGTGCCGGTGTACTACTGGCATTGCCCAAATTCATCTTCCATCAGGTGTCAGCAATGACCTGAAGCACTGCCCCATTGGCCATGGTCCATGGTGCCAAGCAGCACCACTGGAGCTGGCCCTTGCTTGCCAAGCCTTGTCCCTTTTCTCACTGTCATTGGCCATTTGCCCTCTTTCTCATGCCAGAGATTTCTTCTGGGAGGTGGAGAGGGACCTCCTCTGGGTGATATCTTCATGAAGACCGTGGGTTTAGGATGGCAAACAAGATGCCACAGGCAGGTTTCTGGAGTTGAGGAACTGACAAAAGCAGGACTGTAGGAGACAGATCTGTCCCATAAATGTCTCTGTGTGGTCAGCTGGATATGGCCTACAGATTCTACCATCAGTTGAGGGAGGAAAAGCATCTGAAGTCAACTTAACCACGCTTTCCAAAGTATTTTAAAATATTGCTTATAAATGAACAGGTTCTCGGGAGGTGTAAAACCATGCATTCAATCTAACATCAGTGAATATTTGAGGATCCTAGACAGTGTTTGCTTTTTCTGTCTGTTGGCTGTTATTGCTGGGAATGCCTTTAACCTGGACATTGCTCTATGCGAAAGTTTCCCCAGGGGTGTACTTACACAGGTGAGCTGTTCCTTGCAGTGGGGACACTCCACTGGTGGGGAAGAAGCAATCAAACCCACTACCCCCTTCCCTCATACACCCCAAAGTCCCCTGTGTAGAGAAGAACGAGTCCTACTCTTCTTAATTCTAAGCATACCAGAGTCTGTTCACACTGCTCAACCCTTCAACATCTCCCACAATCCCTGTAGGAGTATTTGCTGCTCCCCTGAATCTCCACGGCTTGGGCAAGAGCTGTGGGGTGCAGCGAGGGAAGGGAGACCTCCTAGAGATGGAAAGCAGGTCTCTAGAAAGGAAAAGTGAAAAATAAACCTCTGTCAGCCACTTTGTTCATGGTGGTATCTTCTCTCTGGGGTGGAAGGAAAACTGGCCCAGCATCAACCCTGAGAGCCACCTCCTGAAGGTAAAGGTTGAGGTCTCTCTGGCAGAGGACAACTGTCAAGACTGCATTTTCACAGTTAACAGGGGGGATTAGGGAAGAAAGCTTTAAAACACTAAGGCTCTTGTTTAAAAATGTCCGGATGTGATGGAGGGCTGTGATGGCCAAGCTCAGGGAAGACCCAGTTACTTCTGGAGCTATAAAACAGGGCATGCTGTAGGGCTGGAGGATGGAGATGCATGCGCAAGTGTGAATAGGCTTCACGTGCATTGTGTCTATCTACCATCTCAGAAATCACCCCGAGTGTGTCTGAGGCCATGCCTCTCCAGTATGACCATGCTATGAGAGACTTACTCCTAATCTCTTGAACAACCAAATGCTTACAGCTATGGAGTGCTGGACCTACAAAATGCAAGTCCATGAGACCATCTGTGTAATGTGGAGTTTGACCCTCCCTGGTTGAGTCTGAAGAGAGGCCAAACTAAGCCACAGGAGAGCATGCTGTGCCTGTCTGGTTGCCGAGGCAGTCACACTCACTGCTGCTGGGGAGGTAGGACCGTGACAGGCGTATCACTACAGAGCTGTAAATTGACATTAGAGTTCAAGTAGAGTGATTAGCAGCTGCAGAGCATCTGGCATTTAATAACTTCTGTCTACATTATAAATGTCAGAACTGACTTACACCTCATTGGTTCCCAACAAAGGCAAAGCCAGATTGGTCTATCTGCTCTTTTGAGCTGCTCCGTGAGCCTGGATGCTGCTGCCAGGGCAGTGGACCCAACCCAGCCGTTGCCGCCAGCTCTAGTACGGTCCTTTCTGCCCCTGTCTGAGTCGGGCTTATTGCCAACAGCTGAGATTCGGCTGTGAGATGTTGTTAAGTACCAGTTGACTGCTAGGGTTTAGAAAGAAAAGAGGCAATTTTCTGTCATGTGTTGTACCTAGAGGATGTGACACTCAGCTTTGGACCTTAATGGGAGTTTTGTCCTCGAGTGTTAGGTGAGCAAAGAGATTTGCTTTGGATAGCTGTACTTTCCTTCCCTGCTGAGGTTAAAATGTGGTATTTATCATGTAAACAGAGGTGGACATTAAATTACAGATGCTCATCTCCTAATATAATTTTCTCAGCTCTCACAAATCAAAGGACCTATATTCAAATTTATACTAATCAAACATCTTCAACATTCTCTCTCTCATATTGCTGCCAAAAGCATCAGTAACCAAGCACCAGAAACCCAGGGAGTCTAGAGGAATACATACCTGTAGAAAATACAGTACTCTAGCAACTTCTCATGAACCAATGACAAAAAAAAAAAAAAAAAAAAAAAAGCCTGTGCTGTGCTCATGGCAGAAAGCACAGCACATTGCCCACTTCCCCATATTTTTTGCCAGTGACATGCTTCTCCACCACCATAAAGCAATGGATCTACTGACCTCCCTGGCTCATTTCCCTGGCTGTTCATTACAGGGATGAGTAGGTCAGACAGTCTTCTGGAGACCAGAGCATTGCACAAGACATACCCATTTTCTCCCTCCAGCTCCTGGAAATTTTGCAACAGTGCAGCATCCAGGACACTGTGATCCTAGCAGAGATGGGACAACAGTGCAGCCCAGGAGCAAGCAGGGTTGTACGATTAGATTTGCAGTTACACACAAGATGCACACACCTTCCACAGTCGCTGCCTTTCTCCAGCAAATCTATAGCCTCTCCCAAAGAGTTCTAGGGCCATCCATCCCCACCTACCTGAGCAACATTTCAGGTCCCTGTGCCGCTTTAAAAAGCAATACTCATGCAGGGGGAGTACACTTATTTATTCCTAAAAGCACTAGTTTTGTCTGGTCGTAAGACAGAAATTTAGTCCTCTTATACATGCTGTATCATACTATTTTGAATCGTAAAACCCAGCAATCCCCCCAAACAATATGCAAGCAAGGTTATCCTCCCAGATGCAGCTGCCTTGGGCTTGCACCCAGCCCAAAAGAGCAGTCAAACACTGGCACGGCTGTAACAGCAAACAACACCTGGCAGGCAGAGCCCCTGCTCCCTCCATCAGTTCAGCTCCGTGGCTCACCAGCTCCGTGGCTCTTGCAGCCTCCCAGTTCTCCGCCACCCCCCGCTCTCGTCCCCAGCCCCTCTGCGCTGAGTGTCGGTACAGACCTGGCAGCTAAGGACAGCTGGGTGCAGGGCTCCAGCCCCTCCTGGGGAAAAAGAATTAGGAAGATGTGAGCCCTGGAATTCTCCCGGGTAATACCCCTGGGGTGTGAGCAGGCAGAGGCTGGCTCCTTGGCTCCTGCAAGGACAGCAGCCTGGCTGTCACTGTCCCCTGTCCCCGGGATCAGTGCAAAAGGTAAGAGGCAAACAGGAAAACACCCAGCCTCACCAGGCTGGGGGAGGGCAGGAGCCCGTGGCGTGGGTGCTGTCAGCCGGCCTCCCGCTGCAGGCTGCAGGTGCCGGCTCCAGCCCTGGGCACAGAGGTGGGAGGCGCTGAGGGGGCACAGGGGCGGCTCCCGCGCCGGCACCTCGGGGTGACACAGGCCCCAGCACCGCGGGGTGCGGGCAGGGCCAGCACAAGGGGAGCGGGAGAGGCATGCCCGGGTGTCGGGGCATCACCAGTCCTGCTGCCCTGGCCCCACGCGAGCTGCCCGTGCACCCCGACACTCGCCTCCCCGCTGCCCTGCAGGCTCACACCCACAAACGCACCGTGCCCCACGTGTCCTTGGGTCTAGACAAGGGACCACAGCTGTGCAGGTAGGCACATATGGAGGCATTTTTAGAAAGAGCAATAGTGTCAGCAAAATCCCCTGGGATTAGGAGCTGTGATGATGTAAGGTGAGGTCAGTCTTACAGTGACATTGCAACCTTTGGGGTGTGAGGAGGAAGGGAGGAGCCATTTCCAGGGCTGCCCCTCAAACCTAACACAAACAACTCGCAACAGGGAGCCCTGGTTAACTCCTAACCATCACCTAAAAGGAAAAAAAAACAAACCCAAACCCTAAAAAAACTATTTTTCATTTGAGAAAAAAGTGTCTGTAGACACCATTTAGCCAAAGGGAGTGTTCCATCTGGAACCTATACAAAGAATTTGCAAGGCAGCTGCATTTAAACTCATTCAGATGATGCAGGTGATGTGGGATAACATACTCTCGGCATCCCTGGGGCTGTGACAGACCGGCACTGGTGTGTCATGTGGCCCCTGACAGTTCTCAGCCAGCAGCAAGCAGGGACAGAGCTGGCCCCTCCTCAGCTTTACCAGGTGCTGTTGCTGGGATGGCTGCCAGGGAGGAGAATTTAGGGAGTGATTGAGGTATTTAAATGAATAGATGAAAACAGTATCTTGATATTTTCTTGCATGCCTGCTTTCAGCTTCATTCTGTGTTTTTGATGCGGTGAGGAATATAGCCCATGTTTTTATTGCCCATGACACTGCTGCATTCAAATGAGGCAGCAGGCTGTTAACAAAATGGGATAACTCCCATTACTGGGAAAAGACACGTCTGTAAGGATGGGCTGTGGTTAACTAGGAAAACTGCACTTCCTGATAAATAAATTGATTAGATCCTCCAGCAATGCAGAAGGATCAAAAATAGGGTTAGGGCAGCAAAGGTTCACTCCACTTTGGGGCAGCTTGAGTATGCTGAAAGGTGCTGCCTCAAACCTGGAGAGGTTCCAAAGGGGAATGAGGGAGGAGGAGGAAGAAGAAGAGGAAGAGGAGGAGGAGAGGAGAACGTGCATTGTCAGTGACAGCAGAAAGCAAGTAGTCAGGCCCTGCTTCCTCCTTGTAGGGGAAATTTGGGACAAAATTAGATCACATCACTTCCTGGCCCAGCCTTCCTCTTCCCATGGCTGAATAGCTGTGAAGGTGTTGGGGAAGAGGAGAATGCTTTGGTGTGGACTTGGCAGCCACTCCCTTCCTTTGGAAGGGGGACAGGCATAGGAAGGGAGCTGCTGGGACATGAGGCAGGCTGGGCACCGGTGCCCAAGGAAGGCATTTTGAGCCAAGGCTTAGTGGCAGCAGCCCCATTTCTTGTCACCTCCCCTCAAGGTAGGGCTCCCCACTGGCACGAAGGATGATAGGCCATGGAGAAGATCTGAGCTGTGCTGGAGCAGCATCACCTAAACCCATGCTGGGGCAGCATCACAACTGAAACAAGCAAAGAGACTTTTTCCTGGGGAAGGTGGGAGCGCGTCATGGGGAGCAGCAGCCGGTGGGTGATGAGTTAGTCCCTGACCACTATCTGGGCAGGTGAAGGGTGTGGTGTCAACCTACCACCCCAAATGCAGCAGGGAGGTTACCAACCCGATAAGGGGTGTGATGGGCAGGGAGTGAACACCTTCTGGAGGGGAACAAGGGGCAAGTCTCCCTTCAACCCCATATAAACACTGTTGCACCTCTGGGATTTGCTTTATTTTTTGTTATATCATGGAAAGTTGATATTTGCAGTCATATTCCTAAAATCAGCAAGAGATCTGTGAACAGGATCCCACTGACTAACACCCTGTGATGGAGAAGAAAAATGTGAACACAGTGACTAACCCCTGCTTTCCCTCACCTCATAGCCTCCTCACACCACTAAGCACTGGAGTAACCTCTGGTGAAACCACTCCAGGTGATGCAGTTCCAGGGAGTACTAAGCTGTGTAGTTGGGCAAACCAAAGCAAGGGTTGTTTTTAAGAGATCTCAGGGTCTGTGTGGGACCTCATTTCTGCTGCCGTCACACCAGCATGGCTCCATTGCAGCTGATAGGAGGATTATATCATCATCAGGCAAGAGCAAATTCTTTTTTTTTTTTTTTTAGAAGCATCTGTATAACTTCTATTTGACTTTGGTGGGACCTGAGAGTGCATCAGACAGGGACAGTATTGTTTTTACATAGCAATGGCAATATACAAGGGCTAGGTTCAACTCTACAAAACCCCTCCAGGCAAGAAGTTTCTTTGCCCTCATGGATCTGTCAGTAGCTGAAGGTTTCATTTCCTTCAGAACAATGACGACATGTAGAGTGACGAGATCTCTCAGAAAGAAAATGCAGGTTTTCTCTGGAAGGTGATAAGGGACATTTCACAAGCACAAGGATTTTGCAGATCTCTTGAAACCATAGTCCTGGTGGAGGTGTGGAGGTCTTTTGTTTTTAAATTGATCTTACCTTTGTTTTGGGGAAAGAAATACTGAAGTAGGTATGGGGTGTAGATAATACAGTTTACTCTTTCAATGAATCGTTGCTCTTTCTTAGAAAGGTTACTGCTGTGGTTCTTGCACATAAATAGATGAAATCTAACATGTTTCTGTCCAGATCATTATCTCTGGCACTTTCCCATACATATCATGTTAATCCTTCAAAATCAGGGGAAAGCACCAGAAAGTTATGCAAACCCTTGCAGAGCTTTGCTGTTGTCACAAGCAAAAAATGAAAGTGCTGCACAGGGCAGCCCAGGGGGAGGGAGAAATAACTCAGAAAGTGCCTTTGGTCTCCTCTGGTCCCACAGTGAACTGAGCTGAGCTCTGCTTATGGCAGGCACCAGGTTGCAGCTGCCCACTTGCCTCTGCTTCCTTATGGCTGAGCCAAGGGAATGGGAAGATGAATGGGGCTTCGAGCCCTTCTCCATCTCTGGCCCCCATCCCAAGAATGTCTTCCCACAAAATGGCTCTATGTCTGAAGGTCTTGGCCGGCTGCTTTGGGTCATGACCGCTGCTTCAGCCCAAATGCTGTAGAAGTGACCTTGGATTGGGGGTTATACAAATCATGTTACAAAGGATGGGCTTTCAGGAAAACCACAGCATTGGCTTTCTGCAGGTGAAGCTTGAGTTGGATAGTCAAAAATAAAAGTAGCCAGAACTGCACATAACATTTAACAAACCTGGCCAAGAGGGTGACATTAATGGACTTGCTGGTATCCCAGCACTAATGAAAGCACATCCAATTCCTAAAAGCAAGGACATGGACCACCTGCTCCCCTACATTTGCACAACCTCTCCTATTAAGCAATTGCAAAATAAAGGTTTGCTTGGCTGCAGCACCAGGGGCGATGCCACAGGTCAGAAATTCAGCTGGCACAAGTTGGCAGAGCTGCAGCAAAGTAAGCAGAGCTGTGTGGATTTACACCAGCTGGGGAAACTGGCTTGCAGTTTACAGCCTGCCATTGAAACACAATTTAGACTGAAAAAACCCACAATGTTAAATTAAAAATGTGCTGACACCTGCAGTGTTTGAAGAGACACTGTATGGAGATGCTTCTGACCCCCATAACAAGGTTAAATGCAATTCCCTTACTTAAAAGTAATTCATAGAAGCTGGCAGAAGCACAAAGGCTGTAGTGTTATATTTTTATGATGATGATTCAGATGAGTCATCTCCAATCAGCAAGCACTCACTGCTTTAATGACCAGACAGGGGAAATTCAGTTTAGCAGTGACTGATGCTGCATTTTATTCTTCTGACTGTTCACTGGGCATTGTGGGAAGGCTAGACCAGTAGTTACAAATTCATATTCACGCCAGACTATGTCTCCTGAGAGCAAGCCATGATTATCACCTCCCACAGTACCTGTGCTGTGACTTCTGCCCCTTCCCAGTAACAGCATTTTGGGTGATCTGTGGTGACTGGTGCCTGTGGGGAAAGGACCTACTCCTTTTCTCACCACCATGTAACACACTTCGACTGTCCCCACCACTCAGTCACCCAGGCACTGCTGCAAACACACGTGAAAATCAGCACGATTACCTGACAATAAGCAGAACCTCCTTTAAAAAAAAAAAAAAAAATCACAGTCATGCTCCATGGGTACATAAAGATGGCCATAAAATTCCTGGGCACATTCCTACTGGCTAGCAATGTTGTTTCACAATTGCCCCGGTACTGCTGGGGAATGAGCGCTTCCCCGGACAGGAGCACAGTAATCACATTAAATGGTCTCGGCTCAGTGCTGGGTATGCAGGTGGCCACAGCTCAATAGTCACTAGTAGCACTGGCCCTTGGAACCTAGCAGCTGGGTACATTGCTCACAAAAATATTCAATTCCATTTTTTAACAAATGATAGTTAATTTTTTTCCTCAAATGAATCTGGTAAGTAAAAAACAGGATTTTTATTTTTTTTTAAATTTACCCAACGCACTCCCCCAACAAACATTCAGTCCCATGAAAAGATTTTTTTAAAGGTGCTGTTTCCATGGGTAACAGTCCCCCAACCCTTCCCTCACCCTGAAGCTATCCCCAAGAGGAGGCCAAGTTTTGCCCCAAGCAGTGATACAGGAGCCCAGGTAGTGACAGAGCCATCACATTTCTTCTTTCCTGCTCCCAGAAGGAGACAGCCTGCCTGCGTACACTGCTGCTTCTGTCTCCACAGATTAGAAAAATGCATTAACAAGAGAGAGGAATAACTATCACATGTTTCCTTGAGAAAGAGCAGTGATACAGGCAGCTTTTTTGCTCCAAGGGATGCTTAGACTCTTTTTTCCACCCTTCTCCAGATTTGCAGGGATAAATCAGTCTGCTCCGAAGCTGGCTCAGACACATGTGCTGCCCTGGGTGCACTAACAGAGGTATCTGCACGGCTAACCACATCCCTCCCTTGGCATGGATCCTGCACCATCACAAGTCCTCCATGTGCTGCTCACAGGGCACCTTACACTGCCAGGTGATTGCTGACAGGGACTGTTTTCCCCGTCCATTTAGGGCATAGATGATGCCTAAAAGGTCTGCAAAGGCGTGACTTTCATTTCTAGAGGCACACTTGTTCCTTGGGAGAAGCGTGTCCATATGTGCCAAGGTGAGGGAAGACACGACGCAGAGGGGGAGGCAGGTGTTTCCCAGTGGTGCCTCACAAAGCAGCTCCTTAGCTGATTAGGAGATCAGGCCAGCCTGCCCTGCACTCTGCTTTTGCTGGTACCATCAGCTCCTCATCCATTGGGAGAGTTAGGGCAACAAGCCAGAAACAGCTGAGGGGAGATAGCGTTGCCTCCCTGCCCATCTCCCCTCAACACCTATCTGTCAGAGGAGGTCTCTGGGTCTTCTCTCTGCAGAATACCCATTTTAGGCTCAGGCTCTTAGCCTGTCACAGGCAACATGTCTCTGACCACAGAGCATTGGTGGGGGACAGTGTCCTGCCACCAAGACAATAAATACACCCCTGAAATGTCACCACACGTGTGCAGGCAAGTATTTCTTGGTTTCACTCTGCACCCATTTGGGAGACAAAAAAAAAAAAAAAAAAAAGTACTCCTCTGCACAGATCTTTGGTTCTGCCTTGTTCAGAATATTCTGCTCTTTTAAAACTCTGGGTTGGGACTGAGGGCCCCTTAACCCTTCAAAGGTTTCCTAGGTGGTCTTGGCGTGTTGCCCAAACTCATCCAAAATTGTCATTTAAAAAACCCAAACAAATCAGAACAAAAAGATGAGTTGCTGCCTAACTGCTGAGGTACCCAACCTAATCTGCTCATTGACGCTGGGTTTGTTCATGCCCTGGCAGGGGCACATGTGTGCACCCAGAATGGTCCACAGCAGCTTGATGCCTTGCTGCTGCCAGCCCCCAGCTGCCCCCCACCTGTGTTCCCAGCAAGGGTCACCTGGCCAGCAGTGCCCCTTGGAGCCACACATACCTCTGAGCACCCAGCCCATGTCCTCCGTGTGCCCACTAGCCCACCACACTTGAGGATGCCTGGGAGAGTCGGCCATGCCACTGCCCCAACCCCCATCACTCAAAGCCTTTAGAGGTGCAGGAGGCCCCAGAGCAAGTGTCTCCTTGGCCCAAAGCATTTCAAGCCTTTGCCACCCACCTCCTCAGACACGGCCCCACAGAGCAGGCTGCTGCTCTCGCCACGCACATGGTGCTCTCTCCTCCCAAGGCTGGGTCACGTCATCCCCTTGACTCCACAGGAGAGGAAAGAGGGTCTCCTATGCTGCAAGTTGTGAATGAGGACCCTGTCCTGGGAGGGGAGAGACTTGAATTCTGGCATTTGTCTCAATTTTTTGCATTCAGCCAAAGTGACATAGGTCTGAGATGCTGTGGATCTGCTGAGGCACACCTAGACCAGTCTGCAAGGTGCTGCCTTGGAAAGCAGGTGACACGGTTGTCAATGTTTTGAGGTTGCAACCAAATCCTTGTCTTTCATTCCCTATATAATTGCTGTAACCTGTCCATGCAAGCAGCCAAAAATATATTTTAGAATAAATTCAATCCTACCTCCTGGCCTGTGTTAGGTGTATCCTGCAAATGCCCCTTGGACTGTACACAAGATTTAGGCAGAGGAAGAATGGACAAGACTCTGGATCCCAAGCTCAGAGATATTTTCCACAGGAGTGTGTCTCCTGGTCCACTCTGGTGCACCCTGCAGCAGCTCTCCTCGAGAAGCCGCTGAGCATGACTGGGCACCTCCAGGGCTCACTTGGATCACTGTTTTGGTTCAGCACACTAGAAGGCCCTGTTCTGTACTGCTATGGAGGAGAGTGAGGACAAGCAAGGTCTGTACCACCTGTGCACAGCCAGAAGGAACCATCTACTTTTCCTCCAGGTTGTCTAAGGGGGATTAGGTACATGTTTGCTGTCAGTTTACAAAAAGGTGAGACTAGGTCCATCTTTCAAAAGGAAGGATTATCTTGAACAAAGTACAACTAAAACAGCACTTCAGACATATTTTGAGTGAGGATTTAAAGATGTTGTCAGAGGATCTCAGTTAAACCAGGTGGAATTACAAAAGCTAAACTCATAAAAATAAAACATTATGAGAAAAAAGTCTATGAAAACAGTGCTGTGGAAAAGCACCACAGACCCCTCCATACTTTGATGCTGGTGAGTGGAAAATACCATAAATTTTCTCCTTCTTTGCAGTACACAGAAGACAAAATCCATGTCAGATTCCATTAAGAAATAAAAATGACATTTTTCCAAAGAGAGCACACACCTTAGAGATACAGGTTTCAGGACATACCAAGTACCAAATGAGTCCATATGCCTTAGCAGGATTCATTGTCACTCGTTCCACCCAACCACATAAGGACATGATAGTACAAAGAGGAAAAAAATCCCTTTTCCTGCTTATATTTATATCTGCAATTGACCATGCAATCTCTGCTGCTGCTGAAGCAGGAAGCTGGAGGTTTTCAGATATCGTGCAATGCTGATCACAACCCAAACTTAGCACCCAAAAGGACACAGCATATCCATGCTACAGGACAGCAGTCAGTGGTTTGTGCCCCCTCTCCCTAAAGCACAGCAGCACCCCTGGTTAAGCAAGGGGTACCGAGATGATGCTCCCTTTCACTACTCCATCCTTCTACAGTGCCCACTCCCCTCCCCTCACTTTGGGGGGGAAAATGTGGGCCTAACAAACCACAATCCCAACTCAATCATGTGACAAAACTTAAAGGTTATATTCACAAAGCACATCTAATCAAACTAGATCACTCAGTACTGATCTCCAAAAAAACCCCCACCCAATTGCCCAAAACCTGCATGGGCAGTGGAGGGTTTGTATTCACAATGACCCACGAAGAGCCATGGCATCAGACAGGAAGGGCTTTTGGAAGCCACCACAGCATCGTCACGCTGTTGGACGTTTATTCATTCTCCCAGTGTTTAAAGTACTGAAAACCTGACAGATTTGTATTGTTCTCCTGTTCTCCTTTAGCAGTGTGTTGCTTAAGCAAAGATAATATTGAACCTTTGGCTTTTCCTCCACTGAATCCAACCAACTCAAAGAGCATTTTACACCCACATTTTTATCAGCAGATCTCCCAATACACCAAGAAGCAGAGATGTTTTATGCTCAGAAACCAATTTCACTGGCAGTATTGCCAGAAGAAAGAAAAAGCAAAGATCCCCTAATGGTACAGAAAGAGCAAGCTGTCTAAATGCCCCCTCTAATCTCCCAGGATTTTGCACTAAATTACTAAATTACTAGGTAAGGTTGGGAGAGGAGGGCTCTCCATATACTAGGAAGGACAATCTCAAAAATGTACCCATTCAGGAGAAGAGCCAGGTCATAGGGGAAAAGAAACCTTGTATCTTGAGAAGCAAAAGTGAAAAATACCTTTCCATTAATTTAGCTAAAATAATGAAAGCTATACGCTCACTCTCTCACACATGCAACCCACAGCTTCCTGCGCTTGCACATCACGTATGGTCCAACCTTGGCTGCATTATCAAGGAAGTCTTTCACAGGTAGCACTAGTTCTGATTTTTTTTTCCCCTTTTTTCTTCTTCTAAGGAAGCTGTATGTTTTACAGTGAGGCACAGAATAAACTTTTCTCCAGAAGCAGCCGCACATATCTTCCTGCTGTGCTATTTTTCCCCTTGAGCAAACACCAGATGCAAGCAGTATGAGCAAATTGCCACCCTTCAGAAACCTCTGAGATCCTTTGTGTTTCTGGTCCACTGACCCAGAGCAGAGCGAGAGGGCCAGGGCTGCCCCTGGGACATGCTTTCTCTGGATGTGCAGCTATGCCCCTGCAGCCTTTACCAAAGAACTGGCACAGATTTGTACTGTTCTGAGCATCTCATCTCTCCTTACCCCAATTTTGCATGGATTTAACCACGTTAGTGTGAGTAAATTTTCTCAGAGTTTGGTGTCAGGAAAGTCAGACCTCACGTATCAGCTTGAGGGCACAGCCAGAGCTTTTGCAGTTGCTCCCGAAATACCTTCCTGAGCAGCAGCAGAGGAACAAGATCAGCCTGACAAGGACAAGTCAGTGAAGCAGGTCTCTTCATTGCCGTACCACAACAGTTCAGCCAGCACAAAACCTGGCTGCCATCATCCCAACAAGGGTCTGCACAACAGAAATACATAGCACCTGCTTTCTGGTGTCTGTCCTGCCCTCTTCTGCCTTGGGTGAATGCTGGGCACAGTCCGAGCCTTTGACCATATTGGCATCTCACAGCCCATTGGCACCTCTCACGCCGTGGCTCTGCCTTCCTCATCTCTGCAATTTGGAAGTGGTAAGCAAAAAAATTGCCTGCTGCTCAGTCCTTCCACAGGTCAAGGAAAGGCTTTCCATATTTGTATATTAAACCAGACATCAAAGGCAAGCGTGAACTGCATTACCCATATTTTCTTCAACAGAAGTGATGCCACAGGGCCCTGTACATTAGATAGCTGCTCAGGTTATGTAACAACTTGCTTATAGCTTTATAAACCAAAGGGCAAGATAATTCTTTGGTTAGTACATGAGGATCATACCTTGGTTAATACCTAGGTTATCTTTTTTCTCTGATCACAACCAAACAGAAGGAAATTAAATCCTGAGGCTTAGGAACAGAATGTACAGAAAAATCAGCATAAGAGTGGTTTTACTCTACCCAGAGCCAGCATTTTCTGCCAGATTCCTCTTTGCTTTGACACACACATTTCATGGGAGAAAAAGCAAAATGTTGTGAGCTGACTCAGAGGACGTGAATATCAGACAGGGCACTCAGCATCTGAAATGCCTTGAAGCAAAGGTACAAGCTGTGCCTCTTTTCTTCCAGGAAACCTTGACCGGCTCTTCCTACAGGCAAACAGCCATAACTGGTCGATTTCATTTAGCCCAATATTTTGAGTGGCCAGAGCACGTTTAGGGAACACCACCAAGAAACTAGTGTCAAGCTAAGCAGCCTTTGACAGGGCTTCTCAGCTACCAGCAGCCACAGCTGCAATAGGCACTCCTTGCACAACACCACATGTTTTCAGACAATTCCCTATGCCTTTCTGAAATTACAATCATAGACTTGTTTAGGTTGGAAAAGACCTTTAAGATCATCGAGTCCAACTGTTGACCTAGCACTGCCAAGTCCACCACGAAATCATGTCCCTAAGCACCACACCTACATGTCTTCTAAGTACCTCCGGGGATGGTGACTCCACCACTTTCCTGGGCAGCCTGTTCCAGTGCTTGACAACTTCTCAGTGAAGAAATTTTTCCTAATATCCAATCCAAACCTCTCCTGGTGCAACTTGAGGCTGTTTCCTCTTGTCTTATCACTTGTTACTTGGGAGAAGAGACCAAACACCCACCTCTGTACAACCTCTTCTCAGGCAGTTGTAGAGCGTGATAAGGTCTCAGCCTCATTTTCTCCAGACTAAATAATCTCAGTTCCTCCAGCTGCTCCTCATAAGACTTGTTCTCTAAACCCTTCATCAGCTTGGTTGCCATTCTTCAGATATACTCCAGCATCTCAATGTCTTTATTATAGTGAGGGGCCCAAAACTGAAAACAGTATTCACGGTGCAGCCTCACCAGTGCCGAGTACAGGGGGACAATCACTTTCCTAGTCCTGCTGGTCACAGTATTTCTGATACAAGTCAGGATGCTATTGGCCTTCTTGGCCACCTGGGCACACTGCTGGCTCTTATTCAGCTGTCTGTCAACCAACACCCCCAGGTCCTTTTCTGCCAGGCAGCTTTCCAGCCACTCTTCCCCAAGCCTGTAGCATTGTACAGGGTTATTGTGACCCAAGTGCAGGACCTGGCACTTTGCCTTGTTGAACCTCATACAATTAGCCTCAGCCCATCTATCCACCCTGTTCAGATCCCTCTGTAGAGCCTTCTTACCTGCAAGCAGATCAACACTCCTGCCCAACTTGGTATTGGGTGCACTTGATCCCCTTGTCTGGATCATTGATAAAGATGTTAAACAGAACTGGCCCCAATACTGAGTCCTGGGGAACACCACTCGTGACTGGCCACCAACTGGATTTAAATCTTTGGGCCTGGCCATCCAGACAGGTTTTTAGCCAGCAAAGAGTATGCCTGTCCAAGCCATGAGCAGCCAGTTTCTACAGGAGAATGCTGTGGGAAATGGTGTTAAAGGCTTTTACTAAAGTCTAGGTAGCCAACATTCACAGCCCTTCCCTCATGCACTAAGCGGGTCACCTCGTCATAGGAGGAGATCAAGTTTGTCAAGCAGGACCTGCCTTTCATAAACCCATGCTGACTGGGCCTGGTGACCTGGTTGTCCTGTACATGCCATGTGATGGCACTCAGGATGGTCTGCTCCATAATCTTCCCTTGCACTGAGGTCAGACTGACAGGCCTGTAGTTCCCCAGATCCTCCTTCTGGCTCTTCTTGCAGATGGGTATCACATTTGCTAACCTCCACTCAACTTGGTTCTCCCTGGTTAGGCAGGACTGATGATAAATGATCGAAAGTAGCTTGGTAAGCACTTCCATCAGCTTTCTCAGTACCCTTGGGTGGATCCCATCTGGCCTCACAGACTTGTGTGTGTCTAAGTGGTGTAGCAGATCACTAACTGTTAGAGACAATAATGATATATGTGAATTAAGAACACATTAGAATGATTAAGGCATTTCCCTAACCAAAAATACACATAGAAAAACACAGAGGTAGCACTGGGTAAGCATAACACTGGTTGGGAGTTTCTGCTTTGCCATTGTACTGAGGCCACTCATTCAGAATCATGCAGAACCTCTGGACCATAAATGTATTGAAATGAGGAAACCACAACCACAGATTATTGTATGGCAGCACCACTATTGCAGCTGGTGCTGAGTTCAGACCCATCCCATACAGCATCTCACACCATACCTGTCTCTGATGCACCTGAGCACCATCTCCTGTTCTAGTTAACATTGCTGCTACCTAGTTCGTTATGCAGTCTGGAGGAGAAACACATGCTGCAGAGGCTTGAGCAGCAAAGTCTTTGCTCAACTGGGGGACAAGAAATCCTGTATTTACCTGAAATCGATAACTAATTCCCCTCCCTTTAAAATAAAATCGGCTCTTGTTTAATACCTACCTGGAGTTAGTGTCACAAGCTGCCTGCAGACTCCACAAGTGCATGCCAACCATCCGTGGGGGTTAGGAGCTGACTGTGCTGGCCTGAGGTGAAGCAGCCTATCTACAAGCTCAAGGCTTAACTAGACTTGCCTTGGGCTGAGGTTATGCAAATTCAATTAATCAGCACTTAAATCCTTACCTCAGAGCAGGGCCTGCAACACCACCAAGGTGAGGAGGAGAGCAGCAAAACAAAGCTTAACACAGAATCTACTGTTGGGCTGCTCTGTTCTTGAAGGAAGTCCTTCTCTTCCTTATCTATATCAGCATCGTGTGTTAACTGTAATTTCCTCACAGCAGAGACCTCATCTCTTGTGTACCTAGAAAACCTCTCACAGAATTTAGGCATGATGTAATTAGAGGCAATGATGATAATAATTGATTTTGAAGTTATCATCCATCTCCAGTGCTTTTAATGAATGACAGAGACAGACCCTCCCAGAAGTGCCAGAGGCTGTAGCTCCACCTAATGACATTGCTAAAAGAGAACCTCAAACGCATGCTGGAAGAGATTGATGGTGGTAGATAGGCTGTCAGTGCTGCAGTTAAACTTCTATTGTCAGTCATCTGGAGACATAAGCCCAAGGCTACTGAAAAAGGAAGAGCTGGAGAATATATCAGCTAATGGCTCAGGCAGCTAATAGTCAAAGGCAGTGATAGGGAGAGTAATATTGAAGCATAGGCCAAGAGTTTTGTATCAGTCCACTGAAATAAATGCCTTGATCATTCACAATATCTATACGGCCAGCCTTAAAGCCCAGCCCCTCAGTATATTGTCCTTTTTTTTTTTTTTTTGCGCAGACATTAAAGAAAGAAAGAAAGGGAGACAGAGATTTATCAGTCATGCAAGTTCAGCAGAAAGCTCAGGGGAAGGAGCCAGCTCTCTGAAGTTCAGAAGACTGGCTGACAGTTGTGATCCTGAAAGGCACACCCACATAATCTGATGGCTTTCTGAGATCCGTGAAACATTTTTATTCTACACTGTTAGCTCCTAGACTGGCAAAAAAGCAAGAATCTTCTTGTGCTACCACCTATAAAGAAGAGAATTGCTGGACAATTAAAGCTCTGTCTTGCTTTCACCATCTATAAAATTTCCACCTGTAAGAAATTCTGGTAAACCCAAGTCAAAACCCTGTGCGCGGGGAACAGAAATGTTGCACCTCACATCACCCACCAGCCATGCAAGGATGCTGTAGGTCAGCAGGAAAGGGGCTGCCTTCGGCCTGCTTCCCACTGCGCTCACCAGGGCTGCCGCTCACTCAGCTCCCTCGCTCTGCGCTCTTCCTCTCCGCCTGGGCTTTTTAGATATATATTTATACACACATACTTTAAATATGCGCATGTGGACATTTTCTCCACACACTGCATATTTTTATTACTTTAGGCATTTCTTTTCCTCCTAGGCAAACAAGACTTCCCAGTTTTTTTAATTCCCTCCCACTCAAAACAATAGGCTAGACACAGAGTGAAACTGTCCCTCCTTAAATCAGGCTGTCATGCATTCCTCTTGCTTTAAATAAGGGACTATTGCTAAACTCATAATTTCCATTCTTTCTCAGTCAAAAAGCAAGGCTGAAGCCCATGCCTGTTCTCAGTCAGGGCTGAAAAGGCAGTCTCTGTTGACCATCCATTGCATGTTGCCTGTGACAAGCCATATTCAGTCGTAGTCCAGGGATAACACCACCACAAACAAATGGTGAGGTGACCTTAATCACAGTGGTTGTAGAAGGGTTGGACTTCATTACTGAGATGCTTTAACAAACTACTCTATTTTCCTGCTTTTAAAAATTTGTGACTGAACCTATGCTTTCTCATTATTGAAAAGCAAATGTCCTCAGAAAACAGGTTGCTAATAAATGAAAAGCTGATAGTTAAAAATAAAGTTTTAGATCCAGGCAAAAATGCTTTGGAAGATGCAGACTTACTATGGGAGAGCAGGTCTTTCATTGAAATCCCTAATTGCTACAAAACTCATGGGTTTTGAAAAAGTTGTTATGGCATAGTAACCGTCACTGTCAATACATTTGAGCTCTGTTAGCTTCCCAGCAAGCCATCCCAGCCACACTGGGGCTCCGCCCGCAATGCCTTTTGCAGATACATCCCAACCCAGTAAAGTTCAGTCCTCTGAGCCCAAACCCTCTGTCACACACAAATGAAGATGCTCAAGTGCGAGATACGAAATGCTCCATCTTGCTACCATGTGCCAAGCAGCAGGTCTATTTTATTTAGAAAACTGTATATAGTTATAACAGACATTTTCCCCAAGCAGTGGCATTACTTGACCATGCCATTCATAATGCAGTGACTAACAGATTTACTAATTTTAAGCCTACTTTCTTTGTTCCACACTAGGAAATGGAAAATGAGAATTCCTGTTGTTCAACTCTTGTGCCAGATATAGTACTTTTTTTTTTTTGTTTGGAAAGTCTAATTTCCAAACACCATCCATTACTCAAACTGTATTAATGCAACAAATTTACCATCCAAATAGTTTCCAGTAGATCTCACCAAGAGGATGTTTTTTCTGGTGTTATGACCAGCTACACTCACGTCAAAAACCTCCACTTAGCATCACCTCTTAACCCAAATGCTTTTAAAAAAATAAGTAGGAGTCTTGTCTGTTCAGGAGCTTTAACTGCCAGCAATTTGCTACCTGCAAGCACCATAGGAATGCTCTAGACAGCAAGGACTACTAGAAACTTTTCAAATGTTTTGGTGTCTTAGTCTAGGATATTATATCTCAACCAAAAACATTTGGGTCAAGTACTGCAAAGCATTGTAGGCTGAGTCCCCGGATGCCTGTCTCCATCCTACACCACCCCAACAGCAGCTCGATTTCTCTGGGAGGTTTTCCTCCATGGTACATTGATTGGAAAAAACAAAGTGATTTGAGATGCCCCCCCAGTGAGTGCTTGGGAAGCACAATGCACACCCCTGATGGCTCTGAGGCCATGTGCCATGGGGTGCCTGTGGTGACCCTGCTTTCAGTTGGCAGCTCAGCCACCACTGTCCCTCTCGAAGGTTTAGTATCATCATCATGATGTGACCAGAGGCAGGTGGCCCTGTGATTGCCCTTGACCCTCCTGGCCCAGCACTAGAAGCAGCAGGTCTCACCTAGTGATGCTAAGCAGAAATCAGGTATTTGCTGTGCATTGCCCCTCACCTTTCTGTCCTTAACCACGTATCCATGCTGCAGCATCAGGAATAACGTGGGGCTTGCCATGACAATGGCTGGGAGCGTATGAATACTTGAGCCCTTTGCGTAGATGCTGCCATTTATTTGTAACTTACCTCCACTCAGCTCTGCTCTAGCAAAGATGATCTTTAAGGTCTTTAGAGTTTCTCATCTTTCACAAAATGTATTAATGCTTCTGATGGCAAATTAATCAAACACACTGACAGCCACGATTTAATTGTTGGAGATGAGACAATCTCTTGAAAAAAAGTCAAAGAGAAAAGTGTACCTGAAAGTAAAGCTTTCCTGGACAAAGCAGTAGCATGAAAACAATATATTTGCTTAGTCTATCACACCTGATTTAATCTTGTCACTACATCTCAAGTTCAAAGTTAACCACTTATGTTTCCACAGAAGAGAAAAATGTTTCCATGGTTTGTTTTCTTTTGAATCTCAGCCAAAAAATCATGCCCACAATTATATCAATAGGTGTTAGTGATCTGAATGCTGCTGCACCACCCTAGTGAATAAAGCAGGACATCAAAATTGCTTGAAAGGAACAAGAAGAAAAACTCGAATTGACCTAGTATCTATCTGGCATATGAAAAAATAACCAAGGTATCAACTCTTTTCTTTTGAAAGCTGCAACATCCAAACCCTCAAGTGAGAGTGGGGTCCCCTTTGACCGGGTGCCCTGTGAATGCAGCTCCTTCCCCAACACCCAGCCGGCAGAATCAATGATGCTCCCCATCCTTTGCACCCCATCACCTGATGCCCCATGAGACACTCTGCTCATGCACATGAGTCCCTCCCCTTCACAAAATATGCCCCTGGTGAACTAGGGCCACCCAGACCTCCGCCCTTCCTGCAGCAGCAGCAGCAGCAAAAGCAGATCCCAGCAGAGATGGCTTTGTCTCTGTGAGACAGGGTGCCCTGAGTGTCCTTGAAGGGCAGATTCATGGCCTGGGAGACCTGTTCTGCCTCCACCTCCTCTCTGGAGTATGCAGGGCTTCAGAGGGGAAGGGGTGGAAAGGCACTGCCAGGTGTTCCTGTCCCTGGTGCTCAGGGGATCCTTGCGCCTCCCTACTTCTGCCAGATCCAGAGACCCCTGTGCTGCCAATTCTGCCATTGCTGCTCCCAGGCAGCACCAGAGTAACTCACGGTAGCAACCCCGCTAACAAGAGGAGCATCCATACTCAGAAGGAAAAACTGATGACTATGACTTCTGATACATTTGGTCAAAGGCAGTTTTTGTTGTTTTTGCACTTTGGTTCCATGAAGATGTTTTTTGTTGGTTTTGGTTTTTGCTTTTTTTAAACAAAGATCAGTATCAAATCACAAATATTTACACATGCAGGAAAAAATAATCACCCCAAAAACCAGTTGAAAAAACCCTAACAACTAAAGAAACAGAAGAAACTACATGCCTGGTCAGACAGCAACACAAGTCAGTTCTTAGACATTGCATTAGTACAAAATTCATATTTTAGCCAGCTTCTAAGGTTGCCTTTCTGCATATTTTGTTTTAAAAACCGAACCACTGGATATCTGGAAGGAATATATAGGTCTTAGGGCATCTGCTCAGGGTAACAATATTAACGCCAAGACCAAATACACACACTGATGAGGTTGCAGATGCTCTCTTTGCAATAAGCACTCCACAGCTGAGAAGGCTGGCGATCGCGAGAACCCCATCCTGTAACATCTCCCACACCAGGCTGGGTCGAGCCAGTGTATGTTGGTCCTAGCACTGAGGCAATGTGGTCCCAAGAGCTGCTGCAACTCTGCCTGAGTGCTTTCACATGACTTAGTCGTCCTGTTTAAAGTTTTCCTTTCTGCTGCATGACCATCATCAGATGTTACAGTTTATAAAAAATACATTTCTGGAGCATGTATTATGTGGATTTCATTTATGAGTTGCTGCATTCAGCACAGGCTCAGTGAGAGCTACCTTGCTGCCAGTAGGCTTGACTCTCACTGAAATAAAAGTCACAAGGCAAAAGCAACTGTCAACCAAGGGAACATAGCATGAACCAAACTTTCTGGACAGAGACAATCCTTTTGCTCTCTTGGTACAAGAGAAACCCCAGTCAGGACAGTAAGCACTTAAGTACCTCCAAACGACAGCAAAGGCCCTTTATACCACACTTGCACAAATCAATTCAATAGTCTGCAACATATAAAAAAATTGATCCACTCCCCCCCCCCCCTCAAAAAAAAAAAAAAAAAAAGCACCTGAGTTGGGTGCTTGTGCCAACTGCTACAATGCATGCCTCCCTCAGAGAACACCTGGCACAAACCCACCAGCCAGCCTCTGGGCACAGGGCAGCTCACAGGCTGACACTCTTAACACTGTGCTTTGTAGAGCATGCATGAAGTCTGTATCTGTTGGGCCAACCTTTCAGCAGCTATTGCTGGTCAGATGTGTCAAACCAAAACTATTTTTTCTTTCAAGGTGGGTCAGAATTTACCGACCTGCCCAAACAGCAATCAGCCACAAAGCAAGCTGCATTCAGAGCAAGGTCAGTGCAAATAATTGGTGTTTTTCAGTTAAAAAGGGGAAAGAGTTCTTTACCCCACCACCTCCACCCAGAGCAAACCAAACACAAAAGCCTTCTGTTCTTTCTTTGAAGTAAAAATCCCCTGGCATTTCAGTTTGTTTGATAATATGCTGTTAGCTGAGGTTTAAACCATGGAAATATGTTGATTTGGAACACAAGGACTCTAAGCATGAGTCTATCACCATTTCTGTGGTTGCACATGACAGGGATATCTCTTCTCCTCTGTTTTCTCTACCAATTAATTATAAAGAGAAGCTAAAAATAAAGATATGGGGTAATTCCCATTATGATCTTCTCAGTAAACTTTCTCACCTGGCAGTCAGGACATCACAGCTGAAGATAAGGAGGAGGGGCTAAGCCCTGGGGCTCTAGCCCTGCTCCTTTGAAGTGCTAAGAAACAAAGGAAATAGATTTTCCCTGGCAGGAAAAGTCTTTAGTTAAATTATCCAAATATCTTTTTTAATTCCATCTTTAATAGTCATAGAATTGGATTGCACTGGTGAGAAGGGCAGGGAATAGCACTGTGTAGCTCCAAATCTGCAAGTTACAATGAAAAACGCTTTCAGGCAGTCAAGTTCAGCTTCTACTACCAAAAAAACTTCTGTCAGCACCACCTCTAGTTGTAAGAGCTTAATACCTGCAGTGCTAGCTGGGGGATCTAAACATGCCAGGGGCGTGACAAAATGTACAGCCTCTCCCTTCTACCTCCCTAAGGGGAAAGATACGTGTTGCTTAGGAGATAATGGAAAAAGAAAATTTGAGAGCAGCTGTTTGTGCCTGAGCATCCATCTGCTGCACCACATAGAACTTTGACGCCCATTTTAAGATGCACAACATGGGTGTCTGATTTACTGACAAAGGAAATGATCACAAGAGGCTGGATGCTCACATGCTTGCAGGTTTGGACTTCACCCAAATGAAAAGGTTGGCCTAAGCTAGGGTCAGCTCATTGTGTCACCAAGACAGCTAGTGTGGACATAATACAACAGCAGATGAGTGCAGGTGTTTAACGTAGTCACTTTTCTGATGTGTTTATGGGTCTCTGGTAATACCCTGGAAATATTACTGCTGTGTTGGACAGACTGGGACACAGAGCTTGAGAAGAACTTGGACCTCTGTGAACAGACCTTGTACATGCATCAAAAAGTCATCCTACATTTTTACCAAATGCTTTAAAAACACTTTAAAAGCTTCATCTCTGCAAAATACAATTTTTATCTGTAACAGATATTTTTAAACCAATTGTTCCACAAGTAGCAGGATGAAGGAAACTCACTTTCCTATGGATTACCCACTTTACAGTTGGATTTTTTGTGTGCTCAAAAAGACCCCCAGAAAATGGTAGAAGTGTTCCAGCAAGGCAAGACACTTGTGTGCATTTCCCTCCCTCATTTTGCTTGCTTGCTCCATGTCAAATTTTTGGTATCTTTATTCCTTTGCCCTCATTAGAAGCACTAGCAGGTGTCTCTCCTGCATCCAGCTATTTATCATCTTCTCATGGAAGTCCCATGCACCTGGGCAGACAGCAAGATTACCTGCCATATAAGCTCTCCACGTGGCTTCTGTCTGAAGCACTCTTTGTGGAGTTGGAGCAGAATTTGCTGTGCCATCTGGCAGTGTGTAATCAAGTGGAGCACAGGGAAATTGAGACATTTGGAAGCAAAATAGCTAGCATCTGCATATAGCAAGCAGCCTCATAGCCAGCCAAGCTGTGGTGTCATCGGCAAAAGTCTGCCATTTCCAGATCCAGGCTCAGTGATTTTGCAATGTCAGCTGAGGAAGCACTTGTTTTTACGATGACTGGGGACCATGCTGCTGTTTAGGTTGACTAACTGTAGCAAAATGGCAACCTTCTCACTTCCCACTCACCCTAGGCAATAGGTGACAGCTCTGCTAGCATGTCCTCAGGCTCTAATGAGTTACCCTGTGGGTAACAGACTAAACGTGTCTCTTCAGTGCATTTCTTTTTCTGCCAGCAGCCAGCATCTATTTAGATGCATAAGCAATTCTGTATGACTCAGCTGTCCAAATGAAAGCATCTACTGCTGAGGAAACGAACAGTGCTGGCATCCGCTGCCTACATCATCCCTCTAACCGCTCACCACTGCCTCACACAGCCCAGCCTGTAGAAGTGACACGACTTCCCAGAATTTAGAACAATTCTCATCTGCCCCAAGGTACAAGAAATTTATTTCCAGTAGGACTCAATTTTTAAAGTGTTCTCTTAAAGAGCTGAGAGCTTCCTCCATGCTGGTGAGCTCAGAGCCATAGACTGGGGCTGTTTCTATCGATGCCTCACTTGTGCTCAGTGACTTATTCTTTCTGGCCTCCTTAGCATCTTCCCTCACAAGTCTGGGTGTCTTGTCCTCTGCTTACACTGTAGTTCAAAGCTGCTTAAGACAGAGACCTTCTGGAGCCCGGTGTTTGCAAAGTACACACATCATCGTGAACTTTGGTGAACAACAACTAATCATACATTTTAACCTGAGCAGTTCTTCCCTCCTCCTCACAGCCTACACATCTGCCACAGCCTTCAGCAACCCTGATATCTGATGAGCAAGGTACCCCTAAACCAACACAGCAACACCTTACTGCCGTATCGATGTTCTCTGACATGGAAACTGGGCCATGCATAAGATGAGTCCCAAAACGGCTCTGGCAATGCTTCAGATGTATAAGGGAGGCAAGGGCAGAGAGATCAAGTATTGAGCAGTACTATTACCCAAATGCATTTTGGAAACCTTTGGGGATAGAAGGAAGTTACAGGACATGTGGACGAGTTAATTCATTGCCATGCTCTATGGAGAGGAAAGATTGGGTATTTACTACCAACCAGCACAACACTCCCCCAAAACAGTGCTAGTTCCTTCTCTGGATGGTTCCACAGGCTGACAAAGCATGAAAGGCTCTTGCTAAATGTCTCTCCCACACAATTTCTCAGAGAGATTAGCAGCATAATGTACTGCACCTTCTTTCTAATCTCATGTCAAAATTTTGACTGTTAAACCACTCTCCTTAAGCCAGCAGCGAGCCATTAGAACCGCTCCTCAGCAAGATATGTACTAGAACACAGTTATGTGCTGAGGAAGCTTTTTCACCTACCTTCCTACACTGTGAGCTATATTACAGCAGCACTACCCTATAATTAAGGTTGTGTCAAAGTTTCAATTCTATAATGCTACCTTGACAGGAGAGAGTATCCAGAATTGAAGGTACATAGAAAACTCAATGGTTACTCATCAAATTGCTTGGGGCTTTTTTAAAGTATTATTTTAAAATATTTTTTAAAAATAATACAAATTGTTTAGTATGTCTGAGGCTTCAAACAGAATACCTAGCTGTGAATCACCCAAATGAATTCAAGACCTTACTGGTAGGTACAACAGCTCCATGTCCCTTCTTGAAGATTTGCCACAGCATAAACTGAATTATTTTCATGGGTCTGAAGTTTCCATCTCACCTTTCCTCAAGAGATTTAAGGCCGTAGAAGTCTTCACTCACACTACTAGTTCTCCAGCATAATTAGGTTACCCTTTCCCAGCTTATTGTGAGCACACTGCATCTAAGTGGACTTTCTTGTGGTACAGCAACACCAGTGATGAGCTCAGTTATACAGTACAGAACATGTGTGTACGTGTACCTGCTATCGAACTGAACTGTGTATTCTCCTTAAAGCATAAAAAAAGCTCCCAGAAAATTCTTAATTCCTTAGCTTTGAAAATAATCTAAGAAATTATATTTGGTCGTACTTTTAAAAACAATACCATAGTTGTGCTTGGCTGAACCTTGAAACACAGAGATCCTGATCAGCAGCACCATGACTAGTTCAAGTTCAGGTGGTGAGGAAGGTCAGTGAAACACAGACGTGCAACTGGAGCATAAGAAAGTAGAGGATTTCTCTCTGTGAACCTCAAAAATTAGGAGGGTAGGGGATTGAGATGTACCTGGTGCTGCATAAGCAACCTGGCAATGTGGAATGTGTTTTGGGAGAGGAAGGTAAAAAAGGAGCAAAGTTACAAAGACGATCAGTGTGAGAGTCCCTACAGCAGTAGTATTGCCAGTGGGTATGAAGAACCTGGAGGACTGCTGTGCCCACCATGAGGAGCCATACATGAAGGCACTGAAGGGTGGTGGGAGAGAAAATCTGAGCAAACTATACGCAGACTCCTCATCTCTGCCTCAGGAATTTCTTTTGCCTAATGAATTCATGCAGGCCTGGCATAAGCCAAGGAGCCAGGGCAGGCATCCAGCTGCCTCGCCCGCCAAGCAGCAAGGTGACCCTCTCATGACCGAGAACAACAACTGCAGTTGTTGCTGGCCATCCCGGTTTGGACACCGGCAGAAGCGAGAGTGTGACAGATGCCAGCGCATGACCTGAGACGCTTGACTCTCAGCCACACTGCTGACTAGCCCAGACGGGCAAATGATGGTGACAGAGTCACAGGTGTGGCCCGGTGAGGCCATCTTCTCATCCAGGAATGACAGACTAGACAAAGGGACAGTGCACTGGTTCTGCTCACCTCTGTCCCCACACACCTGCCTTGCAGTTCTTCAGGTGGCTTGTATCTAGTCATGGATCAGGTCACAGATGATATAACCATGTCAAATACAGCAGGAAACCAGCAAAAGACACTAGAGACAGCTGCTCTATGTTCATACTTCCTTCCAGTTTCTTAATTCCAAATCAGTTCACCTGTTCCTAGGACTTTCTTCTGTCCTGCCTCTGCCTCTTACCCCCTTTTCTATCACACCATGCTCCCTCTCTTCCCTGTCTCAGTCTGACTGCCACTTGGTCTTCCTTAAAAGCCCAACATAGGAGATTTAATTTAAAAAAAACCCAAACAACAAACATCTGGAGCAATGGACTTCAGCATGCAAAAACTCTTTTTGAAAACTTTTTCCATCTTTGAATGAAATCCTGTGCATGGCTGAAGAAATACAAGCCTAACCCTTTTGGTCTTTAGAATAATGCAGGTACATCTGAGAAGCAGATCTTAAGGCAGTTTGGGCAGATACCTTGTTTCAGACAGAGCCACCCTACACAGACTGGAAAAGCAATTACAAGCAAGACTACCCTGCAGCATTTCTAAAAGGTGTTTTTTTCCTTCCAAGAAGTAAAATTCCTTCCAGGTGTTCTTCACCACAGACAAGCTCATTTGCCTTCAGCCAGAATACTGCATGTTATGACATGCAAGAGTTTTGACCTTCAGTATCAGAACAAGGAATATAGTGTAATTCCACACCCCCCCCCCCCCCAAGATCTATATTAGCATGTATATTCTCTTTGCATACACTCCCTGCTTTGAATGAAGTATGGAATACACACAAAGCATCTAAGAGATACATCTGAGAAAGAATTATTTGGCTGAACAAAAATTTCCTTGCAGCCTTTAATGTTCACTGGCTGTCTGCTTCTGCAATTCTCAAGAGACCAGAAACTGCATTTTTACAAACATTTGAACAGGACATAGAATATAAGAGGCACACAGAAAAGATGCTGAGAAACACTGAAAAAATCTGTTACTTTCTAGAGAAGTAAATGCACACAAAATCTCTACACATTTGCTCTGGTAAAGTGCCAGCTCACTGCTGATTTCTTTGTCATTACTGAGCAGGGAATCAGCCAAAAAAGGGGTGAGTCCCCCCGGCTTACTATACATAAGTGCTTCAACACCTCAACCATTTCAGTCACTGCTGAGTACAACAAGCACCTCAGCACCTTGCTGCTTCAAGTCATCCCAGGACAGTGGGATTAAACTCCATTTCACAGAACAGGCAAAATCTGAAGAGTGGAAAACAAGAGGTACAAAGGGCTGTACAACTACGTTTTATGCTAAGTCATGTATTTCCCCAGCTTAAATAACATCAATAAATTGATTGTAAAATCATAGAATGGGTTGGGTTGGAAGGAAAAGGTTATCTAGTTCCAAGCCCCCTGCCATGGGCAGGGACACCTTCCACCAGACCAGGTTGCTCCAAGCCCCGTCCAACCTGGCCTTGAACACTGCCAGGGAGGGGGCAGCCACAGCTTCTCTGGGCAACCTGTGCCAGTGTCTCACCATCCTCTTCCTTATATCTAATCTAAATCTACCCTCTGTCAGTTTAAAACTGTTAGCCCTCGTCCTACCCCTACGCTCCCTGATAATGAGTCCCTCCCCGTCCTTCTTGTAGGCCCCTTTTACTGGAAGGCCGCTATCAGGTCTCCCCAGAACCTTCTCCAGGCTGAACAACCCCAAGTCTCTCTCAGCCTGTGCTCACAGGGGAGGTGCTCCAGCCCCCTGACCATCTTCGTGGCCTCCTCTGGACCCGCTCAAGCATGTCCATGTCCTTCTTATGTTGGGTGCCCCAGAGCTGGACACAGCGCTGCAGGTGGGGTCTCACCAGAGCGGAGCAGAGGGGGAGAATCCCCTCCCTCACCTGCTGGCCACACTGCTCTTGATGCAGCCCAGGGTACAGTTGGCTTTCTGGGCTGTGAGCACACATTGCTGGCTCATAGTCAGTTTTCCATCCACTAATACCCCCAAGTCCTTCTCCAGCAGGGCTGCTCTGATCCACTCATCATTACTTTACTTATCACAACAAAAGTTCAATCCAACAAAGCTCAGCTCCAGTCCTGGAAAAGGTAAAAAAAAAAAAAATATAACCCTGCTGTTGTTAAAGGCACTTCACATAGCTGTTCCTCTTTGTATTTGCCTGACAGTAACCCATATTAGAAATGCTTTTGGATGAATTCACCCATGGAAGTTAAATACACCCTGTGAATTAGCGTTACTTTATACAGTGGCCACAAAGGGCTGGGCATCTGAACTTCACCTTTCACATATGTAACCAGCCAGTATTCATTTTCTGTCCTATGTACCCCTTTAAAGCAAACTGTTTTAAGAAGAAAAGTTGAAAAAAATAGTTTGAAATTTTTCTCATACTACTTTAAACATGTCTAATGGCTATGTATCACTAGCAATTTTTACTCTCATTTATGTGGCACAAAGCTAGGCCAGGGGAGCTGGTAGAGCAAATGATAATGTGATACAAACAGAACTACATCCCAGAGAGTTTCTATCCTCTGGCATAAAATCATACCCTACTTTTAACAGGTACCTTCACTGCTGGTTACACTTCTTTTGAGCTGGCAGACTTAAATATATGTTAGATTAACGCTAGTTTGAAAAGGTATGACATAAAGACATGTGCAAGCATTAACCACTGCAAGCCTGCAATGCATGCCAGCCTTTTGTAACTTGATTTTCCTGTTATGTGAGCACTGCAGTGATTCCTTCTTTTCAGTGACGAAAAACTTCTCTCCACTGAACTGCTACACCCCAGCATAAACAGCCCACATACAAAATGCTTCATCATTTGGATTAACCCTATGTTACAGCATGCACACTTACTTGCATACAGGGTTACTCAGAGATGCACAAAGTTACTGAAATATTAGAAGCAATCTTGCTGTGAAATACTGGATACATGTTTGATGTGCTTTTTTAGAGGTTATAAAACCCAACCTGCACAAACAGAAACAAAATTATTCAAAACCTGTACTGCATCCTCGTGGCCTCCTACCAAGTGGAGATGTAAAACTAACTGCCAGCTATCTTTCAGTAGTTAACCTGCTCTGAAAATGAAGATTTCTTAGAAGGCCGATGCAAACACTTTGCATATGTGAACATTTTCTCATGAGTGATATCAATGAAATTAAGTAGAGCATAGCATGACACATTGCAACTTACTGCAAAAATGGCTTACGATTACCTTTAAAAAGTATTTCACTACAAGATTTCCTATAAACCACAAATGTTTCAAATCAACTATATTCAAGACTATATAGACAAGGAATTCTGTATTTTCATAATATAATAGTGAAATTATTTCTTTTCCACGTCTGTTGCAATGGGAGCCTTAGCTGGAGGTTGAGTTTTGCGGTTTAGTTTTATTCAGTGGCATGCAATGTCATTGCTTGATATTTAGCTCCACCTATGGGCACCTCCATGTACCTCTTCCGATTCACTGACATTAAACGAATCAGTTATGCATTAAGACTCTAACCATACAAGTCTCCCCTACCCTCCACCCCCAAAGAAAAAAAGGAGATATACAATTTCTGTTGAGAACTGCATTGAAATTAGGATGTAAGTTATTATTCAGATAATGCAGCACACGAATTGGTTAATGAAAAGGAGAGAAATGAGGGAAAAGGGGGGAAAAGGCAACCCGGACAACGGCATCTTAGAAGTGAAATTAAAAAAGAAAAAAAAGATTCTGGATCTCTTTTTAGAGAATATACAAGATTACTTCCTTATTTTACAAGGCATTCTTACGGACTGACTCTTTTAAAGGCATGAGAAAGTCAGACTATTTTATTTAATTTTCCTCACAAGAGACACACACTATAAGGAAACACTAAGATGATTTCACCATAATCTATTTAAAAGCCTGTTAGGTTTTGAAAGATGCATTTTTAAAGTTTTAGAACAACAATTACAGAAAAAGTTGAAAAGATCTTATGAATCAGGAGACATAAGTTTATGACATAAGGGAGAGGGGAAAGTAACAATAGGATTTTGGCAGAGATCTGGCAGTATAAACTTTCAACCACTGAAATGCAGAGGCACAGAGCTCAAAGAGAGGCAGAGAGCTCCAGAACATGCCTAAATCTAGCAGCATCCCTAGGCACCCAAAAAGCACAACACATTCCCACAAAGGAAATCCAAATCAAATAATGGTAATGTCTATTTGAATGACACTTAAACAACCTCTTTAGCTTTTCCTCTTTAGTGCTCTTACAGGCTTGATATTGGACTAAATCCAAATATTCAGTCAAGAGACATAATGTCCAGTAGCACAAAAAGACTCAAAGACAGATATATTTTCCACCTCTTCCTCCAGATTTCTGCAGTACCCCAGTAAGCCCTGTTTTATAAAACCTGTAACTCTAATAGTGAGGCTCCAGATATGAAACTGAATAAAATGGATTTAAAAACAATGGAGTTGAGCAAAACACTGGCTACCCACTGAAATCCTCAGTATCAAATGCAAGTACTCTAAGATGTAAGGAGCCTGTCCTGACTAACAAGTGTAACAATTTGAAAAGTAGTTAGTGATACACATAAAAAAAAAAAAAAAAATTTCCAATACTCTAGGGCTCTTTGTACATTTATCCTTCAACGAGCTCCTCCTCACTGGACTTCAGAAGTGGTAGAGTAGGACAGACACCATCAAAATTTCCAGAGATTTTGACAACAGTAGGTTGCAGCCAGCATCGCAATCATGAATCTGACTTGTTCCCAGGCCTATAGAAGTACTGAAGGTATCACAACACCCTCTATGAGATAGGGCATTGATTATGGCTTGGCCAGAGTTACAGATACATGGCACTGGAACACAGTACAACAATCTGCACCAGCAAAATAAATAAAGGATAAGCACGTATAAATGACAGTAGGAGAAAATCAGATATCATTTCATTAGGATTAATAAAGGCCATGACACTTTGGGCGTTAGGTGAATATAGGAAAAGCTCTTAGCTGCACTTAGAGGTTTCACTCAAGTGGGATGTGGTAGTAACGAAATTGCAAAGAGAATTAATTCCTGGCACAACTTCAATGGCAAGAAAACATACACACACTCAAAGTGTAGACAGGGCCACACAAAGTTAAAAGTTAAGGAGATAAAGGACCTGCTTGATATATGGTACAAAATGAGCTGCAATACACAGGAAGGACAAAAGAAATAAAGGTAAAAAGTGAAAGATTTCAAGATGAGACAAAGATACAAACCCCCCAAAACCACACCCCAACAAATTCACACTCTGAAAATGATTGAGACTACAAATTGTAAGATATAAATACATAATCACTCTAAATATGAAAGTCATTGACAGACTCCAAGTCTAAGCAGCAACGGTAGCACCAGACTGAAGATTACTGAAAGATTTCTGGTCAGTGCTCCTCCTGTGCTGTGCCACCAGCATACATGACCTTTGCAAAACCTTTGTAAAGCTTGTAGCAAAGTTCTGAAGCCACAGATACTGTTCTGTCATCCTTGGATAAAAGAAAAAGTGATGTCATGAAGAATAAATACCTAGGAAATGCTTGTAAACCTCATAGACTCTCAAGTCTCTTGGAATTACGGAATAACATCTTGTGGAAGGGCAGGGGGGGTCAGGAAGCAACATTAGGAAGAACTGATCTTCTTGAGCTGGTCTTTGGGAGGCAGAAAGTCCAGAACAGAATGGGTGACATGATTGCCAGAAAGACAAAGTTCTGTTTGGAGCCTCTATCTCTTCCTCCACCCATTCAACTTTTCATACTTAAATTCCTACCATTTTATTTCTTTTCATACTTCATTTAGTGTACCATAGTAAAAAAACAATTGCCAGTTACTTAAAAAAAAAAGAAAAAGCAAGATGACAGAGGTGACATCATTTTTAGATATATAAACACAGACCAGATATTTTATCAATGTTGATTTTGTCAGAGAAGACAAATCCAGTCCTGCCAGATGCATCCTGTCACCTACTCATCAACCAAGTCACCTCTGTGGTCTTGCTTTATGCACTATAATGTACAGTACCTTGGGGATGTCTTTGTTATTATTGGTTGTTTTGGTTTTTTCTTTTTAGACATCCAAATATGAATTATGAAAAGCATGAAGCAGGTATAATTTTCCAAAAAATGTTTCTAAAGTATGTTGGGCAAGCCAGGATAAAAGCAAAGATGACAGAAGCAGCACAAGTGAACCCAAGACCCTGTAAGTGCATTTCTGAACTCAGTCTATGCCTAGAGTAAAGGTCTACCTCTTGCTATCATTTTGTATATTTGGAACTCAGAGAGGGGGTTCGGGACACACTGGAAAAAGCAAGCAAGCTTTATAGCTACAAATCACAATTTCAAGTTAAAGAACTTGTCTTCCCCAAGACATTCTTTCTAGTGTGACAAAGCAAAACTTGACTAGGCAGGTGATTATGCCTAGGGCAAAAACCGTGCTGTAACTGTTAACATGGTATGAGAGAGTATTGCTGAGAGTTCATTCCTTCCCCACCCTTGACAAGTCTGGACTACACAAGAAGAACAACTAATACACTTGTCCAGTATTTCAAATATCAAAGTTACTACACTTGTTGCTGCTCTGAAACACAAAACACTGATTAGAAACACACTTTAGTCTTACATGTTGTTGAACTCACCTTGGTAACAAGTAAGGTCCTTAATGTAATGCATGCACAAATGCATAATTCAGTGATAGGGATATGTATCATTAAGCTGGCAACAAGTCTTGCAAAATAACAAATGCTAGCGATCACTTGCAGATTTAAGGAGATTGTGTATGCGATCCTTATGCAGAGGGCAAATAATAAAACATGGGTGCTACTTCCAAAAAGAAAAAGAAATGAGGTCATCTCCATAAAGCAGCATTCTATCTTTTGTTAAATCATTCTGTTACTCCATACATGAATTCCACTGATGGGCCTGCTATTGATGAGCAGCAGCACTTTACTATTTCACATCACTTCTGTGTATGGAACAGTTTCTTACAAACATCAATAATTCCCGTTGTAAGTAGAGAAGAATGATGAGCATTAATATCAATAACTCCTTTTTACCATGAAAGGATTTCTACCCATATCAAGAGTGAAAACTTCAATGCATTTTTGCATAACATGCTTTGCAACGAAGACTTGCAGTTACTAAGTAAAGCCATTTAAATGCTGATATATTTTCATATTCCAAGAGCTTTTAAAATAAAATTATTCATGTTGTAGAAGAAAACTGGTAAGGATATTATGAACACACAGGGATTATTATAGAGTACTAAAATGATGATACCCTTGTTACAAAGCATATCAACTTCAGGCACAGAAGAATTAGTTTTTATTTGGAATATCCTGGACTGTATTTTATTCATTAGTAGATGGCTCATACTTTGAGATCATCCAAGTCTCTTAAGCAGAAGAAAGGAAAGCTTTTCTCTGAATAAATTAATTTGGTTGGTAAGGATGTGGCCTGGGACAATATTCTTACTGTTTTCAAATCAGAAGTCTTTGGAAGCTTAAAGTTCAGATTTTGGCGCAAAATCTTCAACTAGTTTTATGCATAAATACCACAACATATCTAAGAAGACAACAAAATATTTTAATTTAAATATGCCCCATACTATACAACTGTATAAAATACCAACTAAGCATTCATTTGAACATTAAAAAACCCCCAAACAATCTGGAAAAAGCAAGCAGCACACTGTAGTAATGATAACAGAAGGTGGCACAAGCCAGGATATACAACCAGAAACACAGGCAAGTTACCATCTCACAACCTTTTTTCACAGTTACCATCAGAAGGGGAAATACACTGTAACCATCCCAAGACTTCCATGGTTTTTAGTGCCCGCCTTATCAGGTAGATGTCAGTGTACTAAAACGATGAAAACCATACTGGTATTTAGCATTCTGTTCTTTTTAATTGAAAGGTAGCACTGTTTTCTTAGGATTGCTAGGAAAGAGAACAGCAGCTACCTGGGTTTCTAATGCAACACTAATGCTTTGATTGGTAATCATGGAAAGGTGGAAAAAGGACAGAACAGGAATTATTCCAACAATTTTAAATTAAATGAAGTGAAACACTAAGTCCAGAAGTAATTCAAGAAACATGGAAAAAAAAAATAATCTTGGAAATGCTTAAAGGCAGTTGTGACAAACCTATAAAATCTCTACTTCATTTATTTAGTGTGTTAATAAGCAGTACATGTATCCAGCTGATTGATACACCTCAGTGACACAAAATACTCTTAAGCACTCCCATGTCCATAAAACATGGCTTCAGCAATACATGGCATTAGCACTTCTTAACACTTAACATGGAGAGAGTGCCACTTGAGTTAGGTCCAAGACAGACAGCAAGCACCAGTGTTTGTTTCAGTTTACAGTGCATACCAATCAAAACAAGATCGTAACTGCAAGTATTACTAAAGTTCAATATATTCCTGCTCTCAGTAGTCACAGGATATCAATTTCTACTTTGCTTAGCATAATGACAGGCTTTCAATAACACTGTGCTTACACTGCACCACAGCTTGGGATGGCTTCATTATACATCTTACTTTTTAAAATATGAATTATTTATTTAAAAACCAAGGTGTGAATCTGGGCATTTAACTCGTTGTTTGTTTCAAATGGCACAGAATGCATTTCTTTATATTAACTCCAGCTACAAAACTCATTCTCAGACCAACTATGACAAAAGCAAACCAACAAAGAACCATGCTTTGATTTCCAATAAACATGTTGAGAAGGTTCAAACATCCCCTTTCTAAAACTGTACGTGATATTTTCCCACAGATATCAGTTACTGTCTCTTAAAAAAAATACTGAAATCTACGTCAAAGTGAGGATCTCCATTTTAAAAAACAAGTAATAAAATACACTTCTGTCATCCCTCTTCCTCTGAACTTGTATGTCATGAGCTACTGTCTTTAAACACTAACTTATATGTTAAAAAAACCTAAAGCTTCTCCCACATATACTCATTACTTCAGTATGAATCATTACTTGGCGTTAAGCATTTCTAAATACCAGCTTATTTTGGAAGCAAAGCTAAGAAAGTTTATATTTATGGACATACAAAGCCAGTAGAAAAAGATACAAGTGTGCAGCTCATAGAACAGTTCACATCAGGAATGAATGAGGAAAAGGCACTCCATCTCTCTTCACTGTTCTACACACTGCGTGCAATTTTTTCAATCACTTAAACCTGTGCTCACAACAGTGCAGATTCACATACTGAGTATAGAGCTCATGTCTCTCCGTTACCATTTTTTTTCACTGAAAAATTACATTGTTGTGAATATGCAACATTAGCTTTATTTATACATTTAAGAGTACTTTTTTCCAAATGAGAAAGCCAAAGCTACTGAACAAATGTTACTGAAGATATAAATTAAACTTAAATAATTTAAAATCAACTTGTTTAAACAACTTTCCTATTGCACATTTTTCCATTACTTTGCCAGATAAAACCCTATATACAGGCATTTAAAAGGTTAGAATTTTAAAAGCTCTAGTTATATAGCACCAAAATAAGGTGCTGAAGAATTTGTATGCCTGCTGGAAAATGAGTGCCAATAAAAAGAAATATAAATATATATGTATATACACATCTAGTAGTAAGTCCGGGATGCTGAGATAATAAATACTTTAAACAATTTCCCAGATTTCCAGAAACATGTGAGAAACTATAGAAAACAATGCAAAGTTACTTTAGAAGACCAAGAATACACATGCACAAAATCTATTATAAGAAAAAGGTTTACAATTCCCATACTTTAATTTTTAAAACCACCTCTGTTATCACTATGTACTCCACACAATGACTAGCCTATCAGTTTGAGGATTTATGTGAGTCAGAACAAAGCAAGCTTCCCCCAGTTGCTTTATAATGGAACAGCCTACAGTACTCCCCCGCCCCCCTCCCCCAACAACCTAGTTTGTCCTGTTATGTTTCAAAATGTCATCTTCTGCCTATCTTTCGTTCCCAGTGATCTGGGAATACACTCATGACATCCAGCAACCCGCAGCATCAAAAATAAGGATGGAACTTCCTATATTTTTTCTGAGCAAACTTATATTGGAATTTCTCCTACTACAACTGCTGCTGTTGCCACCAAACGTGTGACCTGCTGTAACCACAGTAAATGTTTCCCTTGCATATGTCTACCAAAAACCAACAGCAGTTCAACTCAAATGGGTAGGAGTATAATCTGGCCTTCTTGTCTGAATAATTTTTGGTTTGGGTTTCTTCGCTTCTTCTTCCACATCGTTTTCCTGGTCACTCTCACATACGTGGACGACAACACTAGGAGTAGTGTCAGTTGCAGCATGTAGCTCATACTTTTCTCCTGAAAGTTAAAATATTAACAAAACTCGTTAAAAAGGATCCATTCCGTAGAAAAGTAGGAAAGAAATTACTAAGAAGAAAGGAATACATAAAAATGTTTAAGTAACACACTGATGACAAAAGCTTGATGCCACAACTCATTAGACAGTGCAGGCAAGTGCATTTCCAAGTCACATTTACCATCTGGGAGTATTTTGGTTCTGTTTTCAAAGCAACATAGCTCAGCTGCTCTCTTAAAAGCAAGTTTATGTACATCACCCTAGGTATTCAGCCAAGCATTCTACATGGACAGTCATAAGTCTTCTTGGTGGGTTTTTGCCATTTTAAAGCATACATGATTATCTATCTTTTTAGACAGGTATCTTACTGTACCACACTCAGGAAGACTTTTGTTTTCCTGAACGATGGCAAAACCACAGGATATTCCTTTCCTGCACATACTTTTAGTGTTAAGAAAGCTGGATGCAGTTCTTCCCACCTCACACAGAGGTGCTCTAACATTGTTCTGTGCATTATTTTCACCAAAATCTTTGGATTTCACCAACATACAGTGAACTATAAGCAACTACATAGAAAGCTGATGCATGGAGCTGAAAGTTCTGCACTACTCTCTTTCCCACTCTTTACTACTGACATAAGACATGTTCCCTAAGCTGGTAGGTAAACAGGTATATAAAAATACTACGGAAAATTGATTCAGACTACAGTTTTTACTCTCTTTGATACTACTACTAAATGTGGCCATTTTTTCCATCCCTTAAATTTAATAGTACAGTTGCAAACAAGTTAAATCAGAGTTGTAGATTTTTAGGAAATATAATTTGCATAAATTCTCATTAAAAAGATTGTCTTAACTGAGGACTAAAATGACACCAAGCAATGTGATCACTAATCACTGAAAAACAGAACCATGCTTAAAGTAAGAGTTTAGTGGAACTTTACACCTATTTCTGATTCTTCTGTTTCTCCCACCTGCGGTGCTATTTTTAATAAATAGATCTATAAACAGTCTACACAGTATGGTTAGCTGAAATGACAAGCAACTTATGTGACAGCACTAGAAATAAGGAGTAAGAATAAATTCTTACTATCTCCTTTAGTTTGGACAGTGAGGAAAAAAAAGAGGATCCTGATATAAACTTTTTTCCTTTCCTGGGTGAAGGTGTCTAAAAGTTTCCGATAAGTGAATAAATTGCAGCAGATGAAAATCAGAAGGAGCAAGGAGTAGCAGAAATCTCTCACTCCTAACTCCAACAGAAAATTAGGTTGATACTGATAGTTTCCCTCCTACACATACTATCTCAGATGCAGCGGTAATTCTAACACAACGCTACACAGCTGTTAACTGGTTCATTGTCACTGTCTTAGTCTGAAACAGGACTTTTCCATCCCTTCAAAATGTCTGTAACTACAAAACTGCCTCTTCATTTTCAGGATGCTGCTTCTTGACAATTCTGATGAACAAGCTAATATAGTGAAGCAACATTCATACTCTCTACAAATCACATAACTGATCACATTGTGGAGGTCTGGGCCCTCCAAGTGATCCTGTGGAACTACTACATGCATAAGAAACTATACCATTTATTAATACTTTTTATGATATTAGAAATTTAATTGGTAGATAGTAATTAATTTGAAAAGTTCTAGAAATTCAGTAAGTTTAAAAGGTGTTTTACTCAACCAAAATTCTAGTGTTTCTACTCCTTACCTGGTCCTAACTTGGAGATAGCATATAAAAGGTCATAGTTAATGACTGGAGTAGCATCCTCCACTTGCTTCCAATCAACAGGTGGAGAGGCAGGAGGTGAAATCAAAAACTGTTTGTCTGGATTTGGTGGTGCCAAATGTGAGCTTCCAATGTGCAAAGTCTGAAATGAGCATAAAAGCCAAAGCTGTTGCACTATCATCAATGAATCCATCATTTAGGAGGAATTTTAAGGTTTGGATAGATGTTATGCTGTAACAGGCACTCAAGGTGGCAGCATGTAACTATAATATTGAAGAGAGCTACATGAAAGACCCAGTATACAAGATACAGACAAGCCACCACATTCATTAACTCTGATGAAACATGCAATGAAGTATGCACATCCGCATCTTCTCATTATGGAGTTTTACAAAAATTTCACCAGAAAACATCTGTCCTTAAAATACCAAAGTAGGAGGAAGCTGGATATGGGCTTTAAGGCCTAATGACAAATGGTGTTGAAACTCATTACCACAAGTGAGAGTGGTGAGAATTCTAGAAGGTATATAAATAAACTGGCTCCTTCAGGACTGTCCCTAGGGACATCTGAAACAGACACACATAGATTAATTTTCCCATTAAATGTATGGAGGAAAATACACAGCAGCTACCAAAAATCACCCAGATTACCAGAACCTGAGAGTTTCACATCTTTAGCAGCAGATGCTAGCCAGTTAAAGAGCTGCACCGACGGTGATCTCCAAGTACAAACATGCTAAACCAACGATTTGCAGTAGTGATAGAGGGATCAACAGGCAGAGATGTGCAGTTCTACACTTTGAATTCCCTCAGATACCATTTGAGCATATATGTGTGTGCATGTGTACTGTTGTCAGAGCACACTTGGCTTCCCCCACCCCATTAAACTCTATCTTTGACTATGCTGATTACTATCATCTACTCATTTTTCCCCAAGGTTATCAAAACAATACAGAGGGAGACACAAATACAAAATATGTGACAGCCTCCAAATACTTGTAGCTTTGGAACAACCTGTGATTCTCTAATCAACCTGAAAAACTTAACAGTGTTCATTAGCGTGACTGAAGACCTGTGGAAGCTTATCATGATTAAGTTATGCTTTAGTACCTCGTAAGGATAATCACAAAAAGACTTACCTGAGCAAAATACAGTTTTATTTCCTTTCCAAGGAACTCTGTCTTGTGCAACTGAATTCTAGCATCTGCTGCAGATAAAGGGTTACTGAAATTTATTCGTACTCTTTTGAAGCTCTTAAAATACTGAAAGGTGATATCTCTGTCGTATGTTCTAAACAGCGATTCAAATTTGGCCTGAAAAGAAAGGACCAGAGTAGAAAGTGAATATGCAACACTCTACATTTTCTCTAAAGAAATAAAGAAATATATTGCAGTTACTAGTAGGGGCATACTATCGCTCTTGAACATTGATGTATTTGTAACAGCTTAGATTTAGTTTTCTTCTCTATTATAATTAATTTTCTAACCTACCACTTTTTTTCTCTATAGCAGCTTTTTTCTTCCTGATTAAAAAAATATACTGTTATCAAGTGTTGGACATGATGCTCTGATTTAGTGTCATAACAGAAAGAGTAATATTGGTATATTGGAAAGAAATGCTTGCCTTATAAAATTAATATCCAAAGGCCTTGAAAAAAGTCTGCCAAGCATGCATGTCTAAGTGTGCAGTTTTCAAGGAAACCAACACAACAGTTTTAATAGAGAAAAAAGAATATTTGCAAGCTAAGTAATTTTCTTCAGTGACTCAGCATGCATAATGAAGTTCATGAACATCTCCTGGTTTAATAGCTGCTACTTTCATTTAGGAAAATGAGCATACTATTACTGAGCTTAAGTTTAATAGCCTCTTCTATTTCTGGAACCAAATTCTAAAAAGGCTCCCACTATCTTTCCTAAAACAATTGTAAGTACTAACCATACAGCTCCTGTAGGGCCTCTGACACACTTTCTGTTTTGACTGCGTGGTAAGAGTAGGAACTGAACCTCATACCTTCATGAATCTGCAGCTGAGTTACTCTGCTGTCCTATCTGCATGAAAAGACTGAAGCACCTTTGCCAACAGCTAGCTATCTCCATTTTGCACTTCAGGTTGATGCTCCTAGGGCATCTACGCAACCTGATTTGGCTATTTTTCATATCATTTATATGATGAGCGCTTCCACTCTTACTTCAGGATGCCAGACCAAAGGAGGAGAAAGAAGCAAGAGGTTCTGAAGCTGCCATGCTCTTGCAAAGTGTTTCAGGCTCACACTGAGAACACAGTAACCAGTCACAAGCCTTATTTCAGTGATGGCAATAGATCAAGCATTCCAATTTCAGATATTTTCTCTTCATAAAAACTTACTAGAAGTTCAACACAAAGCCAAAATAAATAAGTATATAAAATCACATTGCTTCATTTTTTTTTTTCAGTTACATTTTCAATTAGTAGAAAAAAGCAACAAAGATTACATAAGAAGGCAGCGATTACTTCAAAATTTCATCTTCCTTCCTGAAAAGCTCTGCTTCACAAACTTGCCACAGCTGTGTACAGAACTACCATGTTTCAAAGACATTTTAAAATCAGAGCTGTCCTGCTTCTCGCTGAGCCACACTTAAGCTTCTTCAAAATGAGCTCTGAAACCAGACCAGGACCCTCCACACGCAAAGCCTGTATTTGTTAGCCTCCCAGAGAGAGCTGGATACAAGAGTGAAATGTAAGCCAACCCCACGCTAAATTGCATTTCAAAGTTCGCATTCAACATTTGAATTCTGAGAGTACATGTAAGGTTTGTGCAGCATGTATAGTTTTTTAAAGTGTGTGTTTGTAAAGGTCATATACATCATGGTAGCAATATGGCACTAAACAAAATGTTATTTTTGTCCTTAAGGTATCTTAGTCAACAATTCACTGTATCAGGACCGGATTACTTACACTATATTAATTTTAATCAGTTAAATATAAATCCGAGAGGACTTCTTATAGTTTTAAACATTATGCTCTTAACTATGGTGCCAGTCAAAAAATCCCATAAGAAGTATAAAGTGGACTACAAATTATGGGAATCTTTCTACCAAAATTATAATCTAAACATTTGCTGAAAATGCATATGCAAGGGAAGAATACACTATACAGTCAAGGAACTCAAGGTAAACTTCTGATCATTTTCAAAAACACATAGCTTAAGATCTAATAATTTCCAGAGTTATTCATATCAGAGTATACTGTTGCAGACTTGTAAGACCCAAGACCCTTAGATCAAAGCGAATTTTTCTTACAAGTCAAAAAGCTACCAAGGCTTTTTAAACAATTTGAAACAGCACCTATATACTTCAGCATTCCAGTAGTTCACAGAAATAAAACAAAAGATAAAGCATACCCTTGTTTCTGCTTGATTGAAGACATCGCTATCTGCCACACAGGCAATCAAAGAACTAAAACTGTAGTTAAAATTTCTAAAATGCATTTTGTGCTTTGCCAAAGCGATACTTGCTGTTCCACAGAAACCAATGACTTTTAAGGAAGCTCTTGGTCCTGCAGGCAGCGTTTATAAGGGAAACAAGTCCTGCCCCTCAAACAAACAAACAAAAAAAAAGGTTTCAGAGCATCCTGTATGTGACAGCGAATTCCTGAACAAAGTCCTGCATGCTTTGAGGCAGTCAGGAACAAAATGTAAGCTGCGACTGGAAAGAGGTGACGTAAGCACATTAGTCAGCTTCCCTATGCTAATTACCAGCGCTCGGGAGGATGGAAAAAACAGCTGAGGTTTGCACAGCAGCTGCTTTATCGAGCCTCTTGCAGCATAGTTTCCACTGGTAGTAATTCCATTCAGCACTCAGACAACATGCTCTTCACTGGAATGGGACAACCCATCTTAAGATGGAAAATGTTACTGCTAAAGGACCAAAGTCTAGAGTAATAGGCTGTAATTAGCCAGGAGGAAAATTTCAAGACTTCGGAATGGAAAACAAATCCCTCAGGTCAATACCTTTTGGTAATTTTGTGGAAAAAATACACAAACTGAAATTTAGAGATTAGGAGGAATTGATTTGGGAAAATATATTTCCCTCCCATTACAGGGAGAATTTAATTTTGAAGATTTCTTCTAAGCAGCTATATGCACTAATTACCATTCTCATGTTATGAAAAACTCATTCCAAACCTCATAAACCATGAAAGTTTTTTGTTTTGGGATGGTTGGCGTTGCTTTTGTTGGTTTGCTTGGGTTCTTCAGGAGGATTTGGGTTTGGGGTTTGTTTTTTTTTGTTTGTTTGTTTGTTTGTTTTTTTAACAGGTGCTTCATCAGAAATCTGCTGGCAGGGTTTTAAGCCAACAACCTGAACTACCGACAGCAGTGATGAGGTATGAAACCTACATTTCTGACATTTTCTGGTTTATTTGTATTCCATTTTCTGAACTTCTCCCAGAAAGTAGCACAGGAGAAAGGTTTTTAAGTGAGGGTTGGGTTGTTTTGTTTTTTTTTTTTTTGGGGGGGGTGGGGTGGGGTTGGGTTTTGGGGTAGGGTTTTTTTGGTTTTGCTTTTGTAAGGGTTTTGTTGGTTCTTTTTTGTTTTTTTTTTCGTTTTTTAAATCAAGAACCATTTCAAAAAATCATTAACATTTTAAGTAATTCATTAAGCTGAAGCTTTTACAAGCTATTTGGAACTCTCCTATGCAGCTTCAGATCAAAATTTCTAATGAAATCAAAATCGTTAAGTGCATTTAGTTCATTTTACTGTAACACAGGGTTATGAGAGAAGCATCAAGCTTTATGAAATACTTGCAAACAATAAACAGTCATAAGTTTAAAACCTTATTTCATAAATATTTAATCATGTATAACTATTCACATGAATAGCCTTCTCTATTTCCATGGGATCTACTTACTGGCTTAAAGTTAAGGATGCTTATTGTGCCACAAGCTAAAATCCCCATTTAGCAGTCAAACTCTCTGCTACTGTAAAGTTACTTTAGTGTAAAAGTTATATTAGCATGAAAGACCACTCAGACCAACTTCCTAGCACCTCTTCTTAGAGATCGTCGGTTAAAAATAAGCTCAGCTTGGAAAAAGAGAAGGTACTCTGAAGGACAACTCAACAACTGGTGTAGATGCTGCCAGTGAGATTAAACTCAACTCTGGAAGAAGAGTAATAGGTAACAAACCTCCAGGGCTCCAGAAACACCTAACATACTGGGTGCCTAAATGACAGAAGACAAGAAGAAACAGAAGCTCCTTTCCTCTCTCTGAACTCCCAGGAAGATGAGATGCAGTGGCTATCCAGCCACTCAACACAGCCAAGAACAGGTATGACTTCCCAAGATCACGACCTGTACCCAGAAACACAGATACTTAAGAGGAGGATTCATAAACAGCCATCATACCAAGCAGTGAACCACCTGAGCTCACACGGAAAACCATGCCGAATATGTCTTGAATCCTGCCCTTGCCCTGAAATTAGGTCGGCAAGTGTCTTAAAGACTTCGGAAGTGGAAGCACCAAGCATGACTCCATAGACCAGCAGTCAGGGTGCTCATCTGGAAAATATGGTCATGAATCACCTGAGTGTAAAAGGAAAACAGGCTTTCTACATCTGAGGTGAACACTACAGCTACTGATAAGAAAGTAAAGAAGGTCCCCCCTTCAACCTGCTACAGCATCAGAGTCATCTGGCATACTCTGAAGCTATCAAGGTGACTGCAGCATCTCTGTGGGTAACAGGTGGAAATAATATTTCTTTTGTAGAGCCTCACAGGGCCTACACAGGAAGCAGTCTGAGCTGCTCAACAGAATGAAGCCTTTGGCAACTTAGCTGCAGACCTTTATATAGCTAAGCATGTCAAAGCTTCCTAGCAGTCCAGTGACTGTAAAAGTCTTCAAAAGCCCTATTTTGGACTTCACTGCTTAAAGCAGGACAGGTAGATTCTAGGCACTTGTATCCCTTTGTATCCCTAGACTTACATTTTTATGCCCAGATCCCATGAAGAGTAAGACGTTAAAAATACCTGATTGCTATCCTCAAGGCCACCTATACATTACTGAGACCCAAGGAAAAATGCCTTTACAAGTCTTACTACAGCAATCTTTCAAATATAATTTTGTAATCCAAAACAACTACAACCTGCTAAATTACTGTTATCTGTAAACAAGCCAACTATTTTTGACATTTAACACCTCACAAAACCATTTTTTCACACTGAGTACTCCAGATTTAAAATAGTCATCTACTGATACACACTAGGTTTTTACTTTGTTCATTTAAAAAGACAAAGAAAAAAAACAAAAAAAACAGTCCAAGTCTGTTCCGTTTTATCATTATCATCATCATTTTTTGGTAAGGTTGTGTCACCAGCCACTCTTAAAGAAACAATTCAGGCAAAACAAGATGGTTACATACTAACACTCCATTCCGATGCAGAATAAACTGGGAACTATTAGTCTGGGAGAAAGAAAATAACAAAAACAATCACTTTGAAGTGGTCTAACATCCTTACAGCTATGCTTGAGTAGAACAAAAATGCAGTCTACAATGTCTGGATTAGTGGACTAAATAAACTACTTTGAATTAGTAAAAAACAAACAGAAGGACTTACTTTCTCAAAAGAAAAACAAGTTTTTACTACCCCTGCTTAATTTAATGAAGTGTTATCTAAGGTAGAAGCACTATGTTGAGAGTCCTGATCTACTATGGAAATCAACAAAGTTACAAAACCACCATTACAAAATCCTGACAGTGTTGCAATGTTCCTTCTGTGGTGTTCAGGTCCTGTAACATTTGTTAACCGCATGCTAATAAACTGTCTGGAACAAGAACAGGGCAAGACTATCAGAACTTCTGGATTTGATGTTCTGATATTATCAGTGCAGGTTTTCTCCTCCCTTGTCTTCAGAGAGTTTGCTGCTTTCTGTCTTTCCTTTGAGGCTCCCTAGTGACCTACAGAAAGAGAACAAGGGCAAGGAGATCACCTGCTTAATGTTGTCATCCAGATACCAAATAATGTCTGATACTAAGAAACACAAACTTCATCAGTGCAAGAGAATGCAGCTGTACTTTGGGCAACAATCAGGGAAACCAAACAGGTAAGAATAGTATGACATGACAACAGTCAGCCCTACTTTCTCAGGTTTCATCTTTCCCTTGAAAGGTACAGATTCTGGCGCTCAAGTTTTAAAAGTTGAGTTCTAAAAATTGCAGACAAGATGCTTGATGAACACCTAAAGTACTCCCTGACATCAATAGCACCTCACAGATCCTTCACTAGTAGCACTTCTCAGGCAGAGAAATTTAACAGAGACCATTTCTTTGACTACTTCCGGGGATGAAAGGAGGAACAAGAAGTCAAATGAGTATATGGAATAGTGGGAACTCAAAATGATTGCATGCCATAAATAGTTCCATAATTTAATCTCCACATGCAGTAAAATAGGTAAGGCACAGAAGATGAGGAAACGAGACCACAGGAGTAGAAAAAAAGGCAAGTCACAAGAATGACTGTTCATTGATGATAACTACATTAGCAAAGCTAACAATCTGGGGAAGAAAATTAACATGAAATTAAATGTGTTGGTAATTCTGTAAACTAATAATATCACCTACAAGCTATAAATCAGAACACATATTTTCTCTCATCCCTGGCAGACTTTTACAATTGCCCTTGGAGGGTGTTCTTTATGTAATCCTTGTACTCCCATTATATATACTTGCTGATCTTTTGCTATCAACATATAGTTTCTATTTCTGTCTTCATGTTAATTATCTTGCCTTAGACCTTACTTATGACAGGGATAAACATCTTCAAGTTATCTAGAATGATTAACCATACTGTTTTCATTTTCCTAGTGGTTGGGAAAGGAGAGGAAGAAGCAGACAATAAAGTATAAATAGCTTCCAGAGTTATCCATGCAAGTCCAGGGTTGGTAAACTCTGTGTGCACTAGCACACACCGGAATTCAGGCAACCTTCTAACCTGCACTGTTCTGTCAGCACAGGAACAGGGGTGCTACATGTCTGCATGGGGCAGGCGTGCTGAAGGAGAGAATGGGAAAAGCCAATAGATGTTGCTTCCTAGAACTTAACACTCATCTAGAGCATGGCTTCAGCACACATTCAGGTAACAACAAAAAAATCCCCCAAACTCAGACCTACTGAAAGACTAAGGAAGTTTAACATATGAAGGGCTAATGAGCACATGTCCTTGACAGTGTATTTAAGGATGTTCTTCAAACTAACACCACCATCAGGAAATGGTAACATTCTCCATCACTGGAAAACCTTCTTTTCCCTACCCCTGGGATTCAACAAGTGGGTTGTTTTTATGTGGAGGGTTGTATTGTGGGGTTTCTTTTGTTTTGAATCTTAACTGATGAGCAAGAGAAGTCACACCAACGCTGTCTGGCTCAACCAAAGAGCCAGGAGTGAGGGTAGTGAGTTAAGTCACTTGCCTTAAAATGTCTGCATAGTTCTTAATCTCATTTTACCAGTCAAAAGTGAACCAATCATCCCCCCCCAAAAATTACCCCCAAAACGATGACTGAAGGGAAACCTGCACGATTTCAATTTGCAAGTCTGACAGAATTTGTTATTAAGTAAAATTAACTGGCAGACCAATCATACTTGAGTATACTTTTCTCCTCAAAATCCTTAAAATAGCCTGGGCACTGGGAGACTGGCAACCTTGATGCCTGATCCAGAACACCATCGTGGCTATACACCTATTCAAGTAGTCAAGCAGTAACACAGTCCTTAACTTAGCCATACAAATGTCTCCCATCCCAGATCAGAAACACAGGGAGAAGAAGGGAGTCAGAATTATCATATAACTGAACACGTTAACATGCAGTTTCTTCTGCTTTCTGGTTACGAAAAGCCTTATGTTTTCCAAAGTTGCATACTCATTGATTTTGTATTCTACACGTTCATCAGATCAGAAAGATATTACAAGCGAAATAAGTATATATATCAAGTTAGTGCACCAGCAAAGAAATAATGTGCAACAAAACACCTTTTTAACAAGCAAAATAGAGCCTTTAATATTACGGAATAAACTGCACAAATATAATCTGAAAATTTATTTACAGTAAAGAAGCCACACAGAGCACAGCAATACAGGTGCACAAACTGGTTTTCCAAATTACACAGAGCTACGTGCAGTGTATTAAGTCAAGGTAACACCCACACAGTGACAAAATGGAAAAAGGGGCATGAAGCATGGAGAAGACTGTCATCATCAGCTCCTCTCATTAACTTTGTTTATAAGGTGGAACAGCGAGCACATGACCATTCACTATTTCATATGCTTACAAGTATTTTAGTCACTGAATTTCCAGTCATAAAAATAGAGACAAAAATTTGTACAGTTTTAACAAAATTTTAGCATCTGATTCCATATAATAGGGCACACAAAAGAAAAGCCTGTCTGTACTACATGAAGTTATGTCAAGTACTATATAGGAGTACCATTTGAAAAAAGTATTCAATGGCTATAAAACTCTGAACTACTGGACAATATTTTCGTATCTAAAAAAGAACTTTTCAGAATGAAAGCTTGAATACTTGTCAGGTGTATTTATCAGAGCACTAGTTCAGCGTAATTATCACTAGCATACTTTGTACATTAGTGTAGATACTTATTGCAGACACAGCTAGACTCAGTTGACAATAAAAATTAAAGGCCATGCTTCAGGGGTGCAGTGCCACCTCCATTTTAGACTTTTTAGCTGTTCCAGGAAAACCTTTTCCTCTTCTAAAGACAAACCAGAGCAGAGGAATGAGTGACCATTTTCTAAGATGTTAGGCAAAACATGTAAAAGCAAGCAGCAAAACTAAGAAGATTTTGCACTTTACTAAGATGGTACACATACTTAAGACACAAGACTCAAATACCTTTATATACCTAAAATGATAGAAGGATAAATGCCAATGAAAACAAGTTTTTCAAAAAACTATGTATTTCTCCTGTATTTATTTCTGTTTAAATTAATTAACTGATTCACTTTAATTATAAAATCATCTATAGGTAATATATTTATAGTAGAAAGAGTGTATCATGAAACACTGTCTTTCTGCAGTAATTGTTAGGGGGGGCTGAAAGAAGGAAGGAGAAAGCTCTTGCAAGGTCAATCATAAACATTCCTTGTTTATGACAAAAACATTGTTTCAAATAATCAAAACAACCTTCAAGAAGATGAGATGCTTCTTAAAAATGTATGATAATACCTGAAAAAGATTGTCCAGCAATATCATAGTTCAATCTACTACATGATGGGGGCAGTGGGGGGAGCAGAGGGAGGCCTGGGAAAAAAAAAAATAAATCCAGAAAATAAAAAGCCAAAGACCAAGATGATAATCTTGAACCAAGGCAAACGTAAACAAGATCATTCCATGGCCACATATAGTTGCAGTGTCGATTAATTATTTCTATTTAAGGCGGAAAGGGGAAAAAAAAGGCAATGGGGACAATAGCACAGTGTATAACTCATCACGGAAGCGGTGCACATACCACACTAGAAAAGACTAACTATGGAAAGGGAAGGGCAGGAAATCCTTAAACAACTCTTCTAACTTAAACTTGTTGAAGACTTCTATAAATATAGATATTTATATAAATCCTTTACTCAGAGTGGAAATTTAAAAAGTGGAAAGAGGAAAATTCTCCAAAGATCATCTATATTTATTATGAACTAAAAAAGAACAAGGGCTTTTAAACCAAAATGTGTTAATAGGCCATTTTTGCCTACTAAAGAAAAAGCATCTTTAAACTATTTACAGCAAAACTGAAGGAAGTTGTTAAAAAATGTTCCTGCACCCCCCCAAGATAGAAAGTAATCTCTTATAAGCACCATGTAACTATGAAATAAAGGAAGCATGTATTCTTCCTACCATTATAACTAGGAAAAAATCATCAGCAGTCTGACCTTTTCAAGGTTATTTATTTGCATACCAGTGTGGGGGGAAAAAAAATTCTATACAGTAATTAACAGATAGGTGGATTTGCAAGATGAAACAATTTAAGAAGGAAAGGGACATGCTCTACACATCTGTTACTAAAACAAGAACAGCCCTTCAGATAATTATTTCTTGAGTGAGGGGGCACCTTCTGAAGATGATGAACATTTTGTTTTGTAAAGAGGGAACAGCTGTAAAGTTATTTATAAGTTAGATTCCACAGAGGGAGAGGTCCAGGGAATAGGGCACATGCTTAGATTTGGATTCATACATTCTTTAAGCACGTCATACATATTCTGACACTTACCACAGCTGGAGCACTGCACTCCGATGCTGCCTCTGCACATCACCCATGCATTAGGGTGAGCTAAGGGGTATTCACAAAATGTTGGTGCTGGGCTTGTACACTGGTATCTAAAAGATACCATGTTTGAAGACTGAACCAGAACCAAATTTCAGAGAAATGGGCCTTTAGTGTTAACCTAGATATATTTAAATGTTGACAGTGATGTAAATAGAACTATCTTCAGCAGCTGAAACAAGAAGTGATGAGGAATGGAAGCTCTTGCAGAAAGACAATCATGTTATGACAACTTACAAGAAAGGATGTAGAGTGAAAGACACAGAAACCAAAGTTCCCCAAATCTCTGTTGTGGTAAAAGGGAAAAAGACCCCAGTAAGTGATCCTGCAGCATGCCACAATCCAGTCCCACAACAGAGTATTTTATTCAAACCCTACCAAATTGAAGCCAGTGTGTCAGAGCTCCCCAATATCCAGACCTTCCAGTAGCAAGCACACACTTTCAAAGCAGAAGCAGCATCCACAATAAATGAAAACCACAAACAGAACACTGAATCTAAATTTGGTTTGATTTTAAAAACCCAAGCCAATAAGCTGTGATCTATTTTGACATATACATGTATCAGTGCAGTGATGGAGACACGATATATTTTACAACAGTTTTTAAAAACTATTTTTTGAAATGATTGGGCAGGGTTACAATCCAGATTCATATATTAAAGACAATGTCTCCTAAATATATGTTAGAGTAAAAGCTTGATGTCAGTATCAATAAACTTGCCTGAGAAAAAAAAATTGTCCAGCTCTCTGTTTTTATGAAACACATCCTGATCATTACTGCAGGATTAAACGGCAGGTGGCATTTTTGGTTCAATATGCTTCTATATCCATTGAAACGTTTCAGAAAAGACCCAAAAAAAGTCAAGATATTTTTATCTCACTTTGTGCATTCCAGATAATGAAGGAGATAATAGTAAAAGGTCAGTACAGAGGAGAAAAAGCAGAAGGAATGAATCTGTGTCAGCTTATCTTTAGTCCCTACTCAAAATCTCAATCAAGAGTTACAATTATAAAGCATGAATCATTGCATATTAAAGCTTCAGATAAACCAATTTAAGAAGCCTAACTTTTTCTTTGAGCAACCAAAGTTTTGTTTTCAAATATGTTCTGAAACAGTAAGATCGTATTTTAGACCTATGATCAAGGATCTCTGATGGATATTTCAGATCAACTAGTTAAACAAGGAATTCCAAAGGTCTTTAATGCAAGACAACTCTGAAGCCAGATGTCATTTCTAGTCATGATTTTGAAGGCTGCTAGGAGCACACCACCAACTTGTGTTTTGGTATGACTTGCAACATGACCTCTACTCCTCGATTCCACAGACTGCATTGCAATATGACATGTCTGTATCACGTTAAGATAAAATCTAATGATGAAAATCAAAACCCAGTCATTCCTATCTGACTGTACTCAAACCAAACCAGAGCTTTTTTGCTGAAATGAATCTTTTATGTTCACACTTGAGAAAACAAATCAGTTCACCATGGCTACTTAAACAAAACAGTAGTAAGTAGGGAAGGACAAAGCAGTATTCACTCCTCAGTTCCACCTGTATTTTCCTATTGGAAGGTCTTGAAATTCTAATTTGGATTTTCTCCAGAACAGATGCACACTCCTCAAGCTAATGAAAGCAAAAAAAAGGCAGCTTGCGCCATCACTGCAATGAACACGTTATTTACTTCTCCAACATAACAGCAAGGTGCTACCTTTATTCAAACCGATGGTCTTGGCCGTCCCTCCTCCCAGAAACTGTTTCTCAACATTACTCTGGTAAACTTTTGAGAATTTGGATATAGTCTTACACCCAAAGATAATACACAGGTGCCATTCTGTGGACTACTCCCCCTCACAGATGGAGTACAGCTGATTCAATATCTTCAAGAGCTATTATTACTCTTTGATGACATTTGCTGAAGTAGCATACTGGTTTGCCTACAGTCCGATTACTTTACAGCAACTCTGGAGCACATCTTTCTGAATAAAACACCTGAGGAGAATGGTTTGGAACAGTCAATAAGTACATTGATTCAGTAATTCTTGAAATTACAACCTTATTTCTTCTCCCTTCACTTAAAAATTTTACCCATTAAAGATGTGTGAATTGAAATCCAGGCTTGCTCCAATGAATGCCAGTTACTAATAATTCAACAGCCTTCACATGACAGAAGAAAAAAACTTCCAGAAGGTTACCTGCATCTGTTCCTATTATTTCAAAAGGAGAATAAAGAAAAAAACCCACTCAAATTATTTCTTAATGCAATTACAAACATTTATTTGAGGTCTAAAACTATAGACTGTGCCCTGAAGCTATATGTTCTTTCAGCATAAAGCCATAATGCCAAGAGATCCACAGTTCTGACCACAAAAGTGTGCATCACCTATGGACGTCAGCAAGGTTTCTATAAAGCCAAGTGCTGAATTCAGCCATTTCTCTGCACACAGAAGCTATCCACTCCAGTTACTCCACTGAGGGATTAAAAAAAAAAAAAAAATTCAAATAACCCACTGTTTTGTATTGGTTTTTTTGAAAACACAGATTCCAAAAGCACTGCCAAGAAGGAAAGTAGCTGTTTTTACTGAATAGACTCTTACAAGTTTATTTTTTTTTAATAGGAGCTTAAAATATATGAACTGTTGTCATACTTGCATTATGTAGCCTACATATGTTCAAACAGAATATAAAGAGCTGTGCTCTATCACAGAAGGGCTATTTACAGATTCAATGTGCGACAGTTTTCCAGCCAACCATCTGAAAAATAAATACCTACAGTGTGCTTATTCCTTCCTTGGAAAAATCCATGACTTACACTTCCATTTCCAAGCATTAAACATTAAATTCCTGTTCACTGACTGGTAACATAAAAGTGGTAATTTGGAAATTCCACTACAGAATATTTGAGTAACCAACTAGACTCATTTAGAAAACTTTTTAATATGGCAAGTATATTCCAAAATTTAAAGTCTTTTTTCAACGTTTCCACTCCTGCAAGGAATTTACTCAAATGATCCACAGTAAATGGATGACAAATTTGCCCTCATTCAAGTATTCTGGAAGGAAATAAACATTTTCATACATTGTATTTACTGGCAACTATTTTTCTATTCATATTAAAAACACCATTTCACCTGGAAAAATGACTTCTAAGTGCTAAAAACTAGAATCCAAAAGTGCAAAATTGCAGTGACTAAATAGAATAGAAGACTTAGAAAAAAACTATCTGAGGATTTTATATGCTGACAGCATTTTAGAAGACATAAACAACTTCTGTTTAATTAAGTTTGCTTCATTGAGAAAAATATTTTTAGTAAGAGGCAAAACCAGAACAAGTAAATGAGAACTACATAGCATTCTGTCAGTTCGTATGGACAGATTATACAAACAGAGTCTATTCAAATACTCCAACACCTGTGCAAACCAGCATCTTGAACTGATCATGAATAAAACTGCTGAGGAAAGAACAGAGCCCTCTACAGAAAAATCTTTTTTGGATTTTGGAACAAAGGTGTTAACCTGAACTAAGCAACCATGATGCTCAGTTATCACCAATTCACATAATGCCACCTGAAAGCCTGATCAGCACTAGAATTTCTTCCCACTCATCTATAACTCAAAGCCATCCTGCCCTTGGGATCAACAAACAATTCAGTTCAGAGTAGCTGGTGTGTCTCTGGAAAACACAAGAACAGAGCAAAGAATATTTATGATCACTGTGTACCTATGAAGTATGTTAGAAAGGACATAAAGTTTGTTCTCACCTGGAAAATAGAAAACAGTCATTAGCAAATAGCATCTTAAAAGGTTAGTGAATTTCTGAGGAGGACTCTACATTCACTTGAAGGATTACTAAGAGCCTATAACCCTATATTCAGACATTACTCAGGGATAATCTCCTCAGGACATTACTTAATCCTTTAAAGAATGATCTATAAAAAAAAAAAAAGGCATTGTGTTTTACTTTGAAAGCGCTCCTTCATGCAAGTATAAATCCACAGAAGAAAAAAATCTCCCTTAAAGTGATAGGGAGAGTTTTCTCAAAGTCATCAGACAAAAAATGGATGGTCTTGAGCAGACTCTTAGCAAGTTTCAGTCAAGTAGGATACCAGGACAAAGGGTTAAAGGATAGCATTTATGATGAAGAGTTGTGTGAAAGTATCAGGGACCAGGCAGAGCAAGAAGGCCAAGGAAGAAGCATGCAGAACTCCGTTGTCAGCAATTTTGCTTGGCAGAAGCAAGCAGCTTATGTGGGCCTCCAGACAAGCTAGAACAAGTATCAGCATATGCCACAGGATGTAAAGAAAGGAGAATTAAGAACTTTGTAGAAGGTGACAGCCAAGGACACAAACACGAAGACAGACAGACATTTGTTCCACAGTCTGTGAAATATGCTTAGCGTACAAAGGAATTTGCAAGCTTTAGGGGCTCACTTATTCCACATGCTATAATAAGATTTTTAAAATAAAAATCACTGAAGTTACCCTAGGAAGAAAACTTTCTTGGTTTTCCAGGAGTTTCCAGAGCTCAAAACAAAAGTTAAGAATGAGTGAGGGCTAAGGATAATTTAGAAGGACCACCTCCTAACTTGCACATAAAAGCTGAACTGCACACTGAGCAAACAATGTGACTCTACGAAGTATATTTGGCACAGTATGCATGCTTTTGGTTTTAAGAATGAGAACATAGTGGCCAGAAAGAATTATGAATGGCTATTTAGGACTTGGTAGATTGGTCAAAAATTGAGGAGAAAAAAAAGAATCCAAATGGATGGAGAAGTGCAGCGACAGATTTAAGCTTGTTCTGTATACGAAGCAGGGGACAGTGTTCAGCTCAGTGGTATCTTATATGGCTATATAACTTATATGGCTAATTAACTTCTAAAAGCCCTTTCTTGTCATGAAATTTCTTCAGATGTATTTAACTGAAAATGAGGCACCCATCCACTTTACAAAGAAATTCAAAGTTAAAAGTTGTCTAAGCACCATTCCTTTACCTTGCCCTCTTTCAAAAATAGCCCAGCAAGTTAGCAAGACACAGTTCAGTACAGCTCAGCAGAAAAAGTGAACACACCAGTTTTCACTTACTAAATTACAAAATATTCAACCTATTCCACTAAACTGGTCTAATTAAGAATATATCCGAGCACAAGCTGTTGCCAATGACAAAAAAAACCCCAAAACAACCAAAAAAACCAAAATGCAAACCAACTTCCTATGCCGCCCCCTAAAAGAGCTTGGATGCAATTGTCTGGCAGAACCAGCTCTCATCAAGGAAGAAGAAGCAACAAAAAGTGAGACTTGTCAGTCATTCAAAACTCATAGCTTCATATCTAAGAAAGGATATCACTAAATCCAAGCAACTTACTTCCAAACACCAAGAGCTCCCCATGGCTTTTGGATTAATAACTTGTGTCACAAAAACTACTGCAGGATTCGCTCCAAGGAAGATTGAAAGCTGTACTCCCTCACCCCACACACCTCCTTCTGACATTTCTGATATATCCCTCTTAGCCTCATAATGCCATAATCATTATCGCTGTTCAGATCACACTTGCCAGTGCAAAAAGCATGGAAGGTCACACACTTCAATGCATTTGCATGGGTGAAACACACAGCTGTAGAACTTGCCTGATAATTACACTGATAACATGGAAAAAAAAATTGTCATCCAGTAAAGAAATACCTGGCTAATTTACTGCATATGAGACACCATTTTCCATCAGTCCTCTGAACAACAGTTATCAATACTGCAGGGTATGTACATTATCACATAAGTACCTTGTGGAGTACTGATGCAGAAGCCTTCATTTTTATAGTTGTGGTTTAAATTGTGCAGTCTTTGACTTTGTTTGGTTGTTACCCTAAGTAAAAGCCTGACAGTCAAAGGAGAGAAGACAAGTAACAGTTTCAGAAGAGAGGGAAAACAAACAACCCCCTTTTAAATTATGCCAGCAGGAAAACATAGGTAGAAGAGGCAAGTTCAGGGACAAAATTAGAAAAATTCCCTGAACATCTTAAAAACTTGAAGATTTCTCCCAAAATATTCACACCTTTTGTCTAGTATTAAACTTAATATTTATTTCAAAATAAGCATTTTTAGAAAGCTATGAAAAAGTCAAAGAGCAGAATAGCAAGCAATTACAGTTGCTAACTATAGATTTTTCTTATTTATGCCACGATTTGTATAAAATCATGGAAAGCTGCACTATTTCCTGATAGCAGAGGCAAAGGGTGGTCACACAAATATTTGACTAATTCATTCCACTGGATTTTCCATAAGTGATTCATGGCTGTATTCAACTTTCCTGGAAAACATTTCACGAAGTCTGCACAGTATGTAAAGCAGCATATTCTCATTGTCTAGTTTCTAATTATAAGTCTTTGAGACTCTCTTTAAAAGCAAACAGCATGTTTTAGTGACTTCATTCTATCAAATATGATTTTAACTGAAGCACTCTTATACCCAGAATAACTGCCATCACACCAAAAATGTACACACTTGTTTTCCTAAACAAGTTACTCCAGGCTTACACAAAGTTCTACTTCAACATGTAACTAGACTTAGTACATCCTTTAATAGTCCATTTTATCCTCTCTTGCCCATCCTGATCCTGACATCACTATTTTTTTAATGTCTTGATTCTGTTCCTAGTTAAAGTTAGTGCCACTTTCCTAAATGAAAGGAGGATCAAGTCCTTATCTGTAAGCTCGTCTAAGAAGAGATTTATCATTGTTTAGATGTTGCTGCCAAAATGAGACGTCAAAACCCCTGAAACTATCATAAATACAAAATCACCCATTTAATACAATTGAAGGCAACACTATCAGGACAGGTTACAATTTCACATTATTGCAAACTCAAGAGCCATAGGCTGTGAAAATACAAACAGTTCCTGCAAAAAGAGACCTCAAAGAGCAGAGCTGTTGGCAGATCTAACGCCCTTTCCATTAACCCAGGAAAGGCTACTGTGTTTAAATAGCAGGACACTTATGCTCTATCAGTGTGTATGTGGGAAAAGAAAATGGTCAGATATATACATACAAATCCCAAATCTATAGACACACTCCTAAACAGAACTGGAGTTTCCCAAACAATTATTCTTGCTTCTTTATAAAGGGTGGTATTATAGGCACTGGCCTGATTCAAGATTTAGGTTAAAATGATGTTCCGCATGGTAAGAAATTTACTCAGCCTCTTAAAAGGAGTATCTCTGAGGAAACCTCTGCTAAATCCTCAGAGATAGAAGTCTTGAGAAACTGGGAAAGAGGATAGGTTGTGACTGGAGGGCATGGGGTTATGTAATTTGATTTTGTTTAAAACTTTTGAAAATAAATCTAAATGCTTATTTTGAATGCTTATTCTTCCCAAAAAATATTACAAAAAAAAAAATTTATTAATTTTTTCACTCCATTTCCTGTATATCCCCATATACCCCCATATCCCTATATATCTCCATATCTCATATCCAGCCTTAGATGACCTAAGAAAATTTAAAAAAAAAAAAATTATTTTTTGTTAAGGGAATTTAGAAAAAGCCTCTCTGAATACCTGTGCCTTCTATTACAAGTCTGTTCTTTTCTTGGAAGTCACAACACTACAAAGACTTTGTTTACATAGAGGGACTGTGAAATAATTACAAGTTCCCTGAAACTACTTGCCCAACTGGTTTCTAAAATCCCTTGTGGTGTCAGTTCAACACAGCACACACCAGTGAGGCTGACTTCAGTACCTGATCAAAGTTCTGGTTACCCTCTGTCTGATCAAGCCTGAGCCAGGAGGGTACTACTTAAACAAATGAGTCTTCAAAGTAGTTCCCAGGACCCTCATCTCCTCTCATTTTCATTATGAAATTTAAGGGAACCTGATCTTCTTTAGTATGCAGATAAGTTCTGGGTATAGTGAAACTACATATAACACCATTTCACATTATTTTTACCTGGGTTGCTGCCTCTGTGCAATTCAAAGCATAACAGGTTGATTTCTCTCACCCAACATTCTTTCCTACTTAAAAGGGCAATTGATTACCCAATCCCTCCTTCCCAGACAGTCTGAAAGAGCACTGCTCACACTTCTCATGGCTTGAATATGACTTACAAATTTCATTGAGGAGAGCTTTACAGCCCTTCCTTCAGTTAAGTTCTGCTGGACTTCCATTAAGTCCCCATTTGAAATGACTTCAAGTGTTTACACTCTATGCTCTATTCATTTTTACCAGTTTTAGAAACACAGGTTATCACACAGCCAGTACTATCAAAATAGGCTTTCAGTGTTAGAAATTTATTCCTATTTCCCAGTGAAGGTTAAATAATAAAGAAATTTCAGTGTGATATTAAACATGGATATAGTTTCTCAGGTTTCCCTACCGGTTTCAAACTTCTTGTTTACTTGTTTTCATAGTCCCCCAAACCGTGTTTTGGAAAATACAACCATGAAGCCTTTTCTCCAGCCAAGGAAGAAAGGCAGACAGCTCCCTTCAGGGCGCTGCCCTGAGCTATTCTTAGTCTGTTTGCTATTAATGTCACTCTCCAAGGTATTTCCGAGGAACTTCATTAAGTTACTGCAACAATAACGTCCTAATCAAAGGAAAGACTGTATACTTAGCCTTTAAGTAAATACAGAAATAAAGACATCTTTTGCATGTTAACAGTTAAAGCTTATCATTTCTTCCAGATGAACTGGGTTTTGATGGAACTACCTCTGTAAAAAGCTTGGAGATAAAGCGTTTTATTTCACAAGTTTGACTATAAGGAAAGCACAGTAATGTGCTCAGGTGTTCTTCATAAAAACAGTTCGTGCATGATTAACAAATACTCTTTGAGGAGGCAAAGGTTCATAAACAGTGTATTTTTAACCACCACAGACTGGTCACTTCTCAAAGTCACTTGATTCTGACTGACTCTAAGGAAAGTACTACCTTGGTTGTTTCTCAAGCCAACTCAGAAAATTTTAGCTGACATTTCAAACCTGCCAAGCAGAGCAAAAAAGGGCTTACAACAAGCATTTCCAGTTCTACATTATGCAACCGAATGTTATAACAAGTTTTTTTCAGATTTAAATGCAAACGAATTACACAGTCTTCAAATAAGACCATATGCAATGCAAAGTACTAATCAGAACAGTCAGCAAAAAAGTGATACTTAAAACAAGCAGGGAGGAAGGTGGGAAAGGAGGGCAAGAGAGATTAAACAACAATGTGCAAATACATGAAAAGATTGTGTTGGAATAAAGAAGTGGGGAGGAAAAAAAAAGATAATCTTACCAGCAGCTCCCTTAAGAAACCATGGTCTTGTGAATTTACAAGAGAAGTCACATTGTCAACTACCAGAGTCAGCCACGTTTTGAGGCTCGTAAGCTACCAGTTACATTAAAGATAAATCAGCTTGCAATAACAAAATTTTCCAGAGTATGTTCTTCCTTACAGGGGACTGGAAAAAAATCAACCAAACCACCCCACACTACTAAACTAGGAACACGTCTTTCAAATTGCTCTACTGCACACTGTTTTATCTGTAATTAAACACAACTGCAGGACATAGCAATTACAGTAACTCCTTTTCTGTCCCATACGGATGAGGCTCCAATATACTATAATCAGATCTGTCTGTTTAGTAGTAAACTTTGGTGTCCCACATCCAATCTATTAAAAAAAAATAAAATTATTCACTTCAAGATTTAAGGTGACCTGGTTGAGTTGACACATTAAGACTTTACAGCACTTATTGCATACAGTCATTGTTTGATTTTAGATTTTTAGATCCAACTACTATTTCCCATCCAAACCCTCATGGTTGGTCACACTGCTAACTTTTTGGTCTTCCTAGCCTTTACTCTAATTAGTAGATATGTCCAACTGTTCAGAAGGAACACGGCTGACCTTCCAAGCTAACATCACCGCTCAGCTTGTGTTCCCAGTGCTGTGCCAATTCCTCAGTGCCACGAGCAGCAGGTTCTCCTGCCAGAGAGCTGCCCTGGTGCGCAGGGGCCTTGGAACGGGCCCCAGCTCCTCCACTGACACTACCTCAGCTACTTTGGACTACGTTAGCACAAACTGCTGATAGCTTATCTGCAAGGGGCTATATTGCATTGCAGTTTTGAAGCACTGAAGTGTTGCAGCTCACTTTTAATTCTCCTGTTGCTTGGCTTTCATGGGATCCTTTACCTCATACTTAAAACTTATACTTGGGGGCAATTTTTAAGGATAAGATGCTGGGGCAACAGCCCACCTAACAATTACGGTTAAACTACACGTTCCAAACACTGAGCTGCAGGAGTTTAAACCATGTTTAGTCTAGGAAAGGGAAACATGGAAGCAAAGACAGCACAGATGAAGTAGCTTCTACTTTCCAACTTACGATCAACCACTAAGTGATCCGAAGTTAACTCTTATCATTTCGCCTGGTTCTCCTATAATCGAGGATATTTAAAATTTGTTTAGATGGGATATTAGACTTTACTTTTTAAAGCATCACATGCCTTCTGTTTCATTACTCACCATGGCATTTAAAAGAATGGGTCTGCTACAAATAACTTTAATAGCTGATTAACTGTGGGAAAGAAACACCCCTCAAAAAACAGACACCAGTGTCATCATCTGTTTCCCAGACCAAAGGGCCCTCTAAATAGCACCAATTCAGGTCCCATCTATGTTGTACAAGTCTCTTCATCACCACTGTATTGCAAGTTACAATGGGGCTTGACTGTTCAATATTTGTTTACCTCCTGCACTGACTTCTACAGGAATTTACCCTGAGACAGTCACTAAAACATTCTTAATTTAATGAAAGTCCACTATTAAATAAAAAGCTAGTTCAGAACATGTTCAGAGATAAAAGCTTCAAAAATCAATGTGGTGTTTTGTAGCACCTGAACTTCTGTGCATTATGGAAGGAAAAAAAGGACTCATAGCAGGTCATAAGAATTAAGTAGCCGCACATAATTTTATACTGGTTAATTCACTTTGACTAACAAAAAGGCTTCAAACACATCTTCAGGACTGCATCATCTATGGGGTCTGAGATTTATTACAATAGGTATTATTATTTTCAGTCAGCAAATTAAAATTTGCTGTCATTTACAGTATCTAGAAGGCAGCTCTTCAACGGTTCCCAAGAAAGAAGCTTGCAATTTTGCTTCCATCAAACATCCATAGATCTCAGAATTGTCATCAGCTTTAAGAGTATGCTTGGCATTTTCAGAAGGGAAGGAACAAACACAGGAGACAAAGGGGCAACACACTCACACAAAACTAGCTCATTCACACCAGAATGTGACAATAGTTTGACAGCACTGGACAAGGTCAATTGTAGATATAATCTAATGCCAGGAACACTGCAAAATCCGATGACAATTCTAAGGTGCGTTTCCTAGAAACTGAACTGTGCTATTAGAAGCAACTCATAGCCTGCAGCAGCTACCCAGCTACAGCCTTCTGATCTCCTTGGCACACTTCAGAGCCTTCGAAGTCCTACGAGTCCCTGCCTTAGTGATAAGGGCACTAGAGTGCAGGACAGCTGCTCAGAAAGAATGGCCTCTTCCAAGATTGCAAGGCCAGTGTTGCCAGGATGCTTCCACAGTAGCCTAACTCATCAACACTTCCCTCACCACACCACAGGAATAACCTCCCACTCTCACTTTCAGTTCTGCTGCTTCTGTTTTTCTAAAAGTAAACTGGGAGCTTGGGGCATTTCTGCTCATACAAATATGCTTTGCTGCACGTTGTCAGCTATCATTCTGGTGCACTTAATATAGCTTATATTTAAAATTCAGTCTCCATATGTGTGCCAAATTTTACCTAAGATACTCAGTTTATCCTTTAAATGACAAAGATGGTTAACAGGTGAAACTAAATAGAGGTATTACCTTGGGTTTTTTCCTTTTTTTAAAAAAAACCTTGCAGCATTTTAGTTGTTTTTTTTTTTTTTTTTTCCTTTGATCTTTTGCTGTCATTTCCAAGAAGTAAAGCAGGAATTGTCCCCAAAACATTTTTCAAAATTGTTATGGTATTTTTTCAGCTATGACAGGTACATGAACTGTCATACTGAGTAAAGATGTGGCCATAATCCTGATGAAATTTAATGAAAAATACTTCTGCAATTTACTATAATTTAAAAATTATTGCTACTATTATTATTATTTATTTACTATCATTAAAAAATGCAACTATATTATGCCAAAACTACTACTGGAGGGAAGGCAAAGTCAGGAAGAAAATAAGGACTAAACTGTATGAAAACAGCATGTATTTTGGGGCTTTTTTAATGACTAGTTCTTTATAGCGTGACAACAGTATTTGTTTAACTTAAGTATGAAAGGTATTATCATAGGCAAGCTACAGCTTTCATCTTCTGACCACACTTCTGATACATTCTCTGTGCTAAGGAAAAAACAAAAGTCAAGGAAAAAAATAATTATACTCTAACACAGGAGTCTTTAGAAAACCACAGTAATTGTTCAGAAGCAGGCTGGTATTTTTGTGAACATTAAAGAATGAAATTTTCCACTGGAGTCATGGAAGGAAGAATGGAAGATAGTTTCAAAATGTTTTTAAAGAATGTTCTGGGTGGGTAGCAGAAGAACAATGTGACTGTAATTAGTGACTGTACTTCTAAGAGCATATTAAGCACACCTAGAAAATTCAAAAGCGTTTAAAAAATATACTAATAAAGATAACAAAAGAAGCCATAGAAGAGTCTTGATTTTATCCTACATCACATGTATTTTTGGTAAGGTTAATGTCTAACTAATATGCTGTCTTTTTCTCAGCAGCTGGTATGTCACTAACAATGTGCCTGTGACAGATTATATAACCCATATTTGCAAACATACTACAATATAATCAATTACAGTTTTTTAACAGTTTTGCATACAGCCTGTCTGCAAAGTTTGTGAAGCTTCCTATGTAACTAACCCTTTCATTTCAGCAGCCACACAATAGCAACACCAGGGCTGAAATACTTCAACTGCTAGTGGCAATATCTTAGCATTAAAAGAACTCCAGCAAAATAGACATATGACCATCAGACCTAAACTGAGATGCCTCAGGGTACTTTTGCTGTTGAAACACTACTGGTAAGGAAAAACACTGGCATTTAAAGCTTTTGAGGTAAACTTAATAGTCCAGCTTTCAGGATGCATTTAATTTATTTGTTTATATGGCAAGAATGCATCTGTTTTGATTGAAGGGGAAAAATAAGATCAGTATTAGAAAATAACTCCCGAAACCATTAGAACTTCCTGGATATTCAAGGCAAGAGTTTTTGTTTGTGAACTTAAACCTCAATTAATATTGCTGAAAACCAACAAAGGTTTGCATTTCGCTCCATCTTCTGCTTCCCCTGCTCTTCCCATAGAAATTTTTGATTTCACTTTTTTTCAGCAGGGGAGATGAAAACTTCATCACTGCAGTCTAATATTGATAAGAACAGTTTTATTTTGGCAGCTTACTAAGGAAGAAACAAGAGACACAGCTGCATCTCAAGTAGTTAATTAAGGAACAATCTCTCCTGAAATCGTCCCCTGTGAAGAATTACTGCACCTAATCTGTTATGGGCTAGGTTACTAAAGTGGCTTTTAAAGTTTGCTTGGCACACACCAAAGAAAAAAACCTTCTAAAATGTGTTCAAAGTCATTATATACCTCTCCGGTAAATAACTGGCTCCCCCACTCCTTTTCTCAAGATAAAGATACCTGACTCCTGATGTGAAGGCTTTATCTAGTCATACCTAACAGGTGGGCTCTAGCATCCTTAAATTATATGCTGTAATGAGGCTTGAACACATGGGCTAACAGCATTTTTAATAGAAGTCACAACGATTTAACCTAGTCTCTGATCTGATTATTCTTTTGGTTATACAACCCCAGGCAAGAGTTATTCATACTTTCCACTGCCTGCAACAGCAGCTGTTTCACTATCACCCTGGAGCCTCAGGAAAATTCAAGCCCTTAATCACTGTTTCCATTAGCCAACCGATCTTTGCTATCAGCTTGATGCGATATAGCTGAAGTGCCAAGCAGTCTAACTACAGGAAATGTATTAAACAAAAAAATCCATCTTGCAAAGAAGCATCTACATACCTCAGAAGTTGCACAACTACCACTCATGAGTTCCCACTGATTCCCTCTGGCTCACACAAGCCATGCACATAAGCATTCTCCACAATACTTCACAAGTATGTATGTTCTGCTCGACACAAGAAAATATCATTATTTAATATCACATCCTGCAAGAAATATGCACGTTAGTTCCTATCTCACATTTTGTTCTTTTGCCCGTACTTAATTTCATCCTCCTCCCTGAACTGGTCAAACCAGTCCGCAACATACATATTCCTACTTCTAGACAAGAAGGAGGACTAAAAGTACCCTCAGCTTTCTATAGCAATGGATGTATTAGTACTGCAGCATCCTCACAAACCCACCAGCCCTGAAAAATTATAAAAATTCTATAAACAAATATCAGAGATGGGAGTTGTTCTTAACACATAATATTACCTACATTTGTTGGGTTACACATTCCCTTTCTCATGTTTTCACTAGAAGCTCCCAGATGTATTTTATTTAACTATATGGATTGTGACAGCTTCCTCACCTACAAAAACTGGAGAGAGGAAAAAAGCAATTTATTATAACAATATAGCTTGTGTCTTCTGGCAGTTTACCAGTTCAGTTACCCTGGCTTCCTATCTCTACAGAGAAAGGAAATAATATCTCTGAGAAAAAGAGAAGCAATTCTCTATGCCTTTCAGACAGTTTTTATTTGTAAAGGCTCCTGATTTTTAAGAGGCTTTTTAATCCAGACAATCCCTTGTTTTCAAAGCAGGCCCAAACCTTCACAGAAGCTTCCAGAATGGTACTCCATCAATGAAAGAAAGTAAAGTGATTTTGTCTTACTCACCTATACAGCATCTAAAAGTCAAAGTCTGACCCTTTTAAGGATACCAAGATTTTTTTTTTTTTAAAGAGCGTGATACAAACACACATATATATCAATCCATTTATCAAGCAATCCTCATCTCACCATAATCTCAACTCAAAGTCAACATGCAATCCATCATATTTACAGCTAAAAAACTGGACATATACTTATCACAGCATTAAGCATTTAAGAGTTTCTATGTGTGCCTCAAGAAAACTCTACAAATTCTCAATAGGGCAACTACAACAGCTTCAGGAGAGAAGTGCCAAAAAGCACCTTGTTCATCTCCTTGCCAATTGTCTGCCAAATGACTCAAGTTTATTCCATTAGAAAACATCCTTCAGACCGGCTGAATATAGGTATGAAAAACTAATCCAAATACTTCTGACTCACTGCTTCAGTCCTGTAACAGGGCAGCTTGACCACATTTACCACTCTTAAAACCACTGTTGCAGCACAGAGATACATGATCCAGTCCACAGTGTTCACTGCGTGTGTGTGTGTGTTGCACTTTCATACCTTTTGTATTTCAGGAACAAGTAGTAACTAAAATTCAACTGATTAGGTTTGCAACGTACTCTCAACTCAATAGCTAAGAGTGTGCTTACCTTCCAGGAAGTCGGCCAACATAAAAATAACCCTCAAAAAAGAAAACATCAAAAAGTAAAAACAGTTTAAATCCAACTATTAAATTCTGAACTATCTGAAAATCCACAAAGTGAAGAGGAAAGTTTATCTTGGACAATGAGGTTACATTTTAATAAATTAACTGCACAAGCTATGAATATTGATAATTCTGCTTTTATGAGTGAGACCAGTAATAAATAATGACTCACATAGTTAATGAAAAGAAGACATTCTTGTTATCCCTGGTAGTACAAACGCTTGGAGGAAGAGACAAAAAGTATAAAACCAGATACATATAGACTACTCTTCACCCATCTAAACCTGGCAATAGCACTTCACAAACTCTGAGGATTAAGTTATACCCTAATCACTGTGCCTGACGGATAGTACTCATGAATCAGTCCCAACCCTTTTTTAATATGAGGCTCCTGGAGTCCCAAACATTCAGTGGCAATAATTTCCATGGTATAATCATACACTACACACACAAAACTAAATCCCCCCATATTTTAGACCTCAGTCCCAACTTCCGTTTCACTGAAGACAGCAAATTTTTCAGCTTCACTAATGCATTTCCAACATTCTCAAGCTGTATGAGGAAAATAAGTGTACAAACATTCCACACAGTAGCTCACTCCAACACCTCCCTTCTCTCATGGAAATGGCTTTATGCTTCAGATTTTTTGGGTAGAATTTGATAGAGCCGAGGAAGATTTTTTGCTTGGGTTTGGTTTTTTTTTTTTTTTAGGAAAAAAATCCCAAGCCTGAAAATCCTTCAGAAATGCCAGGTTACAATAATCGGTGCTGCATGAATGATCTCTTCAGACTTAAAAAAAAAAACCAGTTTCCCTTGGGGGGTCGGGGGCAGGTTCTGGCTATCTGAATGGAAAAAACAACTGTAACTAATTATAAAGTCATTCCTAATTGCTTTTAGGCCAAAGGTGTCTAGAAACTTCTTCACAGACAAAGTGAAGTCCTTATGTTACTGACAAGAGTCTCATTTGGGTCCATCTCTCAGATACTTCTATAATCAGCTGTATCAAGTCTTAAGGGGAAGAAAAAAACCAACTGAAAAACCCACCCAACAGTCTCCATGTCATGCTTGTGGGACTTCTGTTTTACCAAGTAGAAGCCTCAGTGAAAACCAGGACTTGTGAATTATCTTATATTTTTTATAAATTAGTACACAAAAAACATTAACTACCTTCACCAACTCTTCTTTTGCATTGTTTTACCTGTCCCATTGGTGTCAAACAGGCTTGGATTATTTATCAGAAGATACAGCAACAGTAACAACAAAAATTTAATTTTTCCTCACTAACTTGAGAAGTATCTCCATGAAAAGTCTGAAATATACAACCATGCTTTGGACCTGGTCATACTTAGAGCAAGAAGAAAAAGCCCAAATCAACCGCAATTAAAACTACCTAACATCCCAGTTGAGGAAGGTGGCACATCTTTGTTAGAATACCATTAAAAAGTCCAACAAAAACACACATCCAGATCTCCAGCATGTTTTCACACATACAAGAACAAGACCCAAACTACAATGTCATTTCTATTTAATGTACCACATATGACTTTTGTGTAACCATTTAAAAATTATTTCCCTCATTTGTCATTTTCAGTTCTTCTGACAGTTACAACACTAAAAAGCATGTTCTTTATTAATGACCAATACTACTTATGTTTATAAACATTGCTTATTAAAACTTATCCAACTGAATAAGCAACTTCATTAACAAACTGCTGTAGAATTAAGCTTACTGTACAACTGTTGTCAAAGAGACTGTCTTTTTATCATTTTAAACCTATTCTGCCCAAGACAGCTCAGTCATTGCTGAACTTAACCATTTTATTAATGCTTATGCTATTGAGAGGTTTTTCGGGTAAGTTTCAAGTTAGTATCACATCTAACTTTCTGTAGTTATTTCCCTATTTTTCTTTTTACATGGGTATGTATACACCAGTATTCCTGGAGAAGAAAACTAAATTTGTTTCTAACCAAAGAATATAAGGAAACACAAACCACAGCGTTATAAAGTATATTAGACTTGGTGTGACCAGAGCACAGTGATTTACACCAGACAAAGTTCTTCCAAGTTTCCATTTGATTCTCCAGGAAGATTCAAGAACTTAATCTTGCTGTAGCACAGATCTAACCTAAGATCTTTTTTCATGACTTTGAGCTAATGATTAGAGCATTGGATCATATGGAAATATTTTTTGTTAATATTGTCATTAATAGCCTAGATGTTGGAGATTTTACAATATTTGGTTTTATTTTTAGGTATTTTTAAGCTACCCAACACCTTGTGCAGCAACACTAAAACTGTCTCTAAAAGAAATTTTGACTGCTGCTTACTCCTATTTTCACCCCATATGTATGACCTATGTTAGCATATTATATAAATATTATATACATCCATTTTATTTCTACTTATAAAGGTATTTGCATTGTTTGCTCAAAGAATGGAATGATCAGCACATTTTAAGGACTTAACTAGTAGTGGATTTTTGACACAGAAGTAAGTATTTTGCTATTTTCACCTGACCTAGGAGACCTACAGAGAGTCCAAGTGTGATAGAAATCTGAACCTGCTCCCAAACACCTTCTCTTAACAAGACCAATATACTCGAAGCTGTAGCACAAAGGTTTTCATTAGTACCTTATTTTAATCAAGGCTTCAACTGGTTATGATGCACTTATAAATGCCCTGAGCAAAACTAACAGTTACAGAAACTAAAATAATTCTCTCTCCCCTTGTGAAATGAGCTTTTCTACTATAGTGTCATGGTATCATGTGTACTGTCACAAGAAGTATAACATATGGACAACAGTTAAAGGAAGCCACCTAAATCACTATTTAATTCCTCAAAGTCCAAGTATATGAAAAAAACAGTTAACCATTGCTTGACCAAAAATTTGATACTGTATAGTTGAAGTGCTAAGGCTTGGACAACCAGCCCAAGCTAGAGTTGACCTATAGATGAATCCTGTATATTTTATAACTGAAAACCATTGTGCTAGTAGGTATTGTACTAAGTTATAACAACCCACTTATGCTGATGTAAAAAGTGCTAAAGCATTGAAATACTGAAGCCTTAACAACAGGCCCCACGCCGAAGCTGCTAACTCAGTATGTAATCATTAACAAAGTATGTAAGCTCGCTAGTGAAAGATGCGGCCCAGAATATAATCAAGTAGTGAGGACAAAATGCTGAGAGAACATATCCAACTTCCCTTGTTTAGCCTTATTAAAGGCTGAGAACCCACGTATTTGGCCTTGTTAGAAACTCCCTCGGTTTCCCCCCGCAAGCCCTGGCCAGGCTTTGGGTGGAATCCAACAGGAGAATGAAACCAGAAATTTTCTGCTCAAAACAAAGGTGCCAGTTATTCTGGCTTGCTGATTTTTGGGTATATAAGGCTGGACCCGCTCACAGCGACTTTGGAAGCCTCACCTACGGGTGGATGCACCATGTAGGATTTCCCACTTGCCGGGACAGGCTCTCCAAACCCTCGCTGTAACCGGGGCTGCCCAGCTCTGCGGATCTGGATGATGGTAACATATGCAAGTGGTGATGGATCTTTCTTAATCACTATTCTCTCTCTCAGGTAGTAATGATTTGATGCATTACCCTGTATTTTCTTGTTTAAGCGTGCTGTTCTGCTTTTTCTTACTGCATGTCTTCTGTATTATTACACTGTTATATTATTTGGTTATCCCCAGTAAAATACGCCTACTCTTTTCACTCTGGTGTCTGAGTTTAATTGGTATCCTTAATCAGCAAAACAACAGTCGTCTTCAAAATCCTTCTACTCCAACTGAAAATAGAGTATTCAGCTCAAAACTTATTCAAATCACCTTTGTGATTTGAATTTTATTGAATTATTTATTTGAAATTTATTCAAATCACCTCTCAGCTTCCCACACGAGAACTGGAAGGGAGCAACCAGAAAACCTACTCTGGGCTCACAGGCCAAAAAAGGCTACTCAAGTGAGAAGACTGAAGATGCCATCCTTAAACTAAACAGACACATTGAGATCAAATACAACTTTAATACTTGATAATATATGGAACAATATTTGTATTTTAATTCAATTTTCTTATTAAGGCACAGGATAGAAAGAATGGACAAAACCCAACAGGACAGCATCGTAACCAAGCAAATTATGGGCATTAAAATCTCTACTGACTTTGAGTCTATAAAGTAACTTTTGTCTTCAAAGTGACAAATACTCTAACTTCACTTTCTCTGGATATTTCACCTCTTCATGACCAACTATTGCTTAGGTTTCCACACAGAATGCTTATAGAGTATAAAGTGTTAGAGCTTTTCATATTATTCATAAAGTATGCCATCTTTTTTAGACAAAAAATATTTTTTCCAAAGATCCTCAGAAGCTGAGGGGGTTTGGCATCCCAACAACTCTCAGGAGTTCAAGTTTGTCCGCAGATGCAGAGATATGAACAAGTTCTGCTTGTGCACTTGGCAGACTGGAAGCATCCCAGGAGCCGTAAAACTGCATTGGCATCTTATTATGCTCTACTGTAACGTGAAAGATTATTACGTCAGTAGTAGCATTATATTTATATGGCTTCCAGACTTCAAGTCACTCAAAAGTCTGCCTTAACCTGTTAATAGCTGCAGAATAAATCTGCACCATCTGAAAATACAGGAACTAAATACTTCCAGAAATTTTATTGCAAAAATTTTCATGATGGAATACTTTTAAGTTTCAGGTTTTTTCAAATCATCCTTAATCATTTTATTGTTCCCGTTACCAAAAACAGGTTATTGGGATATGATTTTGAAGAACAATCTTAACCCTGGGCTTTTCTGGAAAGCAATAATAGCACAGAAAGAACTAAAGATATTGCCACAAAGTATTTTCAGAAAAACATAGGCAGAGAAAGAATGAAAACCTTCAAAATATAAGCGGAAAAGTACATATGCCACTAAGTAATTTTTACATTCCCATCAGGAACATTTCACCAAAACCAGAGCTGTGTCACAAAAATATAAATACATTTAAAAAAAAAAATCACCTTTTTAAAATTTACTTTTAAATTTTTTTTTGAAACATGATCTAAGAGGATTAACCAACTTTAAGTAAAAGGATTAATGAGGCATGTGACTGAGACAGGAAGAGATTACCAGAAAACCCAAGTACTATTTTGTAAATACTCCTGAGAAATTTGACAAACTTCCTGTAAAGTACAAGTAATTCTCTAAGTATTTAAAAAACAGAAAATACATTCAACATCTCATGATTATTCCAGTAGGCTGTAAGTCAATTAAAATTTTCTAAAAGCATGGCTCATTTAACAGCAGCTTTATTTTCAGATCAGTTCACAAACAAGTTTTTCCATACTGAAACTACCTAAAGCTAAAGGAAGAGTAGAATTTTAAAGCTATGATAATCATTAACAAGATTCAATACACCTGCCATTATTTTTTTTTCCCTTGGTTATACTACTGCAGAGATTTCTGACCTTATTTAGGCCTTATCTTCAAACACAATTATAGTCTTTTTTTTTTTTTTTAAATAAATAATCACAGACACTGTTTCACAGCCAGTTCTACTTTTGCTTGCCACTGGAGGTTATGTGAGGACACAGACTACTGTAGAAGACTGGCTCACACCAAAGCAATCAAGATAAGTTTCTTTAAAAATCCAGCTTTCAGTGAAGTTTTCCCTAGCAAGCTCCAGAGAAAAAAACCTATTATCATGATTTAACTTTTCTTCAAGAGTTATCTATGAATCTAAGTTTTCGTTAATTATGGAAACCTTCTGCTACATTCATTAGTTTTCAGTAACTTGCAAGATTTAGCAGATTAAAGCAATTAAGGTTTTAAAGTAATTTTAGGTACTCAACCCATTCTAAGCAAAATTAGCTGCATCAAAAATCTTTCATCTCTTAGCCCTAAAAATCAATTCTTTTTTCAGTAGCCCAAAGTTGAATTATTTCTAGATACGCTTTATGTTCTTTTACGCTTCACAAGTTAAATATGTGATACTTGTATACAATTAAACTGAAACGGAAACCTGACAGTTAGAACAGACCTAGGTAACCTACTTAGCAAGAGACTACCAGGGCATAAATGAAGTTATTTAGCCCCCCTGTGGCTGTACTCAGAACTTTAAAGTCATCAGTGAAGTATGCCACATCCCTTTAGGATTACAAGATACGAGCAAGTGTATTACCTACTGGACTTGCCATTTGACAGTACAACTTCTATAAAAAAATAAGTGTCCTCTACTGACATAAAAAGGCTCTTAAAAATTGAATACTAGTTGAGGAGGATGGAAATACGCAGAAGCATAATTGCTGGCTCTGGTAATTAGCTACTGACACTTTTTTTTTTAATGGGTTCACAGGAATACAGTTACAATAGATCAAACTCATCTGCATGTTGTATGAAGAAATACTGCTTTTCTTTATGAAAGAATTACAATTCCTCAAGAACAGTCAACATTAAAACTACCAAAAAGCTGGCTGTTGGAGGAAGACGACATTTCAGGGAATCAGAACAGAGTTTTTCCGAGGTAATCAGCCAACATGAAGATCAAATAAAGGGCTTTCATTTAAGATTATTTCTCATACTTCAGTAAAAGCAAAAGAAGATGCAGAACCTATAGGTGTTCCTCCAGCTGTGCTTTATTAAAACTTGAGAGTAAGTCTTTAAGTGTTCTCTGGAAGATTTTGGAACCAACATTGAAAAACTAGTCATGAGATATTCAAGCAAGTCAGGTCTTCTTATGAAAATAAAACAGAGAACAAACTGCCATTTACTAGAACAATTACCTTACTTGATAGGATGGTCTATTATTAAGAGATTGATTGCAAACCAAATAAAACTCGTTCAGATTTCTCAACTGTGACATCAATACATTAATGACTTTTTTTTTTTTTTTTTTAAAGAGGAAGAGCAATAACATAGAACCAGCATTTCAAGTACAAATCACTGTTTGGGCAGGGGGAGAGCAAAATAGAAATAGTTGTTGTCGCTAGCTGTCCTATCTCACCTTAATTGGATCAACCCTCCTCAAATAGGGCAATCCAGGATTATTAAGGGGCCTACTGAGGAGAAAAAAACACCAACTATGTAGACAAGGTATTTTAGGAGTGTTACATACACTGGAAAAAGTAGAAAGTTCACAGAAGAAAACACACTGCACACACCAAAATTCATAGAATATTTATAAAACACTATTTCTGGTGATGTCATATTTTACAATACCTTTACTCACTCCTTTATCATCACAGAAACAAAGTTCCACACATCTGTTTGCTACACTGATAAAAGCAAGTTTGAGTTTTCTTTATACACTCAGTAAATTAAGTGAATTTTCTTAAAATTAATTCCATAACAAAGTCTAGCCTTTTAAATTAATATCTTAGAATCATTTTCAGATGCTAAGTTGTCACTCTACACCAAAACACCTTCTTTTTCTTGGATACCAGAATCAGTAAATGCTAAGGTAAAGCTGGATGCATGCATGGAAGACTTTGGAATCTTTTCCCCACTTTTAATATAACTTTGTTCTCTTCATACCATCCAACAGCAGTATGCTGAAGCCACCTTTCACATATCCAGTCTGAGATCCAGTCTTAATGCCTCATCCCACCTTTTCTCTCTTTGCAGCTGTCTTTGCATTTGGCCAACAGAACACGTTAAAAATTACCCAGCCCATGAATCTGCTGTTTTCCTACACAAGTCATACATTTCCAGCTTTAAAGAGTTAGCTCTTGCCATCTCTACAGCTGTATTAACTGAAGCTAAATTATGTATTTCAATGGCTGAGATTCAGTTAGCAAAAACTTAAGCCGATTTTCCAGCTTATTAAAAGTCTGTGTACACCTACCACATTCATAAAACACCAGGTCCCAAGCACCCCAACTTTTTATTTTGCATTATTTATAAAACTTTGAGAAGGACTTTTCTTCCCTCTTGGATACACATAATTATTCACGTTCAATGTAATTCTTCTATTCTTTGCCTTAGAAATTTAAATTTTGAAAGCAACAGCTATGCTGCAGTAACTATACATGCTGTCATCCACAGTTAAGATAACACAGTTTATGCTGAGATGATTAACCTCAAATTAATTTATTATTTTAAGTAATCTGCATTCCTTCCTGCTGCAGCTCTTGGCAAGAAAAAAACCAATACTTAAAACACGTTTTAATTGTAGTGTTAAGGATGCATAAGACTGTCCCAATCTAAATTGTCTGGAGACTGAGATTCTTTGAAATCAAAACAGAAAGACAGAAAAATTATTTTAAGTGTTCAGCTACCCCTGGTCCTGGACTTGACTATGTGTCCGTGTTGTCATCCATCTAACTGTTGTTTCAAAACACGCACTTCAAGGTCACAAGAATCCATCTGAGAAAATACAAGTACTACATGCAACTGATGATACTATGTAGAACTGATTATCCTAAGCATAAGAACTGTTCTCCTAAGCATACTTGGAGTGAACTTGAACTAAAGTAAATAGGGTAAATCCCAGTAAAGGTGGTATTCCCATCAATCACACCTGCAGGTGCTCCAAGGGATACAAAAACGTATTGCCATTAAAAGTTACACAACCTTAGAAAGTAACTGGAATACAGTGTAGCTGCATCTCCTATTTCCAGCTCATTTTTAATGCATTATAACTGTTAGCAGGGTTGAGCTGTTGGACTACTACAACTCTAAGCTGTTTTTCACAAAGGGACAGCCAATTATTGTAACAGGATTTTAAACCAGTACAATTATTTACTAATTTTTCAAGTCCATTTCATGTCAATCTTTTTAAAAACTAGACATCTCCTTATCATTCACTAGAAAATAAGAGCCTGACAGCAAAACCAACTATAAAACCCAAGGGAACAGTTAGCTTCATTCATTCGTCAATTCTGGCCAGGGGTGAGAGTAGTTAAAAGAAGGATTGAAAATTAAAATTTGAATTCCTTCTTCAACAAGAAGGCCAAATATAACATGAGAAGCCATTCTCAAATATTTATATCCACTTATTACACCTGTAGTTGCAGTTTACTTCAGACGTTTGAAGTATTCCCCTGGCAGCCACGGTTAGCCTTCTCTGCTCTGGAAAAACGGCTGGTAATTTTGATTACATTTTAAACAAAGTGGTCCTCAACTCAGACAAGCGCTGCAGATCCGTGTGACCTATCCAACAGCTCCCTTTACCTGCAGGCAGGCAGTTTCTGCAGCCACTCGGCCCCCTGCCTGCCAACTGCCTGCCTGCCACCCTCCCAGGTCTCCAAACGCTGCCTTCCGTCTCGCGTCTCACCGAACGCCTTCAGGTACATCAACAGCCCCTGCCTAAACCACAACGGTCCGAATAGAGGGGTCGAGGGCAGGTTTGTTTTTTTTCCTTTTGGTCTATGGGTCTACGGGTTCAGGTCAGTGGATCAGCCCCGAGGACGGGGACCCGAGATTCTGCAGACCGGGCCGGCGGAGGGGCCGGCCAGGCGGGGCAGAGCCACCGCGCCTCCCCGCCACTCGCTTCGCGTCAGGCGAGCGGGCGGGGAAGCAGAGCCACCGCCTCGGCCCCCCACCTCCTGCGGGAGGGGGCGGCCACGGAGACCAAGGCGCCCGCTCTCACCACCCCCCACCTCGCCGCCGGTCCGCAGCGCCCGCCCCCGCCGCAGGCCGCCGCTCCCCGCACTAGCGGCCCGAGGTGGCGGCGGCCCCGGCGGGCGGGGACCGGCCGAGCCGAGCGGCGGCAGCTCCTCGCCGGCAGAGGGAGCCGGCCCGCGGCCCTGCCCGCGGCCCCCCGGCGTGGGGCGGGCCTGTCCGCCGCTCTCACCCGGCACGGGCCGTCCTGGAAGACGCGCGGGTCCAGGTTGCAGGCGATGGTGGCGGTGGGCAGGTCCCGCAGCGCCACCGCCTCCATCTCGCCGTCAGCGAAGCTCCAGTCCGTCTCCGCCTCGGCCGGCAGCAGCAGCAGCGCCTCCTCCTCCTCTTCCACTTCCCCGGGCAGCAGCGGCGGCTCCTCCTGCCCCGCCGAGCCCCTCCCGCCGCCGCCGCTCTCCATGGCCGGGGGCGCGCGGAGCCCCCGCGGGGCGGGGCCCCGGCGGCCGTGGAGGCACCGTCAAGCGCCTCGCGCCGGCGGCCGTTTTTCCCTGCTGCTCCCCGTTTCACACACACCCCCCCCCCGCCTTGGCGCGCGCACACAAACTTACAGCGCCCGCCCCCCCCCCCCCCCCCCCTTTTTTTGTTTCCTCAACCCCCGCGCCGGTTCCACCGGCGCCTTCCTGCCCCCCCACCACCCCGCGCGCAGGGCGCACGGCGCCGTGTGAGCCAATGGGAGGCCGCCGCCGCCGCAACAGCAACAGGTGGCCTGCCCGAGCCCGGCGCTGCTTCCGCCATCTTGAGTGAGGGCAGCGGGCGCCTGGCGGGCGGGGAGGGAGCCCGCGGGGATCGTGGGGCGGTGGCACACGGACGGGAGCTAGGAGCGGCGGTCAGGGCCCAGTGGGGAGCGGGGTGACCCAGCAGCTGAGGTTGGACACACGCCTGGGGAGCGCGGCCGCCCGGTCACGGATAATCGTCGCTACCCAGTGCCAAGGGGACTGGCCAAGGCCTGCTGCGATCGCATAGCCGTGTTTTGGTGCAGGAATGGAGCACGGAGCAGTGTAACACTAATGTAACGGAGCAACACGTCTTCATTTAGAGGACAAGGAATATTATGCAACAAGCAGATGAATTACTCCTTACTCAAACACTTGTACACGACGTCAACTTTCGGCTGATTGACATCTTAATTCTCTTTATCTGCCTTAAGGAGAAGCCAACCAGCCCATGATGTTCTGCAAACAGTTCACTGAACAGACATGAGAAAGGAAGCCTAGGGGAAAAAAAAAAAAAAAGCCGTGACTTTGGACACTTGCGTCGCCTCCTGCTGGCAATTGATGCAGCTAATCTTCACCCTTTGTACTTTTTAAAAAAGTAGCCTATTGCTGGGCCAAGACCAAAAGTGTTTTGACTTTAAAATTTGTGAAAGACGGCACATTAAGCCATGTCTATGTCCTTTACTCCTCGCTTTGGATGTGAAGGAGACATTTCCTTGCAACCTTTCCTTTTTACCTGTTTCAATAAGGCCATAAAGGACAGCTGCACCTTCCTAGGCTGCACTGGAGGAGCTGCTTGTGTCAGACATTACTATGCAGAAGAGTAAAGTTTACCTAATGTGCTTAACTGGTTAGTCCAACCTAACTGACCTAGACAAACACTTCTCTTACATATGTGTACTTAGAATCACCTTCCCAGGGCAGGCCCAAAAGTGAGCTTTGGAGGTCACATTTTTTTTAAAAAGTTACTGTGACATTCACACATCTACCTCAAATGTCCTATACTAGTACAAGGGTAATGCAGAATAGTAAAAGACAGCGAGGAGTGAGAGGATGCTGGACAGTGGTTGGCAGAGGACTAATCTAATATTCTACATCTGCAGGGCTGCGTAAGAAAGAATGAGGTCTGAAAAGTGGAAAAAAACATCAGTCAGAAATCTGTTTTTTCACCTGAGACCTATTCAATATCAAAAACATGGCTACTAGCAAAATGTACTTGAGTTCCCATAAAGAACAAGAACTGGTGGCAAAATATGGGTGTTCGTTCTTATCATGAGAAAGCTTCTGAGGGGCTAATCCTATTCTCATTTCCAGTTACAAGAAACTTCTCAAAGACATCAATGAAGAGACAGTTGTAATTTATAATATAGTTCAGAGTCCCAGGCCTTACTTAGAAAGCATAGTGATCTTGTCATCAGGGGTCATCTATCCAGAGACTGGAAAAAAAAGTTTAATTTCTTAATGTCTGGTATTCCAGATCACAGGTTTTTAACCGTATTTTTGTAGCTAACACATGTTATTGTGCACTTGGAAAACTACTGTGCCAAATATGGGAGTGGATTTTGTCACCAGACTATAAACATACTGATACAGGCTATGACAGGTCACTTCTGATACAGCAGATATTTTCAATGGTGTTCAAAGTAAGATGCTCTTACTCTTTTCTTCCAAAATACAGCAACATGAAAATCTAAACTAGGTGAAAACCTAATTCTGACAGTTGTGAATGCTGTACTGCCTACTCATCTGCACTGTGCAAAGTTTACAGCAGAGGCAGCAGCCCTTGAGATACCACTGTTACCTTATCTTAGGTTAGAACTGCTGACCTTTTTTTCCAACAGATTAAAGACTTTAAACTGATGAATTACTGGTCTTAGTCAATTTTAATGAGAACTTGCAGGCTACGACAAGAAGGAGGAAAATACCACATGAAGAGATAACAGTCTTCCTTCTCCCTCCTCTTCTGTTAGTTTTTTCAGACTCTCTAATCTGATCTGAAGCATTTAAGCCTTTTTCAGAGTTAAGCTCTCATTTTAGATACAGGATATTTTCATGATCGGTTGTTCTGAGGTACATAAATCTGTATGTTCTCACCCTAGTTTTCACAAAAATTCATACAAACAGTATATTAAAAGTCACATATATGAACAAGCTGAAACTTTTTAATGCTAAATTAGCATTAAAACCTCCAAACAATCTTAACACCATTTTTCTTAGAGTTGCTTCTTGACAGGAGCAGTGACACTTGCCTCTTTGAGAAGAAGCTAGCTGTCTATGTTCTCTGCATCAAGAGCTCTAGCCCCCTAAAGAAATCCCACCTGAGGAATCTGAGTGGAAATCTGCTGTTACATATATTTAAAAATTTAAAGTCAAGAAGCAAAACCTGCTGACAACAAATTACTCTAATTGCAGCCTGCCATCTTAACTGTTATGAAAGCCATTGAAAAATATTCATCTACCCACAGCTGGTCTAATGGCATAAGCCACCCTCAACTGGTTATTGTAACTCAGGTGTCAGATTTGTGTGTGAAAATAAGGTATTACTTGTATTTGTATCATAACAGCTCCTAAAGCTCAACTGAGATCATTATCACATCCTATCAAGTGCTGCAGTACTCCACAAAGGGCCTATCTGCCCTGAGCTTAAAAGTTCAGACAACCACCACCACCACCGCATTAATTTAGTCATAGACTTAGAAGAAAAATTAAACCTGACTCTCCCTTATCTTAGGGTTTAATGACAGATCGATCATTTCTTTTTGTTATATATGAACAGAATGCAAAGTATGCTTTGACAGAAGAGCTGGAGAAAAAATATATCTTCACCCTCAACATTCAGGTTTGGGGACAGAGAGTATCTTTCAGTGTAAGTGACAATGATTAACATTAATGTTTTCTTTACACACGGGAATAAAAGATTCCTGGGGTAATTAGCTAAATGCACACTAGAACAGTGCCATTCAAATGTTTTACGCAACACACACTACCATCTAGTGGTAGAAGGAAAAGCACGATCTCAAAAGAGCTACTTTTAATTACACGGATCTGCAACAAAAATCCTCACTACTCAAGTGAAAAGTAGCTAACCAGAACGAAAAAAAAAAAAAAACAAAACCAAACAATCCCACAAAAAACCTATACAGAACTTGATTATAACTAAATAGAAAATGTTTGGAGAAAGAATAAACATGTGGCCCTATAGGTAACTCTTTCCTAAACACTCATTTAAACCAATGGTTTATTTAATATTCCTCAGAATAGATTTTCATCGCACCTATGTAATGGCTACACATGGGCTGATATAGTTAGAAGTTTAAACACGTGGGACTGGTATCAGTGACAATACTTCAGAAGACTTGAGTTTTTTACTGCATAGAAGCCTATTCACAAGACTGTACTGCAACAATTCCTTGGCTGTAGACTTTAAAAAAGATATGCATATATTAACATTGAAGATTAATTTTGGCTATCAATAACACAGTTTTAATTAAAATAAATTTAAGTTACTCCCATATACTGCAAATACAAAAGCACATCCTCAGTTGCTTCCTTTCATTGACACTGAAATCTTTGTACTATCAGTTATTTGCATATATATGCAACAGAAAATCTTGATTTCTTAAACCTGAACCAAATAATCACCTAGATTACAATAATGAATGTCGAACACAGACTTAAAAGCTCAAAGCAACCCAACCATCCAGTTGAATCTAAAAGATGATCAAAAGAACTCAGTCCCATACTCACACTTCACCCACAGTCAGTCATGGCAACCAGTGTATGATACGGCATTTTAGATATTTCTCTTCTTAGATTATACAAACTTCATAAAAGCCTGACTGGTTCAGCAACACTGACTTGTGGGGATCTTCTTCATCAACAAGATTCAAGGAAGGGGTTCTTAGAGTCCCGTGTGGGAGGGCATACCTTAAGCATGCCCGTCACTTTTCAATTCAGTTCTTTTGTTGGAGGGGAAATGCCCACCCCTGATTCCTTCCCAGAGCCAGGAGGGTCTTTCCACACAGTGGTGGCACCTTCACAGGCTACCCAAAGAGCTTTACCTTCCACATCTCCTCCAGCCATCCTGAAGGCCTTCTTTTCTGGGAGGTTTCACTAAAAATTCTACTTAGTAAAGTCTTCATTTTACCTCTTTCAAGTGCTTATTATTTGCCAGGCAGCCTCTCTGAGTTAATTTCTCACAGATAAGCTTGTTCCCCTCAAAACAGCCTCCCACAGACAGAGAGAGGTCTGACTCTCTTTAAAGCAAGCCTATCATCTTAAAGTGAATATATAAAGCACACAAAATTTCACTTGTTTAAGTTCAGCTTGAGCAAAGCACATGCCCCCAAAAGAAAATAGATAAAAAGAAAATTCCCAGCCTTATTGAACAGTTTGTTCTCATGTTGTTGTTAAAGTTATATTTTGTTCCTAGCTTAAATTTGCCTGGTTCTCACAGATAGCCATTTGTTCTTGTTATGTTTTTCTCCACTGTAATAAAGTCTCCTGATGTTTAATGCTTTATGTTGGAGTCCCTCCTCACTATTCTTATTGTTCAGCTAAGCAGATCCAGTCCTGCAAATCTCTCAGGAGTGTTTTTCCTCTCAAAACTGCTGAAAGTGGTTTCATGCCTGGTCATACTTCCCATAATGTTCCCTTTCCTTCCCTTGACTAATCCAGATATCCTAAGGGATTCCCTTTTCACGCTATCGTCACCCTTGCCCTCCAAGGGTTGGATGCCATACAGTGTTACTTGCTAAGCTCCCGCAATAACTCTGCAGCATCATGCCCCCACCCTGCCTTTCCTCCTGGATGCCTGCAATCTTAACATCTGCTTGCTCAGCTCGGCCTCTGTCCACCGATAGCTGCAGCAATCACAGTAACCAGGTGTCCTGAGTGCACTTACTCCAGTTTGATAGCCTTCCTCAAGCCTTACCAAGGCAAACATACATCTTAAAACACCATTACCACAGGTTTAATTTTTTTGTTGGCTTAGAACAATTTGTATAGATCACTTTTCTGTATTTTTGGTCTTTGTAGCCAACAGCATTCAAGGAATTGCTACAGCCTGTATTATATCAATCATCTACATTAGCTATTTCCAGCTGTATTGACTGAAAGTATCTCATGACTTTGCTCTCATTAACAGCACAACCTAAAGGGTGGTTTCTGATAGCAATTTGGTGCGCTGCATTTGCCAGTACAATACACCCTCCTCTCTTTTTTTTTTTCTTCTTTAACTTGTGCAGACCGATCATCTTCTTCTCAAAGCCACAGTAGTGAGAATGAGAAAGAAGATAGCCTCTATGTCCCATATTGTGTAGATGGCTCTTTTGTAGAAGGACCTGGCATGCACATGAGAGATGGGATTAGTTAGAGTGTTTTTCAGAAGAACTGCTAGTATTTGGGAGAGCAGTTGTCCCAGGACAGAGAAGAAACATACAAATAAAATGCTGTTAAATAGAATAAATACAGTGAAGATAAGGTTTCTTTACCTTGGTATTGGTAGGAGGCTAAAGAAAAGTCTTGATGTGCAGAAGCTAAGCATTGTTAAGGAGTCTTTAAAGTGGTAGGTAATGTACAAAGCTTATGTATCTGATTCAGATCAGTTGCTTTGTTAAATGCCTATCAGCACAATCTCTTCTCTTTTACACTTATCTCCCCCTTCTCTCATGGTTTGCTATGCTCCTACCCTGCCGCTGTTCTCAGTTAGATGGTTAAGTTGTTCTGGAATGTGTCTTCCTATGTTTGCATTGTGCCTGGCAGGGTTGGACTCCCAAGGTCACGGCCACCTTTGGATGCCACCCCAGATCTTACAATGATACGCTTTTCATTATAGTCATGCAGCAGGTTACCATGTGCCTCTTACTGATTTTTAAACTACGCTCTGGTAAGTCAGCTCCTAAATTAGTAGAAAAGAGTAATACATAATAGAGGTAGAAGAGCCATTTATTTCAGGAGCAATCAGTAATAAGCCTGGTTACTGATTTACCATAGAGCTCATTTACAAGTCCTGTAGAATAAATGGGTTTTGTCAGTAGGCACTTCTGAAAAGGAACAATAAATATCATATAATTTCAACAAAAACTGTGTCAAAGGTGTTAATAGAAAGAGTGTGGTTGGGTTGCTAATCCTGAGGAAAAGAAAGAAGGAACAATAAAAGAAAATTAAAAGGAAAATAAAAATAAAAGAAAATTAAAAGGAAAATAAAAATAAAAAATTAAAAAGAAAAAAAATTTAAAAAGATTGTGGCATAACCTGCATGCAAATAAAATGATATGACCATCAGGGAAAAATGGACCTGGGCCCATACAGAACAAACTGTCTGTAATTCTATCCCAAGGCAGATGGTGCTTGCGTTTTTCTACATTTTTCTCCCCCTTTATCATCTCTTCTAGAGAATTATGCACCAAAACCAGCTTCATTAAACACCCCCTCAAAAAAAGAAAAAAAAAAAAGTCAACTCCATAGATGTTACAGGAATTCTACGTTCAAATTAAGCAAAAGGAAAGTAGGACCAAAGAGACCTCTGGAGATCACCTATTCCAGCTGCTCACTACAAGGCTGCAAAATCATCAATTCCTTCACTGATAATATGAAAAGCTACTTTCAAGGCTATTATTACAGCGTATAAAAATATTTCCGAAAATTCTGCAGAAGTGAAAGCTGTATATTAATTTATAGAGAACTACATAGAGATGTGATCTTTTTCTAATGAATTGGGTAATTTATCAATCAATCTGCAAATACTGCAACACTGGTAGTAAAAGACAAATGAGCACTGTACCTCTGGATTACATGTGTAACTTCTGTATCAGCTAGGTATTAACTCAAATAATTTTATGACTATTTAGAACTATTCTAAGTTTTACTCCCAAAATCTATAATTATCTTAAAAGCTACAATAATTTTAGAAGTTCTTTTAGTTTTGCAAAGAATTGTATTAAAAGCCAAGTTCAAGTAGAAATGGCACAGAATGTGACTCTGCTTCACATGGGAAAATAAAAAGCTCTTAAGAAATGTGAAAGGTAAACTGAAATTTAAAACAAACAGGAGTATGAAAAAGGTCAAATGATCTGTGATTAGGCATTATATTTTAAGAAACTATTTCAAGATGCAACAGGCACAGTAAGACAGAAAATTAATTTAAAATAAATGACAGTTTAATATAATAGGAATTAAAATATTAGAGAAGTTCAAGAAAATCTAGACACTTTATTAAAAGTGAAGAAAATCTCTTGGACCTTAGCAAAAGCTTTGAGTTATTTCCAGGTTCCACAGTAAAATTCTCTGATGGATCTAATTAGGACTTCATATATAATTTTGTAAATCAGGTCAATGTGAGAAAAGCAGCATTTATAACACAGAAAACATGAAACACTTTATGTAGTTTATCCATTTAGGTTTTACTATATATATATGTCTTGGACACTTTGCAAAACAAGTAAAGTCATGTTCTCTTCATCAAAAATCTTATATTTTAAGGACTAGTTTTCAGATGCCTTAAGCAGATGAAATTCAGCTGAAGTTGGAGCAGTTCATCATGTTTCAAAACTCACACCCCAAATGCAGTGACACAGTGTGTCAGAAAATGGAGGGTGGCAGGAACGATGAGGATGACAATAATGAAATCACAGTTACTTAATAGGACCCAGATCCTTGCAAAGACTCTTAGCTTTAAACATATCAGTAATCCTATTGAATCATGTGCAAATCAAGATGCTCCTTTAAATAGTGTTGTGTGCATGCCCTTCCCTAAGCAATGGTGCTTGAGGTAGGGGACAGGAATAACTGAAAGGCATTTGGAAGTGATGGAGAAGAGGGAGTTCAGTGAAGTTAAGTTTATAGGGGGTTTCCCAAGCAGAATCAAAAGCCTGGGCAAAGACCTGGAGTTGTCCAAAATGAGAGCAGGTCCAGAGTTCAAGCTAGACACACTGTTAATAGCAAAGTGAGAGCTGAGCTGGCCTTATTTAGCTAGCAAACAATAAGAGGCTCCAGGACAATCATCAGACTTTCTAGGACCTTGATGCTTCTGGGGCATGTTCAAAGTTAATTCCAAACCACTATTTTATTGAATTAGATATCATACTTAGCAATAAAAAACTACATATAAGGTCTGTTTGTTATCTCGTCTGTGGCACATGGAGAACATTATTTCTTCCTTCAGATAGTACTTCTTATCGAAAAGAAAAGTAAAAGATAAAAATAGGAAAGTCAAATACTCTTTTGGAGAATGAACAGATTTTAAGTACTTAAAAGAAATAGTAAGCAGGACAGTGTTCATTTTTTTAAAGCTTTGTTATTGGTAATTCTTCATTTTTTTTAACACACTGCAGAATGATTCATTCAGAATTTAAGTACAGGCTACTTTGGTGCCTGCAACTTTGTGGGATGCTGAGAATTTGGGGAACTGAGTAACAAACAGAAGGAAGAGAGGGACTGGTGGTATCTGGCAAGAAGGTGCACTTACTCTTTCTCTCTGCTTTTTCAGTCTTGCTTAGAGGTAGCTTGGCTTTCTGTGCTTCCTAGCCCAGCAACCAAGGCTTTTTTTCCCCTTGCATGTCTACATCCCTACCTTCTTCCCAAGCAGACTGCCTCAAAGCAGATGGGAAGGGAGCCGATTGCCCCTAATCAGCTTAGTGCTGGGAAGCTCAGAACACTAAATACAGATGGCATCACCCTCCAACATGCAGCATGCCTCTGCAATTTTCAACAAGGCATCTCTCCCTCTTCATTTTGTTTGTGCAGACTGAACACCCTCTCAGCCATGAAGCAGTAGAATGCCACACTGACTTCTTGACAGAACTTTAAGAAACCAGGGACAAACACAGCAAACATACATGTATTCTGAAAGTGGTAAAAATTATAGTCCTCCAATACCATTTTTTCACTTGCAACTTTGTCTTTTCCATAGTTGAAATAGCATATTTTAAATAGCAGAATACAGCTGGCTTACATACAAATATTAATACAGTTTTGGGTTTCTTTTTTTCTGATCACAGAGGGCTGGGTAGGCAGTCATATTTTTTAATAGGATAATGTTTTATACCACAAGTAATTTGTCAAAATTCCAGTTAAACCACCAGCTGCAATAAAAATAATGCAGAAAAAGTAATTGGGCGTTGACACACAATTTGCTGATTGTCCATTTTCACATTTCAGTCTGTAAAGGAATCACCTGGGACAGGATTCATCTCATATGAGCTTAGTTATGTCCAGCACAGACGTCATCCCCCTGAGCCAGTCACCTGCAGGTCCTTGTACAATCAGTGCAGAGAAGTAGTCGATTTTCTGTCAAGGACCATCTGGTCTGCTTTAGACATCTACCTCAGGATGAGAAGAATCATTTCACTGCTCACTAGATCTCTGTTGGCTCTAGTATCTGCAGACATGCAGTTTCTACCTGTCTACGTTTACTCTGATAAATTCTTCCCTCTATCCCATGGTGGGGAACCCAATAAATGCCACCTGATTTCTGGAGGCTCTGTTCACCCCTATTTCCCACTGAGTTCAGTACAAATTACTCAGCATCTGGCAGAAACAAGGAGAATTCAGACCATGTGCAGGCAGCTTTTGAGCTGAGGATATGTATCTTCACTTCTGAAATGTGACAAACCCCAGGAAAAGCAGACACACGTGCTTGATGAAACAGCACAACTTCAGCCAGAGCAGGCAGCAGGGAATAGGCAGCACAGGCTTCTGTGGAAGGCAGCGGCCAGCACAGGGAGGCAAAACCCCCTTGTTGACTCTGTTACCCCAGTTCACAACATTAAATATTTGACACGTGTATTTGGCACTGCACAGGACTGTGAACTAGAGTCGCAGAGGCATGAACAAATACCTCCGCCTGCTCCCTTTGTGGTGGGACTGACATTTTTTCCTTCCCTTGAGCTGCAAAAACTACAACCTCTATACAATCAGGGAAGAAAAAGAAGTTACAATAATACAGGTAAGTATAGCCTAACTGATAACCCCCAGGGATATAACTTGTTTGCTAACAAGCTATAAAGGGATCTTCGTGTTGTCCACTAATGTCTAACATCTGTGATATTTAATTACCTGCACTCATCTTTTAAATGAAGAAGGTGTGCAGTAATCCTTCCTGAAGCTGAACTGAGAAAATATTTATTAGCTGAAGGTCTATTTTAGAAACAGATGGGGTGTAAAGAGCTTGAAGGTAGTGTACAGGAGGAGCGTGGAGCAGGAAAGATTGTTAAGTAACTGAGATATTGAGTGTTGAATGCAGAGAGCACAGAACAACAGATTTTCAAAGTTCTGGGATTTCACTGGGACAGATCTAATTTTAATGTTGTATTTCCAAAGCTGCCTTTGTGAAACTATCATGCTGGAGAGTGACAAGAAACAATGTTGGGCTGACTGGCCAGTTCTCCTCTGAGCTGTGCCCACCCTGTCCCTCTTTACTCTGTCCCCTGGCTCTCCGACTTCCTACTTTGCCTTTCTTGCTTGCACAAAGACTTGATGGCATAAGCACCAGCAGGGCAACCCGCTAGAGCAGCAACATTAACTCAGCATTATTGCTAGGTCTCAGTTCCAGCAGAACTAGAAGAAAACCACAGCAAGATCTGTTACAAACTGCTCAGTCAGTGCCCCATAAAAATGGTAACTATCAAACTCTATACCTTAAACTCGTCTCTATCCTACAGAGGTAATTAACAACTTGGCTCTATCAGCTGTTAGTCCTTTTCTGCTCTGCCTTTGTCAGGCTTCCATCAGTATTTAAAGAACTAATCTTTTGTTACGCTTAAACATTGCCCAGTGTTAATAATCAGGCAGTGTTTATCACTGAAAGCTTTTTTTTTTGCCAGCCTTAAAATCCTCACTTGTTTTGTACTAAGAGGTAGAGAGCAGGGAATAGTCAAATAAAAACAGGATACCGGTGTTAATGAATAAGCTCTGCAATGAGTAAGTATAGGTGAGAGACAATCATCTCTCATGTAGTTCCATCAGATCAGCAGGATGCAAGTCCCATGTCAAACTCACAACCTGAGCAAAACCTGAAACTAATACCAAAAGAGGTATTTAGAGAAGTGGTGCAGATCCAAGGGACAGATGAAAGGAGGAATGCTCCAGAACGGACAGCTCCTGTGAGCCAGAGGCGGCAGTGCTGCACGGGGCTGCAGAGGGAGGGAACGCGACTGTCAGGCCCATCAGTCACCAAAGCTGAGCAAAGCTGAGCTCATGGGGACTGGGAACAGGAGAGGGCTTCTCAAGGGGTGTGGCCAAGAACAATATTCATACAAACATAGCCAGTTGACTTCAGTAGTTGTGTCGATAACCTGCAACCATTTCTCCTGAGAAATTCCCACCACTTTTATGCTATGGATATTGCTCTGCTATTCCTTCCCACTGTGGAAACCTAAGGTGAGCCTTCCTTCCAGCCAGTGTTCTATTCACCACTGGACAGGAGACAACGTGGCAGTGCTGGTGGATGGTCTGCATGGCTGAAGACTGTTCTGTCTCATATCTGACAGCTTTGTAAGATGGGACTTGTATGGCTTCTTGGCCAGCTTTCAGGCCAAGGGTTAGGAACCCTTCAGCAAGGGTTAGGACAAGTAAACCAAGAGATGACTGATGTGTCATCCTACTGATGTCAGAACCCCAAGACAGAAGTGAAATAATTTAACTTACAACTGGTCCAGCTGCAAGACCTCCATTGCCAGATGCTGAGCCTCCATTCCTAAACCTTCAAGAAACACCCCTTCTGAGCATGACTGCCCCTGTTCTTTCTTCTCACTGGCAATGACCTCTGGGCAAGCATAAATTCTATGAAAAATATCTGCAGAATAGTATATTTATTTGTCTGTTTATTTTTATCAGAGCAGGTATTTGACCTGAATGATTTATTCTGTATTTCCCATCTCATTGGCTGCATTTTCTCCCTTCCCACCCATTTCAAAACCCTTTGTTCAGTCTGTCCCTGCTCTTTCCACTCTCAAATATAAAAAGGTGGTTTTATATACACATACATTAAACTATTCAACTGCATGGTTTTTAATATGATACCTCACCCCTGTCAGCTATTTTCCATTCAAATAGCATAAGTAGTGCTTTCACATAAATCACTTCTGACAAGAGTGGAACTAGAGCAGGCTGCATCTCCTAAAAAATGACTTCTTGCCTACAAGCAAAACTACTGCACCTTATCCTCATACCAGAACCTGCTGATTGTCCTTTTCTGGGTAAAATGCCTCCATAAGACAGAGGAATTACCAAAAGTGTGAAAAGATGTCTTTTATCTGGAACAGAAGGCGGCCTGCAGGATGAATCTGCAGCTGCCTTACCCAAACTAAAAGTTACCACTTCTTTCACACCAGCTGCCTGCTCTGTGAACAGAAGGCTGTATTTCTCATCACATTTAAATGCAAACTCTTGCAGAGGTGCACAGCACTTGACATGCTCACATGTGAAGGAAAGCTACTTAAAAGTATGCAAATCTATGTTTTTTTACACAGAGTGTTTCAATGTTCCCTCTTACAACTTTTGCAAGTTGATAAGGATACATTTTCCCTCTTAACAGTGTTTGGTGCAACCCAAAGACAGCTTGGGAATATGTTTGAGATGCTGTGTAGCTGCCGAGATGAGGTATTGGTTCATCTGTATTTTTAAGAAACCGTGCAAGACTGTTGGGGCTCTGCCAGTTTCAGCGCGCCAGCAGTGGTGGGGGTATTAGTGGTTCTCTTCGTAAACCTAGTTTTGGAAAACGGCATCTCTCCTTGTTCCTCTCCTTGTTATGGTGGCCAGCAAGCCCTCAGCCCCTGGGTGGCTGTCAGCCCCACCAGCCAGTGGCCCAGGCTGGTGGCTGGGGAGGGCAGCAGGGCGCCTGGGGGGCTGCGGGAGACAACGCGCCTGAGGCCCTGAGCCGCAGCCACGACGGGAAAAAGCGAGGGCAGAACTGGGGCTCGGGGTCTTTGGGGTGGGAGGCGAGGCCGGGGCAGGGCAGGCAGCAGGTGCTTGCCAGGCATGACCTGCCAGCCCCGGTGGGGCCGCTGGAGGTGGGGGGTGCGGGGGGTGCGGGCTAACTTTCTGGCCACTCTGCAAAGGCTCCAGTCCCTCTGGGCACCTGCAAGCAGGCGGTGGGTCGGGAGGAGATGGCCGAGCGGAGGCCTGGCAGCGCTTGGTGCCACCACGGCCACGCTCTCGCCACCTTCTCCCGTGCCGGCTGCAGCCAAAATCACTGGAAAAGGGATTTAGCGGGGTGTGTGTGTGTGTGTGAGCGAGGGACCCGCTGGTCTTGTCCTGTGCGGGGCAGGCGCGGGAAGAGGAGGAGCGCGGGCACCTGTGGCTGCCGCCCCCACGCACAGACACACACACACAGACACACACACAGACACACACACGCGCGGCCCCGGGGCCGGCCGTGCGCAGGCGCCGCCGTCCGTCCTCTCCCCCCCGCCCCCGTCGGTGCTCGGCGCTGATCCCGGGCGGCGGCGGCTCCGCTGGTCCCCGCTGGTCCCGGCGGCCGGACGCTCCCGCCCGCCGCGCTCTTGGGCAGCGGCCCCGGGGGAGGCCGACATGGCGGAGAGCCCGGGGCGGCCTGGCGCCCCGCCGCCAGAGGGGAGCGACGTCCCGCGGGAAGGAGGCGATGAGGAAGCGGCGGCAGCGGGGGAGCCGCAGCCCGGGGTGTCCCCCGAGGGGGCCGCGGAGTCCCCGCACGGGTCCCCCGCCGGCGAGACGCCGCAGCTGAGCGGGGAGGCGGCGGCTGGACAGGAGGCGGCCGCGGCGGCGGTGCCCCCCGAGGGCACCGGCGGGACAGGGAGCGGCTCCCCCGAGGAGGCGGCGGAGCCCCAGAGCTGGCCGGGCGCGGGGCAGCAGGCTCCGGCGGGGGCTGAGCAGCGAGAGCCCGACGGGGGCGGACCGGGGGGCGAGGGTCTGCCAGGAGGGGAGCCAGTGGCGGCGGCCGCGGGGATAGACGCGCCCGAGGGCTCCTCGCCGGAGGGGGAAGAACCCGAGGATGCGGTAGCCCCAACGGGGACGGAGCCCGAGGAGGCAGCCCCGGCGGGGCCAGAGCCCGAGGGTGCGGCCATGGAACCGACAGGGACGGAATCCAGAGAGGTGGAGGCGGCCCCGGCGGGGACAGACCCCGAGGAGGTAGCGGTGACAGCCCCTGTGGGGACAGACTCCGAGGAGGCGGTGAGGGAGGAAGCCCCGTCTGGGACAGACCCCGAGGAGGTGGCGGGGACAGACCCCGAGGAGGCAGCAGTGACAGCCCCGGTGGGGACAGACCCCGAGGAGGCAGCGGTGACAGCCCCGGTGGGGACAGACTCCGAGGAGGCGGTGAGGGAGGAAGCCCCGTCTGGGACAGACCCCGAGGAGGTGGCGGGGACAGACCCCGAGGAGGCAGCGGTGACAGCCCCGGTGGGGACAGACTCCGAGGAGGCGGTGAGGGAGGAAGCCCCGTCTGGGACAGACCCCGAGGAGGCTGTAGCGACACCCCCGTCTGGGACAGACCCCGGAGAGGTGGCCGGAACAGCCCCGGTGGCGACTGACTCCGAGGAGGCGGTGAGAGAGGAAGCGCCGTCGGGGACAGACCCCGCGGAGGCTGCAGCGACAGCAGACTCGGAGAAGGTGGTGATGGAGGAAGCCCCGTCTGGGACAGACCCCGGAGAGGCGGCGGGGACAGACCCCGAGGAGGCTGCAACGACAGCCCCGTCTGGGACAGACTCCGAAGTGGCGGCGGGGACAGACCCCGCAGAGACTGCAGCAACGGGCTCGTCGGGGACAGATCCCGAGGAGGCTGCGGTGACAGCCCCGGTGGGGACAGATCCCGAGGAAACGGTGAGAGAGGAGGCCCCGTCGGGGACAGACCCCGGAGAAGTGGCGGGGACAGACCCCGAGGAAGCTGCGGCGACAGCCCCGGTGGGGACAGACCCCGAGGAAGCTGCGGCGACAGCCCCGGTGGGGACAGACCCCGAGGACGTTGCGGCTACAGCCCCGGCGGGGACAGACCCCGAGGAGGTGGTGAAGGAGGAAGCCCCGTCTGGGACAGACCCCGAGGAGGCTGCGACGACAGCCCTGGCGGGTACAGAACCCGAAGAGACAGCGGGGACAGATCCAGAGGAGACGGTGAGGGAGGAAGCCCCGTCAGGGACAGACCTGAAAGAGCTGGAGGCGACAGCTCCGCCGGGAACGGACCCCGAAGAGGCCTTGGGGCAGGCAGTCCCAGAGGGGACAGACCCCGAGGAGCCTGCGGCATCAGCCCCGGCGGGACCAGCCCCCGAGGATGCGGTTCTGGAGGCAGCCCCGGCTGGGCCAGCCCCCGAGGAGGCGGCGGCCCCGTCGGGGGGCGAGGTGGCTCCCGAGAGCGGCGGGGAAGCGGAGGTGGCATTGCCGGCCGGAGGGGAGGCCGAGGGCGGAGGGCTGTCGCCGGGTGTCCCCGCCGGCGAGGACGGAGCGGAGTCTCCGGGGGCGGAGCCGGGAGCCGCTGCCCCGGCAGCGGCAGGAGCGGGGAGCGCGGCCCCGAGGGCAGGCGACGGCGGCGCGGCGGCGGCGGGACAGCGCGGCGGGTCCCCGGGCCACGAGGGCAGCGAGTGGGCCACGGCAGGTCGGAGCCTCAACGGTGTGCGGGGCCGGGCGGACAACGAGGAGGACGAGACGGGCTCGCCGGCCGCCCTGGAGGAGGAAGAGGAGGATGAGAAGCAGGAACACGACATCTCCCTCTTCGTCAAGGTAGGGTGTGAGGGGGTGCTGGGGAGACCTGAGTTCGCGACCCTCCCCTACTTCAGGAGCCGCGGGCAGCTCCTGTAATGAGTGACATTTAAATCTGGCAGGCAGAAGTCCGGCCTCGTTAAGGTGATTGGGTTATTAACACCCCAAATAAACTTGCCTATGGCTCCTCATTCCTGTGGCATACGGCAGGCAGGACAGGACAGGACAGGACAGAGCTGCCCGTCCCCTTGGCCCTGGGAGCTGGTGGTACCGCTCAACCCAGAAAGCACAGATCTGACCTGCAAGGTGGTCTCTCCCATAGTTTCCCTGCATGGGCCCTGTGCTGGGTTACCTGAGGTTTCTCTGGGTTTAAATGCGAAGAGTACGAGGGCATTTCGATTTCCCGGGGCTCTGCCTGTGCCCTCCACCCCATGGGGCTGGGACCCAGGACAGGGGTGGGAATGTACCCAGCAGCATCTGTTTGGAATCACTCGCTGTGACTTGTGCTATAAGGAGTTCTCAAAGGATTTTAAGATCTTCAGAGTGCAGTAAGAAGGTCACACATCACAAGAATAATTTAAAATGTGATGCTGGAATTTTCCAGTATGAACTGTGGTTGATATTTAGATAATTGCCCCAAAGTTTGGCAAGGCTAGATTCAGAGAGCCAGTAAACTGCCCAGCAGTGTAGCATCCCTTGTAATTGTACAGTTTGTCTGGGGAGGGACCTTTGAGGTTAGAGGGAAATGGACAAAAAATTGTAATGCTCTTAAAACTACTTTATGGTATTTTGTAGTATAGAGCTTTAGAGCTGCTTTCTAGCCTGTGCCTGGTATCCCACCAAATCGTGGGACTTGGCATGGAAACAGCATCCATCCACACAGACAAAATATCAGATATGAAATTTTTGTGTGTAGAAACCATACCAAGGTGTTTTTCTTCCCGTTTCTCTGACCTCTCGGGACTAAGTAAAGTGCGAAGCAGAGTGGGATATTTTTCTCAGAGTAGATGTAAAACTAAGGAACTAAAACTAGGGAAGCAGAAGGCGTTTGGGACCTTCTCCACTACAAGCTATAACTCCTATGCAAATACTGTACCTCCTGAGCTGGCTGAGGCTGCTTCTGTAGCATCCAGAATTGTCCCTGAAAGAAAAACCCATTGCCAGCCTTCTGTGTGAGGGGGGTGAGAGCTGAAGCAATGTTTATGCCTTGATTTATCCCACCTCAGTGCACACTCCTTTTTTTCAAGTTTGAGTCTCCTTTAAAGTATTGTTACTTGACAAAGGCTGAGGAATGCTCTGAGGCTTACATGTAGTAGTGTCAGATGTGCTGGATGATGCCCTACTGGGAAGATGAGTGATGATAGCGGCTGATGTTGGTGAAAGTTCCCCAGCCATTCCTCAGTTCCAGTAATTCTTTAGCATGCAGACTGGGATGGATTCTGTGGTCTAAAGTCAGCTCTGTGCATCACGTTGGTGTACAGTAGCTGGATGATAACACTGGAGCCAAAATCTGTTTTTATGTCAAACAGCAGGAGCTATTACTGTTGAGCCTGGTAAAAGTGCTTTATGGATTTCTGGCTCACAGATCAACAGTTCCCTTTGCAGGGACACTTTTGTAACTTATTTTATTATTGTTTTATGCTTTTATATCCATCAAGGAATGCTGGAGAGTGGCAGAGGCTAAAGTCATAATGGCTACGTGTACATTATTGCACTTGGGTGCACGCTTTATGGAAGAACGATGTGGCCAAAATTAGAGAGCAGTCTATAATAAGAATAAGAGCGTATGTTGAGACTCTCTAGTCCCCAAATATTAGGATTAAGCATGTTTTTTGAAGATAATTTGTGAATTAATAAAGACAGAAGAAGGAGCATTTTTATGATTGATGTAACATTAGTAACCTAAGAATGCCTAGAAAATAATACAGCTGCTTTTCTAAATGGAGAAGTATTACAAAGCTGGAATATTTTACTTCATCTGGAGCTAGATTTTTTATTTGAGTTTGGTTTAGTTGAGATTAGATTAAGTTTTTTGTTAGAGATTGGCATGAGTTTCTCCAGTTTAATGGAAGAAAAAAAATGCCTACTGGAGAGCTCAACATCTCCCCACTCACCAAAATGTGCCAGGGCAGCCATGCTGCAAAATGAGAAGCTTCCAGGAGAGTTCATGTTCATGCTGCTCTTGCTGTCACCTTGAGAACATACTTGCTACCTTTCTACCCTTCTTTTGGCAGCAGGAAAGGGGCTATAAACAGAGGGGGACTGAAAGTTCTCTGGTGGCTTAAAGCAGGTTTTAAGAGCTCATACATAATACTGTGCTGATGTATTTTGATGGGAAAAAGGATTCCAACGTGGGACAGTGTGAACTCTGGCATTTGGGGATTATTGAATGTTTATGACCACATGTGGTCCACAGACATGGTGCTCCTTCCTGAGCAATTGCTAAAACTCAAGGGTTAAGGAAGTGAGAAAAGGATCCAAAATGAATGCAAATCATTTCCAGCCTAAAACACTTCCCTTCACATGCATGTCTCTAATGCATGTGACCACCCCTCTTATGCTCTGTTATATCACTGTTCTGTGCCTGCCTGTTAGCTCTTCTGTGCTTTTGAGATGTTGACACCCACCTCTACTTTGCCAGTGCTGCTGACCTCTTTCACCGTTCTGCTGCGTTTCTCAGCAAGCACCTTGTGTGCTTCCTCCCATGCACCTGGGGGCTTCCTTGTGCGTGTATTATCCATTAGCTCCCTGACCTTCAAACCTCGATTTAAAACTCTACCCTTCTGTAACACCACTAGAAACTGTGATTAGGCTGTTTACAACACTGAGATGCCCTGTTCCTAATTTCTTTGTCATGCCTATTCATTTCACCTACTTACTGATTTTTGGCTTATTTGTAAATTGTCAAGGTGGGGATTGTCTGCCTGTTCTCTGTGCCTACATGCTCAGTGCTAGAGATAGAAGGTCCGTGTCATGATTTGATAGCGCTATACAAATACAGGGAAATGTTAAAATGAAGTCCTATTAATTAATAAATAGGAGAAGACTCACAAGAAAATCATACAGTAGTAGTGATAGAATGTTTCTCACCATTTCCCTGCTAGGGAACAGAAGCATCACTACCACAAAGAAATTTTTCAGATGTAAGCATATGATGAGCAGTATTTCTTGTTTTTACTGTTGCTGACCGGGCTTGTTTTTAGAGGGTTTGGAATGGTTTTTGTTTGTTTTTTCTGCTTCCTGCTGCTTTGCATTGGTTCTTTTAGTTTTGCATGTATGTATTTGAATACTGTGCATATCGTGTCACCTCATGCCTCCCACAGTGAGGTGCGTGGTAAAATTCCTGCTAGCTTAACAAGCATGGGTACCAGCAATTGGACGATTAAGTTGATCTGGGTTGCTGTGCAGTGCTGTTTAGTTTGAACTCAGACACCCAGGGTATCTTGTACTATCTGAGAGAATCTAGCACTTAGCAGGGTTAGCAGCATCTGTGGAGATAATGTCCTGTCAACCACCAGCTCAATGCTGGCTAGGATACAGTAGGGCATCTCCAAAGACAGCAGACATCTGCGTTTGGGCATCTGTGCCCTTAATGAAGCTGACCTCCATAAGACTCCTTGGCTATTGGCACAAGACCGTATCAGAATTGATTTGAAGGTTTCACTGGGTGCTTATTTGATAGCAATTTTCCCATGAAACAACATGTACTGTGTATTTCCTTTAGATAGTAATACTTTATGTTTCTGTTTTTTCAAAGTCAAATGTTTGCAAAGGTTATCCACATATACTTTCCGATTGGTCTTTGGTAATTCAGCTAAGCGTATCTGGCACCTTGGGTAGGACACCTTGTGGTCTTCTAAGGTCAGTGGTGTTATGTATGTTGGGGTTTTTTCCCCTTCTGTAGCAAAGCCCTTTATTTGTCAGAAAACTTCTGTAAATGTCATAAATTTTAATATTACCATTTCAATACAGTGGAACTCTCACTAAAATTAGTTAGCTAATTTTGAGCAATTAAAACATTTATGTAGGACTTAAGAGTTTATTTCTAAATTAAAAAAACCCCAACCCCCCAAACCTCCAAGGTTACCTACCAGTGAATTTTAAATTTTCTTACAGAAAAAAAATTTGAACACCAGAATCACAACTGCAGATTTCATCATTCCAAAGATTTCTAGGGACAGTGATTTATCTTTAAGTGCTGAACACAAACAGTCAGCCAAACAACCCAGCTTGAGGACAAGGCCTTCTCTGACACTGCTTATCTTCCAAAACATTTCTTGCTTAGCTTCTGGGTTAAATGGTGTATAGTAAAAGCTGACAATGAACCTAAGGTAATAGATTTTATCCAATGAAAAGTAATAGACTTTATTTAGTTTTGTGACATTCTTGTTCTCTAAATCAGTCATTTACTTTTATTCAGAGAGTTATTTAATTCCTACCAGGGACCAAGGTTACTTTACTGAAACAGAATTTCCTTGCACCATTCCTGAGATGTGCTTGACTGACTTGAGATCCTTAGAGATGTGCTGAATTATCAAAAATCCTAATAAATAAGAAAGTAAAAGCCTTGCTGTGAGTAGAGACGTAGGAATAATGACTGTTAGCATCTGTGTCTCCAAACACCACAGATTAATGTATCCAATTTAAGCGCTAATGGGTGTTTCATACTAGAGCATAAAAAAGAATCTAATTTTCTGTGACGCGATGGATCTGTAGTTTATGGATAACTTACATTTAAAGTATAAATTGAACTTCTTGGCTTTGAGTGCTGTAGGTAAGAAGTCCATGGGGCAGCAGGAGCTCAGATCCCTGGAAAAACCTCCTAGCCTGTATTCCCATTCAGTGACCTCTCTGCTGTACCTGATGCTTGATGTAAACACACAGAATCACAGAATCATCTAGGTTGGAGAAGACCTTGAAGATCATCCAGTCCAACCATTAACCTAGCATTGACAATTCGTAACTACATCATGTCCCTAAAATAACATTTACAGTACAATCACTGAGTAGGTATTTGTGTTTAAGATCTTGATTCTTGCTCATGGGTGCAATCAATCTGCAGGGGGTTTGGAACCAGATGATCTTTAAGGTCTCTTCCAGCCCAAACCATTCTATGATTCTGTGATTTACCATAGGAGCCCAGTATTTAGGTGACCTCAGGAGAGTGAAAGTAAAGATTTGTATGTGCAGAGTTACACTAGCTTTGTAAATATTTATGGATTAAAAGAAGTTTGGGGGGAAGTTTATTTGCTGTTTATTTATCGAAGGAAAGGCAATTACACAGAGCTCACCAAAGGTGAGCACATTGGAATTGTGTGATGCTACAGAAGGACAAATTGCCATGAAATGAGCAGGGGAGCATTTGGTATGGTTTGGGCAATAGTAGAAAACAGACAGCTTCTCTTTCACCCCATCACAAACAGCGCTGCTGCATTTCAGTCTCTGTCAAAACTGCATTTTCCTGAGGAATGCTGCATTTTCCCTGAGGAACATATCTGCTCCTTTCTCACTCTGTTTTTATTCCTCTCAAGCTCCATTTTGTGTACCTTCTTTAGAAAGCAAGACCTTTTCTCAGGTGCCACATTGCTGCCACTAAAATCCCATCATTTTTTTTATATGTTGTTTCCCTCCACCATTCCTTTGGATATTCTGTTTTACAGTTGGCTATGATGAGACCTGTCTGCTTTTATAACTGAGTAGCCATGAAAGTTACCCCAGAACAGGAAAAAATCACTCGGGAGAAAGCCCCTTCTGTGGAGCAGAGCATGAACACTGCATCGGCTAGATCTACTGAAACCAGAATCAAACCAAAGCTGGTCAGGACTGAGCCTTGTGGGGCAGCCCAGCAAAGCAAGCATAGTCCCGCTTTTCTGGCTGCTGGTTAATTAGCTGTTTGTATGGTGGTTTTGGCTCTGACTACATACAGCTGTACAAAAAGTACCGAATCAGCAGAGGTGTGTTTGTTCAAAAACATTTTGCAGTTCTGTTTCCAAGACTGTTGTACAAAGCAGGAAGCTGGCTCCCTTCCCATGGGTATTTGCCCTTTCTCAGCTACTTTTTTTTCAGCTGGAATATGGCAATTTCAGGTTCCCTAATGCAGCTTAAGAGGACTGGCATTACAAATTCCTTTCATAACTCTTCAGGTTATTGTGCGTGCCGGGTGCACCTGCAACAGTTCTTCTGGGGGCTGAGTACTCTTCCAACAGTCTTCAATAAAACTGTGCTTGGGAGACTTTGGTTTGAAAGGCAATAATACCAATCTTTTTCTGAAAGAACTATGCAAATTTTTTGAATGTGCAGCCTTTTTCATTTTTACCTCTCAATACTTTTCTTTCTGGCCATTCAGTTTGTCACCTTTTTTTAGAGTTTAGACTGCTAAAAAGAAACAAGGTTCCTTGGAGCTGCTGAGTAAAGAGTAATTTCAAAAACTACACCAAAATTAGTTTTGCTGTTTTGCTCCTGGAGGATGCTTAATGGAGAAGTAGCGTGCTCTGCTGGTTTATGCCAGTGTCAGTTCTGACAGGCCAAGTCGTGTTCCAGAAACACACAAATCAACAGATAGGCATAAGCAATCAAAAATACGAAGTTGCATTTAATTTTGGTGGATTTTGTCATACTTCTTGGAGTCATCTTTTTGTCCATGCTTTGGAAGTCGTAAAACTGCATGTGTACGTTGGGGTTTGCAAGCCTTAAGCATCTATGTATTCTCCAGTGTGACTGCAGATCTTCTGTGGTTTGCAGGCTTGTTTTAGGCAAAAAACGTTTTGAAATAAAGTAGATGCCTTCAAAGATGTATTCCTAGACCTTTTCCTATTTTTATTTACTCCCAGCTCGCTGCTTCAGTAAAGAACCTCACCATGTGTTTTACTTTAAGCACAAGCTTAATGTCACATGCTATTTAAGCCCTTTGCTAAACAGGGGACACTTTCCTGATTCAATCCGAGGGCACGGTTTGTATTTCTTACTGGCTGAAACCAGCAGAAACTCCTGATGAGATCAGCCTGCTGCCCAAAATTCAACCATATTGCCTCAGGTCCTTGAGTTTTGTCTTCATTAAAAGGCTGATCTTACCTGTGATTGTTACAGACCAAGGCAAGGATGGAAGTTTTCCATGCCTGCTTTCTGCCTTCAGTCCCCAGTTGTCTGAAGTGAACCTTTATTTCATAAATCCTGTTGGAGAGCTGCAGCCTTCTTCAGAAACATCAATGATTGCTGTGTGAGGTGGTTGCCATGCAGCTGTGCCTGGGAGTTTTCATGCTGGCTGTCTGTTTCATTTGAGGCTTGACTCATGTTTGTATACAGATGAATAACAAACCAGTCTACAGGACTCATGGCATTCACAAATATAAAACATTATAGGGTGTGGTGAATAATTTTCTGGGCAAGGGGAGGAAAGGGATTTTGTCAATTAGTTGAAAAATAGAACTGTACTCAAGTTATTAATAAATTCAGAGGAAATTTTGCTAATGATCTTCATTAAACAAAAATTAAGAGCTTTTTTTAAAGAAGTATTACCTGTCAATGTTAGGTCTAGATTCATTCACAAAGGGTTTAGGCACAGTTGCCAAAATGGAGGAGGCAGCAGTAGGTACATTGTTAGCCCTGTACGTAGGACACTGATGTGGGATGCAGGTGATTGAAGTTGTGATGTTACCTGGAGCGTAAGTGGAAGATTAGTGTGCATCCCTCTTCCAAGCCAGTGCCATAGACACAGTTACAGAGTTATTCCCTGCTCTTTCTTTGACACCATCAACATATAATAATTATCTACAAAGTCAGACAGCATCAGAAAGATAAAATGTAGGGAAACAGGAATATCCAGCAACCTTATGGATAAGGAATATATAGCTTATCTGCTGTTATTTCTTATCGTAGCAGTTATGTAGATTTTAAATGGTATTCGGTAGCCTCTGGTTCCCGTGGAGTTTGAGATTGCTTGTGGAATAAGAGATGTGTTACCCACATGCTTTGAGAAACCAGAATGTGGTAGGCATTAAAAATATGAAAAGGTATCATGTCCCCTTCCCGGCATGGGTGGGACATGATAAAAATCATGCCCAGTTGTCTTGAGAATCTGGATTTGGGCTTTATTAGCATACCTAACAATAAAAATAAACCATTTTTTTATTGATTAAAAAAGTCTAATTCTATTTATTAAATATCTTTAATACTTCTTCTTTTACTTCTATTAAATATCTTTAATTCTTCTATATCTTCTTCTTGAAATCAGCTGTCTCCAGCAGTTTGCTGCCTTGTTCGCCCAAAGAGGATTAGGCAACCTTGTGATTGCTCTGCTTCCACAAACAATTCTGCCTTTTTGGGCCCTTCACCTTGATGGATACCAGTCAGGGTTAGCCATCCCAGGGACTCTGTGTTTCAGCCTTTCTTACAGTCTCGTATGGATTCATGCAAAATTATATTTATGGCTCTTTTTTAGAAGTTTGTTTAAATATTGTGAAGGAGAAGTGATAATGGAAATTATTAATATGACCACACTTTTTTAGGATGCTTATCTCTGGTGAAGTCACTTTGCATTGGTGTCAGTTGTATACTTTTTAGCAAGAGACAGACCCATCCTTTTCAGGGGTAGTAAAGGGAGTAAGGTAGTGAAATGGAATATTATACATATTTTATGGAAGGGGAAGTGAAGCATGGAGACTTACCTCTGTGTGATCGCTGACAATATTCTCTGGGTGTCCCCTAACAAGGTCTTACTGCTTCTTTTAAAAAGTAAGAAATTGCATGTTTGTCGGACTCTGCCCAAGGAGCATAAGTAAATGCCACGTGAAGGTTACATGATTATTTTCTTGCTCAGATAGTAAAATGTCACACTGTGATAAGGACTTGTATGCATTTCCATTTGCAGTGTCTGATTATTTACTGATAAAAGTCTGAACAAGCTGAGCGACTTGATTCCAGTTGCTTTCAATAATACCTGTCTTGTCGGCACTAAAGGAAAGTGTTTTAATTCCTTCAAAAAAGTATTTAGCTTCTCAGAGCAAACAGTGGCAGCTTGTACAGCCAGGCACTAACACCACTGTCGGAGGCTTTTGCTTGGAGGAGGATGCCCATTGCAGCCTCTTCTCTGCGAGGAGCCGGGGGCTGGCATGCTGGCCAGCTGTGGGGTGTGCCATGAGCAGGGCGATGGCTATTGGGAAGCCTCACAGACAGTCAGAGGTGCAAAGGTGGTACTTCCCTTATTGTTTTTTTCCTCTTCATATGCTGAAATTTTAGCACATATATGAATATTCAAAAGAGACAAGAAATATAATTTCTACAGAGCGAAGTAAGCTACAGCAGGGCTGGAGTCACAAATGCCTGCTCTTTTCAAAGTTATTCAAATAGGGTAATTGCAAAGAAGTTAAACATTTACTGAGATTTCAGAAAAATTCTCATTTGCATCTTGGGGAGTCATTGACATTTACCTGGTAGTAATTTTTGAAATTATTTTTAAAAGCTGTTACAGAACTTGAACGTTTTGTAAAAAATGAAGTTTCTTTCCATAATGGTGGCAGATGAAATTCAAAACAGGATCCAAATATACCTTGAAGACTTCAACATCGGGGGCCCTATGCTGCCTGCAGAAACAAACATGCTACCAACCCCTCAGCAAAGCATCAGCCTCCTTTTTGCCAGGAGCACCACAGTGACCAGGACCACAGGAACAGTCCTTGTTTTGAGGCATATCACTGTTATAGCAGACTGGTTTGCAGTGTGATTCATGCACTATATCTTTATTTTTAAACTGTATTTTAATTAGGAATACTGTGTTTCTCATAGTTTCCCAAGATCTGTGAATGGAAGTGACATGGTGAGGAGGGCAGGATGAAGAATAGCCTTGAATTTGAATTTACACCAGGAAGGGAAGGAATAGAGTTATCCCCCACCTCTGTTAAGCTAATGGGTTTTTGCTGGTACTTTGGGTCCGGTTTTTAACTGCTCTATCAAGACATGTCTTTGCCAGTTCCCACTGGAGCTGGCAGGTTATTTTATGTAATATTTTACCTGGTCATTTGAATTATTTTCTATGTAGACCAAAGCATCACATACTCAGAGGGGAAAAAACCCACACTTTTCATTTTTCACTTTCACCTCTGGGTTTAAACAACAGAATTAGGAATACCATTGGCAAATTATTTTCTCAAGCCTTCAGCGACGCACTCCCTGAAGCTGCATAAAATAGCTTATTTATTTAGGTATTTCTCATTTGCCACACAAATCACAGATGTATATGTATATAGTTTTTGCATTTAGATTGAAACAGCACAGCTGTGTGTTGCAGGTTAAGTCTCATACGGTGAAGTGTAAAACAGGATGTGTCATTGAAATACCAGTTAATCTGTTTTTCCCAGACCTATAATGTGTTCGAGAATATAATGCTCTTTTGTTGAAGTAATTCCCTGTAAGAATTTAAAAAGGATGTAAGATTTTTGTCTCCATGTAGAATGTTCAGCTGGCATCTTGCCGTGTTATTAAATACGGATTAGAAATAGCATTGAGGTATTTAAACATAATTCTTGTAACAGGATAAATAGCTAATAGCATTTGGTTTGCTGCTTGTGTGCTTGTGACCCGGTAATGTTCCCATTAACACAAACAGACAGCACAAACTCTGTAGGCAGAATTCACAGCAGAAGGAAATTTGGTTTTTGAACTAGTTGGTATAACATTAAAGCCAGTGATCTGCAGCTGGGTGGCATCTCCCAGCTCCAATTTTCACCTGTGTTCAGTTAAAAGGCTTTTGGTTTTCTCAGACTACTGTCAGGTTTTTTAAAATAATCTCGAATCTTAAAATTAAAGAAGGGATAAGGAATAGGGGGAGTGATCTTTTTGAGGGCTGTGTATTTTTATTAACTAGCCAATACATTTCTGTTCTGGTTGAAGTGGATGTTGACATCCCTTCTCCTCACTTCAGGGGGAGTGGAGTGGGGACACCTCAGCAGCCATTCCCCTTTCCCCTTTGCCTCTGTGTAAAGCCTTCTGAATAAACCGCTTTATTTTAATTTTTTTTTTACAAGCAGTGGAAATTTTGTCACACTTCCCATTAAAATAAAATGTCTTCCATTTTGGAGGGGTGGCAATGATTACTTACATTGCTTTGAAAAGTCTCCGTTACTGTTCGTGAATAATACACATATAATTCGTTATCATCATGTACTAAAAAAATAAACACATAGCAATGACTGAAAGTAATGCTGTTTTGAATGAGACATAACACAAGTATAATTCATGCAATGTGACAACTACTTGTGTAGCAGAATGATATTCCTAAATTAGTCAAAATTAATTTAAACCCTACTAAATTGTAGGTAAAGTTTTTCAGTCTTTGCTAGCCACATGTTAATTTGCCTGTTTATTTTTACATTTAATTTGCCTTGTTTTGCCTCTGGTCTCCTTGCTGTGCACAGTTCCTGGAAGCTTGTTTATCACCATCACCTAAGTAAGCCTTGTAAAATAATGAGATAAGTAAGTAATGCATTGATAAGTATGAAGGGATAAAGTACTATCTGTTGAAATAATTTTCCAAGCTGTTTTAGGAATAAACTGTCGCAAAGGGTTACTATATTCATATATTGTTGCTGGGGGCTAGGCATCTAAAAAACAGTCAAAAGGACATTTACTTTGCCTTAAGGCATTTAGTATCTGGCCAAGAAAAGGCTGCGCATGATTGCTGCACTACGATTTGGAGATGGAAATCTGGGAAAATACTGAATTTTGCCCAGCTCTCTACCAGGGCTTGCTGCCCCCTGACTCCTGGTGCCCAGGTGCATGAGATGTGGCATGGGAAGCACCACAGGCTGAAGCTGCCACAGGGAAGCCTCTTTCTGATGCCCCACAAATGCTGGTGCTGCTACAGAAGCATCTGATTTCCCCTTTCCCCCTCTCTGCAGCACAGCGTGAGAGGTTCTGCTTTTGCAGGGAACCTTTTTCAGACAGCTGTGCTTGGGATGACCAGGCCTTATTACTCAAACTATTTATTGATTATTTAAGCAAATTATTGTTGAGCTTGCAAAGCAGTGGATTCCTGGTTGCTCATTGCTTTTGCATTATTACCACATACGTACTGTGCTGTGTGGATGGCAGATAGCTAGATGCCAGCATCCTCTATTAACTGCCTTCCCATCATGAGAGGCACCAGTGGTTTCACTCTGAAACCAGGCTCAGCACCGACCCAAGTTACACTAAATACTGTAGCTACCAGAGTGGCTTTATTTGCAGACCTGGTATAGGTAGCTGTAAGATATCTGAGAAAATAAACCTGTAATTTTCATTTTTCCTTTGTAATTTTAATTTGATTTTAGGGATTTTTTTAAGAGGACTGCATTTAACTGCCCTGTAGAGAGCCACGGCTATTGTTGAAAATACCTGTGGTCACGTGAAGGGCCTGGCCTGAGGCTAGCAACAGCAGTGTCTGTAAAATCACAGAATTGGTTTACTTTTCTCTTTTGTAAGAGTGCGTACACACATAAGTTTAATATTTAATCTCTTTAATGTAAGTAAGAGTGAATATTAATAAAACCACAGCCTCTATAAACGTATTACAAAACATTGCACATTTTAATGTTCACCTGCACTCTCCTGTGTTTTGTTCGCTTTACAAAATTATCATTTAATGGTTCATTTATTTATAATCTTTGTTAGAACTGGAAGGGCAGGGTGCAGGCAGACCCACTGCTCAGTAGAAGTATTGGACAGACTGTGATATCAAAATCAGAAGTAAATGGGTATTTCAGGTAAGTACCAGGAGTGATTTTGGGCCTTTTATTTGTCATTATCTATAAAATAACCGTACAAGGGTAAAAAGTTTATTGCCACAAAGTTGCTTCTTAATGAAGGAAAATTTCTTCCTCGGCATCAAAAGCATTTAATTACTTACTAAGTAATTAAGTTAATTTCAGTAATAATTACTTACTCAGCAGACCGTGAGTAAGTAAATAATGCAGTGAAAGTTAGAATAAAGGAGGCTTTCTCTGCTCTGAAATGGCTGCTGGCATGTAGGAGAGGGAGAGAACTGAAACCAAAGGAAATTACAGCTTCTGACTTCTTTTCCTTTCTGTCACCTAGAGAGGATTAGAATTTCCAGATGCATATAACTCCTTTAAGCTGTGACCACTGTTCACTACATAAAAATGGGGTCGAGGGAAATATCCCATAAAGAAACTCCAACGCACTGTTAATCCCCCAACATGAACTGAGGAACAAGATCATTCAAAGAACTGCTTCTAGCAAAGAGCCTTACTGAACATATGAATTATGAAATCTAATAAAACAAAGTAGTCATAGTAAGTTAATGCAAACACTGCATGAAAGAAAGTATAGTATAATTTCAGAAACCTAACAGAATGAGAAAAGCCTTAATAAGGAAATAGTTAGAAGATGTTATGAAATGCTAATAGGTGGCCAGGAGACATAAATCTTGCCCAAGCTTCAGATGTTAAAATGTGAGGTAGCAAGGGTTTTGTTACCTCTGCAGGTGGGAAATCAACCTGAACTCACATTCAGTGCCAGAAGAGCCCTGCTCCAGGATAGAGCTTTTATTATCAGAAATAATGGTTAGATAATTAATAATGAGATGACCACTAATGTACAGCTGCATCATTAAAAACACAGTAGACTGGTATATCTAAACTGTCATCCCATTTGTAGGTAGGCTCAACCTTTAGCCTACCACTTATAACTGACAGTCACACAAAAAACAGTGTGATGGTGTTTATGTGATCAGCTGAAGCTGTGCAGGTGAAAAGTTAATTCCTTTTGCCACCTTGCACCTACATTTGTTTCCTTTCATTCTCCTTCCCTTCGCATCTTTTTTTTGGCCTAGCTTTGGCTAAAGCCTTAATCTACACAACATTTTATAAAAAGACTTCAAAAAATCCTTTGGCATTCCCACATACCTCCTAATGGTCTACATATGTTTTCTGTTTGTTTTTTAAGTTAGGAGCAGTCTAAGTTAGGAGCAGTCTTTTCATTCTGTATTTGTACGGTACTTAATTTATAGTGCCTAGATGCTACTATAAAAGTATACATTTCCCTGTCTCCATGAGGAAAAAAAAAGAAAGCTGGGCTAAGGAATCCTCCTATCTGAGGATCCCAGCCACACCTTTTCCATAGGTCTATCTTTGCATCAGTTTGTGAGCTGCCCTGGAGCTCCACATCCTGATGGCACTTTAAGGCAAGACTCTGAAGATATCATCTCTGTAGCCTGTTTTGTGGATGTGCATTAACAACTGATGAGTACAAACAACTGCTGATGGGTTTCAGCAGTTGATCTGTCTCTTTGTCTGGAGTGTTGACTTTGTGCATGCTGTGCCCCAGCAGTGGCCAGCCCCAAGCGCCCAGAGCAGCCTCCTGATGTCTGGTCCAGGCACTCAGCACCTCTCTGAAAGTTACCGCTCCTTATCACCAACCTTTTGATGGCTCATAATATTCCAAGTATGCTCAACATCCCATCCTTTGATACCTGCTGTTACAGGTAGACTTTCTGCCTATCCATTGCTGCTGCTGTTCTGCTAGGTGGCATTCTGGTACCATGTATGCCTATACCTTGTTTTGATGATTATCCCCAATCAAGCCAGTTGGTGGCTGAGATACCTCCTGAACCCTCCTGTACTTCATTTGGCCTGAACTGCTTGGATGTCCTTGCTGTCTGAGAGGATGTAGCTGCTGCAGCCATCCTGGGTTGTGTCTGGATCCTGTAGCAGCCTCAAGACTTTTGTCCTATTGCAGCTCAGACTCTGTTGCCTTTTGCCAATGCTGTGTGAGACTAGTGGGCTGAGGAGAGCTTTTTTCCAGTTGCTATCCCTGGGATCCTTGCATTGTTTCTTGTATTCTGTAAGTTGGACAGTAGTGCTTGGCCAGTGGATGAATACTGGCTCATACTGGCATGTGTCCATCCCTAGTTGTAAGCATGCATCAAACTGACAGCATCAGCAGTTAGATTTGCAGTGATTTGCTCAAGCCACTTTAAATAAAATACCATTTTGTGCTAACTGCTCTCCTGTTCTTCCTCAGAAGAGGATAACCTCTGGCACCATTTACTTTTGCCATCTGGCTAATCTTAACACATGGACTCTTATTTATTGCCAACAGCATCTTACCCTGTCTGGTGTCTGGCTGGAGCTTGCTGTCAGAGATACCATATCCATCATCTATTTACTTTTCCAAGGAATCATTATTTTAGAGTGTAAACTCTGGGATAGCTGCTGTTTACTGAGCAGTACCTTTCCCTTCCATCATTGCCCCGGAGTTCACTACATGCATTATTTTCACCTGGACACATTCAGTGGCATGGAATACAAAAGCATGCCACTTGCCATCGTTGTGTCCTTGGAGTGATGTCCATGTCATTTGCAAAGAAACAAAGGGCAGCAAGGAACCTTCCAGTGGAGAGCAAGTCCAAATCCCTGCTGAAAAGGCTCAAAATGTGTTTTTTTTCTTTTTGTGCTGTCACATACGCATGTACATATTGATACATCTGCTAATCCTGCTGGAAAACTGGTTCAAAACCTTGTGCTGCGGTAGTTAGGAGCCCTTCTAATTGTCAGCTAGAAAAATTGACAGCCAGTTTGTACCCATTTGTTTTTGTTTCAGCATCAACCCCACCTATCAGGGAAAAAAATTACAGTTGCACTGCATAATCATATGTTCCCTCAGTCTTTGCTTTCCAAACTTAAACAAGAATAGGTTTTCCTGCCCTCTGTTGTAAAATGGGATTGTCATTCTCATCATCACCTTAGTAGCACTTGACTGAGTTTGATTTAAGCTTTCATGAAGGTGAAATTCTTTCAGAGACCTCTTCAGGACCATGTACAGTGTCTTGTGCTGTGGCTTGAATGCTGCCCTCCCTCCATGGAAGTGCCAGCTTTGATGTAACCTAAGGCAACATCGCCTTTTCCCTACAGCTCCATTGGGCAGTTGCATTAGACATGCTGGGAATAATGCACTCCAGCCTTTTTTTTCCTTCTTAGCAGTTAATCTCTAGCTGATAAGTAGTCTCCAAGGGTGGGATTCAGCTCAGTTCAGTTAAATTAGATGTCTAAACACTATAGGGCTATTTAGTGCTGTACTCAGAGAAAGCAGCACTACCAGAGAGCACATCATTCCAAGCGGGTGGGTGGGTGAGACAGGCAAAATGATGAATCCTCAAGGAGTGTCTCTCTCTCTATTATATATTTATTTGTCTCTACTAGCCAGAGACCTGTTTTTTTCTTGCTGCTCCTTGCAAGGTGGCTTCCAACTTCAGTGTGTAACATTAACAGTTTGTAACCATTTTTTTTTGCTTTTCCATTATCCCAACACTTAGGGTTATCAGTTTGTGAGGTTTTCACTCTGTTCCAAAAAAGCAGTGGTGGTGCTGGTGCTGCTTCTGTCTCCTGGGTTGCAGACTCCATCTGCAGGTCTGGTTGTTATCATTAGATAATTCTTCAGCATCTTTGTGACTGAAACTTGCCCTTAACATTTTGCTGAAATGCCAGACAGGACCTTCAGGGTTCCCTTGGACCAGCGTGAGTTTTCATTTTTGTGAGGTGGAGGAAGAGAACAGCAAAGCCACCATACCAGTGATTTGAACCACTTCCAGCTACCCTGGTGCTTTAGAAGACATGTGCTTTTTGGTTAATCATACTGTGTTTTGTACAGTGAAACTCTGTGCGCTGCTGCCTCTCCCTGTAGCACATGGCATCCATTGACCTGCATGGAGAAGGCTGCATGTTTCTGTAACGAAACCAGGCTCTTCTCTCCAGGGTGGTAGCAGCTCACAGTCAAGCCAAGTGCACACAAACTGATCTGCTGGTTCCTCCTCCAGGTTTCCTTCCTGCAGTTCTGTATGCACATGTCTTCAGGTTTTATGCAGTTCTCTAATTTAGGCATCTACTCTTTTTAACATGCCCTCTTCCCAAGGCTCCTCAATTTGCAGACAGGATCATTGAGATGTAAAGTCAACTGATGCTCTACTTTGTCATTTCTCCTCCCCTACTGAGTGCACAGGACTTACAATAAAAGTCTGATTTAACTTGAGCAAATGTAACTAGCTGCATTTCAGGTTGTCCTTCAAGAGGATATTTAGCAGATATAAAGCTTAAAGGACTCATCCTTCTGTTTGCAGGTGGTGAGCCAACTTGATTGTTTGAAAGTTACATGTGTGCCTAAATGCACTGACTGGTTGTAACTTGAAAGAGAGGCAGGACAAAGGGGAGAAAGTGGAAGACAGCCAGAGGCCCCAGGGTCCATTTTCCAACTGACCATCCAGATTACTAGTTTTGCATGCCCTGTAAGATCTATTGCAACATGTTGGCATCGTTTAGTTTGGATGGGTGGTCATGGAGATCCTTTCAGTCTTGCATTGAATGATCTCATTACTGAGACTGTATCTTAAACCACTCAAACACGTGCTTGAGGAGGGGTGTATAGAGTGAGGACTTGTCTATGATGTATCTGAAGACTGCAGCTGAAGTAGTTGCAGCTCTAGCTTGATCCTTCTTACATAGGGGGTGGTGGGTAGAGAAGGTGGGTAGATTCCAGCTCAGGTGGAAAAGGGCCATGCTTCCTGCAGGGGTGGAGTTCAACATGGACACTCTTCTGGGCGAAGACTCAACTGCTCAACTACTAGAAGCTGTTTGCGTTGGAAGGAGAGTGCTCGAGGTTTGTCCCCAGTTGCATTTGAGTCAGCAGGGGCAGACTTCCAGCTTCAGCAGTAAAAAGAGGCCTTATAAGTCACATCATAGGAGAAGACGATGAAAGTCAAACCACCCCTTCATTATTTAGAGAGAACATTTTAGTATACTTGCTCCCTCATTCCCCTGCATGCTTTTTTGTCTTAGTGGCTTAAAAAGAGAAAGAAGCTATTTTTAGCAGAGTGCTTGTTATGTGTACTGTTGACTCCTTAACCTGAAAGCTTAATTAGGGTTTAGGACAAAAAGTGTGTTATTGATCGAAAAGTGTGTTCAAAGTTGTAAACCTTTAAGTATATTTGGTGTTCTCTGAACCCTGTAATACTGTTCAAGATAAAAGATTATCTATCTTTTTATTTTATTTTTCTAAATATAAAATAAAATACATTTCTTTTAAAGACAAAAATACTTATGGCACACTTTCAATATTAAGGTGCTATTTTGCTCTTAAGAGAGAAAGGGAAGAGGAAATTAATTTTTTTTTTGCCTGAAGGAGTGTCCAGTTGCTGTTTAACACAGCTTTCTCATTGGACTTTACTACTGCGGATATCACAGACAGCAAGAGTCTACCCTGGCAAGTACCAAAAATACAATTTATGCACAGGAATCTCAACTGCCAGCCACATTTTAAATATGAGTATTTCTGCTGTTTGGCTGAGAAATTAAACAGCAGCTGGAAACGTCTGTTTTAAGTGTGGGATATTAGCAGATAGGCAGACCTACATGGCTGTTCAAAAGCACTGGAATAATAAGTGGCAAAATTTTTGCTTTGTCTATTCAAATGCATTTTAAATTACAGATGCTTTGTCTTAAAACTTAGTCTGGAAGTACTATTTCAGCATCTCAAGTATCCTCAAGAGTGGTGTTAGCAAAAAGCAAGGCATCTTGTTGCAGAGGTGGCTCTGAGACAGAACCTCTCATGATGAGATGTGCTAATGTCTGAGGCTGCCACTGCTCATGGCTTCAAGAACAGAAGTCAAGTTTTCCATTTCAAGCCCAGTAGGTGGCATCAAAAGAGTTCTCTAAAATTCAGCGTTAGGTGTTTATGCCCTAGCCCTAGGCCACAAAATGAACACAGTGTTTAGATGGAGAAAATTCCAGGTAATCTGCTTTTTCCTCTCAAAAAGCTTTGGTTTGAACGTGATCTGACCCAAATGACATGCCTGTGGTGCTTCTGTGCCTAGCACAGAATATCATATGTTATTAAGTGCATTGTAGTTGCCTTCAGTGAACCAAAATGACTTGTAACTACGTTTTTATTGCATTCATAACAGAAGTAATATTGCCAATTTTTTTTTTTTTTTTTTTTCAGTGTTGCGATACTGTAGGAATCTGCATGAGTACTGTAGCAGGCATCAAGAATGTAAAACACACTTTGTATCCTCAAGGAGTAGATGAGGGTTTTTTTTAAATTAAAACAATTTATCTGTCACAGTACACTAACAGAACTTGGTTATGTCTGGAAAATAGACATTTTCTAGTGTACCTGCAGTCAAACCCATGAGCTTCTCAGAACCTATTGCCAAGGCTGAAGGATGTTTTTGTGCTAGTGGGAGTGTGGAAGTGCAGTCATACCACTTCCCTCTGTCTTTCTGTCTGTGATCTTAAAAAAAAATGACTTGGACATTTCATGGTAAACCAGAGCACAGTGGGATTTCCTCTTAGGGGTGAGGAGGAGAGGGGAGGCACTGGGAGCTCCCTTCCCCTTTCTCCTTGGCCATTGTGCAGGCAAGTTCACTGGCTGGTCCCAGAGGTGCAGCAGGGCAGGAAGCAGAGCTGTGTACCACAGGAGTCTTTCTTGCATTGCCACTACACGTGCAGAGCCTGTGGTAGCTAGTGATAGCAGCTACTGCCATCAAGCTGGCATTGCAGGGCTTAGTTCAGGGCAAGGGTCGGTGCTAGGAATGCTGTGGGCTCAGTTAATCCGTGCCAGTGCAGAACAAATGAGTCTCTAGAAGGAATTAAAGCAAAATAGCTGTTGGTCTTGAAAGTTGTACCCAGCCTTACAGTTCCTTCCCACAGGCAGCCTAAGCTTGCAAACTTCTTGTAGTTTTTGAGGCAGTAGTTTTGAGCCGATTGCTGTGGTTCCTGTTCTTTGACAGGAGATCAAATGTGTTGTGAAAAAGAAGAGGCAAGTTGTTGGTGTGGTATGAGAAGGAAGAGCACACAAAATCTGCCCGATAGTTGAGGATCGAATAAGGAAACTTGGAGGAAAGTCCTAGTTCAGCCTGAGACAGCCTGCTCCGCAGAACAGGCAGGGGCAGGTCCACAATGCTGGTCCCAGCTGGATGGTTCGTTGTCTCCCAGTAGGCAGTGGTTCTGCTCCACTTGCTGGATAAACCTGCCTCTTAGCCAGCATAAATATGGGAAAGGAGGTAACTTAGCTCCCTCCTGTTGAAGAAAGAAAATGGAATTAGAGTTCAACTTTGGGGAAAAAGAAAAAGTTATGCTCCTTGTTCTCCTTTTTACTGTAGCTTCAAAGGGATTATATAATTATATGAAAACAAATAAAAAAGTCTTGTCTGCTCCTTCTGAACTGTTTCTTCCGTCCTTAACCTTCAAAAGGAAACAAAAAGTCCAGGAAAAACAAATTCCAGTCATCACAATTTTGAAGGCACAGAACATTTGAGGTCAATAGAACCTTCAGAAACCTGGTTCCTGAGATGTTTGGACAGAAACAGTTACAAAACAAATTCTTACAACAGCTCCAGGGGCAGAGCAGCTCCATCTCAGGGAGGGCCCAAACTACCGGCTTAAGAATGACATACGGTGTGCGACTGCTGGGTATAGTCACCTCTAATTATCCTCTTGCTATGGATGAGGACATAGAGGCAAGTGACCTCTTCAAGGCTACTCAGTAAAGCAGAGCTGCCGAATCAAGATGGAAGCAGCAGCTTCAGAAACTGAATTATAGTTCTTTTGGGACCATCTTTAATCTATTGCACATAAGGTCTTGGTGCCTATCCTTCCCATGAGCTTAAGCAGTAGTGGAAAGGAGGGTGTGGAGAGCTTTTCCCTTTCCCGGTATCTTTGAGTAAGACCCAGGAACAACAACAAAACAGACCGAAGAGAGTGTGGAACTGTGAAAAATGAATGAAAACAGGGAGTGTAGGCTAATAATCCCATTAAATAATGGCACATGATTATGGAGCACTGTCATAAGTCAATACTGTCACAATATGCGATCGGTGCCTAGAGCTCTGAAGGCTCTGAATCAAAGCTTCTGTGCATGGCCTCACATTTTTCTCCTCTGTAGCAAAGGCTGCCTTAATTGTTTGATTAATGAACTCATTAAATCCCAGTATTACTAGAAAAAGTATATTGACCTCCTGACCAATCACAATTAAAATGTAAATGCCACTTATTCAAGACACTGGTTAACCATCTATTTAAGCAGCAGAAGAGCATAAAAACCAGCTTTGTATTTCAGGGATTTGGCCCACTTCACCCACAAGATCTGGATGTTAAGAGAATGTCACAACAATTGCAGGTAGAGACCAGCTTGCAGCATTACCTACAATTACAGCAGCATTTTCCTGGTTATTAAGATTATAACCAGTCTGAAAACACAATCCTTCATTGAATCAACAGCAAGAGACTCTGGCTGACTTCACCAGAGTTATGATTTCCCTGCATCGCCACTAAGCACAACAGTGAGGAAACTTAATTAAATTCTGCACATGTACCAAGCACAGCTCAAAGTTACACATCCCTGAGTAGTGCTGTGGAGAAAAACACAGGGAGTTTTGGTCCTAGGCTGCAATGCCTGCACTGTCTTCTGTGGGTCAGGCGAGAGTTTTCTGGTTCTCTCACTGCTGCATTGTGTCCCTGCAAGGTAAGATGTTGACACAGTCTCACTTCTGTAAAAAGGCCACCCTTGATTTGTTGGAAGGCACGTTACTGTACAATGATGGCATAGTTCAGCTATAGTCGTGTTGCTCAATACACAGCTATAAAGCTATTTCAGTGTCCCAGCTCATGATTTTTGAGTGGCTGGTGTCATTATGGAAGACCCTCTGTTTGGAACCTTGAACAAACACTGTTGGCATGTGTCACTGAAGCTTTTATGTCCAGTAGGAACTGTAGCTCCCCAGATTAGATGAGCTGAGTTAGGAGGACAGAGTGTTCTCCTGTAAGCCAAAATGCAAGCTGACGTATCTGGAGGCATTTTAGCTAGCTGTATTCACCCTGTTTCTTGCAGCAGGCCAGAATATCCACGTTCTGGACTTTCAGTGAAGGTTGTAGGAAACGGTAGCATCTTTGAACTGCCAGGTCAAACCATGTCAAGGTCTGAATGAGGTTTGGTGTTCAAGGTTCTTGCAGTCACTTCAGACTGCTGGTCACTGTTACAGTAGGGAAAGGTTTAATCATTGCTTGCGCTATTGTATGGGCTACTGTAGTTTGCCTCCAGCTCTGCAGAACTGAAGGAAACCTGGAGGTATCCACCACCAGTCCAAGTCTCATGATTTGTCCCCCTTTCACCTCTCACCCAGGGCTGAAGTCCTTGGGGTCTAAATGGCTTTCAGCTTCCTAAAGCTCTATGTGGTTCACCAGCTTGACAGTTGTCCCTACCTGAATGGCTGCTGTCTCCTTTACCGTAGGACCTCAGCAGCTGAGGCGTTTGACCAAGTAATTCTCAAAGATCTGCCTGTTGTTCTCAGTCCAGGCACAGCAACCCTAGAGGACACAGCCCAATCTTAGACATCAGGATGTACTATACAGATTGGATAGCATGGGCTTTTAGAATAGATTTAAATTAATAAAGTGTGCCAGTGATTTCACAAGGAAACTGCTCAGAAGATTTCCTCCTTCGCCTGTGAGAAGGATCATGGCCACATCAGAAATGGGGAAACATACTAGTCTCTGTGAATTTATTTTCTGCTGCAAAAGGCAAGTGCTTACCACAACCACTGGAGACAGGAAAGCTGGGAAAACACTGCAGCATTTCACCAGAGACGGTGGTACCTGTGAGATAGCAGTATACTATTAATGTCCCTTGTAGGCAGCATGGGAGGGGAGACAGCACGGTACATGAAGGTTGGATGCCTTCTGGACTTCATCGATGTGTTCAGTGCCATCAGAACTAACCTATAGAAGTAGTCAAAAAATACTACATAAACAATCAATCATCTTGGTCATTACAGTTGGCAGAGTACTGCTGTAATCAGCAATGCTTAATCCCTTGTTTTATTCAATTCCTCAGTTTTCAAATTATCTTTTTTATTTTTTGTGAAAGGTGGCTAGCAGGCTGAGAGGCAAGAAGGTAAAAGGGTTGTGAGATTTGGTGTTTGCTATTTTATCCATTGCAAAATAAAAATACAGTATTGCTGTAGTAGTAGGTGTGGACATTAAAAAGTTGGCACTTAGAAACAAGACAGGAGGTTGCTTCTGTAACATCTCCAGGGCTGCCAGTCCCTCACCATCCTGGTTGCCTATATGTCATTCCAGTTAAGGACATACTGGGGCTCAGTGTCTGCTTCGTGCCTGTGTTTGTCATGGTAACATGTCTGTCCTGACCTGTATCTCTGACTCTACCTATGGATTTTTCCCCAGAAGAGCAAGCTGGGGCTGCTGTGTCTGGCTCCCTGAAAAGTACTGTCACCGAGGTGATAGGGGACAAAACAAAGCAACAGCCGTGTTTCCTTAGCTCTAGCAATAAAAGTTAGAGGGAGCCAAAATTTTAGTATTTAATGGCCAGTGGAAAATAGTAATTGATCAGGAAAAATTCAGTCTGCTGTCACTCTTGATCACATAGCTCTTCTTGATCACAGAACTATCTGGGATGTTCTCCAAATGGTACTTGAACCCTGCTGAGATAACTTATTTTTTCCTATCAAAGGCTGAATGAAAATATCAAATCAGTTGTAAGAACTGTTTTTCTGGACACTTGTTCTTTCTTTCCCCAGACCATAGCAATCTGTTGCTGTAAGACTATTTCTTCACTGACTTGGCTTAATGGTTGAAATTCCTTTATAATAAACTGTTTAAGACATCAAAGCACAGGTTGGTGACAGGTTGGGCTGCTGTCCCCTCAGTGTCTGGCTCAAGGGATTTCCCTGAGAGCCCATCTCAGGCAGAGAGCTAGGTGGGAAGTGGTTGCAGCAGCACCTCCACTGCCAGAGAGCAAGGGGCAGCCAGAAAGGAGCCAGCAGGAGCTGACTCATCACCAGACATACCTGCCTGCCTCCTCCAGACATGGTACATCTGAAACAATGTCCCCTGGCTGCTACTTCACCCCTCAGTGCAGCCTGGCAGAGGGTGGGGTGTCCATTGCTAGCACTGAGGGGTCACAGTAATCCTCTTCACCCCCCTTTTTCCTTGGAGGGTGGGTATAACTTGAAATAAGAGGCAGTATGAGACAAAATGGTGGTGTCATGTATTTGGTTGGCTTTGTTTTAAGCACATGCCAGCAGAATTTGTAGTCTTATGAAGTACACAGTAGTTTTCTATTTTCTCATTGCTGTAAACTGTACAGCACTGGAAAGCAGTGCTCCGAGGAGGAGGAAAAATACAATAGTAGCTTTTAACCAGCTTTCATTTTTGCCACCTACGAAACAAGACTTCTCTAATACAGCAGTCCAGCTGTTTTAGCATTTCTAGAAGTTTTCATCCTCTGGCAGTGTTTAAGGCACTAGGCTATTCTAGTTTTCACTACCAAGAAAGCTAGTAGTTGTCGCAGTACGAGAGGCAGAAAGCGGCAGAGAGTTACCAGAGGACAATCCTTCAGATTGATAAGGAGAATAAGACAGTTTATCAAGCTGCAGGAGCATCTCTTCTCATGCATCCCTCGAGCTCCATAGCAGAAACCTGTCTGCTCCAGACCAGGTGCTCATTTCCAGACATAGAGCTCTTTGTGAAGGTGAGCATTATAAAGCAATCCAACAGCAATGTTTGTTTACAGAGAACTTCTTGATATATTTGAGATTCATTTGATAGCATTGAGGAAGGTGAAAGAGCAAGCAGAACTGGTTTCATTAATGTGTGTTGTTGGTTCTAAGGTCGCAAACCTTAATGAACTAACCTATTAACCAAGTAAATGATACACCTGGGTTTTTTTACTTCCATGCCCTTACATTTAATCTTTTAAAACTGCACTTCAGGAAAATCATACGAAGGGCTTAAAAATTAGCTCTCTGATCTCTTCCAACAATGTCGCATGAAGCCTAATTTAACCAATAGCAACTATGCAAGACCTCGCCTCACTTTAACAAAGCCTCTTAACAAAATGCAATACAAAGTACATGAGAGCAACACTTCTGCGACCACAGGTACAGTTGCACCTCTTGTTCTTTACACTGACACGATTTGTTTAGCCAAAAAGAAAAGACCATCATTACAGAGTCACACAGAAGGAGAGGTTACATGGTGTGGATACAGCCACACTTCAGTGTTAAATGTGGGAGCCTTGGGTCTATAACAATGAGGGATTAGCCAGGGGGACACGGCACTTGTGCTTCATTAGTCTTCAGTTCTGCAAAGTGCAGAAGATGAGTGGGTCCAGCTGGAGCAAGGCTACCACCAAATTTCCCGCCTTCTCTGGGGCCTCCCACAGTTGTTTAGTTTGAAATTCTTAATGATTTGATTTATAATGTTTATTCCCTTAAGACATTACATCTCAGTTTATTCTGGTAAATTTTTCTGTTTGTTTCCTGTGATCATAAACTGATTTAACTTGTTTTAATTTTGCAGTGACTTAGGTAGATTTATGTTCACGTAGACAAATACGGTGGAGACTTTCTTTTGGATGGACTGCTCCAATTTCAGTTTTGTTCTCTAACTTGTGACAATATTCATTATGCATTTTAATGAAAAACTGCATCTCCAAGAGGACAAGATTCTTAATCATATCTATGTGCATGTTTAGAGAAGGATATAAAGAAACTTGCTATATGTACTTGTGGCAGATCAGGGTTTTCTGCTTTCCTACTGCATCTGCTATCAAAATTTGCTATCATCACAGATGTATGTATACCTTTTTTTTTTTTTTTTTTTAAATTGTAGGCTGGCAGTGATGGGGAAAGTATTGGAAATTGCCCGTTCTCTCAGCGTCTCTTTATGATTCTGTGGCTAAAAGGTGTCATATTTAATGTTACAACAGTGGATTTGAAAAGGTGAGATTGTAACTAGAATTCTCCTTTTCAGAACAACTTTTCCAAAATGGTGATTTTAAAGGGTGATTCTCTTCTGATAGATTTGAAATGCACACTTTGTCTTGGCATTACATTAACAGTCTGGATGCCAGATTCCTCTTTAGGGTTCATTAGTATAAAGTGGACTAACTCCTTTGAAGCAGTTGAGATTTAAATCTGTTTTGCACTATGTCTCTGTAACATAACACAGAAGTTTGGGGGGGGGGGTTTAAGCATTTCAGAGCACATTCAGATACGGGTTAGCAAATTCTCATGCCACCAGTCAGCTGGCTAAGTTTTATTTTGTAAGAAAGATGTAGAGCAGCCTGCTATTCTAAAGGGGAAACAGTTCTTTGCAATTAAGTGTAGAAATTGCAAATGTGGTTCCTGTTGTGATTAATCCCATCTCTCTCCTCCTTTTAGAAAGCCTGCTGACCTGCAGAACCTTGCCCCAGGAACAAACCCGCCCTTCATGACATTTGATGGTGAAGTGAAAACCGATGTCAATAAGATTGAGGAGTTCTTGGAAGAAAAGCTAGCGCCGCCCCGGTACTGTACTCCTGGCCACTTCTCTTGCTTTTAGCCCCTCATGTCCCTGGACAGGGATCAGTGAGCAAACTCCCTCGGTTTTGGTGGGTCAGACCCTCAATGAGCTGCACGTGTTATAATTACATGTGGGAAGCTTGGGGGAGCTGGTGCAGGCCCTGCAGTGGAGCTTTCAGGGAGCGTGAGACAGTGCTGAAGCCTGGCACATGCAGGGGGTGTCCCTGAGATGCTGGCTGTGCTCCTCCCGCTGCCTTCACCTTTGCCCCAAGTTCACTGCTGTGTCACCACAGTTAGTCATTCCCAAGGCACAAAATCCACCCTGCTGCAGCAAGCATGTGCAGAGACCTGCATGCCACTGCAGAAACCTGACCTCTTTTCCTCCACTTGTGTTTGTTTGAGGTTTTCCTCTTTATACTATACAAATAATTACATTTACCGGGAACAGGTAGTTGGAAGAAAAGGGCAGTGAGAGCTCCCACATGGCAGGCGTGCTGGGGCTCATTTTGAGTGGTCAGGTGGGCCTATCTTGGCACACACTGGGGTCTGAGTTTCAGACTTGTCCTTTCTCACCCCAGCAGCTCTTCCCATCTCACCCCAAACTCCACTGTCCCACCAACAGCATCTTGTCCCCCACCCATGCACGTTCTCTCCCCTGGGACAGCAGCCCCCCTCTGCAGCTTTCCTTTCTCAAGCAGCTGAACTAGGCGAGCAGCTGCTCCCCTCCATTTCTCCCTTCCTGTCTGCCCCTGGCAACAACAGCTGCTGGACTGGCTGCTCTGAGCTTGCTCATGCAGGAGCGGGCCAGGCAAGGAGGCTGGGAGGAACAGCACCTACTGCGAATAGGGATTTTCCCTTCACTCCTCCTCACAGTAGGAGCCACGCTCCACTCAGCCTCCTCTCCAGTGGAGGAAGCCTGGGAGAGGCACCGGGCTGTTTGGCCAGTATTTGCAGCGTGAACAGTCATTTTCCATCTCACTCAGGAAAAGGAGATCATCCACATGGTTTAACTAGGGTTTAAATTTGCACCTGCGACGTGATTTTTAGTTCAGGATGCTTCCCTTTGAGAGTCTTGTGTGGCTGTATATTGTGACGCTGCAGTGTAAATAAAGTATATTAAATAATTAGGGGAGATGAAAATAAAGGCTAGTCATATAACTTCTTTTTGCTTCTTTTATCTCCTTAGGTATCCCAAACTTGCACCAAACCACCCTGAGTCTAATTCTGCAGGAAATGATGTGTTTGCAAAATTCTCTGCATTCATAAAGAACCCAAGAAAAGATGCTAATGAAAGTATGTGCTGCAGTCCTCTTGTCAGCCCTGGTAGTTACTGTGAGAAATTAGAGCTGTATAATTCTAGCACACTGCACTGGAGATATCTCATTTACAGCTTAGATAAAACAGTCATTTTCCAGAGCATAAAGGCTGGGGAAATCCATGCCTATTCGCTCTTATTTGAGGATTCCCAAAGGTAGTTTACGCAGTTACCATGTTCAGCATGGGAGCACCACCTCCAGCTCCTCCTCGTTTCTTCAGCTCTCAAGCCTGTAACACTGCATCTTTCCCACAGCTCTGCTAAAAGCACAGCCCGCTTGAACTGAGACCTTACCTTTCTGCTCCTTTTCTGTAAATAATGAGGACTCTAACGCCATGGCACATCTCTCTAGAGCGGAACACTCACTACCACCCTGCATTAACTCATCTCTGTCCTCCAGTTCTCAGCCTTGTTCCCTTTGCTTTTCCCTTCTCTGCTCTCCACAGCAGCCCATAGGCACCACCAGCCCATGAAAATTCCAGCCAACCCTTGCCAGCCCCTGCTGCCCTGACCCCACTCCTCTGCGCTCAGCCAAAAGCACGGGACTCAGGGACTGGTTTCCCATACACCCCAAAGTGGCATCCCAGTGGCTTGCTGTTGTCACTCCAGCCTTGCTGTCCTGCCTGTGGGCATGCACTTGCCCCGTGGCTCCCAAGGTGAGAATCAGTGTGAAGGCAGAGCCACTCTGCCGGATCTCTCTGCAAAAGCACACTCTGCAGAGGTGTTTGAGGCGTCACTGCTGGTAACACATCCCCAGTCTGGTTTTCCTCAGAACCCCCTTTAGCTACTTAGAGCTCTTATCCCAGCATTAAGTTTTAAGCTTAGGATAAAGGAATTGCAGGAGTAGGCATGGCTGGGTGTCTATGAGCTGGGTTGGTGCCAGGAGACAGGATGCAGGACTTGCCTTTCTGCTTGGTGTCAGAGAGACCTTGGTACAGGCTTGAATGACCTTTTTATTGTCTTAACCTAGATTTGGAAAAATCTTTGCTTAAAGCCCTGAGGAAGCTGGACAACTATTTAAATAGCCCCTTGCCTGATGAAATTGATGCTTATAGCACTGAGGAGATCACTGTTTCCAGCCGGAAATTCCTGGATGGAGATGAGCTTACTTTAGCGGATTGCAACCTCCTACCAAAGCTCCATATAATCAAGGTTTGCATTTGCTTTTTAGCTTCCTGAAGAGAAGGGCAGCACAGAAGCTCAAGTCCTTTTCTAAAACCAGAGGAATCCTTTATCTGTTCTGAGGCCACACAGTAGTTGTGTAGGGACACTGAATGCTAATGCACAAGACCATTTCATTACAGCATAGCTAGGAAGATCCTTAAATTGGTGACTCTGGAGGTAGAATATCTGGTTTCATATCTGGGCTGTGACTGCACTTGCCAAGCCTCTCACAAGTATGAAATGAGTGCTATATTCAGAGCGGTAGAGAAGTGTTTTCATTTGCATTTCATATGCAGAGTGCATATGACCATGGACCAGTGAGGTTATTTTGTCCATGCCAATTCAAGAAGCCAGAAAAAGCTGAAATTCAAACCTGTCTCTCTCCCTCCTTTAATCCAGAACTCTTGTTTTGCTGAGTATCACCACTAGTACCAATAACGCTGGCAGGGTAGCCACCACCCACTGCCTTCCAGTCAAGGCTCCCAGCCTCTTCTTGCAGGGCTGTGGAGCATCAATGCACACCTAACAGTCCTGGTGACCATGATGTCTGGGTGTTGTCACAGCCTGTCCCTGGGCTGTTCTGGATCCAACCAGGGTCTGGGAGAGAAATGGCCACACTGGAAGTTCATATTCAAACAAACAAGCTTCCTTTTTGACTACTATTTTGCCAGAGGAAGAGTGGATTGAATTGCTTTCTGATATTTCCACAAGTGAAAGCTTTCCCCAGAGATGTCCTGGTTAAACCTATTCCAGAGAGCAGCAAGGGAATGAGCCCTTTCCCACACCTACGCCAAGCTCAGGCACAGCGGAGCTCCAGAGGTAGCAAGGGTCAGCAGGGCCACTACGGAGAGGATCACCTTATGTCAGCTGAACATCTGAAGGCTGAGGGAGGATGAACGTCACACCATCCTTGCTGGCCAACAGGGAGAGATTAGGTATCAGCCAATAGTTGTTTTCCTAGCAATTTGAAATTTAGTATTTTAATTCAAGTTTTTTCTTTCTGTTTCAGTGAAAGTATCCAAGTGTGGGCCAGTTTGTTACTGTAAAATTATTCTGTTAATTCTGGTTTAAGCTAGCTCCTTTGCTGTTTTAAGCTGTATCTCTCCCAGGTGCGGTCTACTGGTCCGCATAGCTCTGCATCACTTTAGCAGAATATTTATACCAAATCAATCCTTTTAATTAAGTTAGCTAGCTTTCTTCATCCCAGGTCTTCTCTTTTTTTTTTTTTTTGGCTTTCCTTCTCTTTATCCCTCTATGTTGCATATAACGATAGACCTGCACACTGAAAATTAAAAATGTGCATAAAGAGTAGATTTGTGGGTTTTTTTTCCAGATCATGTGTGTAATTATATTTTTCTTTTTTCTTTTAATAAAAGGTTGTTGCAAAAAAATATAGAAATTTTGATTTTCCACCTGAAATGACAGGGATTTCAAGATATTTGAACAATGCATATGCAAGAGATGAATTTACAAACACTTGTCCTGCTGATCAAGAAATCGAGTATGCATATTTGGATGTTGCAAAGAGAATGAAGTAAACAGAAGATGCTTCCATTCTTGATTGCTTCTGAGATTTAGATGGGCACCAGCCAAGATGGAAAAAACGAAAGCCAACATACATTCTGCAGTGTAATTTTAAGTTCTGCTTTGGGCCAATCCTTCTTTTATAATGATTGTATAGCATTATGTTCATTCTTAAATTATGTATGTATATGTTTGTGTGTCTGTACAGATGTCTGCACGCATGAATGTCTGTTGTGCATTCCAAGTTAAAGACATCAGTCAATATTAAAGCATTTGTTGAAGTTAGGGAAATAGTGTAGGTCACACAATTGTAGCAATATTGCAGACTAGTGACATGCTAAATCGCTGAATTTTGAGAAGAAATAGCTGTGTTTCTAACACAATTAACCTGTCATTGTTGCTGCCTCTGATCTGTGTTTCACAGTTGTTGCCAAACTTCACAGTTAACGGGAGGGTTTCTGTTTGCTTCTCTGCAAGCCTTGGAGGGCCACAAGCCAGGAGCTGGTGCCCAGGCAGCACTCTGGTTCACCCAGGAGAGAGGCTAGCTTGTACGTGGGAACACACCTGACATCCCCAGAAGCCCTCTCTGCTGTGTTAGAGACCTGCAGGGCAGGTCAATGAAGAACAACTTATTTTCACGTCGTCTGAGTCTTCTTTGGCATTAAAAATATAAATAAACAAATAAAATTTCCTGCCTTCTCCTATCTCAGTGCTGCATAACCCATCAAACTTCCCTCCCAACCTTCCCCAGAGAGAGGAATGTGGACTGTCACTGGCCTAGGGACTATCTGATAATAGATATTTGACAAGAGAGGAGGAAGATACTTGGTTGTCACTGTAGACAGAAGAAATGGGTGAACACGTGTCACCAGCTACTGATGTAGGATTTCTTGGTCATCCTTCCATGACTCTCACTTGATTTTGGAAAGCAAAGAGGAGGAGAGGACCTATGAAAGAAACAGTCCTTCTATACTTCCTTTTCCTGGTTGAGCTCCAGCATACTGGCTTTCCCAGGGCAGCTGTTAGGACTTCAAGGGCTTTACAGCTGATCAGACAGGTATCTGTCAGGAACAATGTAGACCTACCTCCTGCAGGGGATGGATTAGATGAACTCCTCCAGCCTTGCATGGGTCTGTGTTCAAGGCAGTCAGTACTGGTGAGAAACACCCTCTAGCCTGGCATCAGGGAGCACACTATTAGAGATGTATTGGACTTCAAAAAGTGATCTCCACAGCTGCTTTTTGCTGGGCAGGCCCTTAGCAAGCACGTAGGAGTAGAGGATGCAATGCTTTAGTCATAGGGCCACCTGGTGATCCTTCTGATCGATTTTGCCTGTGTGTACAAAATAGATGTGAAAACGGCTAAAAATAGCCTTTGCAGCACCTGTATCCACAAAAAGACTCTTACAGACTAGTCATTCATCCTTGCCCATGTCAAACATACGGTGGCTTTCTAACAAAGCACTACTTAACAGTAATAGTCAGTGTCAGATACATTGTGTCTGAAGTGTCTTCATCTTACAAGCTACACAGTTCTGATGCGAATGTGCTATCATCACAATTGCTTGTAATCAGTATTAAATGTGCAGTTTTAGTTTGCCTTTAGAGAAAACAAACACAATATGTTATCAATGTTATCAAATATATAATATGTAAAAAATGGAATCTGTATACTCTTTTCATATGCCTTACAAATTTAAATAGAAAATATACAAATTCGTAAGTAATTTGAATAGTGTTCTGTCTTTATTTCCTCAGTAATTTCTTGGTAAGCTGCATTGCAACTAGATTTTAATGAATACAAGGCAAAATTTATCACAACTTTCATTTGTTTTGGAGGAATTGTGTATGTCACAGACCTGAAGTGAAATCTTGAGAACAGTGTATATACTGGCTGTGCCCATTACTGATGAATAAAAGCCAAAAAGGGGAGGATGCAATCCTTGACCACCTAGCCACCTAGCACAAACTGTCCCACATCCATGCTGGTTCGGGGCTCGCCACATTTGTAAATGTTTGGTCTTGGGGAGATCCACTTGGGATGATCCAAAACAGCCAGGGGCTGCTCATGCTGTTCTGGAGCTCTTGCAACAATCCAAATGCATGAGACAGTTCCTGGCCCTCTCTTACTACTCACCATAAATACAGTTATGGCTGTTTATCATCAATGAATAACAGAGAGCCTGGGCTATTTGGCCCTGAGAGCATGCAGTAAGGTGTGGTTCACATCCGTATGGCTCTTTTCTACCTCCTGGAAACAGAGTGGCTATGCTGGTTGTGGGGAACAGTACTTAACCAAATCATGCCCAGATGCTGATGAGAGTAATGCTCTTTGGCATGGGTCAGACTATGTGTAACAGAAGTCTTGAGGGTGGTGAAGATGAATCAAAATATGCATGTGAGAGCACTAGAAGAAACAGGAGTTTAAACAATGAATAGGTTAATTGCTACAGGGCATTGCAGAAGTAAATTCATTCAAAGAACCTTATAGCAAGAAGGCAAAGAACAAACTGAACCCTCAAGCTAAGGTAAAGAGATGAGGAGAAACAGGAGGGGTGCCATAAAACATCCTGATAAAGAAAACAACAGAACAGTGGGAAGCAGGAATTCTGGCTTGGACTTAAAGATCCTGACAGATCCCTAGGGGGTATAAAAGGCACATCCAGAAAATAGTTTGCTGTCACAAGCGAAGAACCCAAGAGCTGTGCCAGGACCTGGCAGCTGGTGGCACTGGCCTGCCACCTCACACACAGACTATCTGGGTGGGTGTCTGGGTGCAGATGACCATTGGAACATCAAAAGTGAGTAAAATACATGCCCTTTAGAAAAAATATCACCCTTTTATTTCATAAGGTCCCACAGTGGCTCCCTTTCCCTGGACCCATGGTAACCCAAAGACAGCACCCATGTCTCTGTCCGGTGTTGGGTGGAGCTCAGGACCTGGTGTGCTCAGTGGCAGCCCATCACCATTCATCTTTACTGACTGAAAAGGGCAAGAGCCATACCTGCTTGAAACACCATGCTGCTTTGTGTTATGCCCATGTTTATGGTTTATAGACACCATGAAACTTTTTTGCCTCCAGAACATTCATTTAACCTCCCTCACCCTGTCCTCTTTTTCTAAAGCTTCCTCAGAATCACATGCTTGCACTTCCAATACTGTCAGGTGAAAGGAAAGAAAGCCTCAGACACTCAGCAGAGTTGTTTTTTTCTCTTAAAATCTGACATTGCTTGGAAGGATATTTGATTAAATGATTGTGGCCACCGATAGTTTTGAAAACCAGTGTTTTGTGGTTCCCTTAGTGCTCTTACTCATGAAAAAGAAGTTCATGGCTGCAGCCCTCCACAATGATTGTTGGGCACACATGATGCTACCTAAACCAGCACATTATGGCTGGTGTTTGTATATTTCTGGCAACACAGGGAGGAGATGTGGGTAGAGAAGTCATAGAAATGACCCAGAATATCAGAAAACTGCAGTCACTTCATTTGTTCTGGGATGGTATGAGCTAAAGTTTCCACACAATCCCACAGCAAATGAATCTTCATCTTCTACACATTTTGAGTGTCTGAGTCTGGCCCTTCTTAAAACAGAGCATTTTAAGAAAATATCTTTGTCCGCATTTGACTTATTCTATTTTTAAAAGACCACTGAAAGATTTTTTTAAACAATTTAGTGGAGAACAAATTAGATGGGATAAAGGGAGAGAGAAAACAAATTGTGGTGCTAACAGTATCACCAGCTGTCTCAGTGGCCTTGACATGCAATAAGATGTAAATCTAGACACAGATTTGTAGTTCTTGATCCCATGCCAGGGCAGAGATCATGTTCCATTATTTAAAGGCATGTTTGTGGAGACAGAGCTACTGATTTCCAAATACTTATTTGCACAAGTAGTCTTCTGTGTGGTGTTGCTTGTGCAAAGAATGTTTTTATTATAATTTTAAATGCAATTTTTCACATGTCCCTTTTAATCACCTATTATACACAAGGCAAATATGGTCAGACAGTTGCTTTATTAATTTATCTTCAATCACTTGTGTAGAAAACTCGTCAAGGTTTGAAGGTTTCTTTCTCAGCTTCAGCATCTTAGTCTTCAGCATGACCTGTCAACCTGAGTTAAACACTATTTGCGCTCCACACAGTATTTCCAAAAGCAAGCTGAAATAAAATCAAATGCAGGGTAACTAACTGTAACGTATTTCCCCAATGCATTTTTTTAAAAATAGCTTCACAGCAATGAAAAATTAAACCTCATGAAAACCAGTTAGTATTCCTTATCTGTACCAACATGTTTGAGTATAAGCAAATATTTAAATTTCACAAGCCCCTCAAAACTGGTTGAAGTTTAGTTTAAAAGTCTTTTTTTTTTTTTTTTTTTTCCCCACTAGGTTATTAGGAAGGTTATTTCTAGGTTTTCAATAACCGGTAATCAATTGCTAAGGTGAGGCATGACCCTAAAAGTTACAGTCGACATAAACTATCCCCAGCATAGTAGAGCCTTGACTAGGTTAGCAAACACCCCTTTCAACCAGCCACTCCAAGTGCTGATACCACCTAGTCGCTGCCAGCCACCCAGATTCCCTCCATGGACCCTTAAAATCTACTTAAATGTTCACAGAGGTTCTGCAGGCACCCACTGTGACTTTACTGACCACGCATGGGAGCTGCTGCCCTACACTGGGTTTCCTGGTGAGAGATCCTGAACATGTGCCAGGGCTGGGGGAGCAGAGGTTTGCCACATGGCTCGCTGCTACGTTCTCCCATCAGCCGCCTTAACTGGCATCATACTGCTGAACAATTCTTAGTGATCTCATGTGACAAAGACCTAAATGCAGGCCCTGTTCATGAGTGATGGGGTAAAGCAAGCTGGTTGCTAATGCATGGCTTAGACCAGCATTCAGTTTTACTTCACTAGCAAACTGCAAAGAAGTGAAGGAACAAGGTTTTTCCATGTCCTGGTCTAAATTGGACTCCTGCTGATTAAGATGTTTTTATTGATGGGCAGAACGCAAACTTAAAAATCTCTTCTGGAAATGAACTAAGGGAAACAAGAGTCCTATATCAAAATTTGAAAATTGTTCAACTTTTTTATTAAATCAAACCAATTAAACGAAATCAAAATAAATATTCATTTTCAAAGACTGAGGGCACTTGTTTTTCTTGGGTTTCTTCCTTCTATCATTCCCTTCCCTTTTATTTTACTTTTTCAGTAATGAAAGGGGAAAAATGAGAGGTAGAGGTGCTGGAGAAGAAAAAAATATGAATACCACAGAATACCAAACCTTGGTTTTCAGCTCAAGATTAAAATGTAAAACAAGACCTATACTAAACTTGTATCTTCTTTTGTTGAAAAATATTTGTAAAGTTGCTTTCAGCCCACTTTTTGTTCTTCATTTTGAAAACATTCACTGCTCTCAGGTGATCTGCAGTGAAGATAAGAGGTTTCTAGAGGTGAAAACTCTGCTGCTCCTTTGCCTGTAGGAATAATCACGGAACAGATCTTCCTGCTCACTCCATTGTAGGACACTGAAATGGTAAATTGCTCCATGTAATGAAGCCATACCCATGTGAGAGGCTACAAGGACTTGGAGCTCACACAGGTTGAAAGAAGGATGCCGCATGTCACATCCTCCTGACAAAACATACAGGCTCTGTGTGCCTCATATGTAATGTACTGTAGCTGGTGGAGTGTTACAAGACCCTCTGTGCCTACGGATGTCTGAGCTAAGAGGCTGCAAGGTGATGTGTCGGTAAAGTAAGGGTATTTGTTATAATACCTTGTGATGTGGATGGGAAGTCCTACCATTGCATCAGTATGAGTCCTCCTGAAGTGTGCTCCTCTGCTGGTATCAGCTAAATCTCCTCTGACAGAGCTCACATCACTGTGGATGTAATCTGAGCTAAATTGAAGTTCTCTCCTCACCTCCTCCCTCCCTCCCTCTCTCTCCCATCTCATTCCTGGTAAAGGTTGTGCCTTGGGAAACATGGTCGCAAAGGCACACCCAGATAACCACATCAACGAACTGATAAAACAGCAGCCTGCTGAACCACAGCTGCTGCAGAGGTGAGAGCAGCTGTAACAGCTAACCATGTTCCTGTATCCTCATGAAGACAATTAGTCACCTTGGCTCTGCAGAGATATGAGACAGCACTCCAGTCTGGTTCAGCTGTCCAAAGTGCCTAAATTACCCTGATTTTCTTCCCCAAGATGACAGTCTGTCTGGGTGAGAGTACCCTGCTTCCCAGTGGAGCAGGGGTATCCACAACAGCCTACTTGTATCATGTAGACACACCCCTAATACCACAGCAAGGTGGTTCTCACTGCATTAAGAGTTGTTTCTAGATAAATGTGGGAAGGCACTGGAATGCTTTAGTTTCCATCCTCATTGTCCTTATTCAGAGAGAGGGTTTCTTGCCCCTGGCATAAGCAGCATAGAGTCTCTACCTAGGGCATGCAGAGGAGCTGCTCACTCAGGTCTTGTGCCAGCTGGGGCTGAGTGCACACCTTGAACTGGAAGCTCTCCCAGTGCCCACAGAAATATAGACAAGAGGGGATTCAAATTCAGTTGGCCCTACAGTGTGATAAGTAAGAGAGGTGAATGGTTCATGTACTTGAACCCCACTGTAAGAGGGGAAGAATCTGGAGATCCCACCCAAGGGCAGCTTCAGGCAGTACTGAGGGGTACTCAGTCTGCAAAAAGAGGGACAAAGATGTAACAAGCTCCAAAAGATATTCTGCCCACTTCAACTTACACAATTGCTTTTTGCTTGTGGCTTGGCTTTTTAAATCTTCCAGTACATCAAATGTGCTACACAATGTTGAAGTACTGTTGAAGTGAAATACATCTGCCACTACCGATATCAGCTACCAAAATCATGAATTAGACCTTTGAAAGAATAACCTGACTTTAAAAGTGTGACAGACCAAAGAGGTAAGTGTTCCTTCTTCTGTTCTGCTTGCTTTTCTGTACTAGCAGAAGGCTAGTAATTAGTTACAAATCATAAAAAAGAAAAAATGTGACCTGTGGTTCTTACTCCCTCTCAGGGCTATGAACTGCTAGTTAGGTACTTAATTACTGATTTATATATCTACCGGGAATATAAATCTGAAGTGCAGAAACTAGAAGGGACAAGAAGAAAAGAGAGACGTAGAGAAGGAGATGAAAGAACAAAACATTTAAAAAGAGGCAGACTGAGACAAGGGAAGGGAAATGTTCTTTCTGAGTAACAGTCAGTGTTTGTACTGCATGTACCTGGTATAAACAATGGTTTATACACACACACAGAGGCCTTTAAGGTTTTGTGCTCCTCTCAGTCAGAGTTCAAACTCCATCTATCCATCTGTCTCTGAAGAATATGCCTATGGGTGTTCAGTAACAATACTTTACTTTGTAAGAAATTACATGACCAAAATAGGAGCGGGAGAAGTTGTAAATGGAACACTCTTCTCCCCTGAATTCAAGAACTTGCCATGAAACTATATTACAAAAATCTAATGTGAGATCAGTCAAAATCATTCATCTGGATTAAAAATTTGTCATTTTAAAAGGTCTGAAAGCCAGTTAAAAATGAGATGTCTTTTAAACAATAATCCCAAAAGATCTAATGCCAAAAAATGTGGAAACACTTCATTGCTAGCCAGCTTCCTATCTCACCCCTTTTGCTGTAGTGTTTGAATGCCTCAGAAGTATACTCACATCCACAACACCCTTGTCACAAAAGCAAAGCTGTTATTCTCATTTCATACCCACAGAACTGAAGGAGGCACAAAGAAAATGTTTCTACACCAGAGACATGAGGCAAACTGTGGTGAAGTGAGGTCTCTCACACTCCAACCACCAGACAGCTTCCCAGAGAGGGACTTTGTTACGAATACATGGAGAGCTCTGCATATGTTCTCTCTGGCAATATAAGGTTGGATCTGATTCAAGCTGATAATGGCTAAAATGGCTAATCTCTGGTTAGTGTTCAGTGGTTTACACAGCCCAGATAGATTCCTCATTGTTGTGAGTCTCATCAACACTTGGTATGATTAGCATGAATCCAGAGCTTGGATGGCCCTAGAGACTGAACTGATGTCTCATCTGTATATATATGTTAGGGTAAAGTGTTTCAGAAAGAAAGCTATGGTTTACACTAGACATTTTTATAGTCAGGCACTTCTAGCAGCTTATACAACACTATCTATGGTACCAAAGTGACCAAGTAACTAGCTAGACAAAGTACAGCATCATTCTTTAAGTCCCACCTTTCTTAATTTTCCAGGAGGTTGGCAGTGAAGGCTTCTAAAAGTTCCTCCCATGTAAAGGATTTATTTCCAGGAGGTCCTTGCTCAGTTCAGCTGGAGGATCAGATGGACTTTCATTTACACCTTCCTGTCCAAAACAGTACAAATGTAGGACAATGTCAGTGAAGCAGCCTCTAGAAACTGAGAACACTGCCAATCCAGGAAACACAAAACACAGCTTTGCTTACTTTACTGAATAATGATGAAAGTCACAGGGGTATTAGACAACTAGAGTAAAAAATAAAAGAAAACATAGAGCTGCCTCTTCTCACCGTTTCGACTTTCATTCCATACATCTTGGCATAAGCTGAAATGCAAAAAAGGAACACTGTTAAAAGCAGTTTTGGAAGATGATCTGTCATTTAACAAGATGCATTCATAAAGAAAATTAGCAGAGCTGTCTCTTCCCACAGCTCAGCTTTTTGTAAAGGCAGCATTGCCATGTGTCCCTTAAAGATTAGCTTCACCTCCATCATCACTTCTATCCCTGATTAGGGTATGAACAACTGAGTTGTTGAGACTTTCTGAAGTGGATAGGAAGCTGCTTTGACTTCCTGACAGTACAATGAACATTTTACTACTGGTATGACAGTTAAGACTGACAGAGATCTTGGTAACTGGATGCTTTTTGGAGATTCACAACAACGTTGTGGCTCAGATAAAAGACAGATTTGACCCTGAAAACTCTCTTCTTGAACAAGTTCTCAAACCACTAGCTACTGCTTCACATGAGGCGATAAGAGTCCCTGTGGGTTTTTTTAACCAGCAGGAACACCAGGTCTGTAAGTGCCTAACTACAGACAAGGTGTTACAGCTTGATACTGGTGCTCTCATCTACCTGAGACAGCAGCACAGAAGGCTTATTTTCAATCTGAGGCACTTGCTCTGTTTTTCACTTATTGCTACGTAGGTAGCTCCCTGCTCAGTTAAGTTTCCAAGCACGTAACTTTTTGCAGGCATTGTGAAGAGTCTGAGCCCTACCTAACTCAGAAGCAGTAGGCAACAGGGTAGACAGGAGAAAGGCACTAAAGTGCGCACATATATTTGAGGCTTTTGGTCAGTGCCTCTGCCTGTGAAAAGCAGTATCAGGTGTGTGCTGGGTGAATGCATCCCTACTCCTGCTCTGCCTAGAGACACATGGCCACCCAAATCTGGGTTAGCCAGTGTAGTGGATGAACACTGCCTTGCCACTTTCAGCCAGAACCAGCAAGATAAGTAGCAGACCACAAAAGACTGAAGAAAACCAAATCAGAAATACAGAGGCAAATTTAGAGCCTTAAACCCCTTCTTAAGAGATGTCAGAATCACAGAGACACAATGTTACACACAAGGGCATGAAAGACAATGACTTTGAATGACAGAAGGTAAAAATAGTATCTGCTAGAATAAATGTCTAGCAAAGTCAGTGTAAACAGTCCCAGAACATATCTATTCTTTTCTGGCTAGGTGGAGAGAGCTCAGACTTGGACACCTCAGTGGTCCACATTATACATGTGTGACTAGCAGAGTGAAGAGATTTCCAGATCCAACACATGCTTGATAGGTTTGAGATTTCAAGTTCCAAAGATACTGAGAGAGTCAGTCTCTTTCACACAGCATCTGCTGAGTTACTCTTACACAATGGTTGGCATGCTTCAGGCTTTACAGAAACTGCACAGTTTCAAACAAGATGCTTGGTTTCTACCCCAAAGTTAGTTTAATTAGAACATTTTAGCTGAATCCTCAAGGAATCCTTCAGGAGATGAAAATTCCAATTTAGAAAACAGTTACAACTTTACCTTTCCCTGAAGATAACTCAAAGTGGACCAAAGCTAGGAAAAGGAAGCAAATAATATAATAGTATATAACCAACTTCTCAAATTCACTAGGCAGTGGAGTGTACTCACTATTTATTTACCAGCACAACACATAGGTGTAAAGAGTCTGCACAGCAAGTACACAATGGTCTGATTTCACAAACAATATTACTTACAATGCAGCTTTTGAAACACTGTAGATTCACCTGACAGAAAAGTGCCCACAGTATACTCCAAATGCTGAATTGGAGGGAAATTAACTGAAAGTAGAGCCTGGTGGGGCACATTCTGTGCAGAGTCAGTTGCTTTGCTACTGTAAAACTTCACCCATTTTTTCCAGTTTACGCAAAATCTGCCTTTCAAGATACACATGGCTGTCTTGAGTCTCCAGGAAAGCAGTTCTATGCTCTGATGGGATCTTTGAAATTGTCCTGGTACAGAAATACCTAGGTGAAACAATCTGCATCGCACAAGCATAAAAACAGATCGATTCAGACAGAGCTTCCCACTCACGATAAGGACCTCTGTGGGAAAACTCTACTGGGCACTGTGGCAGGTCTGCCAGTGACAAGTATCACCACAGTCAGTCTAATTTGGCTGACTGAAGAGTGGACAGGCTTTTTAGATGCCTACAGACGAGGCATAAAATTCAGACAAAATTCTCTCGTGTTGAGACATCTACCAAATTTGACTTGAGAAAGCTGCAAATCTCTCTCTTCAGTCTGAGTTTAGCTGGGTAGTTTTATTGCTCAGAATTTGTATTTTTTATCTATTACCAACATTTAATGCTGTTTCTCATAGCAGAATGTTCATGCCATGACTTGGAGCAGCACTCACAGGCTTACATTCTTCATTGAAACATGTCCAGTTACCGAAAAGTTTAACATCAGCTGCTCACATAAATCGTGTTCGTTTCCATTTGCATACTTTCAGCTTTCATTAAGTTAAAATGGGTTCTCTGTTACTTTGTGGAAAAGTTTTATGAGAAGACTATGGACAAATATTACACCTACACTAAGTTTATGATTGAAGCGAGATCCTTGTTTAACCAGGCAGATGGTAGATTTGACACACTAGAACATAGTGAGTAAACTCTTGTTTATAGCATGATACTATGGTGCACATGAATCAGGTTATATATCATTAACCTTCTGAAGCTAGAACATGACCTGCAAGTGTTAGTAAAATAAATTATTTAGCCTCTTCTAAGATTCAAAAGCAAAAGAACACTGGTCCAAATAGAAGTCAATGGAAATTCTGTGGCTTGTGGGTTTGTTTCTTGTTTAAATTCCTCTACCTCCCTGATTGTGGTTTTGCTTTCAGTTATACTGAAACGTGACCTTTGCCCTGCAGATATGATCATTATCTCTTAAATATTTGACTCACGCTGTGTCACTAATGCTGAATGACATGGCAAGTTGTACTACAAGTTGTATGTCATACAGAACCAATGTTATTAAATGAGGTGCCCTTAAAATATTCAAAAACCTCTGCAATGACATATTGCTTGCATTAAGGTTTTTTACAACTTGTTCTCCTCTCCATTTATGGATTTCATCATAAATATCTCCAACAGTTTGAAAACTTGCATGCCTCTAAGACCTTTTAGTGGAGACAATTTTTGTTTCACCTCTCCTTCCCAAAAAATCTTCCCATGAGACAGACAAACGTACAGGTTCTCCCTCCTTAGAAAAATATTTAAAAAGAACAATCAAGGAAATAAGGAAGAATCTTACCCCATTCAAAAAGGTACCTGGCACTTTTTGCTACCTTTTACATGCATTATAGAGAGAGGCATACACAGAATCAGCTATGTACACCTCCTTGTCTCTGCAAAACCAGTAGCAGATTTGCAAATTTCCAGACCAATTACTTTTCAGAAGTTACCTTTGATTCCACTGATTTTAGGGTCTGCTGTAGGAATGGCAATTTTTTGCGCTCCATCAAACAATGACAAAAATTTCAGGATCCTTTCTTGATGGTCTGCTACAGGGATCTCCAACGACATCTGCCTCTGAGCTTGATCAGAGAAAAAAAGAGAAAGCAGTGTTATAACCTTCTTCGATGTCACGTGTAAAACTGTATCTACAGGCTGGCTGGATTCACACTGAATTTTTCTTTTTAGCTCTGTTTACCTCAAAAAGGTAGCCTTGCACTTACAGAAAATGCAGATCTCCAGTACGGTTCAGCTCAATGGTAGAGTTTGCTGTAAGGTACACAGCTTTAATACACAAAATAAAAATTAATTATTAAATAATAATTACAAACAAATGTCATTAGTTAATTATATTGTTAAAGTATAATGAATGATTACAAAGAAAAATATTAAATAATAAAAAGGATTTATTAAATGGAATGCAACATCTTCAGCGAGCCAGTTTCTTCAGTGGGGCTATGAGAGTTACTCCACCTGAGAATATCTTGCTTTGTTTTTGGTAGTCCCTACTGTAATACAAAAATCTTTTAATTTCTTTTACTTACATCTGTCAACTCATCCTTCCAAGCAGCACACTTAACAATTACACCCATGATAGGAGACTGGTATCCTACTGAGACATATCACAGGACAGCATTGGGATTGTGCACTTGAAGCAGACCTTACCTGGTGGACGCTGTGGTTTTGCAAGCATGACTGAGGAAGCAGCTGCTAGGAAGCCATTTAAAATAACTGCAGTGATAAGAATATTAGCCAACATGTTGGTTACCACTGTGGTCAAACAGGATCTGCTGGATGCTGAAGCCTCTACCTACAAAGCTTGTCAGAACTCCTTCATGCACAATTTCTCTCTGGTTGAACAAACCATCCCATCCCCTGACTTATAAATCCTTGGCCTTTCTTCATTACCCAGAGAACAAATTCCACATCCAATTTCACTTCAGCAATCTGCATTTTGACATTTGGTGATATGTCTTTTTCCATTTTCTGTGGTTTGCTCTGTGCCACTCTAATAACAGAGTCACCAACGTCAGAAGCCTTTTCTCTGCCCGAGCAAACACATCAACCGAGTGCTATCACTGCTTGAACAGCAGGATCTTAAACATGTGTGCAAACTTTGGGACTAAGCACAGTCACTGCTAACAGCATCACAGGAGCAATTTCCTGGATTCACATCGTCAAGGCACAGAAAAGAAATGGAGCTACTACTTCAGGAGCCAAGATTTCAAACATGGCAGTGACGCCAGCTGTCAGCACAGCAAACAGTGAGGAACTGAATAAATAGCAAAGCCTCCAAACTCTGTCATGTGCTCCTGGGGACTACATCAAAATGTGAGATAGGGGTGTAACCAGCCTGGGTGAATCTGTCAGATGCAGGGCTAAATGACTCCACTGCTGGCAGCCAAAAGTGGAGTGGGAGTGATATACCACTGGTTCAAGAGCTTGCCTCAGCTTGCAGGGAGTGATAGCCAAGAGCTTTCCTCCTGTTTGTCAGAGGCATCTGGTGCCGGAGGAAAGGCTGCAAGGGGCATTCTCAGTAGCAGAACGGTAGCTGAACTTCATGGAGCACCCTGGACTGTACTTGCCCAACATCCAGGCAGTGTAACACAGGGAAAAGGAGTCCCAGAACCACACTGGGGAGAGAGAAGCAGCTTGGAGTGAGCACTGCCATCTGACTGGGCAAAAGGCTGCCTTTTGGTCCTGGCACAGGGCCGCACCACCTGCTGCAATGCAGTTTGCATAGCTAACTCCATATGCCCACTTTTTGGGTTCCACCAGTGACTAATGGGGCTTCACAAACTGCAGCTTTCCTGCAGGGAAAGCGTTGCTGAGGCTCAGAGAAAGAAACCTGAAATCCAAGTGAGGTTCCTCAAGTACAGCGAGAGGGCTGAGAGCAATGCTGGGAACAAAGAGCAGCTCTCTTCTCCCGTAACTTCACTACAAAACTGCTTTCTTTTTCCAGCACATTCACAACGTGTTGCAAGTGCACTGCTGGAGGAGAAGATTGGTCTTCTTACCGAAAGAGAAAATACTAAGCCACCCTGAAAGGATGCACTTGACCAGTCCTCCCTGAGATTCATTCTGAAGAATTCCCCCAGCCCAACAATGCCTCACCCAAAATTCATTCATACTGAATAAATAGTACCCTATCTGACCCTGTTGCAAATGGTTCCTGTGGCTATTTTGTCAGCCTTTTGCTGGTCACTCGTGGCTGGTCTCAGGTGAGCCGACATTTCAGCATGACTCTGCCTCCTGTTTGTTGACAGTTTCTTGAAACCAAAGCTTGGGCGAGCGGTCAGAGCTGAGTACAGACAGATTTTTGCCGTGCTTTTGGCTAAAGAAACCACAAGAAAGAGACTAGTGAATTGTTTTGACAGGATCCCACATAGCCTGGATGTAAAAAAGGAGCTGAAGCTGCTGTTTGAGGCCTTGGGCAGGGAAAGGCTAGATAAACTTCATTTGCTTATACAACCCTTCTGTTGGGACTTGACTGGCAACAAGGTCTGAATTCAAATCGTAGGGGTCACTTCTAAACCCAGGTGCCCATACAGAAGCTTGGGAAAATTAAAACTAAACTTTCTGGTGCTCAGCAAGATAATTTTCTTCATTTGCAAACATGACTCAGTTTCCTTAATAAACAATGTTTTATTAATGGAAGAAAGGCAGATAAACAGCATAGCAGACAACATTTAACTCCTGGTGTATTACTATTTGACAGTCATCTTTTTTGGGTAAGCTGGTTAGCTCAGCTCTCAGTTGCTTCCCTACCTCCTGCAGTAACATCCCACTTCCAGCTTGGGTTGGTCAAATTGTGCTGAGCAGCAGGGGCTGATTCAGGCTGTGGGCTCCCTTACCATTCCCTCTCGCCAGTCCTCACTCTCCAAGCCAGTGTTGGAGAAAATTTCTGTTTTTCCAGCTCTCCAGCAAGACTGCATGCAACATCTCAGATTACCCTCCATCCCTGTGCATTCAGGAAACCCTTCACCCCTTCTTGTCTCTCACTTTGGAGAACTTCTGAATGGATTTTGCCCTGATTTACTCCTTAAAGAAAACTTTTAATCAAAGCCTTTTTCTTTTGCTTCTCTTCCATTTTGGTTTTGGTTTGTTGTTTTATTTTTTTGAGGCTATAACTTTTGCATTCCAGTTCTGGAAACTATTGCCCTGGTGGAGGGTGACCAACTCACCCCAGGGACACTGAAGCGTAGCTCCTTGGCCCAGACTTCTATCCCTAGTTACAATTACAAACATTCCTCCGCTTAATTATGCTCCTCTTTTTACCAGAAATGCCTCCCAAACATAATAAAATAATATGTGCAAAGTAAACATGATTCAGCCCTGCCCATCAGTTCCTTTCATTTATCTTCCCTTTCCTCTATGAGAAATCAATGGAGTACTCTATATTTTTGCTTCTCCTTGGAGTGGTGAGACCACTGGTCTCTCTTTTAGGCTGGTTGTTAAAGCAAGGCTGAGAACTGTCAAAAGGAAAAAAAAATAAATCTCTTGACAACACATTTGCTAACAGGACTGCACAGCTAGGGGCCATTTCCACTGCTGGGAAGATAGCTCAGGTCAGCAGCATTTCCATGTAGAGACAGCAGCAGTTCTGGAACCTCATGAAGAAGCAGCTGCCCAGGCCTGCATCTTGTACGACTCTGGCCAGTAGTAAGAGTTGCTCCTAGTTATTATGCAGCTGTCTGAACTCATACTGCTTAAAATTATGGTTCATGAATATCTAACTTCCAGGACAGCAATGAAAATAAATGCGTTAATGATTCTGAGACACCTAGTTTACTATATGTTAAAGACAGGTATATCTAAGTGAAAGAAAGGAGGAATTTCTGTATGTAGTAAGCATGTAAATCTTTGCCTGTTGTTTTTTTTTTTGTTTTGTTTTGTTTTGTTTTGTTTTGTTTTGTTTTTTCCTACCATAAAAAATATATTCCTCTGTGAAAACATGTGAACTTGATAAAATGCACTTCTTTTATACTTTACTTTACAGCTTCTTTTTCAAGGCCTTGACCAAGCCAAAGAACACACACCTACTTTCATGCACCTACAATTAGTCAGACTATGCCTATGTTTGGAACTGGTTAGTGTTGAAAGTTAAGCATGGCAATGAAACACAGCATCCTATCTTAATGCTACCAAAAGAAATGCAGTCTACCTTACGGTACTGGCTGGCAGGGTACTGACATGCTGCTTTGGATTAGGTCTGTACTGGGGTTACAGACAAGGGGCATAATAGGTTCAGTAAGAACCCCCACAGGTTGTTTTCTGTAGACACCCTGCCAGGTCACCCAGGAATGAAGTAGTAGGTCCCGCCTTTCCTTAGTGCAATGTTTATCAGAAACAACACCAATGGCTAGCTCTGGGCATACTCCTTCCAGCTAAATGGCAAAGCAAGGCTCTTAGGAAACTGGGTGGGAAGATCTCAGAGCACTTGTTTTACTTAGGATGCTCCAAGTACTACAGGCTAACCTCACAGGTCTTTCCACTGCACTATGTAAACATTAACATGCAATGTGGGATACGTGGCTATTACTTCCATTTCCCACTCCAACCTGCCAAATCATGTTGCGTTAAGGTCACAACTTTCTTTCACTGCAATGTTGATTCTCACTGTGTAGCTCTATTAACTTCTTCAGGATTTCATAAATCTTATTTTAAATTGATTTTTAAGCCTTGTGAGAGGAAATGCTTGATGACTCTGGCGACAAGCAAGCTCCTGAAAACAACCTGGCCAACAGCAGTAGCAATTTCCCTCACTCATTGCTGCTGCTCTGCCTCAGAAGGGCTGGCCCAAATTAAGATCAGTTTAACTTCCACATATGGTGAGCCATTGACCTCTCTGAAGAAGCAATAACAGCACTGTCCATTAGTGCTAACTGTGGTGTATTTTCAATGAAAAAAACCCACATATTCATACCAAGAAAGATAACTGGTCTTGGACACAAATGCCTTTTGTTGACATAAGATGTTGTTTGCTGGACTTCTAAAATTATTTGTTGTGATTTTTGTTATTCAGTGTACCTGCCAGGGAGCAGCAAGGGCCATATGATCCCTATGGAATGGGGACCCAGGAGAAAAGGGTGACTCCAGTGCAGGCAGTGCTCTCACTGACAGGAACTGTCCTTCTGGGTCTGAAGGCAGCAGGCAGAGCCAGGGGCTGGTAGCAGAGTCCACCGACAGACTCCATCACAGCGAGGGAGTGAGTCAGGGCCAGGATCAATGCGGAACCAGCACTGAAATGGGGCTCCTGGCCCATGGGCAAGGGTGGGGGCAGGCCCAGGGGAGGCTGGGCAGGGACACTCAAGCCTGTTAGTGCCTGACAGTATCAAAATCAGAATTTATGACTTTGATCAGCAAAATAATCTGCTCTTCTTTTGGGAATGCTCATCAGAAATAAAAATTGTACTGAGCCTCTCCCTTTGATTAGCCTCTTTCTTAGAGATACAACCCAGCCTCTGTGTCTGAACTTGTAGAATGGGAAATGGGATATGTTCAGATCAAGGCCAAAGTTTTACCAAAAATCTGCTTGCCAGATTGTATTTAAAAACTACCTGACATTTACAGATCCTGGTTTTGCCAAAAGGAATACTCCAGTGAACCTCTTTGATAGCTGCTATAGTCACAGTGAAGTGGTAACTTATTTACACCTGAAGTGAAACCAAACATGTAGATGATACAGCATCAATAAAGCAGAGAAACAGATCTGAACAATCTGGTTTGTTATCTGGCACCTTCCTATGGTTTTTGGACCAGCATGGATTCTACTTAAAAAAGCCATAAATTTCAGGGATAGCTTGTCAGATGTGACTGGAAACATGCTGTCACAGGGCTCAAGCCATCTCGCAGATCCAGGATGTCAAAGTATTTGGCGCTCCAAAAGTTTGGATGTGAAAGAATGGAAGGCAAGCAATGAGTACTAATATTCTGCACATTGTTGAAGGACTAGGAATCGGCCTGCTTCAGGAGTCAAAGTCTTCCTATCAGCCAGCCAGGGCGCCTAATGCATTGCTGAGATTACAGCCATAACACAGTACTGCAGACAACCCAGCCTATTAGCTTTGAACCTCATGTTACAGTCAACTTTCAACATTTTCCAAGCTTCCAGGTCTCTGATGTGGCAATGGGAAGTTCTTCTGAGCTATTTCCCATCTGGATGCATTTATGGCTCCTGACAGTTTTGATCAAGACTTCTTGAAATTTATTCCCCATAAGCATTTATGGATCTCTCTGGTTGTCCGATCGGTGCATTCGCAGCTAGTCCATCTGTCTGGTAAAGTCAGGATTTCTCTCTGAATGGGCCTAATTACAAGGCCCAAGTGCAGAGATCCAATGCTGTTTACCTTCCTGCCAGGTTTGGATTCAGTTAATTATAAAAGACTCTTATAGGAAAACTAAGAATTTTCTTTTTCTTCAGATTTAGAGATCTGCAATTGTCAGAAGCTTTAAAATAATTCATCTCATCTCAGCGGTACGCCCCAGCCTTTTCTTCCTTGGATTTCACTGCACCTACTCCTTGCAATGACATTTCAGACCCCTCCAGGCCATCCTTCCCTTGAGTTGTGTTGCTCAAGACCCCCATGTGGTGACAGAGACGGTGACAAGACTTTTTCCGAGATGAAGAAGCGAGGACAGAATCCGTGGCTGCAGCTTGGAAAGAAATGCCAGATGGATGTATTCCATTCACTTTCACAGAAGATATATAGCTACATACACCCTTGGCATGGCTTTGAAAAATCTCATCCAGCAGCAATGAACACAGTAGGCGAAAATGTCTTGCAGACAAGGTCAATGGCTTTTTAAAATCTCTCTTCTGTCAGGAGGAAAAGCATGTTGCTATCCTTCCTGCAGCTACTGCTAACGTATAGCCATCCATTCCTCCTGGTAGTGCCTGGCTGCAGCCTTGTTGAGCTGAAGGGCTCCGCAGGCTCCGCTGTGAGGCCCAGAGAATGGCTGAGGCCTTTCGCCGTCCTGCCTACCCTGCTGCTCTCAAGCCCGGCACCTAGCTACTACTTCATATAATGACCTTTCCAATTTCAAGCCAGCAAGCCAGCACCATGTGAACCGAAAAACTATTTGCTAAGCTCACAGACACCAAACAAATTTTGCAAACGCCTCCCCTCTCCCTTTATTGATTTAACAGCGTATCAAGCAGCTTTCAGATTCCCGGCAAATAGCAGGGCCTTGTTGTGGGAGGCTCAGCCTTCAGGTACTGTTAGATTTAATGCCTCACAATTACTTGTATTGGTTTAATTTCAGTTTCTTCTTGCTCTGAGGTGCCGTCACGCTGCAGATCCCCGTGGAGGGTGATAACCCTTTGAAAGGGCAGCCTAAGAATAAATCATAACCCCTGACCCCCGGCACCTTCCAACCCTGCTGACTGCAAACCGCTTCCTGGCCGTGGAGAGAGGGAGCGAAATGTCAGGGAGGTTAGTGGCTACCGGCTTGTGGGGAAAATCTCACCTATGGATGCAGGGCTTTGCTAACACCCGGGCTAGACAAGACTCGGGTTTTATAAAGCTGTTTCCTCATGCAGCGCATTACCGAGGCTCGCAAAAAAGCCAGGCTCGGTGAGGAAGGGCTGCAGCAGCAGCACCCGGAGTCCTGTCCGCCGGGTTCCTTACCCGGCCACAGCAGACGGGGTGCCCCTGAGGCGCCCCTTATCTTAGCCCCCTGTCATCTCACCCCCCTCGTCAGGGCACCGCAGCCCTCGTTTCTCCCCGGAGCAGGCCCCGCTCCTGCCCGGCGGGGAGGCGCTACCGCCAGCCGCCGCCCCCTCCACCCCGGGCTGCCCTCCGCTCCCTCAGCCGCAGCGCCGGCCCGCCCCGGCCAAGCGGCCGCGCACCCCGCAGCGCCGTGGGACCCTCCCGCTCCCAGCGGCGCCGGCGCGGCCCCGGTTGTCGGCGGCGGCCGCCCGCCGTTAGCGGCGGTGGCCCTCTAGCGGCCTCCGCCCCGGCCGTGAGGGGACGGGCTCCCTCCGCCCGCGGCCGCGGCCGAGCGGGGGCGGCCGGGGGCCGCTGGGGCGGCGGAGGGCGGCGGGAGAGCCACCGCGGCGCCTGCGGCCCGCCCGGGCCCGGCCTCGCAGCGCCCGCCGGGCCGCCGGCCCACAGGGGTGAGCGGCGCAGCTCGGGGTCGGGGGGAGCTTCCCCCTAGCAGCAAGGGGGTGCCAGCTCGGGCCCGGGCTGCCGGCTCGGGCCGGCGTCGGTGATGGGAACCGAGGCCCTGCTGTGGTGGGACAGCTCTGGCCGGGCGCTGAACAAGCCCTTCGCGTGTCAGGGCCTCTCCAAAGCAAACCGAACAAGAAGCATCTATGCTGGCCCTGGTGGGGGGTCAAGTTCTGTGGGTCACGCTGTGATAAATGCACGTGTGTAACTAACCAGCGGCGGTTTAGCTGTGAGTGACCTGCTGCTTTTAAAAAAGCTTCTCTTCCCCTCCCTGCCCCGAAAGGCAGGCATCGCAGCTTGTAAAGCTTAGAAAGACCCATTACAATTCTCTGACCCGAACATTTTTAGCACAGGCCATCCGTACAGTTTGTGTTTAACATTTCATCAAGTGGCCAAATGGGTGTGGTAACAGCCTAGATTTTTTATGTTCCCAGGGCCCGTGTCCATGACAGTCACGGCCTCCGCCTCCTTCCCCCGTTAAGTCCCTCTACTCACCAACACGGAAAAATAATTCCTTCTTCCATCCACCCCGGCTCAGCCAATCTCCAGGAAGACCTGAGTCAGATGTTTGGTACCTAAACCAAATACCTGAGGAAGGTGGGGAAGAGGGAGACAATTGCTGGAGGGAGACACACAGTTACTAAACCAGCCTAATGTAAACAAGATCTAAAGCAAGAGTTCAAAGTTATTAAAACTAGGGGAAAATGCCAAAGAAGGAAATTCTTCTCTGTTCAGTCACCCAGCTCCAGAGCCAATGAAACCTGCTTCACTATCCCTGAAAGATGATTTATGAGCATGTTTTTAAACTGCAGACAACAATAACAACAACCTCCTCTCTGTGGACCTTTTCATCAATGGAGCTCAAAGTGCTTTTCAAAGAAGGTCAATGTCATACCCATTTGCAGATGAGGAAACCGAGGCACAGGAAGGAAGGGATTTTGCTACAGCCATCAGCAAGTGAAGAACCCAGGGACAGATCCTTAGTCAAGTACATGCTGTGCTAAGATATGTCACCCAGCAAACATGTCTAAATTTACAAATGGCACCCAAGACAGGGTACATCTTGCTGCAGCAGCAGGGGCTTATCCCCTGATCATGCTCTCAGGTATCTGTATGGCCCATGGAGTCATCTGAAAGAGAGACACATCCGATGAGACCACACAGGGATGGATTCCAACCAGAGACGATGGAAGAACACAGCTGAGCTGGACAAATAGAGAGACATTCTGAGGGACAGGAAAGGGGGAAAAGTATAGAAATACCTACATTTAGTAAAGCATCGTAACAACTGGCAAGAAGATAAGGAACTTGCGGGAGCCATGTTAATTTCTAATGGTGGATTATTACCAGCAACTGAGAGTACTGGATCATAAAGCTCCATAGTGTGTGTGAGCAGTGGTACAAAGGAGAAAAGAGACACTTGAGGAATTTAATTATGAGAGATGCTGAACAATCGTAGTAAGAAGATGAGGTTGTTCTCCTCCTTGCAGCATCTGTCTCCATTAGCATCACAGAGGGGAACCTAGTTCCTAGGATGGTTTAGCTCTGATATATGTTTGGTTTATCAAGGATAGAAAAAACCCCTCAGAATATTTCATTTTTTTTCAGCCATTTACAGCTTCCTGCACTGGAAGGAGAAACCACTTTGGGGACTGTTCTTGCACCTCCATAACAGACAGTGAAAAACCTCATTCTCTTTAGCAGAACTTATTTTTTCTGCTAGAACTTTTTTTGCTTTCCTAGTTGCAAATCCATATGGGAGGGATAACAGACAGGAAACATTACCTTACTTATTTAAAGGTTTGGAATATATTTGACCCCCCACAAGACAGACCAAACACAGCTCACTTTTCCCTTGTGTAGCTGTGTTACTGAAATCACCAAGCTTCCTGTGGGAGGGAAATCTCAATATGCCTGTAGGTATTTTTGCAACGAGAGCACAAAAATATCCCTCACAAGGAGTGACTGAAGGGCTCGCTCTCTTCCACCCACTCTTGTCTCAGTACACTGTTGTATTGAAAGCCTTGAGAAGCAGCAAAATTCACCACTCCCGAGGAGGGGACTCAGCAATGAGTGACTCCTTTTTCATCTTTAATGGAACTGGCTGAATGGACACTTGGAAACTTCTTGACCATACCATGCTATTATATATATGCTACAGCAAGGTGTGGATGAATGATGCATCTTAAGACTTTAAAAATCTGATAAGCAGACATTGGAGAGTCAAAGAGAGTCACCTCCTGTGAGACAGGCAGCAATGGAGACATGGCAACAAAGACAGCCCCAAAGACCATTGCTTGAGACATTTACAGAGAACAAACATGCTTTGCAAAGTGACTATATACTTGTAGTTTTATCTTCCAAATCATGCTTCATGATTTTCATGAATTTTCTTCCTTTCATTCCTTCCCCATTTCCTGTCCTCTCTGGTTGCTGGCTATGGACTGATGTAACCTTCTTAGAGGAAAGAGTTACAAGCAAATATCAGTGAGAAGAAGCCACCTCTTTAAGGGTGAGGGAGAACACTGGCAGGTTATTTGTTCTGGAGACAGCAGCTGAAGCCAAATACCAGTTCAGCTATAGGCTACGTATTGAAACAGAGTAGCCTGCCAGCCTTTAAAGTCTATTATGATCTGTTTGTGGGTAAAAGACATCTCTGCTTTGTTGGATTCACTCCTCATTTATTAACTTAAACTTCGGGAGAATTAAGAGGAATGCAACCCCAAATTTTATGTCTTGAGGAGAATTAAGGTGCATGAAAGACTACAAAGCAGAAAATGTCAAGCTTGGCTATAGGACACTGAGGAATGACACAAATATTTTCCAATAGGCGATATGCTTCAAGACCCAGGGAGGTTAAGAAGTATACAGGGCATTAAAAAATGATCTTACTAATCAAGTCAAACTAAAGGGATCACATTTGGCAAGGCAGAACTACAAGGCAAAATATCTGCCCCCTTTAACACCTTAGGCCTGCAAGGTCACCCAAGTGAGCCCATGGGATCACAGCCACGGTCCTGACAGCACTGAAAAGAAGCCAAAAATGCCTGTGTAAGAAGAGCTTGCTTTTGGCCACTCATACCTGGCGCTGGTCAGAAATATTGCTGATAAACTGTGGTGCAACATGCTGACTCATCCCAACCATGTCACCGTTGTTGCTGATCAGCAGCGTTGCCTGCTTCCCACAGAGTGAGGATCCTGTGGAAGGCCCAGGATTCCCAGCTAAGCTGGCAGGCTCCAACCTTTGGCAACCAAGATCATTTTGGTTTCAGCATTTTCAGAAAGATACTACTGAACATTATTTCAGAATCACAAGGACAGATGTTTGCCGTGTGCAGAAAGTTTGGAAATGTGACTTTCTGTTCCGAAATAGAACAACTGTTCATCCTTTCATCCAGCCCCAGAATCATAATGCCCATGGGATGGACACGCTGGCATTTGACCGGCTGTGATCATACACTGCAAAATGTTACATGTCTTGGACTGACATCACTGAGCTCCCAGTTCTGCAGGAGGCTGGAGAAATATCAGAGATGTGCATTAGAGGAGGGAGCATAATAGGAAAAGAAAAGGAGGACAGTTGCTCCCCTGCAAATTTAGCTATCGTTTTCCACAGTGAAAGTGAAACAGGAAACGTTCCCTGTGTAAAATAACCCAGATTGCCTTGTTTCAGAGCAACTATCACAGACATTTAGGAGAGGAAGGGTGAAGTTTGCCACAGGGTCTTCATGCAAGGATTGTACTATTTCAGTGAAAAATAGCTATTTTCAGCCAATTCTGAAGGACCTCCATGCCTGTGATGCTCACCCAATGCAAAGACATAGTACCGTTTGACCACTGGGCTCCTTTGACGAAGGCCATATAAAAAACATGAGTGGTTGGTGGTATTAGAGGACACTGGAAAACCTGGGCCGGGCTCTGTGGCATGGGGTTCAGTTCTGCTCAGGCACACACCTTGTACCTGTGGTATCCCTGCAGATGGCAACAGAGCTGCCTTCTGAACTGGGAGGTCTTGGTCCTGTGGGATTCTGGTGTGATAAAACAGGGGAAATGGGACTAAACAGCCAGCAGGCATAAACCCGGTGGCTGTGTGAAGCACACCCAGATGTCAGAGACCTCCTGAGGAACTGTAACTGCAGGCTGCCCTGAATACAGGCTGTCTTCTCTGCTTACAGGACGTGTCAAATGTAGCAGCAGATAATAGTAAGATTGCTGTCTAAGCTTCCCCAGAAAAGCTACAGATGTTCCTATGTTTGGGGCATTTGAAAACAGCTGGAGGCACTTTTTACATGCTACAGGAAACAATTCTGCATCAGCAGGGAACAGGTTCTCTCTCTCTTTTGACAGCCTTGCTACCCTTAGGAACCAGCATTTTATAAACCGACAAGTCAGACCCAACCCCCTCCCTGCTCTGAAAGCAGGCTATGTTTTAAATCTGTGTATTAGATTTTCTTTCTAAATTGTTTTATCCTCCTCTCACAAACCCAAACAATTCCCAGACAGTGACTCGTGCTGACTAATCCAGTCTGGGAGACTTCTAGGTGTCCCTGTAACTTAAAACCAGAAAACAAGCTTCCTAATTCAGTAGCTAGACATTCCAATGAAGACCTGTAGGTTCTGAGCTTTTATTTTCCTTCTCCTCAGGGTTAAACATGCTTTTATCTGCAGTGTGCCTCCCTCCCCCAGCAGGCAAGAGTTGAGATGAGCTGTAATTCGGACATTCCTTCCCTCAGATCCTGCCTACATTAGAAGTTCTGCTCCACAGGGCATCCCAGTGGCAAAGTTAATGTAAGCCCTCAACATAGTTAAACAGTGGAAAAAGGTGCTGTCTTACAGGGAGAAGAAGGGGGTGCCTAAAGTCATGTCGAGGTATGTTCCCAAATAATCTTATAGAACTGTAAAAAGCACAGAACTGTAAAAAGATATGGGGCCACGGATAAATTGTATTTTTGGCCCATTCACAGTGCTGGACTGAGTCATATTTTAGTCACGTCTGGAAACCACTGTGCCATTACAAGGTCTTCCAGTATCATAGCAGTTGCAGTGGTAGTAGGCCTCTAAGCTATGAATGCTGTGAACAAGGTCTGTTTCAGAGCAGATAATTCAATTTACTGTCCGTTCTGTGACCACACATGCTGTGCCAGTAACGACCATTCCCACGCCTGCTCAGAAGAAGGGATATAACTTTTGGGCACAGTACCCTGCACCACTAATCCAAGCCTCTTGTCTTGTGAGACAAGCCACTGAAAAGGGGGAAAAAGCCATGTACACTGAAGGTAACACACCTGTGTTGTCTTCCCAGGACAGCTGTGTTGAGCTGTATGGTGCCTTGCAGGCTGATAGTATTTAATAAGCAGCTTTTGCTCTGGAGCCTGGCTTACGGCTGTTTCCTCATTGCACAAGTCAAACAAAGCAGTGTGGGAGAACACCCATGACAATGGCCTTTATAATTAAACATCATTAAAAGCTGTCAGTCAGGGTGTGAGGTGCAACAAGTCAACAACCTTTTGCGTTCACCCTTGCCAGCCCCTCCTCTCACAAACAGCACCCTCCAGCCTTAGTCTTTGTCACCTTCTTTGCCCTTTCCTCTTCCCCCCCTCAAGCAGCCAGAAGAGGGGGATTGAGCTGGCTTTTCTCAGCTGCCAAAAGAGGCATGACAGGGCCACCTTGCGTGCCCAGGGATCCCAGAGGGCTGCCCTGACTGCGCACTGCCTGCTCCTGAGCAATCTCTCAGCTCCCCCCCTTTGCCAGCTGCCCTGGGCAGGGAGGAAAGCAGAGGGGCGGGAGAGGGCAGCTGCCCTTGCTTCCTTCGTGCACCCTGCAGAGACTGGGTACCACTGATCTGGAATGGTATAACCACTGTGAAAGCTGGTGGTGGGCTTGGGGCTAGGAGGGACTTGTCTCAGTCCAGCTGGCCTGCACAAACGCCTCAGCTCCTGCTGTCAAGTAAGAAAGACGCAGCCTTTCTCACAAGGGCAGGCAGCCTCAGTGGCGGTGGGGTATGTGCATCTGGTTAAAATGGCCGTGGCAGTCTGATGCCTTACCCTTCGGCACAAAATGAGAACTCTGCTGCTACATCCTCTACATAGTCTTCAAAATCAAGCAACAAAAATTTCTGTTGAGATGCCCTTCAGTGCAGTATTTTTGTTTTTGTTTTGACTGTTGCTATTTGTAGCTTCTTTTCCTGTTGTGTTAAAGTAAGAAACAAAATAAATCTGTGCTCTACTTCATCATCCTTCTCTAAAGAAGTGCTCTTGGGTTTCACAGAATAAGAAGAAGAATCTGTAGGGTAGACCCTTGCAAAAACATAAGCGCAATATTGTTAAGAGAACATGGGATTGTGCCAGAAAGAAATGTCAGATGGTTGTACTGAGCAGGGTAACCAGTAACAACGTCAGAGGTTTGTGTTAGCATTTCTGACCTCTAAGGAGGTACCTGGAATTCAGAAACTGTTTTCTCTTAGTGTCTTGACCCTAATTTAAAAAAGATAATATGAATTATCATTTGAGAGATGGGGTGCTACCTGACAAGTTGTCAGAAAAATCCCCACCTTTTAATTGTTTTGTAGCTTGTTTTTCACTTCACTGAGAGTAGTAGATAAAAGTTAACCTTTGTATATATACATTATTGTGTAGAAGGATACTACTGAAAGCTTCTTTAATATAATGCAATATGTTGTGTAGGGCCAATATTAGAAGATTACATATATATATATATATGCATAGATACAGGGGCTTTCAGATCGAACTTTTAATATTGACTCTGGGTTTTTTCCTCATTTTGAAAGCTTGGTTCCCCCATATTAATGTTTCATTAACACTGCTGTTTCATTATTTATTTAAAAACAACCAACGTATCTCATAAGTAGTATGACCTCAAACTATCTGTTTTGGTGCTCCTGAAGTAAGGTTGAACTCATCAATATCAAAAAGGATCCAATCCAAGAAAGAAAAGACTAAGGGAGAAAAATAAGAGCTGTAGATGACCTTGAAGTATTGAAACTCAATCAAGAATCCTGAGATATAATGCAATTACTAGGCTTCTGTATCTGCAAAGTCTCATTTCAGTCCTATTTTGATGGTCCTATTGGATTGCAGGCCTTTTGCCAGGTCACTCCGCAGCAGGAAAATGCCTTTTTTTGTTAAAAATAAAGAAAACAGTAAAAGTATGGAGACATATTTTTGATGTGAGTGATACACAGTCAATACCCTTTCTCTGATGGTTACTTTTTCTCTAAGAGGATTGTTTTCTCCCTGATGAAAGAACGTACCAGGCCATTGTGCATACTTGTCAAACATTTTATTTGTCATTCACACTAATTATGATACTGAATTTACAGAGGAAACTGTGGTACAAAGAAAGAAAGAAGGAAAGAAAGAAAGTCTTCATTAGAACTAACGCAGCAGTCCAGCTGCTCTGTGTGCTAGTTGTAATGAATTCTCCTGTGGCGCTGGACACAGCCATCCCTATGTACAGCAAGAGTCTACTCTGACGTGGTATCTAGAGACTTCCTGTAGTGGGGGAAAAAATCTACTCTACTCTCTTTGCCTATCTGGTTCCAAAAAACAGCGTCCCCCCCCTCCCCTCCTGCCCCCCCTCAAAGAAAAATCCCCTGCAATCAAAAACAAAAAACCCCCAAACTTCCAGAACCTGGTAGTTTCCCCCTCTGGAAATGTTCAGCATGACAGTGCCAAGGCAAAATGTGACTGTTGCGTGATGCTGCAGCATCTGTTTTGTAAACATAGCCAGTAAATGCTGAACAAATACACTTTGATGCTATTCTGATAGGAGTGCGTCTCCCGCTGTGTCCTCCCCTCAGACTTGCCATACAGCCACCTCAGACTGAAAGTTTAGTTTTTGTTTTAAAGTAAGATGTGACTGTCAAACCCAGAACACCACAAATAACCCACAGATTTTTGCACATTCATTTCTCCCCTACCACAAAAAAGTGAAGAATGTTGAATAGAGACCATGCTATAACTGTTTACAAAAGTGAATAAAATGTAGTTAATCTTGAAGCCTAAAATAACTAATTCGGAAAGAAATAAGTCTCACTACAGTATTTAAGCAAACACAAAGGTAAGTTCATTAAAAACACAGAAAAATGAAAAAAACGCAGAGTAATTACAAGCACTAAATATTTTGCTATGAAGCTTTTGAAATCTATTTACAGACATAAATACAAGTAACTCTGTTGATGCAACCCTTTTAGGACAAGGAGAAAAATGCCAAGTGATTGGTACTGACCAAGCAAGGTTAACAAAAATAAAATACAAAACTGTTATGATGCAGGAAAACAAGCAAGTGTTTTGCTCAAATAGAAAAATGATCCACTTCTCCTGAATCTTCAAATACACCAATGGAAAAGGTCACCCAGAAAGCAGTAACGAATGTTTCAAGAGTGCAGGCAATTCGGAACACTCTGACAAAGACTGTGGGCCATTTGGAGGAAAGGGTTTTTCTCCTTTCCAGCGGATAATTTGGCATAATTCTATAAATCAGATCCTTCATAGCAGGGATGCACTCTGCATCCACCTCCCCCTTGCTTCTTTACCTCACCCTGGAAGAGTAGCAGGAGCTCTTGAAGTGAGCATAAATGTTGTTTGAAAGCAAAGTAATGGGCCTTAGAGCACATGAGAGCCGGGCCCTGTGTTTACTTTGAAGTTTGATACAGCTGCATCTGGACAGTGAGTTGTGTCTTGTGAAAGGATCACACAAGCTGATAGTAAGGACTGCCATTGACTGTTTCGGTATAGAAAGGTATCTAAGGCACTCTGCTGACTGCAACTTGTGAACAGAAGCACAATAGTTCTTTTTTGATTCCATTCAGCTACCAGGATGATAAAACTACATAAATATATATATATTATATATATATAAAAATATATACTTATATACTATAATTTGGAGATGGGTGAATGAGGGAAATGTTTTATCCACATGTCCTCTTTTTGCCCGCTAAGTGCTCTCAAGATACAAGAGGAACGACATGAGTGCATTTTTACAGCCTTGAAGATCTTTGCTGTCCTTAGTGGGACACGGGATGGCTACAAAAATATAGATTTGAGTAAACTGTGAAACCCACAGTGATTAAACCGACCAATTGGGGGGATAACAAACTTAATTTTTCCTCTGTAATGAGGGTGCTGCTTTGTGCTGTGCTTGACATGCAAAGGGAGGTCAGACTCAGAAGTTCAGTTGCTGGCAATTATCTCAACTGAGACACTGGGCAATCCCAGGGTTTTGTGACGTGCCAGTAAGGACACAGGATGAGTGTGTGACCAGTTCTGAAGCTTCTCAGCCTGTTCACACCAGGGAGAATAAAATTAAACTCCACCTTTAGGACAAGTGTGGAGAAAGTAGATGTGTAGATGCAAGAAATGTTCAGTGTAGGGTCTAATCTCCAGGCTGAGAGATGCCAACTCCCCGTTCTTCTGAATCCCTGATCTTGTACAATACTCCAGGCTAAAAGGGGCAAAGGGCTTTAGCAGAAAGCAGGCTGTGGTGACAGACAGCCCTGGGAACGTACTAACCACATCAACCTCACTTCTGCCACGAGGCTGAAGTCATCCGGCCACAGCAGCCCTGCCCTCTGCAGTGAGGCATCCGGCTCCTCTGAGGTCCTCTCCCTTCCCTCACTTCGGGGTTCACGTTGCAGTACTATGCACTTGGGTGGTCCAGTCACAAGGCAGATGTGAGAACTGTAGTAAATGATGATTTTTAATTGCACGATGACAGAAAATGTGTAAGATGGATTCTGCAACAGAGCTATTGTTTAGTGATGAAGGACTTTTTTTTAGGCTACTGAAGAGGTGAGATTCCAACTATGTAAATGTCACAACAGGTAGGGTCTCTGTATTTCTGTATTCAGCAAGGTCTCCATACTTCCAAAATATATTTTTAAATGTTCTGATGTAATTTTGATGTTTTCTGCCCTTTTTGTTCAGAGCACACTCTAGAAAATTACAAAGAATATTACACTAAATGAAAAGCACAAGGCCATGCATGTATTTTAACAGAAACATTTGGAACTTTTGCTGAGATCTCTTGAAACACTCCCTATTTTCTGCACAAAAATGACCTTATTGACAATGTAAATTCTTCAATTTGTAACTTTTCAATACCAAAGTGCTACTGCATCTGACTTAAACAAAGAAGCAAAATCATATTAAAAAAAAAAAAAAAGAAAACTTGAAAAACAAATGGTTTTAAATAAGTCCAGCTGTTTTGCTGCCTGCAGCCAAGGATCTTTTTAATTTGAATCCTTTTAATTTTTTTTAAACATCAAACACTGATCTGAAGTCCTGCTTTCAAATACTCTCTGAGTTGACCTGCAATTGTTTCACTCATTTAAGAGGTACATTAAATAATAATCAGCTAATTTGGAACGCACACGTGTCAACATCAGCAGTTTGTAATTAATGAGTAGTACAACAACTGCATTCAGACCAAACCCTCAAATAAAATAGTGCCATAAACTTTACAGTGACATCTGATATGTTTGCGCTGTAACGATGGGCAACGATGACGACTCTGTATTAACCATGCTGTTAGTATAAGCCTTGCATATTTGCTACAGGACAGAATATGGTATGCACCAGTTCTGTATACGCTTCCTCTTCCCTCAGAAGATGGTGACAGAAGAACTGTTAAGGCCCCTTTTTTGCTAGCCTGCTTTCCAGATGAGCTTGACAACCCTGTTCAGTGCAAGCTATTTCGTGGTGTATGAACTGATCTATTTTCCAGCACACTGGAATGTGGCTTTTGTACTGCGCAGAAATCTTGGCTCTGCTGAGCTGGGAGCAAATCTCACACCAACTCCATCAGAGCCAGGACTTCACCCTTGCCATGCTAACTGCGTGTTGGCTTTCACTTTGAAAGACTAGGAGGCCTCCACCGCTGCTGTTAGGAAGCCCAGGCAAGCTCAGGAGCAGAATGGGGCCATATGGGGATGTCTTTAGTTAGGGAATATTGAGTCTGCCTTATGAAATATGTACATCCTGATTACTGATCCTGAGGGTCACCATGGTGATGAAGGAATAATGAGGAACAAGTAGGGAGAGATGACTCCACTGGGTGGGAAGGCCCAGAAATTCACAGGGATTTTGGTGCCTAAATCATTTCAGTGGGAGCTGGGCACCTAAATGCCTTTGAGAATCTGAGCCCAGTTAGCTGAGTAAAATGAGAGTGAGATAATTGTAAACAATATTTCTAGGTAATCAGGAGGTCACTTTACCCATCGTTATTCCAGCCTTTTTCAATGTGATAAATTTGACTTTGGCTGCTACCAAAAAAGGCAATTGCTGATCTTTTTTAATATAGGCATATTTAAATAATAATAGTATCAACAAATAAGAAAAAGTCTAAATATCAAGCATAAATATCAATGAAATCATCAAAGAAGTACAGTAGTTGAAAATGACCCAAGGCTGTAGCCGTTGTATTAAAAAAAAAGTCCAAGAGAAAAAAGTTAAATTAACTCATTGAAAAAGAAGCTGATTCTTTCAGTTGACAAAGCAAGAAAGAAGCAAGCATGATTAAAACAAAAAAAAGAGCAAAATCTTTTTTTTTTTGCAATTTGTAAGGTGCCAAGAGAAATAAAACAAATTAGATGCAAAGCAGGATGAGCTGCATCCTAAAAAACAGACAAACAAAAAAACAAACCCAAAACAAAACAAAAAAACCCAGCAATAAAAAATTCCATATTCTTTGGAATATACAACATGGTTTAAAAAAAAAAAAAAAAAAAAGAAAGAATTAAGTCCAACATATAAAACCTCTCATTCACAGCATTGCTAAAACAGAAGCGTTCACAGTTTCCCTCTGGGAATCTTCCTATACTTCCTTACAGCTAATGTCCATAAGATGCAGTAAACTCACTAAGATTTTTTGGGTTTTAAGTCTTAAAAATAGAAGTGAACCAAAACTCTCTTTAGGGCTGTGGAGACCTTCAAGCCCAGGCGCATTAGAAAGCCACAGGCCTGGAAACAGACTGGGTACCTTTCTACCCACCCTCACTACCTCCGGACCACCAACTCAGGCGTGCTCCTTTCCAGAAGCTCAGCCCACTGCGAGGGATGCTTTGCTGGAGTGACGTCGCTTCACCAGGGGCTGGCTAATACACGCCACCACTCCTGGGATTGCTGACTTCTGGAGGGTTTGCTTCTGAAAGTGATGTATGAACATGGCAGGGCCCATAAGCAAGATGGGTGTTTATGGGATACCTATGGGCACTGGGAAATGGAAAGCATGTTAGTCCTGACCCATAACTACTTAAAATTCATTCAGTATGGTCGCCACACCGCTTCCTCTAGCCTTGCTGTGGTCGCCATGTTAGTGGGGGAGTTGCTGTGGCTCCCTTCTGCCTCAACCACATCGCTTTGGTTGGGGAGATTGGGGTTGAGGAGCGTCGATCCCGTGGAGGCATTGGTGCAGGGAGGGTGGATGCGTGGGGGGGACCGGTCCCCCCCTGAGATCATGGAGAACTGATAGGAGCCAGCAGAGGTTCCGTAGTAGAGGTGGTAGGAAGGTGAGGTGGTCTGAAACGGGCTGCCCTGGGCCTGCGACGAGCCAGGGTAGGGAGGCGGGAGGTAAGTGTGGTATCTCGTGGCTGTGGACATGGCAGACATACCAATTCCTATCCCTGAACTGACGGGCGTCGGCGTGTAGGTAAATGCTCCCGGGTAGTGCATCCGAGGGTCGGAGATGGAGGGGAGCGCGGAGAAGGAGCGGTCGATTCCCACCCGAGGGTCACTGAACGCAGTTAAGTCAGAAGCACCTGGGTGGTGGAGAAGGGAGACAGAGAACTGTTGAGCACACAGAATGGAGGTTCACCTGTTTGAGGCAATAACCAACATCCAAATGCTGGTCTGTGGTTAACCAAAGCCGCCAGAACAGAGCTATCCCTCACCTGCTCTCTAACGCAGTCATTGTAATGCTCGTAGATCTGGATGTTTTGGATTAATTTCAGTAAAGCAGCAATTAAAAAGGAGTGCCAAGCTCTCACCCTGTTTTGTATGTGTTTGCTTTGAGATACCTTACAGCACATGCAATTATTTACATTTCCAGTGTGTCCTCATCCTCAAGGGGTGGGTGGGGAAGAGGGACACAGATCTCAAGCTCCTTGCCCAGCCTCACCTGACTCACCAGGGACACTGATGAGACCTAAATATAAATTGTCCATCTTCTGCATAGTCTCTCTTTTCACCCAGTTTTATTTTCCAACTCAAATGGGAAGCTCCCCGGAGTGGAGATTGTTCTTCAGGTACATGAACGTGCACAGGTGCGGTTTACACACACAGGCTCAGTCCAGCTCTCAGCACTTAGGAGCACAGTTCCCCACTGACTCTCAACACTACCAAAGTCAAGATAAACCAGGTTAACTTAAGGTCTTCAATCTGGGTCCTCATATAATGTCTACATAATTGTTACTAACTTCTGAAAATCTTGGCTCTAATGAGTATGTAAAAAGGACAACAATAGTACTGCCTTTTTTAGAGCAGAATGATGTATTTGGGGGTTGGCCTTTTTTCCTCCTTTCATGTGTGCTAGAAGCCTTTCTCATCCTGCTAAGCGAAATATTTTATACGACAGTCAAATTCTGCTCCACTTTGGCTGACATCAGTGGAAGTATGCCCGGTCCCATCGTCTCCTTCCCTGGTGTGCAAGGATTAAACAAGCGGAGCAGATAATGGCCTCTTTAGGAAGGATCTTCATCATGACTCAGATTAATGGAAGGTGTCAGTCCCTAGAGTTGGCAGCTATGCATGATTAAAATAACAACAATAACAATTAAGAAAAAATCTTTCCAGAAGACAACTTCTTCTGTCAGACAAGGCGTGGAGTCTGTAGAAAAGGAGCCGTGCGCTGAAGGAAATACTCATGAGAAGAAGCAGAGAGAAAACAAAGCTCTTGGCTCTGACCAGATTTAAAGCTAGAGCAGACACACTCCAGCGCCAAGTTCTGAAAGCTCGTCAACAACACAGCCAGTACACTGATGAATTTCTATAAATTTCTTAGAAAAGCTCTGACGCATGCTGTATGGTTCCTTTTTGAGTTTGTCTTCTATTTTTCCTGGAAGATTAATGGGACCCCTGAACACATCTCCTTTCCCTAGACCCCAGCACCTTTAGATTTAACACGACAGGATACACTATGGTATGGAATGGCAGGAGCTTCAGAGTAGCTAAGATTGAAGGTAGCCTCTGACAACCTGCCAGATTTTAAATGGCACTTCCACACCTCATTCCTGAGAAAGAAACCAAACACCTTGAAACTGCCTGGACACATCACTTATCAGATGAGGGTTTCTTCTGCCCAGTTTTGGCAAAAAGCAGAATAATGAGATTTAATGTCAAGGCGTTTCAAGTATGTCCCATATCTTTGCTTTTTCTTTTGAATCACTGTGTCTTTAGATGATAGGGCCTAAAAACCTCTCAGATTTGCTCTTTGTTCTGACAAGGAGGAATTTCTTAGACAGTACGTGTGTGTGACAGTAATGGAACTGGGGGGAATATATTGTGAAGGACTTTTCTGGGACTACTGAATGACGTTTTATATAGAATTAATGTTTCTATATAAAGATGTGTAGAGATGAGCCCCTATATACAGAATTAAGAGAGGAAAGAAAGAATGCTGACATATGAACTAAGCTCTTCTAGGTTCCTTCACAAGTCACAGAGAAACTATGCCTGTCCCAAGGTAAATCTCTTGGACTGCTTTGACCTCGGGCAGAAAAAGCACCAACAAGCCCTAGTGCTGGTGCCCTACCTCCATGCTCACCGTGTGCACAAAAGAAACACAGGGTGCAGTTACTCCACACATACGTGGCTGTCTTCTGTTAGACTCTGCACTCCCAGGGGCAGCCACCTTGGAAGCCTTTGGTGCTCATAACGCACACAGTGCAACACAGGCCTGGGTACACAATGACAACATTTGGGCACTACAGTGATGCAAAAAATACCGCATTTCAATACTCAGTGCATTCACTCATTTGAGTGCAATCTCAGTTGCCACACTGGTAAAGGTAAAATGCGATTAACATCTCCATTCAGTCTGATTTACATATCTACAACTACACATGCATCAGGAACCCTTGTATAGGACTTGAAAAGCAAAATAGCTGGTAAATATTGTTTTCAAACAATTCTCTGAAGAAAAAATACATTTCTAAGTAAAACACTTGATGAAATACTTTGTTTTACTTGAAATTTTTTGGTCGCTATGAAGAAGATTTTTTTTCATCCTTCTCTGTTTTCTCTGTTTCTGTATTTTGCCAGTGGAAAGGAGTGCAAAGGGAGGAAAACACAGGGGAAAAAGTAAAAAGGAGTCTTTTATTTTTAAAAGAAGAGTGTGTCAGTGAAGAATTTCTATAGACCCTTTTTGAAACAAGAAATTTCTTTTTTTTTTTTTTTCTTCTGAATGGTTTCCTGTATTTTCAGCTATCTCTAAGATGTAATTAGCACCCACATCTAACACATAATTTACTTTTGGTGGGCATCGTCCCTGTGACTCTTTCAAAGCAGACTCTATATGACAACAATAGGACAGGCTGGAGCATATTCAAGTGATTCTCTCTGATCTTAGAAGAAGCTCTGAGTATTCAAATGAGAGCAATATGTGCGGCCAAAGAAGATGTTTTTGAAAAAGCTCTGTGCAAATTCGAATTATATGGCTCTCATTCATTTTAAGAAAATTCCTGCTATTGAACACACACATATTGGTTCAATATGTGTGGGTTAGAGTCAGCAGATGGTCAGTTGAGTATGGTGGAATCCAGGGGGGTAGCTTTCACTTCAATGCTATATTTTAATGTTGGCTTGTAAAGCTCTGCAGTACAATTTGACGAAGATGTAACAAGACAATCCAGTGCAACACTTAAAATGTCAAACCCCACCATCCTGCAGTCAGTGTGTCCACCCATAACCTGCTGTGCTCTGGTCTGAATTTAGACTGAGGGAAGGAAACAGAACTGAAATATCTGTGGCATTTATTTCTTGGCAGATACGATAGCTCTTCAGCACTCCAAACTATTTTTATAGTTCCATACATCTGCAAAGTGCTACTCTCTCCTCTTTTTTTTTGTCTTTTTTGACAATGATATGTTGGGCCCAGACCATATTTATTTACTCTTTGCACAAATCCCAGCAAAGTGTTGGGAGAAGGCTTGCCTCAGAGGGCCTGCAGTAGGCTTCATTGCAACTGGAGAAAAGCTGTGGCAGCACCCTAGGATGCTGCAACCTGTTTGCACTGGAGACAGCCTCAAGGCTTTGGTGAGGCTGGGTGTGGGGGACAAACTTTTAGGTACTTACTTGACAGCCGGCTTGAAAGCTCTGCGGTGAGGGATGTCATGCCGCTAGCCCTGCCGGGTGATATTGGCGTGGCGGGGTGCACAGAGGGGGTGGCAATGGAGCCCAGGTACTGGTAGGACTGGTCATAGGACCATGGCGGAGATGGCTGTACTTGCCTTGTGTCTGCAATGAAAAAGAGACCTATAGGGTGTTTTGAATGATAAAACTTTGCAATCAAATATGTAAACCAAACCACATGGTTGAAATAGAAACTTAAATGCCAAGATAATTACATTTCAGTTCCATAATCCCCTTTGTCAAAAAACCTTCAGATGAATTGCTTTCTAAAATATTATTTGTGCATCTGTGATTTTTGATCAGTTGACTTTTTTTGTGAAGATTTTTGATATTTCACATTGATGGTGGGCAGGGAAAAGTGGTCAGGGAAAAGCAGATGAAGCCTTCTGCGGTGAAAGACTATTCATTGCTGAGATGCATTAGTATTTCGGGCTGTGTATTTGCAGCCCTTTTAGCCAAAAAAGGCCTGTCTTGCATGGCACCCAGGAGACAAAAATCTGAACTGTGAGTGTTTCTGTGCAACTGTGCAAGTAGAGAGAGAAAAACAAGATAAAAATGCGTGTGTGTGTGAGAGACAGAGATGAAGAGTGAAACATTTGTCCTCCAGAAGGCAGGCTCCTGAGTGAATGAATAGAACTGGGGAATTTGACTTCTTCTGAAAATCCCAGGCTTAATGAAATGAACAGGTGTTTTGTACATCTATTTTGTATATGCTGAAATACAGAAATACAATTCAGAGTGATGGGTACATCTCCTAACATTGTTTAAACCTTAGAAACAGCCTCACACAGACTCTATGGCACTGCTAAGCTGAAAATGCAGACAACCTACGAGTACAGGCTTTCTGTAGGAACTGCTACTTCTTGGAAGCAAAATCTCAAAATGCACAGATGCATAAAACATTTACGGAAAAACGCTAACCTGTTATTGTCTAGCCACACGACTAGTTTGGCTGACATTTGAAATCAGAGATGCACAGCAGGGAGTTTGTCCACATCAGTTGCACCAATGCAGAAACAACTCTTTCTGCTATACGAAGCTGGCATTTTCAGTGTATAGAAAATGTCTAACTTTCGTACAAATCAAAGTGAAAAACGTTCCTCCCCCCCTTACCTACCCAGAAATTTTTTTACTATTTGTAGTGAAAACTTTTATATTTTCTTCAGCCCTAGGAGCATTCTCCTGCAGCTTCATGTAGCTAATTGCCTTTTTGAAAAAAGCGAATGTTGAATGAACTGCATTCAGATAAAACTGATCAGCATGGAAGGGAAATTTCCTAAGTCTGAGATGAAGGACTTTGATCTTTCATCAGAAAGACCATCTGGAAATTATTATTTTGTTGTGCTTTATAGAGATGAGTTTTGCATTTTGTTTGTTTCATCTGTTTAGAAAGGAAGGTTTATACAAAACTCCAAACTTTAAAAAAATAACTAGTGAAGTCACTTGCAGAATAAGCTGAAGTCCTGTAAAGATTTTTATGCTGAGTAACATATTCAAATTCAGATATTATTAATATTTAATATTTTTTTTTCAGGCAGGCTTCCTTAAAAAGAAATTCAGTTGACTCATGCTGTTTTAAAAGCAACATCCAATTGCATTAAATGGACTTCAGTAGAAACAAACAAAAAGACACAGGCACAAAGCCTGCCTTATTCTGAATTACAACATCATCTCATTGTTAATGTATGGTCAGTGTTTATTAAAGGTGACAGGGAGACAGATGAGGGAATTCAGTCTCCAGGGGTAGCATTAGGATAAATACCACAAAGCATCGACAAAGCAGGTGTTGTAATGGTACAACACTCTGTGTTTCAGTTCTAAAACATGGTTAATTAAATCATTGCTCCCTTATTTCAGCATGCAATCTCACTGATTTTGGTTCAGCAATGCGGCCGCATGCTAGAATCATGATACATGTGCTGGAAGGATCCCAGCCCAGGGGTAGAAACCCCCTTGGCTATTTCTTCTGCCTGGGGAGCTCTCCGTGTGCTTTCTTGAGGCTGATGCCACAGGTGGCAGAGCCTCCCCTCTGTCACCTCTCTTACAAGAGCTCTGGTCAACACTGTCACTGCAGAAGCCACTGAACCCCTTTGACTGGAAGTGTTTTATCACCAGCTTTCAGGCGCTCTGTCCTTAGGCCTTAGTACCGCAGAGAAGAAGGAAGTCCCTTCATAGCAATCTGGGTATGTGTGAGGGGGGTGCTGCCACCCATCCTTGTTTTTCAGGCTGAAAGGAGAGAACGTACTGTCTGTTTTCTCCTGTTACTAACTGTTACTGCGTGGTGGGGCAGCTCTGTCTACCACTTTTCTCCTGTTTCCTACATTGCTGGCTCTTCAGCCCGAGACCTGGTTCTGTCCTGTACCTTGCCCAGCACGCATGGGATCCTGGTCCATGAAAACAGCCCCAAGTGCAATAAATGTATGAACAACAGTAAGAAGATGTAGAAAAAGGCACAGTAGCTACCACAGCTGCAGAAGAGAAATCAAGACTTTGTCACGGGTTTACTAAACACTGACAAGACTAAACTGAAATACGGTTTCTTTCTTTTAGTGCTATTAGAATTAGCTTTGTGCTCTGGCCCATCTGGAAAGCAGATAATGGACCAAGTATGTGTCTAGTAACATCCAGAAAGAGATTACCGAGGTATCTGACCTCCTTATCCATTTGCTGTTATTACTGACCTCTGGGGTACTTGAAACAGTGACAGACAGCCTGAGAGACCCCCGTTATTAATCTCCTCATCCCATTAAGTCTTTCTTAAGTGAAAGTTCAAGCTACCGATCAATTTTCCATCTTGGTACCTGCATTCCCAATCCCCGTATTTGCTCTTAAAGATTGGCTTTTTGACATCAGACTGGTTAACAAGTTGCAATCTATTCAGCGATGTTAATATAGCACATTATATTATATACACATATTAAAGCAGGTTGTGCTGACTAACCCCAGGCATCACCTTCGCAGTTTTTTAATAACAAGTGGAGAAAAGTATCACTGTGATAGCATTTTTATGGCACCATTTCAATATCAAGAGGCAGACTCAGCTCCCAGTAAAGACAATGTTTGCATTTCCAGCAGCTTCAGTAGGATCTGGATCAGGGGCCTCAAATAGCATTTTATTTTTGTGATAGCTGCTTTTCTTCAACTTTCAGGTTACCTGAAATTAAACTGGAATGGGTTCAAATTTGCCACAGGACTAGGCTACACAAAAAGGCAACAAACTTTTTCCAAATCCATCTCGTTTCTGCTTTCAAAATAAGGAGATGCACATCTCAGAAGTTAGTAGCTTGGCATGTGGAACTGAATATGTGGCTTTGTGTGGCTGAAGTTAATTTCGTCAAAATATGCTGCAAATAAATGGGAGTTGCTTCCCAACTCAGAATATCTGTGAGGAGATTTGTAGGGAGAGCTCCTTCCACAAAGGGCAATAACAGGGCTTTGGGTCCACACGGTTTTAAAGCCAAACAGGATTCCAAAATCATTTAAAAGCAGATCAAAATAGCATGAAACAAGGGAAGTTGCTCCAGTTGGTGATCTGTGCCCAATCCTCCCAGTATTTCTCCCATTAGCAAGTACTTTCCATTTCTGCTTTTTACGGTGTGAGAAAATGTATTTAAAACATGAAAACAGTTATTAATTGCAATAAACCACTGCAGGGCGAGAATTATGGTGCAATAATTCACACCTTGCTGCGTAGTCACGAGCTCTCGGCCTCTCGCCTCATGCCTAACAAGCTATTAAGCCGAAAGTACTGAACCATCTTTCATGCCTCGTCATGTTTTATTGCCACAAAAAGGTTGCGTTCGGCTTGTTTTAAAAAGTTGTAATTAAGCCGTACAAATGTTGCATAATGTTTAATAGTTTAACAAAACAAGCTTCGGTGAAAGGCTCGGCGAACAGAAAAAAGAAAAACCAAACCAAAGAAAAGCGGCCTCCCCTTTGCACGCCGCTCCCTCTGGTCCTAGTATTTAGCATTTTCCCAGCCATTTTCGCTGTGGAAAAATGAAAAGCCTGACCGGCGGGAGGCGGCGGGGCCCGAGCGGTGCCGGGACGGCCGCGCATCGGTAGGTGGCAGCGGAGGCCCGGCAGGAGCCGGTAAGGCCCGCCGCGGCCCACCGCTCCCCGCCGCCCCCCGCCGCGGCCCGGGCACTGCCGGGCTCCCAGCGCCGGGCTCGGCCGCCTCGGAGACCCGCTGCCCGAGAACCAGCTTGAGCAGCGTGAATTCTCCCGGAGCCGCCAGAGCGCTTTGTACGGCCTTTGTTAACACCTCGGTGTCCTCGGGACGCGGCCGAGCCGCGGCCCTGCTCGGCGCAGTGGCTGCACCCAAGTGACGCGTCTCTGCAGGAGCAGCTCTGGGCTGGGTGGTTATCCCGGGATTATCCCAGGAGCTCGGATGCACGGGGGAGGTATAGATGCCCCGACCCGAAGGTACCCTGGCTCAGCAGAACTGGCACGGTTAAGCAGGGCAAACAAACACCTGCCAGGCAATGGAGTTGTCCTGGTGTGACACGGGGCATATTTTGGCTTCCAAAGTTGTTATTGATAGTCAAGTACAAAAAGAGAAGAACTCGCTTCGCGCTCAGAGCACGGGGTGAATGGGTCAAGACCACAGCGGATCTCCTGAGTGCACACAAAACATCCTTTTGTCTGTAAAACTGATCTTGACCATACAGGGTGTTTGAAAGGAAGCCCTGTGAGGCTATTTCTATGTGATTATTTTTCAGAGGGCGCACACGCTTTAAAATGTAAAACAACACTCCCCCTCTCCCTGCAAAAGAAAACGCTGTGATGCTGTCAGGCAAGGTATAAATCCACAATTTTCAGTGAGACTACAGTTCCACAGTGATTCACAGTACCAGGTCAGGATGTTGCTTGAGATGATATCAAAAATGTCTTAGCACCTTATCACTTCTATATAACAAATATAACAATCCATACCAAGCTGTTTAAGAGAAATCCCCTGCAAGATTTTATATTCCAATCAAAAAATAATTCTGTTTAGCCATATTAAAAGCTTTAAGCTTTGAATTCAACTCAGGTAACAGGTCCCCCTGCACCTACGAGCTGAAAGGAAAAATGTTTATGTGGATGCGCATGGCTTGCACCGGGCTAGATCCCACATCCCTCTGAAGCTGTTTTATTCCCCTGGAGCGCAGAGAGAGACGGTTCTCCATGTGTCACTGCAGGTCAGACATTGCTGCCTGCTCCCAGCCAAGAGGCGCCGCGTGGCCAAATCTCAGTATGATACAGCCTGTTCCTGGAAGCTTCAGAAAGGAGCAGCAGGATGTGAGTCAGTACGTCGTGGCGCGAGGCAGGATGGCGGCGGAGCCGGCAGCGGCCCGGGAGGGAGCAGGTATATATGCCTTTGACTCAGCCAGGCTGCCCGCCTTGCCACCTTCCCCTTCCTGCACGGCTGCGCTTGCCCACGGGCTGCCTGCGTGTCCTCTCCTTCCTCGCCCCTCCACCTCCAAAACGACACGTGCTTGCTTGAAAATATAATTGCCTGGACAAACTACCTTCTACGAGTGATTTTTCCCAAGCCAGGGTCAGGAGAGACAGAGGAGTTACACTCAGGTACCGAGCAGCTTAATTAGCCGCTATCTATGTCAGTGAAAATCCCCCCCGTCCTCAGCATAGTGCGATGAAGATGAATTGCGAAATAGCCGCTGCTGTTGCCAGACCTTTTTTCTCAAGTTGCAAAAATTTCTGTCAGTCATACGCAACAAACCCTGAAAGTCACATAGCATTGAGCTTTGCAATTCCTCCACCATCCTGGCAAGCACTTTAAAGGCAGCAACTGGCATAAGACACTGGGTGAATGAAAGCTGGGATTAGTTTACTGGTGTCAAACTCAGAGGCAGACAAGGGGAGAGTTGGATCCTTAACTGCTTTGAAAGGCTTTTCTGAGTCTGGGATTTGTCTGCCCCCCCTGCCCCCTGGTCTGATTTGCTAATCTTTCCAAAGGGAAACAGTTTTTATAGTGTGACTTTCCCTTCCTTTGAGTGTAAGGCAGGAATGGTCTTGATTAGACTTGTTCATTCAGAGAGGTGTCTTGCTTAATAGAGGAAATGGACTATGAGCACAGAAATGTTTCATGTAGTTTTGGGCTCAGGAGAAAGATGCTGCCTGCCTAAAAACTTCAATTCAGTCTTTCCTCCTTCTCCCCTTTGCCAACATCTCTTACGTGCCTGTCTCTGCCTCTCCTTCCCGTTTGTTTTCTTGCATTGCCTCCTAGTCCCAGCAGCTTCAGGTGAAGGTGTGAGCAGCACAAGAGACCATGACAGGTCGTGCATGAGTCTGACCTAGTCTGTCTCTGAAGCAAGGCATTTGAAATGACTCAATCTCCCTCCCTCACTCGGGACCCAGCAAATCCTCAGCCTAATGCAGCACTGTGAAAAGGTGTGTCATCTCCCGGCAGCTGAAAGAATTAGTCAGTAGCTTAAATAAGGGGGACTTTCCAAAGGACAAGTTCATCACTGGCAATGGCAGCAGCCGCACAAGGCTGGTATTCTCATACCTCTCAGTGCTGGAACATGAGGAGCTGGAAAATTACAGAGCAAACTGTAAAATTCCACCAGCAGCTACTTCACCCTGAAGGGTGGTTTCCCTCCATGTGCCAGGCTGTGGAAATCACTGTCACACCACAGAGCCACCTCCCAGCACAACAGCTGGGAGACCTGCAGGTTTCACGGAGGTGGGTGCGAGCTCTGATTTGCCCCCAGGGAAAGTTTTTCAAAGCCTTCTAATTTCCACTGGAAATTTATAGGAGATGAGCATTCACTACTCTCCATGGCCTTGAAAAGCCCCTTTTAGATTGCTAACAGGTGACAGGACTTATTCTGGTTGAGAACAACAGTGGCAGATATGTCGCATGTCTGGAAATTTTTAAGTTTACAGGGGGTGGAAGAGCCACCCAAATCCCCAGCTATTCTCTGGAAGAGAGATCTTTGGCAGCAACCTCCTGCCTCAATGTTTCCTTTAATTTTATTTCAATATTACTGTGGTTTTGTGGAGTATTGCAAAGGCTAGAGAAGTTGTAGAGGCATTTGAGCCTCTAAAAACCTTCTGTGGGATAGAATGAGGCATCATACCCTTGAGAATAAAGAAAAAAAATATCAGCCTCAAGCAGAAACCTTTCAGAAAACAGTTGCTGAAGCTCTTTGTTCTAGCTGCCGTGCTTAGAGTTGATGCAGAACATCCCAAAACATGCTAGGTGCTGCATGGACATACAGGAGGGTACCAGTCCCTGCGAAGGATTGAGTGTATAATAAAGACAACAATGGAAAACCACAGACAAAGAGTGGTGTGGTTAGGTGCTGGGGCGCAGAGCACCATTTCTGCTCTTCGTCTGGTACTTTGCATTCAGTTTCTGTGCATCATCTACCCCCAACTCATCTTCTGCGTTAGCTCGTTTCTTGGCAGCGCTGCACTAGAAAGGGTCTTGATGATGAAAATGATGCAAACCTGACAGTGCCTTTGAGGATATCAGTCCTCCAGTACTGAATGTAGTGAAAGATTGGAAGTCTTATACGAAGATTTTTTGCTAGCTTTTAGAAATAGATCTCAGGGAAAGAAGAAAACCAAGTAAGTGCATCCTATGGGGTTTTTTTTTAAATTTCCTTCACTTTCTTCATGTCCATGTCAAGAAAGTCAGTGCTCCAATGATAGTGATACCTGGAGATGATACCAAAGGCAGCAAGAGAAAGCACCTGTCCTAGCTGTCTATATTTTGGGGATAGAAGTAGAACTGTGTATTTCTTCAAGTTTAAAGCTGTTTGAATGAGCTGCCTAGGCTAGCAGAACCATATATGTACAATGCACCATAAAGAAACGAGTAGTATTTTAGTGATGGTCACTGGCTGTGGGAAGGGGGTCCCTGAAAAAAAAACTCTCCAGTCTCACTGCTAACTCGGTGCCAGACTTGGGAAGTGCAGACGACTCTAAATACCGAACTGTGAAAAGTCTGATTTCACAATCAACATATGTGCTGCCCTAGCAGGTTAGTACATAAGCTGCTCAAATGAAATATAAACCATCTCTCCTCCTGAGTAAGCACACTCCTTCTGGGCTGGCGTCACTGCTGCTTTGAAGAACATGATGGCATTATGGGCAAACTGCAAAGTCTCTGGGTGCCAGTGACACGCAGAAGTTGGAAAGCTGAGTTTTGCAAATTAAGGATGCATTGTTCTTTGTCTTTGGAGGTATGAGTCACCCTGGAGAGCTGCAGTTATTTGTTCAAGAGGGAGACTCCATTCCACCACCGGTCCTCCTCTTCCCTCTCTCTCTGCATCAACAAGGAATGAAGTAAAAGAATTCAACCTTGACCTTCCAGTCTTTTGGCTCCCCTGGAGGAGACATGCCGCCAGACTCGATGCCGCTGCCGTGTTCTCCCCTATCTCTAAGTGTACTGCTAAAGCACAAACTGAAACAGTGAGGAAATCAGGGACAGATACCATGCGGGTGTCGGTGGCGAGCAGACTTCACCCTTTGTCCTGTTGTGCCCAGCCTGGGAGGTGGCGTGATGCAGAGGGCCCCGTGGCTCGGGCGGAAGGATGACAGTGCAAGCACGGACACCTGCGTACATGCGCATACACACGTGTACACGCACATAAGCTTGTCTACTTGCTGTATGGCACTGCGCTTCCCCCCAGCTACAGAGGCACTAGGGAGAGAGCAGGTTGTGTGCTGCTGTTGGGAGGGCATATGATCTGTGGTGACCTGTGCGGGGACTAGGGGGTGGGAACTACTGGAGGAGTCACTGTTCCCTTGTCCATCTTGGTAAATCCACACCTAGAAACCACATCTCTCTGAGTCTGGAGTGGACTCATATGGGGGCTGAGACAGCTTCCCTTCACGGGCTGCCACAGTCTGTATGACTGCTAGACAATAGAGCACCTCTGTTCCTGTCCTGCTTGTTCCCTCCCTGGCTTCTCCCTTCTGCTGCTCTAGGTCCCAGCTACAACTCTCCTCTTTGCCTCTCCCTGAACCACACTAGTTCCTTCATCCTCACACTGTCCCCTGAGGAAGAGTATTATTGCAATCCTCGTTTTAGCAGACTGATGCATGCAGAAAGCAAGGCTGTGGTTCAGCAGAGCATTCAGGGCACAGAGCTCAGCACTTGGCTGAGTCAGAGCACATGCGAATTACCTGATGTCACCCCGGCAGGGAAAGTTCAACTTGGGGGAGAAGTATCCACTTTGTCCTAGTTAGCTCACATCTTGAAAGCGGTCTACCTGAAGTGTAGGGCTCAGGTGGGGCACAACGCTCACGGAGAAGCAGGTCAACTAGCCCATCTCACTACCTCGCTGCTGGTGAGAGCAGCTGCTTTCAGCCTGCCTTGGAGAGGTATATCGTGTCCTGGAAATGTAGATGCAGAACTAGGGTACTAATTGTGTACAAAGTGTAATGCTGTCTCCTGGTGTCCTGGCTCTTGGGGAAGGATTCATCCCACCTGAGAGATCTACAATGTAGGTGTCTACCTCTGAGCTACTTGTCTAGACTCTAGACTTTACTGCCAGCAGGGTAAAACAGACACTTGTGGGGTGCAAGTCATTTCATCCTAAGGGAGACATCTAAGCCAAGCAAGGTGGGTGAATCACAGCTGTTTCTCTCCTCGATCGCAAAGATACCAGATGACTGTGTCAGACGGAGACACACAAAGCATGGGTGTCTAAAGTTAGGTGAAATGAATCCCAGCCTGGTTACAACTCCAAAGTTTCTCTTTCATGGGGTGGAACGAGACCAAAGGAAGTGAAGAGATATCTTCTGGACCAGGACCTGGAAGTCGCATTAAGTCACTATTTGTAGATATAGGATTACCTGCACCTTCCTCTCTAGGGCAATACCCTCCATGCCTGTGGTCTGGACCTGACCCTGCTGGTCCTGGGAGGGGATTGCTGATGCCCTGATGCCCTGCCCCAGAGCCATTGCCTGAGCAGGACTCTGCCTTAGGGTGTTCAAGAAGGCAGTCATGAGTTCATGTCACAGTGAAACATTTCCCTAGCTCTGTGTCTACATTTCAAGACAATTAAATATGAGGCTGAAAGATCCTTGGGTGGATTATTCCCACTGGAAGACCAATGCCATTAAAAAAAAGAGCAGAGTTGAATGAGGAAGTCTCTGCAGTACACTGAGAGACACAGTGATAAAGGGATGGCTACAATGTGACCGCAGGTATTTTACAGGTTGCTCCTGATGATGTGAACTAATTACTCCATATTAAAGTTCTTTAGCCTACAGATAAACAAAAAGTCCTCATCAATCTCTTCTTTTACACTGTCAGTGCTACCTCCTCTTTTTCAACATGAAAGGAGTGGAAGAAAAAACTTACTCTCTGGAGCTTACAGTTATTTTATCCACCACAAAACACTGACCTTGATCTGAACTAATTAGGTTTGCAATAGATTATTAATACGAGTTGGTAAGGTGGAATTTTGTCAGTATAAAAAGAAGCCTTTGAAGATAACAGCCATTTACACTTTCATGATCTCATCCCAAGTGCTCAGAAGAAAGCCTATAAACTAATAAAGTATAATTCATCCAGGGGCACTCTGCACACACAGTGGAGTATCACCTTCCAAACCCTTATTCAGGATGGCAAATGAAATCTGCTTGGATTCTTTTAAATTCCAACACAAATCAGGATTAAAACATCTTTTGTTAATAAGCAGATCTCTGATGATCTAAAGACACACTGGTTCATTTTATTGACTTAGAGAAAGTAAGTGACATATCAAATGCAACCTTCATACTTTAACAACTGAGGTCACCTTGAGAAAAATGATACTGAGCCCAGTGGTATGAAACCTCTCTCCAGAGTGCAGCTTTGATTTACAAGGTGAAGTAAGGTCTTCTTCATGTGAACGTATATTTGTAAAGTCAGTTCGACTTAGAATGATGCATGGATTTTTTAAAAAAGGAGGTAACTAAGAAACTGTTGGTCATTATAGTACTAAACTAAAATGGACTTGTTGAAAACTCTATTAAATGATCTGCTCCTCTAAACTGTCAAGTTGGTTTTGAGGAGATCTGCAAAACTGAAATGGAAAATGAGTCAAACCCAGAAGTATGTGCTGAAAGCCCCAACTCACTGGGTTGTCAGGGGCACTCAGTCCAGAAATACATTTAAAATACCATTTAAGAAATGCTTTGCTTCCTTTACGAAATCCCTTGGCACTTGCCGTGTAGCCGAGGAATGCAGCATCCTGCTGCGGTGTGGCCATCACTGATTCCACACAACCTATGGCCCTGGCGGGTGGCAGCAGGATGTCTCCCCTGACTTCCCCTGAATCAGAGAGGCTGGACGAGTACAGCCAGAGGAAGAAAGATTGAAAGGGAGGTACAGACTCATCTCCTTGTTCAACCCTTTGCCGCATTTGTGGCAGCAGGAGTGCTGAAGACATGCATTAGATCCAGCTCAGCCTGCGTGTTCACTCTACAGGCCATCTTTAAATGTTACACTGATTGATTTCAGAGCAAGCTAACTCTAAATCTGAAGGGTAAAAGATACAGGCAGCATGAGCTTTGAAGTTAAAAGTACTTCTCTCTTTAGTGCTACTGAAGATGCCAAGCAGCTGCTCAGTGAATCAACAGACACAGAAGTTGTTGCAGGGCTGAAGCCCCTCAGCAGTCCTTCATAGACATCATAGAATCACAGAATGGTTTGGGTTGGAAGGGAACTTAAAGATCACCTATTTCCAACCCCCCTGCCATGGGCAGGGACACCTTCCACCAGACCAGGTTGCTCCAAGCCCCGTCCAACCTGGCCTTGAACACTGCCAGGGAGGGGGCAGCCACAGCTTCTCTGGGCAACCTGTGCCAGTGTCTCACCACCCTCACAGGGAAGAATTTATCCTGATATCTAATTTATATCTACCCTCTGTCAGTTTAAAACCATTATCTTTCATCCTATCACTACACTCCCTAATAAAGAGTCCCTCTCCATCTTTCCTTTAGGCCCCCTTTAAGTACTGGAAAGTGCTATCAGGTCTCCCCAGATCCTTCTCTTCTCCAGGCTGAAAAAGCCCAACTCTTTCAGCCTGTGCTCACAGGGGAGGTGCTCCAGCCCCCTGACCATCTTTGTGGCCTCCTCTGGATCTGCTTGAGCATGTCCATGTCGTTCTTATGTTGGGGGCCCCAGAGCTGGACACAGCGCTGCAGGTGGGGTCTCACGAGAGCAGAGTAGAGGGGAAGAATCACCTCCTTCAACAAGGTCCTCCCTTCCAAAGCAAGGCGCCAAAAATGAGACCCCTGAATAAGCAAGCGCAGGGCTTTGAACATGAAGGGCTCAGCCAGCAACGCCATGGACACACACTCTCCATGAGGGCGATCAGGGAGGGGTCTGTCCATCTGTGCCCATCTACACTACCCATCAGGACAGTGATGCCAGGAGGTGACGGTGACCCAGTGGGAGCCTGCTGACACCCTGACTGCTGTACACCTCCCGGACACTTCTCCTGGAGCTCTTCCTGTGGGGGACCTGGGACAACCAGGCTGCTCAGAAACATGCACTGTTGCCCAAACATATGTGTACCTACATCCCCATCATAATTTCTGGTTTGTGTGCAGGTGGGTGCTACCAGAATGGGTGGAGTAAAGAATAACAGTGTTAAAGGAAAATTGTAATCCAGTATAGAAAAGAAGTGTCAACACATGTCAAATGTTGCAAAATGTCCCAGTGTGGAAGAAATAAAGTAATTCCCAGTATTAACCAACAAACAGCTGTTGTGTTGCCAGACTGAGGAAGATTTCTTTTTGGAAAAGAAAGTTTCTCATAGAAACATTTAATACAAATAACAATTTTGTTTCATTCTCTGTATTAAACATCTTAAAAGTTAACCTTTAATATACTAAACACTTCTGAATGGCTTGAAAAGTCTAGCTTGCTATAAGCTCTTTTCAAATTACACCCTGTGACTAGCCTGTCTGCTCAGAAATTTCATGTAAAATTATTTTTTCTGTTAGCAGTTACAAACCTATGAAACACTGACACATCAAAAACTTTTTAGAAACTTAGCTAAACACAGCTAAACTCCACTGAATGTGCTGAACTGTACAGTTTTACACAACTGTCGCATGAAGAGTAAGATCACAAGTCATCATTATAAGCAAAAGGAATTCTTTCCTATTTAAGAAACTATCTCAAAGCTAAACATAATTGTGATATGTAAGCAAATATTAAATAATTGTTTAAGTAAGAGTAAGACCAAACAAAGCATTTACATTTAATGTAAAAATCCAATGTGATTGCAAGGAACAAGGTTATTGTAGGTTATAGACTGTTGGTTTGGTCAGGGAAAAAAAAAAAATCAGAAATTGTCCTAATTGAAATACTTTTTACATCTACATTTTCACAATTTTAAAAATAGGCAACATTTTGAAACAATTCATTTAAATTCAACCAGAAATGAAATTATATATTTCTGTTGTTTTGCAGTTGTTGATATTTTGGGACTGCCAGAGAAACAAAACAAAACCCCATTCATTTATTTGTGCAGGTCTTTAATCTGTTTACATTAATATGCTGTATTACTCATTTTTTCCCCAACATGATCCTAAAATGATTGCTTAGCTACACTCACATTATTCTCTCCTGCCAGTGAATTAAATATGAAATGGTTTATTCCCCGTCCTCCAGCAGATCTTCCCCCATCCTCACAGGCTCGTTTAGCCAGTCTGAACTTACAGATAAGCTGATGATGAGACACTAGAAGGCAAAAACAGACAATTAACTAGGCAAATGTTTGAAGGATTTGGACCCTGCGGCAAAAATGCTGTTTACTGAAGACTGAAAGCACCATTTCTACTTAGTACAAGCCAGTGTGTCTGAACTCAGCAGTTCTGGATAGTGGCCACCAGTGGACTCAGAGCAAGGTTTATAGGTGTAAGATAACATCGTGCTCCTGTCTGCATTTCATCACCGCAGGGCCTTTTTCTGTGTTCTTAAACAAAGGCATGCAAGTACCAACAGAAGTATACTTTACCATCTGTCTTTATATTCACTCATTACATAGTTAATCATTTATTTTTATGCTGAAGACCACCCTGGCAAGGCGCAAGGGCAGATCCTCAGCTGGCCTAGTTAGTAGAGCAAGGCCAACTTACATTGGCTGAAGACCTGTCTAATTCTGGTCTAATTCTGCACCATTCAAAACTCTCTGGATATGAGCAGGATTGCAGTGCCTCATGCTCTCCTTTCTTCCTTCCTAATTTCCTCCTCGAAAGATGTTTTTGGGCAAAGAATAGAGACTGCAGTAAAAGTCAAGATGAGGAGGAACGAAAACACAACTCTGTGTTGCATTTCACACTGTTCCTCCCACTGAGCCCTCCATCTACCCACTCCCATCCGCAGAGCCCTGGTGATGCAATCAGTGATGGCGCTGGCAAAAATGGAAGAGATCAGGCTGGGAAGTGTAGAAAAAGGCATGGGAAAGCTGTTGAACTGTACAACCAGTCTTTCACCTGGACAGGTGGACCCAGTCACAAACACCGCGCAGCAGTTCTGCTGACCCAGAAGGCTCAGTTAGCCTTTGATGGCAAACAGGTTTGTGGGAAGAGTCTGGGAGGCCACTTTGTAAGGAGTGAACTCCTGCTTCAAGAAAATGCTCAGCTGCATGCCTGTTGACTGAACTGGTGAAAAATTGGCATTAACATAGTAAATGGAAAAAACACTCCGTGGGCCAGGACTGCAGCCCCTGGCTCCTGCTGCCACTCACTCTCAGTGGGAGAAAGGCACAACAGAAAGGGCAGGAGAAGGCTCTAAAACATTACATTTTCCAGAGGAGGTACATCTAAGACACCCGTGCAACAGAACTGGAGGAGGAAGAGTGCATGAAGGGAGACCACAACGGCAAAATGGATGACCAAGACAAAGACCAGACTCCTGCCTTCAACTCACAAGTGAATGGTGTCTGGAGCCACGCTGATCCTCCACCCAGGCCGAGCTGCTTCAGTGCCAGGAAGCGGAGGATCTCAGCCACGCTGGCATCTGAGCCCAGCACCTTTCACAACCTCTGAGATGTCAAGAAATGGTCCCAAAATGCTAAGTAAACAACACACGTGCTAGGCACACTGATAAGAAGCTATTAATAGCGCTAACCCAGATGGAGTTAAACTTTCCAGTAAGAGTGCAACAAACTAGGTGCCTATCTCCCATGCTTAATCAATCAGGCATGGTCCTACAGAGAAAGTCCCTGGAGACCAAGCCTTAGTCACATTCAACTGCCAGCATTAAGCTATACTTTCCATAAGCACGCCGCTGGCTTTGTTTTGTAAATATATTTTCCCATAAAGAAAAGAGGGGCATGCTGCATCCAAGCATGGGGAACATGCCTTGTGAGGAGACAGCATTTCCTCAGTCCTCCCTTTATTTTTTTTCCTTCGTCTTCAAATATGAAAAATAAGTTGTGTGACAGCCTTTGGTGGAGATGTGTGCAACAAGGCCTTCATTGTCTCAGACAGGTGTGAGATTGGAATTGATTCAGCGCCAACAACCCCAGTATCAGAGCCAGCTCTGTGAGCTGAAAACATACACCAACCATCCAGTAATACCACTGCAGCCAGCCAGAGACTCAACAATTTAAGGCTTAACACACACACAACATAAATCAGATGAGGATGTACCAGCCAACCGTCAGCTTCCTGGGCAGATGCCTGCAGACCGTCTGTGCAGATCAGACCTTGCCTGTTTCAGTTATTGGAAACTTTTTTTTTTTTTTCATATAAAGATGAGAGGCTGGGTGGAGCTGCTAGCTCAGACACATTTACATTTGCCCTATCTTGCCCCAACAGCCATCCTTTGCTTGCTGTTTGGAGGCAGTCCTTCTTGTAAAGTCACTTTATTCCAAGTGCAGCAGGGAAGGAATTACATCTTGGGGAAATGTTTAATGTACAAATACAAAAATCACATGGACATGCACTCAGTATGCACCACCCTCATGAAACAAAACCGATCCCTTCCATGGGAGTTTAGGAGACTCTGAACATGATCAAACAAGCACAAGAATTAGCACAGCTGTTTTTCTTTCTTTCTTTCTTTCTTTTTTTTTTTTTTTTTTTTTTTCCCAAGGATATTTTTCCTTTACTTTTCGAGGAAAACCTCTGCCTTTACTTCTCTTACCTGCTTCAGTCTAGTCCCTGCTCTACATCTGGACGCGTTAGTCACTCTGCTGAGGGCAAGAGAGGTCAGTGCTGGTGGCCTCCTGCCACCTCGGGCTTGGCACGTGCATGGAGAGATCCCATGTGGCACCTCGCCACCTTGGGCTCAGTCACCCATGGGTGACCCACAGGTGCACTGGTCATGGCCAGGCCCCCTGCTGTGCCAGAGGCATCTGGTGAACCCTGCTCTGCCCGGTTTCTCCCTACGCCCCAGCAGCATAATTTTAGCTGCCCTTAATCCCAGCTGCAAGCCGTTCTCCCTTCTCCAGCTCCTCCATCCTCAGGGAGAACACCGGGCCCCTGCAATTCATACCACAGACGGGCAGCTCTCACAGTCCATTGCTACACGAAAAGGGGGACTGGCAGGAGGCTTCCCTGGGCCAGGGCTGACTCCTGCAGGTCCCAGGCTGGTCCCATGCCATGTCCACCTGCCAGGCTTATCTGCTGGGCAGGCAGTGGGAGAGGGCTTGCAAGGGTGGAGACCAGGGAGCGCCATCAACACAAGAGCCTGGCACAAACTCACAGGTATGTGCTTAAAAGCTGAAGGAAGGTGACAGAGAGCTTTTCAAAAAAGTATTTGCAGAGGAGGGGTAAAAATTACAATACACTAGAGACCCATTTGTATCTAGGTGAGCGTTAGTTGGCAAATCTTGGTTTACACTCACTTGAAATGTCTCCCTTCCATTTTCTGTAGTTTCTTTTCAAGTTAACACCAGTGTTCACCTTTATAATGTATGGCAGAGCAGCACTGTTTTCTGGTGGGTACCTTCCCCGTGAACTAATTAATACTGAGTTTGAATTTGCAAATGGTTTTGCATGTAAAATTGCTCATGTATATATAAATCTAAAGGATATCAAAGACACTATTCTTCTGAGCTTATTCACATGCTTTACTACAGAATGAGGATCATCGTTTGGACTTGAGGTTTTAAAAATTAAATATACTTCAGTAACCTTGTGCAATGAGAACTGAAATCATCATAAACGCTATACTGCTCAGCAGCTGTAAATCATCGCTACACTACTAAAACAAAGAATAACTTCTGACAAAATGTTGTCTTTCCTACAGGCCAAAGGACATAGCAGTTTACAGCAACTTCTCTGGATACTAGAAACTCGTCAGTGAATAAAGCAGTGAATATAAAACTTTTTGCAACGCAAAGGGTTTTTTTGTTTCATTGTTTTTTTTAGTAACTATCATGTGAATTTTATCTGCCACAAGCTAAGGAAACCTAAACTGTGCAAGTCATATCTAAAAGTTCTAGTAATTGTAATTATTTAAAAATGCAGAGGATGCAGACTACAATGATTTATATTCTAAAGTGTGTCTAGTGAGCTGGTTCCATTATGGGGTACCTAATCAAAGACATTCAAAACATCTCTTTTTGGAGATATCCAGGCTCCCTGAAAGTGCCTGAAATTGAGCACCAAATCCTGGAAGCTCTCAGAATCACTGATCTTGAACTTAGTATCTTGCCCAACACAGATAAACCAAGAAAACCTCTGAAACAGACCTGGGCACTTATTGCTGGAAATCAAGCTGACCCTGACAGCAAAACCACATTTTTTTAATGGATCTATTTCATATGCTTTTGTTTTTCAGTGCTTTTGTAAGAAGAGTTGTATAAATAGAATGAAAACTGTCAGAGACAATCGTCTATTTGACTATATAATGTGCTCTTCCCCACATAATTGATTGTTTTACCGAGACATCCAAGCCCATTGTTCTTTGCATGTGAACAATCTCCATTTATAGGGGTCATAATATACTGAATACACAGGGAAAAAGTATAAAGAAGTTTGCTAAGGGTGTACTGTGTACTCAGTCATGTAAAAGGAGCCCTGTGAACCCTCTAACCACGTGGGATCATTAGAGAAGATCTGCTTGATGCAACATCTTGTTAAAGGCATGACAGTGGGAGAGACGAGGGCATGTCTGCACTTGATGCTTCAAAAGGAGCCCCCTGCCCCATGCACAAATCCCAGTGATGAAGAAGAAGAGACTGAACCAGTCCTCCTGAGTGCAAAGCCCCTTTGCTGCTATGAGCACGGGTAGCTCCTGCAGCCTCCTGTGGAGCTGGAGGGGTTGATTTCACTCCATCCAAATCTAGCTGTCTGCACCATCTGCATACTGAGGTTGGGGTTTCACCTCAGAAAAAAACATTTGAATACTATGTGCTAGTCTCCCTCTTTCCTCATTTGTTTTCTAGATGTCAAATAGTATGGGTGTCTGTGGTCACTCTGCTCTAACCCCTCAACATTTCAAGTTTGGAGGGGCTCAATTCAGTAATTGAGGGAAAAGAATTCATTCAATTACAAAATCAAAGTGGTATCTTTTGGCACATGGGCATCAGCTGAATAATAAACTGGTTTCAGTGGGTGTTTGTTTTTAGGGTAAGGAGCTCTTATTTATTTTTTGTTTGTTTTATTTACCATGGAAGGTAATTTGAGCTCTGGTATCAAAACATGTCATGTTCTGCCAAGAGGGGATTAAAGAGGAGAATGCTATGGAAAGAAACTGGGTTTGTCAGTGAAGAACTGAGAGAGATTTTATTTACTGGAGTTTTGCAATCAGCGCTTTTAATCTTCCTCACAATTGGGCCATTCAAAGGCCAAGAATATGCTTCAAGGGCCAGTGAGGAATAACCCCAAAACCAAGAAGTAGCTGCCTTAAATGCTGAAATGCTATCAAACACATGGCTATCCCAAGTTCAGGACAGTGGAATATTTGCTTTAGCCATCTCCAGCACGCTGATGCCATAGGTGAGATTTAGTTCTAGGCAAAAGCAGTAGTGAGCCAGAATAACGTGTTTCCATGGAAAAGTAAGGGAGCCCAGTGACCCAGCTAATCTCAACAGCAGATAGAAATGCCCCCTGAGGTACAGTGCATTTAAGCTGCCATCCTGAAAGACGCTGAGCCTCCTCAGTTGCCCCAGAAATGAGGAAGAGAGAATAGCAGGCAGAGGCTCCCCCTTGGAGGGGTGACTCCAGCACTGCTGTACCACGAGAGAGATAAAGAAGCAAGAAGTGAACCCAAGTAATTAATTCTTTTCTCTGGCTATCACAATGACCACCAAGAGCACTAACAGTAGGCTAGTAACATCAGTGCCGGCACAAGATTACTGCACTGGGTCAGAGAGCAGCTCCACTTATGCAATGACATAACGGAGAAGGGACTTTGGCATACTGAGTGGAAGATGACAAAACAAAACAAACCAGAGAGGATCACTGTGCAAGTTAAAAACTGAACTGGGGATACTTGTCCCTGCCTGCAAGCTCTGTTTCTCTTAGCAGTACCCATCAGCTCAGTGTTGTTCTCATGTGGTAAAAGACATGGACTGATTAATGAAAAATAAAACTGTGTCTGGGCACAAGTTGCCAAATTTTATAGCTGCCTAAAGATTCAGCTAGATAGCTAGAGGGATTTCCAAAGGCATCTCCATAGCTGTCACTGATTTCTCTGTGGCTTAAGTGCTTGGGCACTATCAAAAATTTTGCTAAGACACCTTTCTGGTGTGCTAAGTTTTCCTAAATACTCTGTAAAAAAATAAGCTCTAGATAGCTTGCCAAAAGATACACAGAATGACTTTGATGAAACTTGGAACAAAATACAGATCTCTCAACTTCTCAATTTCTGCTTCTAACCCAAGATTTCCTTTTCTTTCATTAAAGTCATTCTTTAGGATGCTTTCTGTGGAGGAGAAAAAGGGAAAAAAGCAGAAGAAAAATTTGTGTAAGTGGAGATGTTGCTTGGGGACTGAGAACATATTTGTTGCCTTATTTAATCTCAGGAAGTGCCAGGCAATTGGACTATGAAGATTGGTATCTTTTAAATATATCGACACTTGGAAATCTTGGGGATTAAACACCATTACATAACTCTTTCCATTGGTGCCTGAAGTTGATGAAAATGCTAAACAATTTCAAGTCTCTTTTTTTTTTTTTTTTTTTTTTTTTCCTAGAGCTGAATGTGAGGAGGTAGAGGAGGCTCTTAAGCAAGGCTTATGCCCTGGAGCTGGGCGTGCTGCCTGCAACTCGAGCAGGTGTTGAGGAACTGGCTTCCTCACCTCGCTCTGCCCCAAGTGGGAACAGATGGAGGAGGCACAAATCTGTGGCTGAAAGGGATGAATCCTCGAGGTACATGGAGGGGGTGGCAGGACGGATTCCTGCCACCCTCAAATGGACAAAGTCTTCCCCTGAGCAGGCAAAGCACGAGGTCTCCAGCACTGGTGCTGAAGAGATGGCTGAGCCTGCATCCCAGTTGGGATTTTTACAGAGAACTGCTGAAGACCTGGTGGTCCACATTGGAGTAAGGAGAGCACTGGGAGTTTGCAGGCAGAGGTTTTATCTTATCACTGAAATCTGACAGGGCAAAGACCTGAGAAGATCCCCAAGCATCCTCCTGGCTGTCTTGGGGAATGAAATGTCCCTTGTTTATCCTCGGTGAAGCCACAAGTGCAGAGAATTGATTGAATGGAAGAAAATATGGGCCCTCAGAGTATCTCCTGGGCCTTGCAGCCCAGCCACATCTTGTGTACTGCACTTACATAACATAGCAAGATCTACCTTAAATTACATCTTTCTGTCTCTGATAGCCCCTGGAAGGCTGCCAGGGCTGCTTTGATACCTAGGAACCATCTTCTAATTTCCAGTCTAAATTCATTGATGGTCAGTTTACAGAATAACCACTTCTTCTTGAGCCAGCACTATCCTTCAGCGCAAATGGCTCTCCTCCCTCACCAGCATTGAACGTCTCTGCTGTGTTTATTGACTGTAATTATCTTCTCTCTCAGCCCCTATTTTGGCACACTGACTAAACCCAGCTCTGCTAACTTTTTTAAAGTAAGGTCTTTATTCCTCTTGTCATACTAACATCCCCCTTTGCACTTGCTGACCCTTGAATTAAATTTTTCTAGAACACTGGGTGATCATTATTTCATCTGGGCCTCAGATGAAATTTTTCTAAAACTTTTTATACTGCTATTAATACCGTAGCCCACCTATTGTATCTCAAAATGGCAAAACTCATGGCCCACTTCTGGCAGGGAAGGACTGAAGAGAGACATTTCTAATGCCAGACAGAGGGAATTCCTTGGGACTGTTCTCATTCCTGGGCTGCTGCTGGGCATAACCACCCCTCTCATGTGTCACAGCACAACCGGCCCTGCAGATAAGCAAAGTCTTGGCAGAGATAACATGTCACAGTAACAAAATTTTATCCCTGTCAAAATTAATATTTGGAGAGGACCCAAATGGCATTATGAACTTTACAAATCAAATGGAAGACATGCCTCTTGCTGTAAGAAGTCTATTTCTACACGGGATGAAATGACTGAGTAAAAAAAAAAAAAATGTTGAGAGCTGGAGCCAAGGAAAAATGGACACTATGAAACTGTGTGTAATTTAATTATATTAGCACATATTGTGTACATCTTTAGCAGACTAATATTTTCTAATCTATGCAATATATTCTGTATATACTATAATCTCATTCTTGAAGATACAAATATGGAGGGTGCTAGCTTCATAGCATAATCAGAAGTCTCACTTGGCCAGAAATGCTACACAACTTACTTCTGTGCTTCTGCGGATGGCAAGAGTCACATTTCTGGTACTCCCTTTTAGTTTATGCTTTGAAGCAAACTTCCTAAGGCATGCTCCAGTTTGGTCGACACAAGTAACTCTGGACAAAAATGAGAGCATCTGTGCCCACAGAGCTACAGGATGGATTCAGACAGCCTTAAATCACAGGTTAAATTCACTTAAATTCAGACAGGTTTATATATATCTGTTAGTAGGGGTTGTGAAAAAGGAGAGTTTTTTTCCCCAAAGTGGACTTCTATTAGACTGAATGAAAGAAGAATTGTTTTACACATGCTAATCCGGTTCACATGCTCATGTGCTCATCTCTTCAGATGCAAGCTGGTTTATGACATGATAAATAGACAGCAGGGTGAGTCTGCTCCTAATGACTGTACCCCTTAAAAAGAATAACTGAGGAGGTTACTCATGGCATTATATAGAAGTATTATCTGCTGAGCAATAGCAGCAAATCAAAGAAACATATTGTACTTTCAGTAAAAAGATATTTCTCTCTATAAAATTTCCTTTTAGAAAGAGCCAGTTGGAACCCTTCCAGATAAAGAGATTTGGTTTGCAAAATATTTTGGGAAAAAGTCACTATTTCAACAAACTTCCTGTGACGTCCTGGTGGTGGTGGCGCTCAAGCTCTGGGTTCACGTCACTGGAGTGGCTTCACCTCCTTCCCTTTCCCCACGGGGGAGATATTTGCTGGCTACTGGCATTGGAAAGAGGGGAAAGGAGAAAGAGCATCTCTCCCCCTCTCCCAGAGTGGGCTCCTGGCACCCATTTGCCACATTAGCCACCCGCCCCAGGAGATGGGCGATGGAGAGGAGGTCCATCAAAAGGGATCTTCCCTGGCTGCTAGCAAAATGTTCGCAACCTGGCTCGTGGTGGGGAAACCGTACACCAGGTCTGGGGAGGAGGGCTCCTACACATTCAGGAGAAGTGTTGGAGTCGGGGAGCTTGGCAGCCCCAGCCATGCTGATTGGAAATGATATACCCGCTGCCAGCTCCCACACTGCCCGTGCTGCCTGCGCTGCCCACACTGCCCGCTGGCATGCTGGCACGACTCACCCCCACTACTCTGCTGGCCAGGGGGAGGCAGAAGTGGTGCTGATAGGAAGGGTGCCAAGCTCAGGCAGCACTTGCTCAACATGCCAGGGAACGTATTTTGGGATGGAGAGGTCAGGTGGTTAATCAAGTGGAAACGGGATGATATGCTGCTAAAATGCCATATACTTGCTCTGCAAGCACTCTGGGTTAAGGAAAGATGGGGAGATGCAGATGTGTCCAAAGAGAACATAAAAATATTGGTATTTAGTGTATTGCACAACGAAAAGAGTTGGCGAGTCCCTACTCTTGAGAGCTTGTTTATCTGTTTTGGCAGGGAGCTATGAGCACGTCACTCTGGATTCTCAAAATGTTCTGAAAACTGCATTTTGCAAAGGCAGAATGACAGCCCCATTGAAGCCTGCTCTGAAATGCTGCTCTGTGAACATTTCTAACTCTATTAACCTACGGCCTATTAAGCTGATTTAAAAGTGGAAATATTAAAAATCAGGGCAGGATACAGCCGTAGTAGGAACAAAGCCATTTTAATTCCCTGGGCTTATATGTCGCCCTTGACACTACTCCTGTGTTTCACCGGTTCATGGGAACCCTGATAAACTTGGGCTGTTTTTTGTGGAATGAGATTACGATAGCAAGGACCTTGAAATGTCTCTTAAACAAAGTGTATTGCACCTGGAGGAAGACAAAAGGCTGGCTTGTAACAAAATAATCTCTCAGTCGTTATGTTTCGTGCTAATTCAAAGAGCTGATCTTTAAATGATCTCTCTTGCTTTGCTATCGGTGCTAATTCTACTGCTTCACTTAAAGATCCGTCAGCAATTTTATTACAGCCTCTTGTTTCGAGGGATTTTAGACTTGGTCGTAAAAGCATGGTCCCAGCTGAAACTTAACATATAAGGTTACAAAATTTTAAAAAAAAAAAAGCAAGCTAGATATTTTTAAGGCTATAAAAGCATAGAAAGAACAAGAAGCATGTAGCATGTAGCTAAAAGTGATTACAATGATTATTTATTTTCCCTAGACAGAAGAAATAGTTTTATTTTATTCATTTTTTTTAACCTATGGGTAATCAATAAGTCACCAGTTGGAAACATTGTTTGTGCTAATTTGGGAAAAAAAAAAAAATTATTTAATTGCACGTTTTTGGATGATATTCCTAGCCCCACTAGTTAGAAATTTATTTATGCAATTTATTAAATCAATATCAGTGCCTCCAAAGGAATACCTTCGTGGCCTGATTACTTACACATTTGAAATATTTCTATTGGCAATGAAAAAAAATTATACTGTAAGGGAACCATATAAATTTGTATTTATGTAAAACTCCTGAATTACAGATCTACCTACTCTGGTTAACATTAACCACTGTAAAATTAGTATTTAGTATCTTGTTCAGGTTGGTGTTAAAAGAAACTCAACCATAATACATAGTTAGATAGATCTATTTATAACTATTATATATATAAACTTAAATGCTCATCAAGGGTCTTACCTAAACTTTCCTAAACAACACCTCAGCACAGCTCACATGGCTCTGTCTATTTTCTTTTCCCCTCTGTACAAAGGAAGGGGTGAGTTAAGGTTGAAGTGTTGGCTGGGTTTGGAGCTTTAACTGAATATCCTTACTCTGTGCATGTAGGTCAAATCCTTTGACATTTTACGCTTGGTACTGGGACAAAGTAATCTTTCAACTTAAACCATGTGTGATGTGGTGGAAGCTTTTTCTTCCCTTCTGATCCCCTTTGGTCTGTGAATTGGCTATGGTTAGATCTCTTAAATGAACAGGTGTACTTTCTCCCTCCCTGTGATATGAAAGAAGCATAAAACTCGATTATAGCAATTTATGGTCTCTTAACTTGCTTGGACTTGTATCCATGACACAAGCAGCTTTATGCTCAAATTCAAGACTTGGTAAAATAGGAAGTTAAGATTAACCTCAATCCTTTTTATAGATTAAAACCTCAACAAATAAACAGTGGTTTAGTGGCATGGCAACCTGCCCCTTTAAATCCAAGAACTAGTCTGAGATGTCTATTTTGAGTTGGTTTTGTTTTTTAACAAAAGATAATTGGACTTGGATGAATAGAGTAGCCTCTGATTCATTACTGGTGTGAGTTAAAACAAAGTTTAATGCTACTACTTGGAAGTTAGCAATGTCTGGGGGTTTATGCCTTATTTTACGCCTATATAAAAAGCATTCTGTGCTCTCTTCAGTGAGAGAGTTTCAACAAAAGTGTTTCAGGATGCAAAGTTGTGCGGATAGGTATAGCAATGCTATGGAGCAGGTCAGAAGCATTTTTGTTTTGGAGGCCTGTGTTCTGAAATGTAGCTGTTTATTAAAAATGGAAAAGAAATTTAAATATGTCAACTCTCTAGAGGTCACACAGAAGATTAGCCCAAAAACCAACCCAAAAACTTCGAACTGAGGAAAAAATGATGGTGGTGGAGCACCTTCCCACCCTAGCCCTTTTCCCCTGCTGTGATAGCATGACCCTGAAAAGATGATCCCTAGAAATTAAAAGGCGTCTGCAGCAGAGACAGTCCCAAATGAGGGAGGCTTCAGTCTGGGTCTTATTTTACTGATAGAGACTGCAAGCCTCAACAAGTTGTTCAACACACACATTTTGGAGGCAGAGGGAAAGGGGAACCAGGAAAAAGCAGCCCAGTAGGTGAAGAGGAGGGTATCAATGAAGCAATGTTAGCAGTTTGATTGCTGTCATTTTCTGAGCTACGTCCACAGGTAAAATGCATTAAAATCTTGTTTGCAAAGAGCAAAGCAGAGCAACGTACTATTTCTGGAGAGAGCAGCTGAATCCCTGGCCGAGCGTGAAAAGACTATTGCTCTCAAGTCGTACGAGTGAGGGACTTTCACAGGGAGCCAGGGAAGAGGGATACTCGACATTAAACCTGATACTCTGCTAAGCATATAGTGTTCCCAAGAAGCTGAAGAATGCAAGTCTGCGACCGATACCTCCACCCACGTAGCTGCTGGCTGCTGAGTAGCCATAATAATATGTGCGCTTTCTTTTACAGGAACAGAGCTGTGCGTAAGACAAACCCAATGTGGTTTGTTCTGCAAATCAGAAAATGAAGTGAGGGGACTGCCAGGGGCTGGGAGAGGTGCAGGATTGGATCTTTCACCTGAGCTGAGCTGGCATGGCTCCCTGGAGGGAAGGAGCTGGGTGGTCCTTCCAACTGTATTTTGGCCCACCTCTTTCTACAGTACAGTACATGACAATGTCTTGATTTTTTTCCCATGCTTCTCAGAAATGCCTGCTTCTGCTCACAGCAAAGTTTTGCAGTAGATGCCACTAACCCGAAGAACTTCCTAGCCCTGGGAATAAAAGGATGTAACAAGCTTTTGCCTTAGGTGAGCGATAACCTTTTCTACACGCAACAAAGAGTACTCTGGTTTTAAAAATAAATGCCAAAAAAAGAACTTACTCTGATTTGCGGTAACTATTCCTCCCCAAAACCCCAGCAGAAAACCCCGACTAAGGTCATTTCATTCTGGCTGGAAGAATAGAGGAAAACTCCATTAGGAACAGTGCTTGCTAAAACTAATACTGTCCTGCAACCTCCCATGGGCACATCTCACTATGAATCTGCATTTTGATACACATTTTGCAGAACATGTATCAGCTGACAGTTTAGACCTGATTCACTGCTCACTGAGTTCCAGCTGATCCTAGGGACACAGTTAGTTTTAGCAGGGACAGACTCAGCTCTAGCAGTGGCAGACAAGTTTACAACCTAGATGTCTTGGTTTCACTGGCATCATCTGAGCCTGAGCCTCAGAGGAAAGCAGACTCCCGAGTTACTGTTTTGCAGGTTTTCATTCAGATAAAACCCACTGGATAACCACCAGCCACAGAAACACTCTCAAACCAGCCTGCCCATATTAATGTCTTAGCACTAAGAGGTTGTCTTCACGGGACAAAGCACTTTGCAAAGCTTTCTTTGCTGCTGCCTTCCTGGGAAAGGTCAAAGCAAGGCCTTGACGGCCTTTCTCTCTCATTCAAGCACCCAATGTAATTGATAAATTTCCATTGGGAAATACACCTACACATAGAAAAAGGCCTGGCATAATGCATCTTTGCAAGAAAACAACAAGCTTTCAAGATGTCACGGTTCTAGCACAGGTGAGGTTAATACCATGAGCTGTACTGAAGACAAGAAGACAAGACAGTACAGACCCCTTAAAATCTGTCAGGTCTTTAGAAATACAGATATATATTAGGAGGCCCCTCCTTTCACTCATTAAAGGCTCTCACTCATTAAAGGTGGCCAAGGAGAGTCCAGAAGAGATGGAGGGACAGTGGGGCAGCGCCTGCAAGCCCCCATGCTCCGCAGGCTGGTGGGGTGGATGTGGGCGAGTGGGGGGAGGATTTCAGGTACTTACCCTGAATCTGACTCTGAGGCTGAGGGTTAAAAGCAGTGGTGTGGTTCAAGGATGATCGTGGGTTGGGTGTGGGGGCTGGGTGGTGTGGGCTGACCCTCATGGCTGTACGACGCAACTGCTCCAGTTCACTCAGGCGCTCTGAAAAGGACAAGCTCCCGGGCTTTGTCTGCTCATCTATTTTCTGACGATGTCCTATTGTGGGAGGGGGGGGAAAAAGATCAGAAAATCTCACTGATACATGAGGTCTGTTGACTTATTTTCTTTTTTAAAATTCTTTTCTTTTTTTTTTAACCACTGGCAAAGTAACTAACCAGCTAGCGGCCATCTGAAATTAAACTGAAACCACCTCTCTGCAAGAACAGGAGACACAAGCAAGTCATGCATTGTAACCATATCGTGGGGCAGCCTGAGACATGGCCTAGTCTGATGAGACAGATCCACTGAAAACTGCAGTGCCTTCTTGCACCTCACACTGGGAGAGAAGGCGCTTCTAAAAGGAGGACCGTCTATGGGGATGCAAAGTGAGGAAACATTGAGTGGTCCCTGTGCTAAACCTACACTGGAATAATTCCTCAAAAATTCAATCCCGGATTGTCATAAAACTCCATAATTGGACAAGTACTGTGGGGCTATAAAATAACAAACCCAAACAAATCCCATTTTTTGATCCTTTTGCAGTGGATTTACAGACAGAAATATGAAAGAAACACCAGAAGCTGGCAGAAATGAAACTGGAATAATGAAGTCTCTCTTAGTGGCATTGGGAGCTTCAGAAACATGAGGTCCCACCAGACATCCAGCTATGAGAGAGTAGATGCTGATATTACAGCATCGGCCAGTGCACAGCGGACTTGGTCACGGCCACGTGGGAGTTAGAGGGTCCAGCACTCCCCAGGACAGACCTTGGAGCACAATCCCCATGAAGCTCTGGTGCTGCAGCCCACGGGGCTGGGAGGCAACAGGGAAGGTGCTGTAGAGGCCCAACTCCAGAACAGCATTGGGGCACATCCAGATTCATCTGGAAGGGCAGAGACATATCTCATCACAGGCAGGACTGGTTTCAAGATAAGCCTTAGCTAGCAGCAGTGAACAGTGTGAAAGGACTAAGGTAATGCATTTCTAACTGTTGCCTGTGGCTGCTCTCTGCTCCGGAATCTTTTGTGTGTCAACCTGTAACCATAAAGACACCACACAGAGCATATAAGAGGGACATCTCGTCTGCTGGAGCACTTGCTCTCTGGTAGGCACTATGAAATCATAAATTTTAAAACCTTTTTCCACCTTCTTAAGAGCTATCTTATTGTCACAACTTTGCAAACCACTTTTGTGTCCGTGGTTTCCAGTCTTATGAGATATCCTTCAAAAGTGGGGTATCTTATCCTGGAAGGCTGCTGACATCATACTTTGAGGCTGAAATGGAAACCTCCCTAGCAGACTCGTGTTTGGTGAAATGTCTGAAATAGGATGGTTCAGCCATATTCCCAACCAGGCTGAATCAATACTTTCTTAATTTCCCCCCACCCCTCAATAAGGCTTTTTCTTCTTAAAGATCACAGAAAACAGCAGAAAGCCCAAAAGCAGACTGTCCCTGGCACACAAGTTGTCCTTTCAAAGACACTCTTTCCAAATGGAGGGCAATGAGTCTATGAGGACGTACACTGACCCCACCTGTATTTAGTCAATGGAGTAGGATCCCAGCTCCAAAATGCCATTTTCATGCCTTCTTCTGGGGGACCTTCTTGTGGAACAGTGGATGTGATCATCCCTCCTTTAACCCCAAACCCAATCCCATTTCTGCACCTTGCATTTGTCTCAGGAAATCAGCTGCTTCATGAATCTTTGTGGCTTATCCCTTCCCCTTCTTCCCACAGGATACTGTTACCCTGATGGGACTGCATGTCAAATCTCTAGCCCAGAGGCCAAACATCTTTTTTTCTACTTGTTCCTTTAAAGAAGGTGGCATTATCCTTGGTTTCTGCTGAACACCATAGTTTGCTGTCTATCTTCTCATGATTTTCATTTTCCTGTCTTGAAGAGTTGCCTTCTTCAGATTTCACACACAGAATCACACAGAATCGTCTAGGTTGGAAAGGACCCTGGAGATCATCTAGTCCAACCGTTCTCCTAGCCCAATTCCCACCTACAGCATATCCTTAAGCTCCAAATCGACCCTACTCTTAAACACCTCCAGGGATGGGGACTCCACCACCTCCCTGGGCAGCCCATTCCAACACTTAACAACCCCTTCTGGAAAGAAATGCTTCCTAATATCTAGTCTGAACTTTCCCTGGCACAACTTGAGGCCATTCCCTCTTGTCCTGTCACTTTCTACTAGGCTAAAGAGGCTCATCCCCAGCTCTCTGCAGCTTCCTTTCAGGTAGCTGTAGAGGGTGATAAGATCTCCCCTCAGCCTCCTCTTCTCCAGACTCAACACCCCCAGTTCCCTCAGCCGCTCCCCGTACCACCTGTGCTCCAGAGCCTGCACCAGCTTCATTGCCCTTCTCTGGACACGCTCGAGTCATTCAATGTCCTTTTTGTAGTGAGGGGCCCAAAACTGAACACAGGAATCAAGGGGCGGCCTCACCAGCGCCAAGTACAGGGGTCAGATCCCTTCCCTGTCCCTGCTGGCCACGCTATTGCTGACACAAGCCAGGATGCCATTGGCCTTCTTGGCCACCTGGGCACACTGCTGGCTCCTGTTCAGCCGGCTGTCAATCAACACCCCCAGGTCCCTCTCTGACTGGCAGCTCTCCAGCCACTCCTCCCCAAGCCTGTAGCGCTGCTGGGGGTTGTTGTGGCCCAAGTGCACCCCCCGGCATTTGGCTTTATTGAAGCTCATGCAGTTGGCCTCAGCCCATCGCTCCAGTCTCCAGTCTATCCAGATCTCTCTGCAGATTTCTTTGCATCTCCATCCTCCTGCCAAGGAGATGGCCAGTGCTGTTCCTATGGTTAGTCCTCTCTCAACTCACAGCTACAGCGTTGAAACAGATTGGCACAAAACTGCTGAAAATAATCCACCATGCCCTATTCCAAATATCCCCATAGTATTTAATATATAAACATTCATAAACATCCAGCTTCCAATTTTGAGTATCAGTGAATAAGCAGCAAAGGTCTCTGAAGAGCTCTGTATGCCCCTTACTCTACAGAGAACTCTTTCAAGCCACCCTAACAGCTCAATCAAGACACAGGACCGTTTTATGCACTAAAAGGAAAATGTGCATTTAAAAGCAGTTCCCAGTAGCTGCATTTCTAAAATTAAATTTTATAACTTGTATTATGGTTCCAAATCGCAGTGGCTCGGCATTTCTTCCTGTTGCCAGGCCCTTTGGCACAGCTTGAACTGTCTCAGATTCCACACTGTGCTGTAAATTATCCCAAGAGAGGGGGGAAAAAATTAAAATACAAAAAGGCATATTATATAGTAGTGGTTTCATCATTAAAGAGACCCATTAGGGCTTAAAAAAAAAAAGAAGGAGGGGAGAAGCAAAGAAACATGAAAAAGACTTTTATCTGACATTCTGGTTGGTCAAGAGCAAATGCTTCATTTGTCAGCAGTGCAAAGCTGGATGCTGCCTCAAGCTTTGGGCTCCTGACCCTGGGCTTGAACACAAACACGTGGAGTCATACAAGATGTGTAAAATACCTCATACATTTGGATTATTTTAAGCTTCAGCAGGATGAACCCAGGGCTTGCAGAGCCAAGAGCCAGATCCTTCCAAATCCATCCCCTTGACGTAATTTATTCCTAATTTCAAATTCCACTCAGACATCTTCTGCTTTTAAGTGAGTGCACCAATACCAAGTTTGACCCCATGCTGCCCTACCTTCTCCTCCTACCTCCCTGGTGCTGCCCTCCTGGCATCTGGAGTTTTGCCTGCCTGGCACAAAACCAAGCATCCCAGCAGCTCAAGCATGTGCACTAACAGCTTCACATGGAGGTGAGCGGTTCCTCTGAAGCCAACAGGACAAGGGCTGCATTAAGGCTGCTGAGGCAGGAATTAACTTTCCTGCTTTGAATCTAGCTCAGGCACTAAATTTCTGTTGAGCTGGCACACAACACTGGGAAGGGCAGACAAAACCGAGCTCACTCTGAACAAACCAGCGAGCAGGTGGCGAGCAGGAAAAATTAACCCAGGCACAGCATCTTCCTGAGGTCCCTGTAGGGCAACCCCTTCCCAGGTCAGCTCCCTTTGAGCTGACAGGACTATCTCTGCCTGTCTCTGCACCATGCATCCACCAAGTGAAACTCCTGGACCCCCCAACCCAGCCCTCCACTGCCCCAGATCGTCCTGCTGAATTTTGGGCATTGAAGGGAGGTGTTTTGGCTAGCAGCCTCCTTCATGGGACCTCCTCTATAGCCTGGGCGAACCAGTGGTACATTGGCACACCCAAGATCTCTCATCTCTTCGGCTTGTGGAAATTGCACTCATGTCGGTGCATTCAGGGAAGAAAGACCAGCACCAACAGGTTCCTTATCAAGGGAACTGCTGTTTTTTTCATCCATACATTGTCATTTCTGACAGGAACTACCTAGAATCCATGCCAGGCAATTGTCACTTCAAGATGTAGCTCCAAAAGTGGCTCTTTTTTTTTGACTCCCAATCAGAAGAGCTGTTTAACCCTTTCTCCCTTGCTGACTGCTGCAGGTAGTAACACAGAACCTGTTTTGCACGAAAGTCTGCAGGAGGGAAGTGAAGAACTATGTCAGAAAAATATAGCAAATATAAATGCTTTTCCCAAGCCACTATAAATGCACAGGCAGAGCTTTGCTAGGGTGACTTGCATTTTCATGTTTATTAGCTTTACTTTGAAGTTGTCCTCTAAAAACCTTGCTTAAAGAGCAGGCAAGTTATCCTCAGTTCACCCCCGTAAAGCCCAGGACTACTATTATCCCACTTTTATAGGTGGAAAACTGAATGACAGAGAAATGAGGTGACTTGCCTGTGGTCAGGCAATGACCCTGTGGCTAACGCTCGCCTCCCAGCTCAGTGTGGTGACCACAAGCCCAGGCTTCCCCTTTCCAGGAGAGCAGTGTGATGCATGATGAAAAAGAGCAGCAGAAAGGTGCTTGAAAACTGATGCGGCTCTGCTGACCTGGCAGTTTGGCTACAAGGATCTGACACTTTTGCAAATCAGATGGGACTTTATGGAAGTCCATCAAATATCTAGCTGTTGAATGAAGAAGGCCTTGGCCCAGAGCTCACAGAGACAGCTGGCTTGCCATGAGGCAGCACCACTGTCCCCTTTCCCTCTCCATGTCTCCATAGTTTTTGACAAGCATCAGTTTGCAGGTACTAGCAGAGGAAAGAAAAGGGCAGCATTTTTTTTTCCCTTGGGTTGTAGGGTCAGTGTTTGAAACACTGGTATAAATAGGACAGCCAACCTTCTTGGCTGAACTACAAGGTATGGGGGCTTTTGGATATTTTTTTCTTTATCCTTTTCAAATACTGTCTCACTGAGGTTGGGCAGATTTTTTTACGCAGAATATTAAACAAGGAGGGCAGAGAAAACATTAGCTTTTCCGATACTTTTACAGCAACGTGACATGAAAGTGCTTTCCCTCTTAATGGGAGGAAAATGCAGTTTTATAGACTTTAAGAGACTGTGGAGCACTCAGCTTGGCCCATAGCCATCTGGTTGGGGCTCTGGATGTGGAAACAACAAGAACAAAGTGCCTTGGCAGCTCCCAGTTTTGTGCGCATTGGGCACTCACTGGGAATGGCTGCTTGGTCTGGGTTTCACACCATGGCTGGTCCCATGGAGATGACAGCAGCACTCTAGGCTGCCTCCAGGTGCAGAAAAAGAAACAGGTTTCCCATCACCTTCCTTTTAACCTAGTTTTTAAAAGTGTCACTAGATGCCTTTCAGGCTCAGAGGGGCAGAAGCAGGTAAAACAGAAGCTAAGGAAAGGCATCGCTATTCTCATTCTGCCAGCTGAAGCCACTGAAGTTTCTGTGGGTACACAGGACTGTTTTTCAAGTAAACACTGCTGGAATGGATTAATGAACATTTTTTTTCTCTTTTAATCAGGTCAGGTCACAAGATGAGTACACGCTTCTGTCACCTGCTCTCATTCACTCACAAATCTGACTATTTGGAGCTGGTGCATCCAGGAAATACTAATGCCTGCAAAAGATTTGGGCTTAGGGGTCCAGGTGTCTGATGGAGACTCACTGGCTCACAGCTGCTCAGCATCCCAGCCAGAGGCAGACCCGAGCAGAAACACCACGGGTTTTCTTGTGTATCATCCACAAGTTTTCTGCCCAAATCAGCATGTTGTACTTGCGTGGAGATAGTATAAGGGGAGTTTAATTAAGCAATGCCCGTTCTCCCTGAGGGGAGCAGAGTACCTCTCTCCTCTGCCCTCCCTTTTCCCAGGTGGAAATGGAAACATTTCACACCCAAAAAGTGGATTATACACAGGAAAATATAGCATCTGGCCCGACTTTGCCAAAGTAGGGAGTGACTGATAAGATGCGATGCTTTGGTTTAACAAAAGCTGGCTGGTTTGGAACTGCATTGGACCTTGATCCAAGCATCTCCTCTTTTCAGGGCTATTTGTGTTCAGGTCTTTGGTCTGGTTCCAGCTCTAGTGGGGTAGAAAATAAGCCATGTTTTATTGTGTCCAATTAAGAAAGTGGTAAACATTGTTTTGTGCCATTGAGTTAAAATAAATCCAATTATTTTGTACATAGTGAAGGATGAGAAGAAAATATACTCTTTCACATTATTCTAGGAAGTGAGCACACTATATATGTCTTTAAACAAAAGTGAATTAAAGTTTAATGCTTCTATATTACTACCAAGCTGGAAAATGTAAATGCTTGAAAGCCAACTATCCTACTTACAAAAAAGCGATTTCTTTGCTAGCAACAGAAATAGTACCTTAAGTGCATAAACCAGTAATATTTTTCTCTGTGCCAGACATCCCATATATAAAATACTTGGCACACTCTTTTTTCCTGATTTCCTACCTGCACAGAAAGAGCAAGTAGTATAACTTTCCTAGAACACCATTTGCTGTGTTTTCAAACAGACCTGACCTGATCCTGTAGAGATGTATGCATACGCTTAGTGTAAAGCACTAACCATTGCCACACGGCAGCCCACAGGGCTCTAAGAAATCATGCTTGAAAATAAAACCAATCTGTAGAGTGGTTTCCTCTCTAGCCTTGGTCACTTGGAAAAGATTTATACCACATTCAGGCATGAAGAGGATCAGTATGGGACAGTGTCAGAGCTCACCGACCTCTTGCATGGTGTTAAAAATACAATGTAAGAAGTTCTTAAAAAAGAATTAGACACACTGTAGGACATTATCTCTTTCCTCAGTTAAAAATATTATTGCTGTGGTAAGGAAAAATAATGGTGATGATAGTCAGAGCTTTGAGCAGACTCATCAGCAATTATATTTTTTTGCTGTTTTTCCTAAGCACTGTACAATACAAGCCTTCTTTCCAGACAGAAGGAACATCGTGGTAGACAGGATATTATGCTCAATGTTTTCGTGCTGTGTCTGTAATTACCAGCAGAATCAGTGTTGGTCATCAGACCCAACCTGACCGTAGGCACGAGGTGCTGGGAAATGTGTGAATGAGGCTGGATATTACGTGACTCGATGACCAGGCTGACATCCAGCCGCCCTGCAGAAGCAGAATGCGGAGCAATGCCAAGCGCAGACAGACTGACACCGTGAAGCCCTTCCAGATGCATTTCTACTATCAGCTCCCTGGCAAAACTCACCCTTTCTGCGTCTCTGTGGAAAAATCTGCTTGTTACTCCAAGTAACTGCAGACAGACTAGATGTTTCAGGTATGATCCTTTGCTGAGCATTTAATTTTTCCACCAGGTGATCCAATCTGGCTGTGTGTTGAACAAGTGTCCAGTGATACCAACAAGGTGAACAAAGATTTACAGGGCAGGTTCCCTGCTCTCTGGTAACTCCCCACTGTACGTGGAGGAAACCCCAGGTAGCTTCTTCCACCTCTCTTGGGGGGTTAGTTGCCCCACTGTAACAACATGCACCTTGAGCAGCTGGTGCATTTTTTCCTACATGTTTTAAGAGTAGTTAAACAATATTTTAGCATTATTTTTTCCTTACCTTTTCTTTTTTAAATCAGTGCTTTTTTGAAAAACCACACAAACAGACACTATAGATGGCGCAAAATTTGCAATGAGAGAGAGCCCTGCCCCAGAACAAGTGAAAGCAGGTGAGAGTCTGGATCAAGCCCCTCTTGCTTGGTCTGTACTAGAAAACAAACTTTGGTTTCCTATTTTAGGTGAGTGCTCTAATTGCAGGCTGAGAGCCCTTTTTGTCACTAATTCATTATGCAGCTGTGTTGGGAGAGCTTCAGTGGGGAATGTCTCCAGAAGGAAGGACAAGTGGAGGCTGCTGGTCTCCTTTGCTCCAGCCAGCACACTGACTGTGAGACCACAGGCTCCTCCAGGCTGGGTCCCTCCAGTTCTCTCCCTCCCTCCTGACAAATATATGAAAAGTCTCACGTCTACCCTGAGGTACCACAGCCAGTAAAAGCAATCTTGACAATTTTTGCAAGGCAGGAAATACACTTCCTTTCCCCCCAGCTCTGCTGGTAAGGCCTGTGCTGTACCAACAAATACCAATGCACAAATGTATTTCTACTTAAAACACAATTATTGCGCTTGCCATGGATCTACTGAAACTTCTGATGAATCTGACATATGTATGTCCTCTATTTCTGTCATGGAAGTGCAATTAATCTGTGGGTTCACCCCAGGAATCAGGTCATTGCAGAAAAGTAAAAGTAAGGGAACCAAATGTTAGGAGTTTGGAGGGAAGAAGTTGTTCATGAAAGTTAAAATAGTCTGCAAAATTATACCCTTTGCATTCTTTTCCTTTTCCCCCATGTCAGTGTGTATACTTTAAAAATCCCAACTCCTTGACAAAGTTTGAGTAACTCCCAAATTAAGCATCACATTGCCAAAAGCCTCTTTTGTTTCTTTATAGTTTGCATCTTCCCACACGTACAAACCGCCATAAGAATACCCTGCAGCCATGGGCTGAGACATCACAGTTGAAGATATGTATGAAGGAGTAGGTGCAGAATGAGACACAACCAGCCAACCAACAGCTCAACAAGCAACCAAGAAAAATACAGGCACAAAAAGACACCTCTGTCCAAAGAAAAGCTGCAGAAACACAAGGCTCAGGCAGCAAGGGCTAAGCCACCATTTGAGTGGCCCTTTGGAGATGGTTGCCTCTCTGCTGAATACAGGGGACCAGGATCCTAATTCAGGCACCTTAATCAAATGTGTAAGCTTAAGTAGGATGAATATGGACCCCCTCCCTCAGCCCAAGTGGGAAAAGCAAGGGACGATAGAATCTGACAGCTTTGCAGTGCCTCTGAGAGGACAAACGAACAGGAAAGCGAGTTGCACAAACATCACACTATTGGAGGTCAGAGAAATAGTTTAGACAGAAACCCATTTCATCAGTCCACCAAAATATCTCTAGACAGTAAAAGATCTCCATCATTCAGCCTCAGACAGAGTTGAACAAGGGACCTGCAACTTAAAGGTCAAGTCCTGTGGCTCACTGTTTATGTAAACAAGGGAAATCTGGCAACACAGAAGTAAACTTACTCCCTATGGATACTGACCGTTCAGACTTTCACGACTTGTAAAAAACTTTGCTCCTGTCCAGAAAAAGTATATAGCTAGGCTAGGCACTTCCCTTGAACTAAAGACCTTTGCTTGTACCAAGCCAGTGACTGGTGTTTCCACACAATAGTTGAAAATACCTGTGTTTCCGAAGAAATGAGTTTGGATATTTTAATCTGTAGGTTACTAAGCCGTCCCTCCTCTGTACTAATGCTCCATTGTGCCTACACAGGACTGCAGTTCACTGAAAGCTCATAAATTTCATGTGGTTCTGCCTAGTCTTTATTTTAGGTTCTTGAACCATTTTTTGCTTTCCTCATTTTCTTTGCAGCTGCAGAGAGATATAGTAAGCTACTGTATAGCATTTTGAAAGCAGGGCCTCTGAGAAGTTTCCAAACTGCATACAAGCAGGTTATTCTTTGGCTTGTTTTCTTTGGCTTGGTGTTAGCAGTACAGAATGAGTCAAACAGTATTAACTTTCAAGAGGGAAGTGGTGTGGTCAACCAAAACTGTTTGCGGCTAGATTGCGAAGATAGGTAGAGCAGGTAATGAAGAACAGCCCATAATGCAGGGTGTAGGTAGGAGAGGCAGACAGTCTCAGACAAACAGAATCCTTAATAATTAAATCAACACTGTCGCCTAAATTTTTCTGCAGCTTTATGTATTAAGGTTATGACACAGCCTGGCTTTTCTGGACTGGTCAGCCTTGAGAAGATGGCCTGGTGCATATCATGCTGAATGGACTCAAACTACAATACTCTGCAAAGCAAGAATAAAGGTCAGTCACTATTAAAAAAAAAATTAAAATCTACTTTTCATTTAAGTTAAGCTGGTTAAATTTTTTCTCATGTCTCCTCCCATTTTTACAGGCTGTTCCTTATCTGTTTCATGATTAAAGAAGGCAGGGAAGATGTTTCCATCTTGCCCTCTCTTTAGGATGTGTTTCAATTATAAACAAGTACATCATGCCCTCATACAACAGACAACTCCTTCCTTTACAGTTCAGAAGCTCGGTTGAGATGGCTTCTTCCAGGCATTGCTCTCCCTTATGCTTCGCACAGACCCATGCAGAACTGACATAGGAACAGTCTGACCAAGATTTATCATTAACACTGACAGAAGATGCATTTACTCATTACAATTCCTTATTGCAGCAGACAAGCAAAGAGCAAGGACACAAATGGAGATGTAGAGCAAAAGTCCTTTTTGCATTCTCCACAACGGGTGACAGAGGATGAAGCAAAAGCCTGCAGTGTTTTTGTATGGGCCTGCTGCACCTTCTGATAATCCAGGGCAGGCAAAGCTGGGAGGGACTGCAGTGCAGATGGATTTTCACCCCTTCCAGTTTTATTCCAAGAAGAAAATAGAGCTGTTCACTGAACGTGCTGCACAGCTTCATCCAACCTTTCTCTTAGACATGTTGCTTTGGTAAACCCGTAAGTAAGGCAACTGCCTCCTCATAAACAGAGGCTTCAGAAAAGGTCCTGCACTGCCAAAACCTTGTTTAGTGATCAGGAGCATCTCATCACTCCACGGAGGGTGAAAGTTGTCCTCCCCCTTCTCCAAGAGAAAGAGAAGGCCCTCTCTCCTGCCTCCTGTAGAGAGCAGGGTGAAGGAAGTGGGTTGCAGAAGTTGTGTGCAGTTGGGTCCTGCTGCCCTCCACCACATCCCTGAAGGAAACCTCATCTGCCAGCAGCACGGTAGGCTTTTGGTGGCTAACCCTGGAGGGACAGCGGGATGACCAACCAATGCTCCAACAGGTTTGCTAGCTAACTTCCTTCTAGGAGGGGCAGGGACTATATTACACTCTTAAAACCACAGTAGGCAGCTCCACTGAGGGGTTGCAACTACAAGTCCATCATGCAACTACAAGTTGCATGTTTCAGCTACAGTCCAGCTGATGTAAAGCCCCAGCTCTGCTTCAAACCTTTCATTCATTCATGTTTAATGACTACCATTCAGAAGTCCTTCCTTGCTGAAGAAACATGATGGATGAAGGACCAGACTCAGAAATCTTTGATTCAGAGCACCACTAACCAACTTTACTGGTAAGATACTTGGCATGTCAGTAAACTAAGGTCTTCAGTGGGGACCAGCATATAGTTACATCCTCTACGGCCAACACACTTGCCAAGGTGATGCATATTAATGCTTTTCTTTACATACACACACACAAAATACAAGTGGCATCCATGCAGTCTTTTTTCGTATTTCTATGGAAAATGCTCCCCCCAAAAAAGACCTGTTCACCAATCCTAACAGCCATAGATTCTTTGAGTGTAAGTGCAGTTGACAAGAGAAAGTCAGACCTACTGACTGGTTAGGAAGCATTTTCAGAAGTAATATAGATTCATCTAATCCTGCTTTTGTCAGTTACAGAGTACTTGCCCACTGACCTCAGCAGAGCTAGACTGAGGCTGTATATCCCTTGAAAATCCCCTATGCAAATATAGGTAAACACTGATAAATATTTACCACAGTCTTTGTAGACATTCAACTGCTAGGCAATAAAATAATTAATTTTAAGTGCAAAAACCCAAAGTTGACAAAGACAAAAAAAAGTGAAAGAAATGAAAAATAACTTCCTACCTATTCTCAATTTAAAATCATACTAATTCAAGGGGGGTGGAAAAAAGAGCTGTATGGGATTAAATGACTCAAAAAAGGAGTTGAAATAATTTCTATAGGACTGGGCCAGTCTTACCACCATTCCTAGCCCACACTGCAGCAACTCTGGTTTCCTGTTTACCTGCTTTATGCAAGGAAGGAGCTTGTCCTGTCAACGTGTCTTTAAAAAACCAGCCAAATAACTAGGCAAGCAAGTATGTATGAGCTACCTCATTCACAGAAAAGCAGTCTTGACACAATATTTCTTACTGCAATATTTGATAATTTTATTGAACTCAAATGACAAATTCCCTGCTTCGTATCACCCAACAGCAACTCTCCTAACTGACTCAGCTGTGAGACTGATAAATGTCAGGGAAGATAATCCTGTTCCTTCTTTTCAATATGGAAAAGAAGCATCTGCACCATGAAACCTCAAGGATGCTGGTGTTAAAAACCTATTGAGGTCCTACCTATTGAGTAGGACAAAAAGGATTCTCCCTATCACTGTTATGCCAGGGAGTGCTGAGCATTCATAGAAATTTCATAATCCTTTGCACATGTGATGGAGAACAACCAGCACTGGTTTTAGGAGCTGCAGGTAGCTACTAGCCAGTTAAAGTCCATATGAGGCAGGTCTTGCCTGAACCTTGTCTGCACTGAGGGATATTTGCATTGGGGTAGTTACAGCAGCTACCGGTCCTTGCTTTTACTGGTCTTTTCAGTTTGTTGGCCACATGCCTGATGGTCTGTATGATTTCCAATATGAAACCAACTGCTTGAGAGCATGGGCTTTGCTTCAGATTCCTGCTGCCAGTGAAAGCCCCCGTGGGTGGCCAGGCAAGGAGACTCTGAGACCTCAGATAACAGGCTGGTGCTGTGCCAGCCTTGACAGCTGCTGTGAGGGGGCCAACCCTGGCCCAGAGCTGCCCCTGCCCCAAGGGGGCTGCTCCACCATCCCCTCACAGATGAGAAGGGGCTTGCCAAGCAGCCAGGATGTGGCACACAGAGAGGTCTTTCTGGGACACGGGGGCCCTGAGAGCTGCAGAGGTGCCTGTGGATGCTCTACAGAGCTGACTGCATCCAGACACATGGCCTCTGGTCTCGTTCTGCAGCCAAACTTGTCACATCCAGTGTCGGGTGGTCCCATGCTATGTGATGCTCCTGTGCTATATGATCCTGTGCTAAGCCAGAAGGTGCAATGCTGTATCACTGGAATAATTCAGGCTAGTTGTGTGAAAGTGCGTGCATAATGGAAACAGGCTGATTTCCCCCTCACTCTTCACTTTTCTTCAGAAAACACAAGTCACAAAAGGACAAACTGCTCTCTGCTCTTTCGCTCTTTGTGTACTTTCATTATGAAAAATGGGCTGGTGGCGTGCACAGCTTTCACAGCGGGGGGAGACGTGCCCAACCGCAGGATGTACGTTTTAGGCTGTTGTTCCCTTGCCGCTCTGGGGGACCATGGAGCTGGCCTTGCTGCCAGGGGACTGCTAGGACTGTGCTGCCTGTTCAGAAACAGCTCCTTTGGTCTTCAGGCATGCCCTTGCAATAATATACCACTTTATTTTATTTAAATGGATTCAATTGCTCTTTGTCCGCCCTTCGATAAGACACACACACAGAAAGGAAACCAACAGCAATCCCCTACATACCCATAACCATTCAGAGGCAGCAACGCATCAAGTCACATTGTGTGAATTTGAGCTAGCGATGTTTTGTAACTTCCTCCAGCTGCCACATGCTTGCATAAAACCATTGCACAAGCCAACCAGAAATGTCCCCAGAGTGCACCCATAATTTAAGCACTAGTCCACCCACGTCGGTGTCACCCAGACAATAGGACGCAGGGACAGAAATGCACAGGCATAGACCCGGCAGTGCACAACCGTTGGCTTTTCTTGCAGCCCATCCCTTTCTTTTGTCTGTACACAATCTATTTAGATTGGAAGCTCTCAGGGACAAGCACCTTAGCCAAGATTTTTAGAAAAGTGATTAACAAAGTTGGGTTGTGATACTGAGAGGCTGGTGTGCTACTGAGCACAGAACTAGTGCTTGCAAAGGAAGAAAGAGTCCCAGTTGCATTTCTGTTATATGGACAATCAACTTCTAAGCACCACCTCTGTTGTCTACATGTTTTAGGCACTGTAAGTCTCCAAGTGAATGGAAAGATCTGTTAAGTCATTACTGAAATTTATATGGTGGGTCTCTAACACGATAATTCAGTTTTCCATGGTTCTAAACTGTTAATTGGTACATGTTAGTCCCAGTTTCCAACAGATGGAGCCACTTGCAGCAGAAAGCAAGTAAGAAATTAAGGCATTTAGTATTATTTCAGTTCACTAAGATGAAAAGTTTTTTCGGAGAATGGTTTGGCTTTCCTTGAATGAAAGGCTGAAGGTGATGTGAAGCCCTCAGAGGAATCATCCCTTCCCAGCCTGACACATGCAGAGTCTTCCTCACTTCTATCATGGGACGGGGGATACCAGCCCCTTGTGGGCTATGCTGACTCTCCTCCCAGAAGCTGTTCTGGGAGTCAAAGTCTGTGGGCAACGGTTGGACAGGGCAGGGGAAAGGATAAGGTGCACTTAACACCACCAGCCCTTGCAGACTGCCTAAAAAAGACCTCAGGCCAGGCAAGGGGGTGTTTGAAAATTTCCTTCAGAACAGCTACAGACCATGGGCTTTCCTTGAACCTTACAAGTGAGATGGGATCACTTCAGATCAGGATCTGAGGGTGTTAGCTGTGGTTGATCAAAAGTGTACCTGCACCTACCCACCTGCCCCAGCTAGCTTTGACAGGAAGCAAAATGAAATTTCCATTCTAAAAAGCTGCTTCTTGGGCCAGCAGCTTTTTAAGCTCCTATCTCAAATACTGCTCAGCAATATTATTCTCTCTCTGCCCCTCTGCATCCTGCTCTTTGATATAAGAATGCCAAAAAAGTATTTGGGAAAACCACATATCCAATATGGGATAATGACATTTAATGCCCAGCTTAACCTTGGACATCTCAGGCCCACTGGGGCTAAATCCATGTAGCCTTTTCATTTTTTGGCATTTTCAGGCACCTGGTCCATTACTGAATTTTTCAGAGCTATGTAGGTTAAAACAATTAAATGAGAAAACCAGAAAGAAGCAGTCAAAAGAAGAAAAACCTAATTTTTCAGCAGACATACACAGTAGGTCAAATGGCCTAAGGGAAATATTTAATTTAAGAGTCATACTATTTCTACCAAGTTTCCTAACCAAAAGTATTTTCATCAGGAGCACTACTCTTGATCTGGTTACTGCTAATGATTTTCCCCATGGACTTAGCTCATAAAAACATAAATTGCTTTATGAATCATAGAATCATAGAAGTTGGAGAAGAAAATGATGGGTTAGGTCATCTTGCCCTTCCCCTGACAGTGCAGTATTATTTCTTTTTATAAAATATTTTGAAAATAAGCATTTATTCAGAGCTGGAGAATGAAAATGCTAAGTTCAAAAGAGATTTTAAAAATACATAAAGAAAGCAGTGGAGAAAGAGCCAGATTCTTAAGTGCCTTGGCTCTGTCTACAAGCCATGACAATCTGATGAGATGTATCATCTGGATAGGCACAGGCAGAAGTTCAATGGCAAAAAAAGGACAATGATGCAAGTCCTGTTCAAGAGTAATTATCACAGTTGTAAATGCAAATCCGGTAGTTACACAGGCAAATAGGCTGCTAGGTAAAGGCCATCACCATAACCGTGACCAAGCGTACAATGGGACATCCAAGAACCTAGTCTGCAGGGCTTTGTGCAGAGCAAAGATAATATGCACTGTGTTATCATCACCTGTTGTGGTATTTCCACACATCCCATTGAGCCAAAAAGTCTGTTGCTTCGAATATTGCTTTTGGAGCCTTTGGTTTGAGTATTTTCTGTTTTCCAAAAATGGCTTAAAATCCTGTTCTGGATTACTTTTTGAAGTTTTTTCCCCAAGCATGCATAGTTGAAGAGGCCGACCTTTTGCATTAAAAAAACCCACTTTGAGAACCTGTCTAATTCTGGCTCAGAAACTGCTCTTGGTCGAACATTATCTGACATATGAACATATGAAAGACAAATGAAAATGTTTCTGTTATTTCTTAAGTTAATCAATCTTAAAGGTTTTAAAAGAAAGGTATGTCCTGTAAAGCTGACTAAAAATCATCCTGGTGTGAAATTCTGGTTATCTCAGATGGCCTCAATCTTCAGAAATGGCCCCTTACCTTCCAGCATTTTTCACAGAGAATGCTCAGACTGAGAACCATTATAAACATGAAGTAAATGAATCAAAAACTGTTGCTAGAGTTGTATTTGGACTTCAGCATGTTTTTTGTAGGTCTCTGTAATACAGAGAACCAGTATCTAATTTTGTTCCTATTACCGTCTTCCAGGAATTTCTTTTGAATTGAGACATCTTAGGAAATACATCTCAGTATTTCTGTAATTCCTTTAGCTCAAGCGAGTCATGGATCTGAAAGCACGAACGTTCCCAAATATCGATTACTGAAACTAAAACCACTTTAATCTAGCAATTTTTATTTTGATTCTAGTCTCAATACAAGAAGGCCGATATAATTTTAAATCCCTTCAGTATACAGCATACATGTTTTGATACGTCTAACCACAAATCTTGTATGTGAGTTTGGGCAGGTAACAGCCTGGCAATCTGGTTTTGTACAGGCTACAGGTGTAACTGATCTAATTGAACCAATGCAAAATAGGATACACCCACCAAGCGAGAGTACAGAAAAATAATGTACAGCCCAAACCCGCCAGAACTGCCTCAGAATGGAGAATGCAACTCTTTTTTCCTTCACAGCCTGTGGTGCATCTCATCAGACCAACTCGTGTAAAATGTCTAAAGAGAAGAAGAAATACCAGACTGATCACAACAGCTGCTGCAATACAGAAACCCTTGGTGACAAGTCAAACTGAAGGACTTTGCAGCCCACTTAAAAATGAAAGGAGCATAATCCCTTGGACGCTGCATCACAAATGACTTAGTGATAAAAGTAGCTGTGCATTCCTACTGAGGAGGCAGTCTGACCTCTTCTCCTGACACGCATAAAGCCTCCTCCACTATTGCCTGCGACAAAGTAAAATTATTTACAAGGAAGCTTTTACATACATTTGAGTTGGGAAGATACATATGTTACTTCAGTGTGTATTATATCTCTACTTCCTTTTTAAAATGTAGAATCTTATTAAATATTAACTATTATACCAACGGAAGAATTGATTTAAAACAGTAGGTATGTCTGCAGGATGATTTTGTTTCTTACTATTCTAGCAGACTCATATTCAAAAAAATAAAGCTTATTTGTTGTCTGCAAATGAACATGTTCAGATAATTGCATATGCAAATCCAGAACTTGCATATACAAATATATTTTTTTATGTGCACAGATGCCTGGTTCACCGGGGGTATTTTTCATGGACAATTCAACCACAATTTAAAAAAAAAAAAAAACAAAACCACCAAAACAAACTAAATAAGAAGCCTTGCCCCGACAGGAGTATTTGTTTTATAGTCTGGCCTCAAATCCAAAAAATATAGGTCAGATCTTTCCACTAAATGCATGCAGCATCATGATGCAACTCAGACAAATGAAGGCTCAAGGACAAAATGCACAGGCAAGATATGAGTCTTCTCAGCTATTTTAGTTGAAGTTTCAAACCTTCCTTTTCTTCCCCTCCCCCAGTTAAGAAACCCTGAGCCGTGAGTCTCATTCTCTAGTGGGTGTTTGAATCCTGCCGCTCTCTGCTCTTGGGAAGATTCCACTTAAGCAACAGCCAGAACTTCTGCCAAGTGGGTGGGAGAAGTGCAAGAAACTAACCACAAACCTCAATTTACATCAGGGCATTTTGATAAAAATATGAAAATTCCCCATTCAGGTTAGTGACTGAGGTTAACAATGGCCTCTGGTAACAGGCAGCACATGTGCTGCAGAAGCATCTATACCTGCAGATCTGCTCCACCCTCACTTCACCACACAGACAAAACAGCCTGCCCTCGCCACTCGAACAAAACAACCACCTGTGTGAAAGGTGTGGGTATTCCCCTGGAGATATCAAACCATTCGTCTCCTCCTTGTACTTAATTCTTAAAAAAAGAAAGGAAAAAAAAAAAAAAAGAGGAAAGATTGGCTGGCTGTGAAAATGGGTGCTCCTAAGCTATATGATAGCATGAGGTACAGTGAGCCACACAAGGCAGCAACCAGGAGTCCTCTCTCAGGCATTTATTTATTTTTGCAGGGTGGCTGAGCTTGAAAAGTTAGATCGATAACATATTGGTTTCCAATGCTTTAAAATCCTCTTAATATCTGAAAGGCAAGACTAGCAAGAAGTGATGCATAAGGTATACGCTGCCCACCTTTTACCAGCATCCCTTCTGTCAGCTTTTGGGTATGATCCAAGTCATCCCTGGGTAGATAGAAATGCAATGCAAGTCATATTCTAGATCACCTGAACACCCGTGAAAAATAAGGCTCCAGGAAGGCATAATTAAAACCATTCATAGAACAGCCTTGGCTTAAAACATACCCACTGCTCCACATGCACTGGATATTGCTGCATTTTGTGAGGCTGGTGATGAACCACTATACTAAACCATCAACTTGGCCTTCTGCAAATGCTGTCGTTAGCTCACTTACTTCTGGGTTCACGAGGTCCGTCCACTGTTATCTTGATGGCTCTGTGGTATGTGGCTACTTGTGGTGGATTTGTGAAGACCGTGATAGTCAGCGTGAAGCTTTTCCCTGCAACAGGAAAAAAATGTCACTGAGCATATGTGTTGAGAAAAGGTGTACTTCTCATTTCATACAGCACTCAAACATACCAAATGGCACTAAAACACTTCAGCTGTCCATATCTGAAGATAGATATGTGCCCAGAGAGCAGGGTGTATAACCTCACAACTGCCTGGTGCTGGATGCATTCCCTCTGTGGCAACTGATCAAACCTTTTGGGAAAAAAATTAATTTATATTTAAATGATCTACACTTCTTTTGTAAAAAAAAAAAAAAAAAAAAAAAAGGAGGTTACCCCTAACAGAGTTTATCTGATCTGCATGACTGCTGGTACCTTATCTGTACTTTCTAAAGGGTGCTAGTTCAGAGGAGCTTAAAAATTGTGGTTGACTCTTCCAAAACTCCCACAGGGATCTGATCAAGAGTGCTTGTTAAAATTAAAGAGAACTGGGTGCTCAGATCCCCTAGGCAGATCGTAAAATCCCACACTTTGTGGTTGAAGCTAGCATTAGATCAATTCCATATTGTGAACCAGAACTCTTTAAAAATAATCTGCTAGCGCAATGCCAAGAAACAGAGGAATGGAAAAAATAAAAAAAATCCCTACAGCTTGTCCACAGAGAATTAAAACATTTTATGAAGACATAGCAGAGCATTATGCTTAGATTCTCTATTATTCAGAAAGAAAACTGTAAAGGCCTTTTCAAAATTGTTATGTCCATGCCACAGCTCTAAGTTGGGAAAAGTACTCATTTTGAAGGCTGCTGGGGAGGGTTTCATATCCCCTCGTGACTGCAATGTCTTCAGATCCTGCTACTCCTGGATTTGCTTTTGGCCAATGCCAGCACTTACTTCAGGCATTTTTTAAATAACAGAAGTAACATTCTGCATCTTTGATAAGACCTCCTATATGCATTCATTATGGCTTTGGCCTGGACGACAATAAAAACATTGCCTGTCAGCAGGTTTCGCGTAGTTATCTCAGCATCACAGAGGACTCAGATACTGACAGGAATCTTTGTTATCAGTAAGAGACATCAAGAGACATGACCCCAAGTTAGATAACCAGGAACTGTTGTAAGAAAATTGAGGTTCTCCTCCTTTGGGCACATGCTGTGCAAGCTTCCCCATACAAATCTGCCTGCTTCATTTTACCACTTGGCTCCAGCACTCCCAAGTGCTGAGTTTCTTCCCTTCTAAGACTTCTCATGTTTATTGTTTGCTTCATTTATCTATATAAATAAATATAAATGTATATATAATGGTAAATATAAATATAAATGTAAATATAAATGCCTTCCTCTAACAGCAATATTCCCCGCCTCCCTATGCACATTCACTTGCAATTCAATACTTCTCTTAATGTAGTTCCTACTTTGGTGCTAATGGTCTCTATCAACATCACGGCAAGCACACACACGTAGCTATTACTGGAAACTGTCCTCATCACATCCCTGTGAATTAGGGAGGTTTTCTCCCCACTCTACAGATGAGGAACTGTGGGGAGATAAAGTGTCTTGGCCACAATCTCACAGGAAGCCTGTGGCCAGCGATGCTAACCACTTTGGCTGCTGCATCTGACTATGATCCTGAATCACAGCCCCAACAAAACAGAAGCTGAAACACAAGCCTCGCAAATCCCAGGAGAGTGTCTTCCCACCTCCACATCCTCTCTAGAAAGCAGTCCCTGAGACTGACAGAATTGCACCATAAGCAAAAGTCATTTCAGATCCCTGTCTCAGGGCCTTTGGCCTTCAACTCTTGGGTCCTACATCTACCCAGACCAAAGATGGTTGTGTTCTTGACATTCTTTAAATACCAAATTACATGATAAAGCTTTACAGCTTAGTTACTCTTTCTCTGCCACCCCAACAGATCTTTCTATGAGGCAACAAAACAATAAAGTTTAATAAACTCTTTTCTGAAAAACTTTATCACCCGTAGCACTAGACTAAAAAAATATCAGAGGCACCTGTAGATCATCCTTCTTTCCAAAAATAGTTTCCCTGTATCATTATATACAACACCTAGATAACTAAGACTGAAAGAGACTTTGAAAATATAATTATTTGCATTGCTAATCTGCAGTATTTCCATATTGCTTCCCATTTGTTGTTTTGAGTTTTTTTACAACTGCTGATGCATCAGGTTAAGGTGCTCCTGCTGTTCTGCTAGAATATATAGTCAATTTATTTCTTTAGAAGGCTCTCATGGATTTTCCAGAGAGAAAAGAAACACAGAAAAAATTTTAAAATACTGAAATGTAGTAAAATGTGGCCATGTTACAAGACCAGAATAAAGAAAAAGAGGGAGGTGAAGTTACATTCAAGATTTTCTACAGAACAGAGAAGATCTCAGAGCCAGTATAAGGTTGTGACACAAGTTGGCAAAAGCAGGAAGATACTTAGCTTACGTCTTGTTGACAGAAGACTATTCATTAACCACATACTGGTTAACCACAGGACTATATAACCATAAACCTACACGTCACTCATTGCTGCTTACCAATAATTCTGGCTGTGTTTTTTTCTCTTTTTTTTTTTTTTTTTCTGTTTCATTTACATTTAGATTTACTAAGTGGTTTTATCACTTTTATTCATAGCTTCTACACTACTCATCATTTATGTGTCTGGTTGACAAAGGTAGATTTAGATTGGAGGTATTGTTAGTGAAATCTGTGTTTTATGGATATACCTGGTTTGGCAAGACAGCAGGACTATAAATGTCTCCTCCTTGCTTTTATGTATTATACAGCCATGATACAGACTTTTATTTTCACCATACACTTGCATAATGCATATACACATAAGCGCATACACGTTGCACATGCACACACACACATATGTATGCAACATGCAGCAAACTAAACTGGTGGAAATAATACCAGATTAGTTAGTGGAGGCTGTATTCAGACTCCCTAGCACTAAAGCTTATATTAGATACCATGATTTCTGATGCCTAAGTGGACCTCTGAACTACTGGTAGAAGACCTACACTGAGCACTTAGTGTCTCTGCTCAACTGAGAAAGGGGTGGGTGCCACCAAAACTGAGTCAGACAGCCTAAGTAATGGACTGACCTCTCTAGTGGCTCTAAAGAGGGACCAAACACCCCAAGAAGTCATTCTGAAAGACTGGCCTGGTTTGGATGCCTCCAATAGTCATGATGACATTTTGATGATGTCCTAGCAGTCACAGAAAGCTGGCACGTACCCTCTGTTAGCTAACATCAAAATCTGAGACCCTCTGAGATAAACAGCCCCACAAATCTACACAAAACCATACACAAATTAGCTTGGGTCTATCATGCGTGCCTCAGTATGGAAGCCAATTGCTACTCTGTCATCATGGGAGTCTTTCCTGACAGTGGAAGGGCTGATGTATGATGTCAATGTCAAGTTTGCCTTTCTGGGGTGCCTCAGTCACTTCAGAGACTGTTGCGCTCTCTGTAACTATCCCTGACAGTTCCTAATATTAGGCACATAGCACCTCATGAGCACAAGGATTAAATTCTCCAGATGTGGGATGGGGTTCTGCCTTTGGAAACCCTTCTTACAGACATCAAGCACACCCTCAAGATTTGTAAGGACAGAGCACAAGACTCACTGCCTCCATCAAGTCTTCCCTCACAACTATGGTAGGAAAAATTGCTTGGTAATGTTTATTTTTGCAAGAACATTGAGGTCAGAACAGTTCTAGAAAAAAATAATGGAAACAGTAGCATTTCTTGCCAAAATACAATACTGACTTCTGAAACGATACCTAGACACTGTTGATGGGTTTGCTAGAGACTGTATTATCAAAAGTGCCCTCAAGAGTCACTGCTGATGTGATAGCCAAAATCAGATAGATTAAACCAGTTGTCCCCAGCTCACGACTTTACAGGATTGCTCATGAGACCCCCTGATGCTGTGCAAAGTTGCAAGAACTTAAGAGGAAGCACAATGCCTATTGTCTGCCAGCAAGGGTGAAGCTTAGTCTCCAAGACCCGGGCATCTGAAGGTGTGGTGCCTGTACCCTACACTGCAATACAGGAACGTGAAGTCTGCATTCAGCCTGCATCCCATCTGACAGAGGCTGGAAGCAAAATGAGCAGTGAGCTCACATCTAGAATGATGAGAGATTAAGTGGTCCCCCCAAACAGCACTGAAGGGCTCTAGGGGGAGCAAGAGTCTTGTAAACTGGAAATGTTTGAGAGGAACAAGGGGGGAAAAAATGAATCCCAAGTGACAATATGGTCACATGAAGCTCCTGTGTGCTGCTTTAGTCATCCCTGGGCAGTGTCATGACCACATGGGTCTGGGGGTGGGAAGACACACTTAAAATGTAAGTGGCTGCATGGGCAGATGCGAAGGGGAATGAGAACAGACACGCTTTAGGGAAGAGAGGCCACATCCTGAACCTATCACTTCATTTTAATCCTTCTCTGTCTCATGCAAAAAGAGCCGTTGATTCCATTGATGGAATGGAAACATTCATCCAAATGAGGACAGAAAAAAATGGAAGTCAAAGCTTCAGAAGCTTGCCCATGGTGGCGGGTGGAGGAAAGGGAGGCCAACAGATGATGTAGTTACTATCTTTTGGTTTTGGGATTTATTCTGATGTTCACAGATGTGTCATTAGAGTCATGGGTTTTGGGTTTTATTTTGTTGTGTGTTTGTTGTTGTTTTGTTTTTTGTTTTTTGTGGTTTTTTTTAAAAAATGTTACAGTAAATTATTAGATAAAAAGGAGAACAGAAAAGGGAAAGGAGCCAAGAATGCTTGTGCTGACAAGGACAAAAGGTACAGATGGAAAAATATGAAATGTAATACACAAATGCAATACAAATTATATTACAGACATTTCTATTACATTAGTGAGAGACTTTCAGGTTCTAGTAAGAAAGGTTATGATACTTTTTTTTTAACCCTACTTTTTAGTGCTTATGTACTTACTTTTATTAAACCATGCTAAATGATCAATTTTATACATCTTTACAATTTCTCACAACATCTTCCTGGGTATCTGCCAAAGTGAAGATGTCTACTGCATTTTAATAACATATCTGACTGCATCTCTGGGCAGGATATAATACACACACACTTGCGTATTCACTCTCAAATGTTGACTATTATACACTGGGGCCAAATTTTGCCATTCTTACCACTCAAGCCCCTGAATACTCCAAATGCAATCAATAGGACGAGAAGGGCCAACATAATTTGACCTTCCATTAGTTAAATGCTGTTCATCATACAAGTGAAATATTTTGTAGGTGTTCAAGTTGTGTGTCCAATTGCAAAAAACCTGCACAAGTCCAAATTCTTGCTCAGATGATGACTCTTTTCTCCTGTCCCAGTGATAGTTTCACACAGTCAGAATATAACTTGGCTGTTATGTTTGGTCCAGTGGCCATTTCACCAGAAAAAAAGATGCAGCTGAAGTAAGCAGCATCAAAAAACCCCCATAATTTGTTTACCATCAGCACCACAGATACCACTGAATTTAAATATGAGAAAAAACTGTTATTCACCTCATCTGCTACCATGTTGTAAATAGTTCACAAATTCTGACTGCCACAACCAACAATCCCTATAGATAAACGCAAACATAGGGAGATGTCAGCAAATTGGGGCGATTGCCCAAAGAAATGCAAAAATTGCCCATGCAAATCAGTTGCATGGGCAATGGATCTGTTTGTATCTTTATATGGATGTTTTGTGGGTGTAAGCGTGTGTCAAGTTGGAGATTTGGGAAATACACCCACTTGCCTCCCGCCAAACCGGCCTGGATCAGCATAAAGGTATACTTTTGAGCATTTCTGTCGAGTGTCTCACTCCAGGAAGTTCTTATATCTGTGTTTACACAGCATCTACTTACCCAGAATGAAATCTGCATTGCATTAAATCAATAGGTGTTTTGTTCTGGATTTATATGGGGCCAAGTTGTCATGCAAATGGCCAAAAGTGGCCCTGCTGCAGACTTGAACCCAGCTATGAACTATTGAATTTGCTTTGCAATAAGTTGTGGAAAAGCAACACGCTGCTGCGGGAGTGTGGCTGGCGCTGGCTTCTCCCCTTCCCTTTCCTTCCTAGCTCCCTGCAGCACTACTGAGTGCTTAACCAAGATGTGCACTTCACTCTCTCTTCCTCCCTGCCCATTCTCAAAGCTTTTTTCTAGTTAACAAGTCAAATGCTTTGGTGGAGAGCAGCAGAGCCACCTGCCTCTCCTGCCACAGCTCTGGGGATTCCTGGAGCTAGAAGGCTAGAAGAAGGCTGTGTCTGGGATGGGATCATTTCAAGGTGTTATTTTGGTGAAGCATATGTACATTTAACCTAAGGCAACAATAAGAAACTATATTAAGCAACCAAAATTACATAACTGAGATCAAGAAACATTAATAGAGAAGCTGTCAACAAATTGAATTTTATCTTAAGCCCATTATCTTGGGGGTAAGGATAGTCCCTCACAGTCTTCTGGAAGTTGTCCCTGACCATCTTATTTCATAACTCAACAGCATAACCCTAAGTCTGCAAGCTGTGGACATGAAATATCTAGCAAACAGATGCAGAAGGTGGTTCTATCCTCGGCATAACTTACAGCTGTTAAAATAAAGCGGGCTCAGGCCCTCAGCAGCTGTTTCAGCAGACACATACTGGTGATGCACAGTAATGTTTTGTGCATGTGCCTTGCCATCAGGTGTATCAGCCAAGCTACAAGACCCATCCCACACAGTACACAGTTCCCTTTGCACTGGAGAATGCTCATGCAGGTAGCAGGTCCTAAAGTCACTTTTCCCCCACTTTGCTGTGCTACAGTGATAACAACATACAAATCCCTTTCCTCAGAAAAAAAAAAGAAAAAAAAAAAGAAAAAAAAAAGAAAAAAAAAAAAAAAGAAAAAAATAAAAAAAAGAAAAAAAGAAAAAAAAAAGAAAAAAAAAAAAGAAAAAAGGAGAACATTTTCCTGCTGGAATAAACAAAAAATGCCAGTATCCCAGAAATGTGTCACCATCAATTCAAAAAATCACATATTCACTTGAATGCTGCTTTTTATCCATTACTGTAGCAACTAACACCTTTAGTATCTGATCTGAAGCCCTCAGAAGAGTGATTCGCCCTTGCACAAACAGGCATTGCTCACATTCTCAAGCATTGCAAGAGTGGGACTCAGCTCACTAAAACAACCACAATTTTTCTCCCTTTTTTTGGCCAGATGTTTACATTTTAATTTGACAAGAGTTTGTGTGCAGCCAGTTTCACTTCTGCGCTGATGAGCGGTTTCACTTCCCAGTCCCATGTGCTGTCATGATGATACCGTCCACCACCTCCTCCAGCCTTGCAGGGGCCTCTGTGCTAATCCCTTCCCTGACAGCCTGACAATGTGTGTGAAAGTGCAGCCGCCGCTGCCGCTGCTGGCTCCACAGTTTGGCTGCGAGGCACCTGATGGCCTTCTCTGCTTAAGAAACTTGGACTTGAAAAGCATTAATTTGAAGTGTCCATATCTAAAATGTTTGACGCAAGGCATCAGTCTCAACTGGATTCCTTCAGGTTCCTTCTCTCAGGTTACTACTTCTGCTACCTTCCTGTTATTTTTCCTGTGAATGTGCTTCAGCAGAGATGCCACAGAAGCACAGTTTATTCTGTTTAGAGAAAAAATCCTGTGGCAGTTGCATAGCAGGACATACCATGTGTGGGTACTAAATGGTCATGGCCATTTATCAGGAAGGGACCTGCTGCAGAAGACAGGTAGGAGAATAACTGAGTTTATGCGAAAGGACATAAATGAACTATCTGAGGAGAAGAGGCATAGGGTCAAGAGATTCAGGACCGAGGTGGCAAGAAGGAAGTCTCTGAAGACAGGGTGTCCCACAGTGGTGAGTTTAGGGTGACACACAGTAGTTAATGTAGACATTAGTCACATTTGTATGCCAACATCAACAATTCACAAACACACAAAACCAACAGGAATCCCCCTATATTGTGATATCTAATTTCAGTTTCTTCTGACCATTTCAAGATGTGGTAGGAATTTGTCTGGCAGGAAGATTATTTGTACTTTAGCATCCTTAGGTCTAAGTCCTATCTAAATACCAGCTTTTAGGCTTTGTGATGGAGGTGGCATATGTGTATGTGTGTGTGAGTGCATATCCAGAGTTACTGACAATATAAAAAAAATACAGTTTTCCATTTGGTTCTGAAAGACAACCCAAGTGACCTGTTTTAACTGAATTTTTGGGGTGGAATGCCTTCTTAAACTGAAAGCCTGCAGATTAAGTTTGCAAAATGGATTAAAGCATTAAAAGGCTGGGATGGGGGGGAAGACCTTTTAATGGAAAAGCCAAGTAGCTTCTAACTATAAGTGGAGTCGCTGCAGTAACCACTATAAAATTCTTATGAACTTGGGTGGAGACAATAATTACAGCACAGGAAGAATGAGATGCTATGGGGTGCCCAGCCTCTGCAGTAGAGTGGCAGCACAAGAGATTACAGTTTGAGTTTTAAAATGCAATGCTTATTGTTAAAATATTTGTAAGACTTGAAATGTATATATGCAATTTATACAAATGTACATGTCACTAATGTTTGATACAGATTTGCAAGAGGGCAGAATTATTTTTTTCCCCAAAGATGACTCTAATAGAAATCTCTGATGCTGCTATGAGTGGGCTACCCCAAAACCTGAACCTTTGCTTTCAAGTTGTGACCTACTACATATCTGGGAATTCTGATTTTTTTTTTTTTTTTTTTCAGTGCAATGTCATTTTAGTTTTAAATGCAGTGTTTCTCTATACCAGAGCTTGGGCTGTTTGTGAATAAATGTTCAGAAATGACTTAGCCTCCACAAAGCACATCCAGCTCTAGAGTGGAACGAAGAAATGATCATTCAGCAGGCTGCTGTGTCACTGCCGAATGGTTCAGAGAAAGGGAAAAACAGCAACAGAACACCAGATGGAAAGGACAGTTCAAAACGAAATGACTTAAATACAAAGCTACCACCTTCTCACAGAAAATGCCTTGGGATCCTTAAGCCTAATAATAGTCCTTTACCCAGCTATAATTTCAAACCATTAACAAGCTTTTTGAGGTAGAAATTATCACCCTCACTTTATAGGTGATGAGAGAGACATGAAAAGGTTAAGGCCCAGATTCACGAGAGGATTTAGCTGCCTGAAGTGGGATTCAGGTTTGATTTAAATGCTTAAGTCCAAAATTACACCCCTCACCCCTCCCACCCCCCCATCCAGCTGATGCCTAGCAGCCGCCACAGTGGATATCTGAGGGGGCTTCCCCTGCCAAACAGCCCCATGCGCTTGAGGCTGCAAGCTCAGTTTCTGGGAAGGAGCATCTCAGCGTGGTTGGTTGGCCCTGACCCGCAGCCTGAACCCTCCTCTGCCCCTTCTCCTCAGTGAGGTTTGGTTTGGGAGCTGCTGATCAGGGCTCACCCACTGACAGTATCTCACAGTGGCCCCTACTCCTGCTTTAAGCAGGAAGGCCCCTGCTTCGTAGGACATGCCTCAGACACGCACTTCGCACCTCCCCAAAGGGCACCATGGCCAGATGGCTGTGGTGGGGTGGTAGAGTCCTTGACACTGGTGGCCCCAGTGGCTGGAAGTCCTCTGGGAAAAGAAGTTCTTTGGGCAGAGGGGTGGTGCATGCATGGCTCTTGGGGATGGTGACTGCAGCGTCTGGGGTGAGGGGAGATCTCATTCCACTCTTCTCCATGGACTGCTCTTGTGTTTGAACCCATGAATTCTTCACCTCTTGGAGCTCTGTTCTCATCCTTTGCCTAATCATCAGACCAGGAAAACCTCAGTGTAATGGGTGTTGTGGTTTTTGGCAGATCCTGTTCTGAAGCACCTCCATTTCACGGCACATTGTCCTGTGAACCTAGAAAAAGCCCTCTGAGACCTGAATTTTATCGTTCTCCCTTTTTCCAGCACTGCCTTTCATTTGGGACCAGTTCACATCCGGCTACTTGTCCAGTCAGATGCTGGCATACCTTGGTGCTCTGGCACGGTGCACGAGCTGGGAACAAACATGTTCCTTGTCCTACAGAGCGACGAAGATGATGACCTCTTGGCATGGCTGCAGGCAATGGCACCAGGTACAGGGAACAAGGTAAGTGTGGGTTCACTGGAAGAGCAACATTCTGCTCTGAATATGAAAGGCAAGGAGCACTTTTATGATTATCAGGACCATTTTAGCAAGCAAGGGACTTCCTCCTGCCGTGGCCTAGAGCAGGTGAACACAAAAAGACAACCTGACAAGTCACTTCTCCAGTAGCTAGCTGAGCATGGGAGTGTGCACTGAGACTGTTTACTTTGAGTTCATTTTCTTAGAGGAAGGACTCCTCCATACTGTCATTACACTAATGCAATGCACATTGATTTCAGAGCTTGGAAGAGGTCTGGGGTTACTCGATGGATATCCATGCAGTCAGTGATGGGGGAGATAACACTGCCATTACGAACTTGGAACCTGCCAAGTTCCACCAGAGACAACTTTCAAATGTAGAGCAACCTCCGTGGCCTCAGATATGGACGTGGCTTTGTTAGAGTTGTGGTGCATAAAGTCTAGCCTGTGGAAACTTTGTGGCCTTGCCAAAGCATTTCCTTCAGTTCCTCCCTAAACTTCAGGGAACTGATGTGCATACACACTGCTCCAAGCACCGCCCTGTTGAAGAGCTCTTATGGCATTAAGCCTTCAAAGCAGCTGCTTCCCTCCTCCTCGCCTCAGTCTTCACAACCTCCTCCCTCTCCCCCCCACACTGGCCGCTCCCTCTCCACACCACACAGCAGGTAGCTCCCTGTCCTCCGAGGGAAGGGTAGGAAAGGGCAGAAGGGATTTAGGACAGTTTGTAGCAGCAAACTTTGAGGCCAAAACCTGCTCCTGTGATAAATGCTCACACAGGAATCCCAGCTAGTCTTAGGGGCAGCAGATCTCAAAGGGGAGGGGAAGGAATAGCATCAGTAGAGGAAGGAGGATAAGAGACAGAGATTGATGCAGGACAGAGATGAAGGCAATAAGGTTGGAGAGCCTGAGAAAACTGTGTTGAAATAATATGATGGGTAAAACAGGGGAGAAATGGGATGGGAGCAAAAGATGTGGAGAGTCACACAGCATTAAGGTAATAGAAAAAAAAAAAAAGTTTTTTTTTTTTTTACTGCTGCTAAAGGGTTTTTAGAAGGGAACTGATTCAGACTGATGAGGGTTTATGCACATGACTGCTGGAAAAGACTCTCCTGACAGCAATTGTAAGCCACTGATTTGCAGCATCCTCACTTCTGCTAATCCTGAGTAAACTGACAAGAACTGCATGCCATAGGATAGTAGGTGAAGTTCACTAGCCAGCCCTGAAGCCAGGGCACTAATTCATCTCTCAGAGTGATTTTATTTTGATGACAAAATAGCAGCTGTTATTTGAGCTTTAATACAGGTACATACATATATAGGTACGTAGGTACACAAGGAAAGAATTATTTTTTTACCGGAACTCAAGCAGCCTCTGAAGGAGGGCACACTAAAATAAAAAGCAAAATAAAAACAAATAAAAAAAAAAAAGCTGAAGGGCAAACAGATCTCTTGAAACTATGTAACCTTTTCATCTAGAGGGGTACTCTGTTTTCCCTAAGCAGTATGCTGGTAAACCCAACTGCTTTTATCATGACAAAAAAAAAAAAGAGAAAATGTTCAGAGGATAGCGTCTGCCTCATCCTCATTGTTAGCCCGAGTTTCAAAAATGTACAAGCAGAGCTCTGCAGAACCAAAAAATAGATTTATTGTTATTGGACTGAGGGCAGTGGTTCAGCACTTGGCATGGCCACTGTTTACAGCAGTAATGCTCCCGGAGACAGGAAGTTCTCCAAATCGCTCTGCCATTATTTTTCTCCTGTTGACGCTTTCTGATCGAGAGTTTTTTTGCCCAGACGAAATTTTAAGTAACCCAGCAGAGAATGTTTGGGAGCTGGCAAAGCCAGTCCCAGTCATCCTCAGTCTCACAGACCACATGATGTTTTTCGAGTTAAAACCCCGCGCGGAGCTGCATCATACGTATATTTTCTTACACAATCAGCAATTCATGCAAACCCGGCTGCACGGAGTGAGTGTGTGCCGAAGACGACTCAGGCAGCACTGGCATAATGAGAAAGTCTTCTCCCCTCCCCTCCTCCTGCCACTACGTCCCTGCCAAAGGCCAGCGCCGGCCGAGGCAGCCATCGTCTTGAAAGGGCTGAGATTGCTGATCAATCTAATGCCGACCCAGGCTTGAAATAGGCATTGGCTCCTATGCACCAGTGCAGGGACTCTGCACGCTGAATCCTTTCACAGCTACTCGGTTTACACAGAAATCTCAATTAAAATTAAGGACACAACTAAGCAACCCTAAGTCACTTAAAAATAAAATTACCTCTTCTGTCCTTGGTCTTTTAGAGGAGAATTCACTGTTCAGACCAGGCTGGAGCGAGAAGAACCCTGTGATAAACCCTGACACTCTAACCCACACCCGGGGCGAGGACCAGCAGTGAGACCCCTTCATTTGGCCTCTGCCCGCGGGCGGCAGGGGGGACAGAGGCGGCCCCAGGCGAGCGGCGTTGCAGATCCCATCTTTCCTACCCCCTGGGCCATACCAGCCGTGCCCACGCCCGGCACGACGGTAGGGCTGCGGGACGGCTCAGAGGAGCTGCTCATTTCTCTACAGGCAAACCACCCTCCCACTGGCCATAGCATCCTTCTAGCGCTGCATACTTATCAATCCAAAGTATAAATAAGCGGTTGTTTTTAAACTCTACCAACTGACTCTTTTTCTCAGTTTTGATTGCTGTTGGATTTCTTCTATTTTTGTCCTGTCTGGCAAGTGCGGCTCATTGTTACTCCCGTATCTGATACCACGTCCCCTGAAGCATTCCAATGGCTTGGACCAGGATCTGGTGGGCTGCTCAATACTGATTTTATGACCCTGTTGAATAGCATCCTCCTCTGTTTTGTACATACTTTTATAATTTTGAATGCGTTTGAGTAAAAAATAAAACAAATTTTAACAAAGTGCTCAAATAATGCAACCACAAGCTGAAGTTGCACAGAAGGAGCAAAATTCTGACTTCAGAAGACCAATAAAAATAATTGGACTCAGAATTCAGGCCAGTAATTTCTTGGTTTTAAGTATTCTTGAGATTCCAGCTTAAATGGATTTTTCTTCCCCAAAATTATATCCAGAAGGAAGAGTCCTGATGGCAGAAACTTCTGATTATGCTTGGTAATACATTTATCTAGCATTCTCCTACCAGCTACACCTGTGAGAAAGGAGTACTTCTTTGGTTCTGTGGAAATTGAAAGCTATCGCAAAACTTATTCATGACTCTAATCCCGACAGCTAGTAGGAAATACATATACGTAGGCTTAATCTTCAGTCCTTTCCAAGACACGTTTTTTTAAAAAGGCCTTGCTGGAAAGCCATCACGAAGCTCCAGCTCTCAGGTTTTAGATTGACATCTTCTGCAGCAAGCCAAGACACTTCCCCATTAGCTACTATTATGATAACCTATTAATAATTATTTTCATCTGGAAAACATGTTTATTTGTTGGGTTTTTTTAATGTTACGTTGTACAAAGAAGATAGTTACTGGGATTAATGATTCCATGAGGAAAATATGTAATGCTTACTGAGCCACAAAGCTTTCCCTCTCCAAAATAACTATTTATTTTTAATTTTATCCAATGAACTTCTATGGTGTCAGGCTTTTTGCATCAGATTTATTTCATCATAGGAACCTAAACCGGTTCATTATACATTAAGAAAACAGGGTACTTTGCAGCAGTAGCATTTTGAAGTTTGAAGTGTTTATGAGCAGAAGGAGAAAAATAAAGATTAATTTTTTTTTTAACCAGGTAATCAAGCGGGGGGGGGGGGGGGGGGGGGGCACTGAGATTGGCTGAAGTTTTAAACTGCATTTTTCTTTCAGAAATTACTTACTTGGGCTTACAAGCCAGACAGGCAGGTTTTCCCAGTAGCATTCTCAAACTAGGGTGAGGAATAGTAACTCTGGAGCCCAGCCAATTCCAATGTAAATCTGTTTTGTTTCGGAAAGCGAGCCAAATTGCTTTTATACAACATCTCGATGGTTTGGGTGACCTGCAATATTCTCAGCTCCCATTCCGGGTGTCAAGAAAATCAAGTGCTTTTTTTTTTTTTTTCTAAATATTCCGAACAACAGGCACAAGCAGAGTAACACAGGGCAACTGCTTGCTGTTAGATATGAAACGAACGCTGAAACACTGTTCGGTTCTTTAAGCTTCAGCCTACATTTGGTTGGTACGTTTGCTCTTACTGACAGGCAGGATCAGACCCCTGAACATGGGGAATTGCTGTAACTCTCTCACAGTCAGTGCAGAGATGCTTATTCACGAAGATGGAAATGTGGACAATAGTCTTGCGTTTGAAACAGCTGTCAGGCTGTCTTGCTAGTTTTCATTTAAAGCCCATGGAAGAAAATGTAAACTGTTTATTTAAAATTTCAAGAATGACAATTTCAGGCTCTTTCAGAAGGGAGAGAGCAGTGGCTTGCTATCGGTTCAGCAAAGGTTTTAATGGGGATGGTTCCACCTGGGTGATAACCAATGCACAGGGAACTGTCACCGGTCAAAGGCGTCCCTTATTCTCCAGCAGTGATTTTAAATCAGCCGAGGTACACAAAGAGCGTCCACTCTGACCGTAACCGACGTGAACTTTCAATCACTGTTCACATAAAACTACTGGCATCGCATTATCACTGGTGGCAACTGAACTTATTCAAACTCAAATATTACACAGCAAACAAAGTTTCGGTTAATTTTCCTCTAGTGAAGTATCAAAGGAAGCAATGCCCTTTGAAGCAGCTACCTTATGCTTTAGGCTTTAAGCAAATTCAACAGAACAGCACCTCAGAAATCCCATACCAAACGCAAACAATCCCCACCTTTGGAAAACAATTCCCAGTTCAAGGAGTAAACAAAAGCATACATTAGTCACTCGCTCCAAAGATGGGCAGCCAATGGAGGTGATGAGATTTAACCTCGAAGACTGACTAATAGCATGCAGCGTTCCCAAATCACCCCATGGCTTAAAGGATCCCGAGCACCTGAATATCATACAACATACAAGGTTTATGTCTGTGCGCAAGTGACTGACTACTAGCAACCCCTTATAGCAGGGTAAGGGGCTCAGCGACGTGCCCTGCCAAGCTTTTCTGTATGAATAGAGACTGTTCTCTCTCAGCCGCTGGATTTTGACCTTGAAACTCACACAGTTCACTGTTATGATTTTTAGCTTTCATTACCATGGCCAGGAACTGAACTACAGGTTTGTTTTTATTAGCTTCTCCACCACTTTGCCAACTATTCATTTGAATCTTCTAAACAGTCATCTCTGAATCATAATGCAAATTCCATTTACTGAAAAGGTGGTACCTTTAATATAACAAATGAACATGTTTAATGACTGATACTTTTAGACATTACAGCATCTCTCATGTTTTCAGTAAATGGATATAATTTTCTCTGCATTACCCTATTATTATTCTTTGCTCGCATTACAAAGCTACGTTCTCAGCTGCGGGTGTTTTCCACCAAGTGCATTTTGAAGACAGCCCATACAGCATGATTTAAAAGACATCTCCCTCTGTATCCTCAGCTCAAAATGATGCAAGATACAGAGGGACTGGATTGGTATTTTATTCTTAAACTGTATTTACTGCTTGTACCTATGTTTCAACAGGGTCGTGCTCTTCCACAATTGCTGACTTTATTTATATTGGAAGAATATCTACAGATACATTTAAATTCAAAGCAAAATAAAGGATGTTGTGTATAATCATAATAACTTCCTCGATCTGAAGCCATGTCCCATTTGGAATCAAACAGTCTGAGAGTGAGTGAGCAGAAGTGGGTCACCTTTGTAACTCTTCTGAAGCATGCTCATACCTCCGTGTTCGTAAGAGCCATCCACACATCAGGAGACTGCTCGGATGCTCACATGGGGAGAGAGGGAGGGGAAAATGTTGAGGAGAGCTCAGCAAGCCCTGAGTACTCAATCTGGTTCAGAGAGACACTATTGCACAAATTGTTTGAAGAGGCGGTATATAGAAGCCTTAAGTGCAGTAGACACTGCCTTTTTGATTTGTGTGTGTTACAGCGCTGAATTGTCCCTAACAATTCACCTAACACCGTTGTGTTTGAAACACCATAATGTTACATTCTGATTTTACTTGAAGATATGAATGAAACAGAAGATAAATACATAAGTAAATATCATATGAAGTCACATGGAAGATGGAACAGTTTTTCCTTCTTGACCTTAAAAGAGAGAGGCTGATCTTTTTTGTGAGCTTTTTGTGAGCAACAGCTCACCAGCTTCTCTTCTGTGGGTTTGACGGAACCCCTCCAACCCATGCAAAGGGACTCCACTTACAGCAACAAGGGCAGTAATGCAAGAGGAGCACTTAAAATAATCTTGTAATAGGAAGGTAAACATGACTGCTTGGAATTTATGGAGCTTCAGATTATGGACCGGAGCCAGAGAGGGAAGTTGGGAAGGGTCCTTCTGTTGATTTTATGGGCTTTTGGATCAAGCTTTGTACACCTGCCCACTCACAGGTGACATGAGCTGCACGTATCAAGTACTATTTGCAGCTTCCTAATAACATTTTTATATATGCTAGCCTAAGTCAACTTCAACTCATTTGTTATTTACATTCATAAGGCCTTTTTATTTACACACCAGTAATTACTGGTTATCATAGAGATACAGCAAGCTCATCTGTTCTTTTCTGGTCTATCCTACCTACTTCGCAGGAGCACATTAAATAACAGGACGACTGCATATTGTTCTACATCTATTTCAGAGAAGGAAATGTCAGAAAAAGTGAAAAGTGTCCTGTGCCTTCATCAGGTTGTGATGAACCCGCAAAGTTTTTAGATCTATGCAGGAATTACTTGTAATCTTAAGTTGACTCTCTCTGTTACAGAGACCTGCCTTTGCGGAGAGTGCCTGAGAGCACCAAGACGATCGTGAGCCTTTACACAATCTGAAAATATGCTATTTAAACTTAAACATGGGGAATACTGTGCTGTTCTAAATTTGACAGGGTGGATTCCAGTCAAAATGTGACTTGCTGTCTATGTGATTTTTTTCTTTTCAAATGAGATTTTACTGTTTAAAAGCAGAAGTAACACAGACGACAGGCTAGGATAAAACAAGGGAAAACACATAGCTAATTCTGTGCTTTTGGAATTGGCCTACATCAGATCTTGCAGCTTTCCCTACTGCAGAAAACTCGATAGACGCCGATTTCAAATTCCCTCCACGTAACCAGAACTGACATAACTGGTGAACATGACTAAAGTGTAGTTAAGAACAAACACATACCTCTTCCACTTCTACCCACGAATCGGAGGTCATTGAACCTTGCTACTTGGTTTTTCATGGCGGCTGTGGCATTTCTGAGTTCTGCAGAGTAGTTTTCATCGTTTCCAGCCATCACTGTTACCAGCGTCCCATCGGGCACATCTCCCAAGGCCACCACCTACAAAATCAAGGAGCAGAAGCCTCAGCTTCCCTATACAGCATTTCATTTGGGGTGCAGAAGATCAACAAGCAACATGATAAAATAGGAAAAAGCAGCAACAGCAAAAACCTGTGTGGACTAAGAAGTTGTCTGGGGAAAATAGGAATCGTTTCCATTCCTAGTTTGCAAAGATACAGAAAAGTTTTTACACCAATGCACCTCTGAAATACACAGCGTAACGTGTACTCTGACATGAAAAGTACATGAAATAAGCTTTAAAAAATATATTTCTGTAATTGTCAATAATTAAATTCAAGTAACAGGAACTGATTCTGGTCCAATTTACATCAGTAGCATTAATTTTAAGCTACAGCGGAGTCAGCACAATCGTGGAAATGTAAAATTCAAGAGAAAACAAAACGAAGCCAATATTCTCATGGACTCAGAGGCACAGAGTCCCTACAGCTGCACTATTTCCCTGTCCTTTCCTCCCACCGCTCTGAACAGAGCTGCCCCAGCATAAATTCAGAGTAAGTCCATGGAAAAGCAGGCCTCAATCTAATGTTTAATCACAACTTACTGAACAATTTATTTTTTTCCTTTAGAAGCATGAAAGCAAATCACTGATTTAAGACCTCATCCACAACCTGATGGATGGAAATCGTGATCTGAACTAATGAAATCTGCAGTCGCTCAAAGTCTTTCACCTGGTCTGAAATGTTTGTGCTGTAGCTCCTTGGTACCAGCATCCATCAAACAAATATTTAGGAACACAGGATTCACTGCATTTTTGATGCAATGTGCTGAGAGATATGTAGATTTCTAACCTTAAATTTTCTAACTTGTGTCTACAATGTTCACACGGGGTAAATGATGAAAAATTTAATTTTATCTTATCTACTTGAGCAGGACTGAATTCTCAAAACAATTTTGTCCTGCTACAATAGAGTGGATGTCTGGTGTGTCGATTTACTCTGGCAAAAGTAAAAGCTTGAATTAGGTCCCCTATCATGCATTTTTTAGATTCCATTGCTTCTCTCCCAATTAAGATTTCAGTAGCAACCTCAGGACTATTACACAAAAAAAAAAAAAAAAAAAAAAAAAAGAGGAGGGAAAAAAATCTAGCTGGTTTTTATTTCCTCTTTTACACATTTTAAGAGGAAGTAGTCCTGCATCATGTCCTCTGAGTTGCAGCTCGATATTTTTCCTTCCTCTTAGCATTTTCTAGCTTATGTCCATGCAGTCTTATTTCTATTAGTTTCTAATCACACTTGTTCTTTCCAAACAGGATCAGCAGCTCCTTTACTCAATCTGTAATGCTTATTCCCCAGCCATAGCTACCTCCCATAATACGAAAGCGGTCTCCAGTCTCAGGTATTTCACAGCCTTGCCTTCTACAGGAGCCTGTGTTTCTCCCTTCAGTGCTCTCCCATTTGTCACCGATAACCCTTATTTTCACTTCCACATGCAAAGTTAAAATCCCTGTGTCAAAATTCCCTCTTCACGTATATATTTCAACTTCCTCTTTGCCATTCCTCTGTGGCCCTGACTTTTGGTTTTTTGTTCTCCTCTGTGCACAGTAATGCATTTCCGTGGCCTGTGCTACACTCAGCCTTGCGCTTTTCAAATTTCCCTGGTCTTGGGATAAATTAGTCCCTGCTTGAAATGTTTAAGCTAAGAAGCCTTCTCCTTGCACAATGCTGTGTGAGGCACACTGGCTCACAAGATCAACAACTGCGGACCCAGCGAGCTCACCCAGTTCTTAAAAAGTTACCGTAAAACGTTAATGCATGTACCTGTATTAAAGGCACAAGAAAGGGAAAGGGGAAAATCAGGGCATTACCCTCACCTCCCTGCAATGCAAATGTTTGCATGTTCATTTAAGGAAATGTATGCTAGCATTTTAAGGGATGAAAAACCTTCGTGAATCCAGGGTCAGCTGTCTCTTACAGGACAAATATTTTTCAAATTACATTTTCAAGTTACACTGAAGGCATCCTCAGCAATAAGACAGGTGAATAAAACATTAGGAACAAGTATAAAAATTACACAGCCCAGAAAAGAAACTGGAGTTAAAAGTCATGGACAACAGAAGCAAATACAACAATTTACATTAGAAAAAAGACTAAACAGATAAGTTGAGACTTGCTGACTGGAGTTATCTAGTACTTCAGTGTATGCTTTAGCTCTTAAAAATATGTATTTCCAGAGAAGAGAGAAGAGTATGAGAGTTGCAGCACTGCTGGATATCTAAATTATCTACTTCTGCTGCATCAATCAAACAAAAATGGCCTTTAAAATTAAGATTTAGATTCTTTCTTAACAGCGTTTGCACAACGAATCTATATGACACCTTATTAGAGTTATTATGTATTCCTTTCTAAGTTTCCCAGAATCATTCTTTATTTTAGAAAAAAAAAAAAAAAAGTATGGAAATTATCATTTTGGTTTGAAATAATACCTCGATCCCAAAGATCAAGCATCACAAGTGAATTTTTTTCTAAGGAAACGTGAAAACTGTCTGTCTCTTTTTATTGAGGCTATTGGCTGTTAGTAAATACTTGATAAAACTCAGCGCTTTTTTGTCAGATGCAGATCAGATATGGGCAGTACAGGGATGATCTGAACTGAATTTTCTAGTTCGTGTTCCGAATGATCTTAAAAATTACGACTTTTAAAAACGCCTTTGCGAATATTCAATATTTCGTATAAAACCAATGAGATAGTTTGCCACATATAAAACATTTTCAGGACTCATTTCTCAGCGGTCCATGGCAGGAGCGCTTTTACTGGGGGGGAGTGGGGGGTGGGGGGGTGGCAACGGGGGAGGACGAGGAGCACCGAGCACCGGCAAGCAGGTGCCTCCCAGCCCCACCATTTCAGGGGCTCATAAGGAAACGCTCTGCTGTCGTGGGTTTAATTTTTTCGGTTGTGGTTTTGGGTTTTTTTGTTTGTTTTGTTTTTTCCTTCTTGCGTATTCGTAGGTTAAACTATCTCGGGGTTACAAACGGTTGCCTTCGCCTGTTTGGAGAGCCTGACCCTTTCCCCTGTTTGCAGAAGCCGGGAGCGGGTTTGCCAGCCAAAACTGCGCTGCGCTGCCCGCGGGCGGGGGGCGAGGACACAGCGCGGCGGCGGAGACCTCTCGCAACCAGCCCCCGGGGGTTGTTTCCCGCGGGCAGTTCTCACCTAAGAGCCGCTTCATGTCCCGTGTCAGTGTGTCCGTCCCCCTCCCCGCCTCCCCCCTCCGTTCCCCGCCGGGAGATGACCGGGGCTGGGAGCGCGCCCCGGCCACCACCACGCGTAGCACAGGGGGGAGCCGCCGCGGTGGCCTCAGCCCGCGAGGGACCCCCAGGAGAAACACCGGCTGTGTCTGGGGACTTCGCTTATCTCCCTTCCCGGCGGGGCGGAGAGGGTTTTCACGGCTGTTCCGCACCGTGACTCTGCCTTCCAGGAGAGGAGCTTCCCGAGTAATTAGCAGCAGTTGCCTAGTGCGTGGGTGACAGTGTAATAATTAATCTAAATGTGCGGATTTAGGAACTGACCCTGCCGATTAGTTCCTCCCTTTCCCCAGACTCATAGATGCGTGAAACTCTCCAGACATCATAAAACTTTTCCCTCATGAGCAGGATTTCCCAAAGCTCTGGGAGCTGAACTGATTCCCTTCTCCCTCGTTTCTCCTCCCCCCAAAAAACAGCGGAAAGAGTCGGGGCTGGTCGCCTTCAAAAAAGTTTTGCTGAGGCTGTCGGTGTTTAGCAGCGACCGCAAAAGAAAGCACGAACTTTACAAATCCCGATGCTAAATCTAACCCCGGGGCTCCTAGAGAGCTGCACGTCTCTGCGCTCCCGCCTCGGAGAAAAGGATAACGAGAATAATTACCTGTTCCTTCCCTGGCTCGGAAAAGTAGCTACATCAGTAGCTAGAAATCCAGTGCGTTCAAGAAGTCAATGACAGACCCAAGTCAAAAAAGAGCGTGAGCAAGGCGGGGGTGAATTTTGCCAGACCCCGGGAAGCAGGCCGGCGAGGGGAGGGAGTGCCGCTTTCTGCGGGGCTCTGGGAACAGGAGATGTCCGAGCGGCCGCAGGCTCTGCCCAGGGTAGGCCCCCACATTTACTATTACAAAAAACCCCAAAACCAACAACCAACAAAAAGCCAAAAAAAAAAAGTGTGGGTTTTTTTTTTCCCGAAGAGCCCTTGGCAGCCTGGCGGGGGGAAGCGTGGCACATCCCGAGCGGGGCCGGCCGGTACGGCCGGGCGTTCGCTGCGGCGGCTCCGCGGCGGCGGGAGGGTGTCTGTGCGGTCCCCCCCGTCGGTGGCAGCCCCGTAGGGCGCTCCGCGGCGGGGGCTGCCCGCGGCGGGGCCCGCTGCCGCCTTGGATAGATTCTGGGGAAAACCGGGGCTCCTTCAGTTTCGGGACGCCACGACGGCATCTGGTCCCCAGGGCAGGCAAACTCCTCGAGTCTGGCCTTTTTCTTCCTTTTTTTTCCAACTTTTTCTTTTCTTTTTAATTTTTTTCTTCTTCCCTTGAGCAGAGCTGCCCCTGAGGACCAGAGTTATGAATGGTCCGAGGAGGGAGGGAGCCTGCCCAGCCCATCGCATGCCCAGCTACTGCTGCTAGCTCCTGCCCGGAGTCCAGGCGAGAGCCGCGCCGCGCCCGCTCGCCCCTCGCCTGCCCACGCCGCCGCGAGTGGTGGTGGCCGCGGAAGGAAAAGTGGAAGGATGGAAGGGAGGATGGATGGATGGATGGATGGATGGATGGATGGATGGATGGATGCGCGGAGTCGACTGCGACCCACCGCCGGCTTCGCCGTGGCTTCCCCGCCGTGGCGAGCCGTCCCGCCCGGCCGGCCGGGTCCCGGGCCAGCTGAGGGTCCGAGCCCGGGGGCCAGCAGCCCGTGCCCCCCCAGGCGCGGGGCTCGCAGCCCGCCCTCCCCGCTCCCCCCCGCTTCCCTCCGGCCCACCCCGCCGCCCAAGAAGCGCGGTTTTCGGGAGCCGGCAGACGTACCTTGAAGGCGATGGGCAGCGTCTTGTTGCAGCGCCAGTGGGTGGGCAGGACGGAGCAGAGGAAGTTGGGGCTGTCGGTGCGCACCAGCTCCCCGGGGTGATCGGCCAGGACCTCCACCATGCTGCGGTCGGCGCTGCGCAGCTTCCCCGGCAAGGCGCCGCTGTGCTCGGCGCCGGGCAGCGGCAGCGGCTCGGTCATCTTCCCCGGGCTCAGCGTGGTGGAGGGCGGCGTGAAGCGGCGGCTGGTGCTGGTATCTACGGGGATACGCATCACAACAAGCCTTTTGAGTGAAAGACCTCCACAGAGTTTTTACAAAACAGCCAAACGAGCGTAACTCTTCAGCGATCTGCTCTCTGGGGACCAACATAAACGGATACAGGCTGAGGACCCGGGGGAAACTTGTTTCTACGCCAGTCCCCAAAGTTAATTTTTCGCTGAAGGCGGCTGAGATAGCGAGCGCGCCGAGACTTAACTCTTGGCTTCCTGGCGCGGCGGAACAGATCACGTTAATCCGATAAGCGAAAGGGTCGTCCGTGCGGGGCTTTCCCGCGACGCCTGTGCATCTAGTCTGCGGCCGTGACGCAAAAAATTCTCGGGGGGGAGAGCTCCTTCCAAACTCCCGAGCACCGTGGAAAAAATTAGGCAAGGCAAATACGAGCCGCGGTCAGAAAGACATGCAAAGCCTGGGCTTCCCAGAGAGTCAGTTGCCTCTCGGTTTCTTCCAGGTGATTTCTCTACAGTCCCAAGAGAAAACAAAACACATCAGCGTCTTCCGGAGGCAAAAATCGCTCTTTAAGAGGGGGAGATTCGGGGTCAGTCTTCAGAGACGACAGTACGCGAGCTAGACTGCCTGATCAAAGGTCAGCTGGCTACCACTGTACATATATATTCACGTACACACACGCACGCACACACGCATATACGGTACTTCATAAAATATTTACAGTATAATCTGTAGAGAATTTAAACACAACAGGAATCCATTAATGTTCTCCGCGAGATTTTTTTAAAGCAGCCTTCAAAATCAGCTTCAGTAGTTTGGTTCGCGTTGCTCTAAGAGTACTCATGTCACGACCTTTCAATCATTCTTGCGCAAAAAGAAAAAAGGAAAGCAAAAATAAAAAGCTCACAGTGCATGGCGTTCAAGCTTTAAATCTCTATCTTTTTACTTGTCTTTGGTATAACGTCTTTTATCAATTTAAAGAAAGGTCGCAGCCGATCGCAAGCTCTGAGGCTAAAAGGTCCACAGCTGAAAAGTTGGGTTTGGGGATGTTGGTTAAATTGTGGGTTCTCTCTGTGGTTTTGTGTGTGCAACAGCGCTCTCTCTCTCTCACTCACGTCCTCCTCAGCAGTCAAACCAACAGTCTGCAACAACTTCAGCAGTCATTGCCAAGTCTTTTTTTTTCTTTCTTTCCCCCCCCACCCCCCCCACCTAGTATCTGAGGCAGTCTTCCTCTAATTCGGCCACAGGAACCGGCTGCTTAACAATATTTTAACCGCAGCAGGTGGAAGCCCGCTTTCGGAAACATGGCTCTTCTCTCGGCCGCCTCTAGCCAGCGGGATGGATACCGCCAGCCTGCGCGGAGAGCCCCCACGCACACGCACACACTGAAAACCAAAAGCAACCAACCAGCAACAATAAAAAAAAAAAAAAAAGAAAGAAAGAAAAAAATAACCCCCCAAACCACTACTTTTGAACGAGTGAAAGCTTTCCTTCCGCAAGAGAGGAGGAGGAGGCGGCGGGCGGGGACGGAGGAGCCGCTGACCCCCACGGAGAGTAGACGGAAAGGCCCGGGGAAGATCAACCCCCCAAGCTGCCGGCCGGGGTTAGGAGGGACAGCCTCCAGTCCGGGCCACCGCTCCGAGAAAGCGCATTTCCACTGCCGAGAGCTCTCGGGTCTTCACGGGCGCCGCAGGGAACGCAGCCTTCCTGCCGCCCGCCCGCGGCGCCGGGGCTCGCCGTGCCGTGCCGTGCCGTGCCGAGCCGAGCCGGGGTCCGCACCGGGCCGGGGTCCCCGCCCGCCGCCGCCGCCGCCGGGATGAATGGAGGTGGCCGGGAGCGAGTCGGCCGCGGCGCGCGGCGTGCGGAGGAATGTCATTCCCCCGGCTGCTTTGCATACGGGGAGGGCGCCGGCCAATCACAGCCCTTTCCGGGAGCAGCCAGGGCGCGGCCGCGGGCCAGGGGCTCCTGGAATTGGCGCGCCCGCCGCTACCGTGGGGCGCGAGCGCCGGGCCGGCGGGACGCCGCGCGCACCGCAGCCGCGCGCTGCCGCTCCCCCCTCCCCCCCCCGCCCCCCCCCCCCCGGCGGCCTCCGGTGCGGGTCCCTCTCGCCCTTCGCCCACCGACCTCCCCTCCCACCACCGCCGAGGAGCGGCTGATGCCCCCGCGAACCCCCCCCCCCTCCCCCGGCGAGCCCCCGGCGGAGTTTGCCCCGGCAAGGTTTCTCCCCGCGGAGGGAGGTGGCGGCCGTGCAGCGGGACGCCCGCACCGGCGGCTCCCGGGGCTACCGCCGCCGGGCTGCCGTCACCCGCCCGCCTGCTGCTTCCCGCCGCTGCGGGACAAGGACGCGGCCCCCAGGGGCTCTGCCCATAGCCGCCCGACACGTCGGGGCGGCCGCCGGGCCCCCAGCCGGGGGAATACCCCCCCCTCCCCGGTACGGTCCAGCCACCGGGCGGGCCTACGGGCAGCACCGGCTGTCGGCGGCCGCCCCGCCCGCCGGCCTGGGCCCGCGGAGCCGGCAGCGAGGGTGCCGGGTGGAGGCGTGGCTGGCCTTTGGGGCTGGGTTGGGGTTGGATTTTTTTGGTTTTGGTGGTTTTCTTTTCTCTTTTTTTTTTTTTTTTTTTTTTTTCGGTGCTGGTCGCGACCGCCGCGGGCTCGCCGCTGGTGTAACCCCGGCTGGGAACGGGGCGATCCCGACCCGCTGCCGCCGTCGGGGCGGAGCCCCCGCCCGTCTCCACCGCGCTCTTGGCACAGGCTTGGGGTTCCCCCCGTGCAATTTCACACCCCTCCGTCGCCCGCATCTGCTCTCCTCGCCGCGTCCCCCGCCGGCGCGGCGGCCCCTCCCCACAGCCCCCCCGGGACGCCTCCGCCGCCGGCCCAGCCAGCTCAGAAGCTGCGGCGGTGGCCGCGCTCCCCCGGGGCCGGGCGGGCTTCGAAGGGGAGCGACAGCAGGTGCGGCGGGGTGGGTGGGGGTGCGTGCGTGGGGTGGGCGCGGCCGTGGAGGGGACACCGCCGGGGCCGCTGCCCGCCGCCGGGCCTTGCGCAAGACGGCGGCGGCCCCGGGGCGGCCCCCGGTGCAGCTCCGCGGCGGGACCGGCAGAGGGGGCCCGCCGCCCGCCGTCGGAGGGGAGCCGGGGGTGGGGGGCGGGCCGCGGGGCGACCCCCGGGGAGGGCGGCCGCTGCCTGCTGCGCCCGCTGCGGCCAGCTCCGCCCGGTGCCGCCAGAGCCCACGGGGGGCTGCGGACCCGGGGTGGGGGGACGTGGCTCCGCGGGAGGAGCCACCTTGCTGGCCGGGAGCCCCCCGGCACCCACTCCGGGGCCTCCCCCCAGCCCGGGGCGCGCAGGGTGAGGAGAGGAGAGGCCAGAGGGGACCCTCGGTTTTGCCGAAACCCGCTTTGGAAACGCGACGGAGTTGGGGAGTAACTGCCGGTGGCGTCCTGGCCCCCCGCGGCGGCGGGAGCAGGGGACGAGCTCCTGCCGTGAGGGTACCCGGTTTACACGCCGTTCAGCTGAAAGCGGGCTGCGTGCCCCGCGTGGAAGGAACCGGCTGCTGCCTCCCCGGAGCCTGCTGCCGCGGAGAGGGGCGCTCGGGGCGCCCCGCCGGCCGCTCTCTTTGCGCGGAAACCCGCGCAGCGCAACTGAGCTCAGGCAGCGGTGCAGCCGCCTGACACCAAATTCACGGGACAAGCGCCAGGTGTAGGTCTCCTCGCACCCCTCCAGTGCGGGCCAGGAGCGCCATCCCCTCCGCGGGGGAAGGCGGGGGGGGGGGTGTATGGGGGTGTGCAAGGCTCCGCTTGCCCCCCTCTGCCCCGCCGCCCCTTTGCGGGGGGACCGGTGAGGCGGCGCCGGGTCGGGTTACAGATTCATCTCCGCATGACCTGCCCCCCTCGCCTCCTTCCCCTCTGCCAGAGGACGCGGGGCCGATGTTCTGCGCCCCCCCTCCCGCCTCCTAGAGCGCTGCGGCGGGAGCTCAGAGCGGGCGGAGAACTCCGCGGGGGCTCAGCCCAGCCCGTCCTCCCGCATCTGCAACAGGTCCTTGTGTTAAACCAGCGAGTTTGGTGCAGAAAGATCTCTATTTCACACCAGGTTTCTATGGGTTGTGTGTGCTTTTCTTTCTTTTTTTTTTAAATTTTAATTCCGTCTCTGAGACGAGTAGTCCTTTCTTGTATGAAATTATCCCGACTTTAAAATATTACGGGGAGGTTTCCTTCTGTTTTAAGGAAAAAAAAATAAGTATACAGGCAAGTGGCTGTTACAAACTACAGCTTAAAAGCCATCTGGGGTATATCAGTGGCTGATAACTTTTTACGGGCATTGTAGAGATAAGAAGAGTTATTTAACTGATGTACATACATCTACATATATCGCCTGAAACGTGAAAACACGCATGGGGTGTTGGGGGTGTTTTTTTAGTCAGAAGGCAGAGAGTATTTTATATTTGAATTAATGAATATGTTGAGCTGAATTTCACTCGCTGCTTTGCATCCCGTATTAATCTGAACTCATTATAAATACAGAATAAACCCGATCCATTACACACGTGGATAGTCAGAAAGATAGAAAATGCCACGATTTAACAGAAGACGCAGAAAATACTACATGCTTCCATTTTTCTATAGCTTAGCCGCATTATCAATGCTGAGATGAAGGAAGTTAATGCAGACTAAAGGTGACTACTCTTTTATAACCGCAAGCCAAGCTTTTGCAAGATAAGTGAAGGAGTTAAGTAAGAGAGGGCAGACAGGGAAAATACCGTGTGAGGATATTTTGATACAGATCGAGCTCTATATTTTACATGCCCATTAACACTTACTACACGTGGGTGGTTGTTTTTTGGATTTCACTTTTTTTTTTTTTTTTTTTTTTTTTTAGTTTGTGTAGCTAATTGAATTTATCGTCTTCCGTATAATTTTATTTTTACATGACAAAGAGAGGAACTCTCACAGGAATTTACAGTCCCCTTAGTATATCTTGTGCATGCCCTCTGGAAGAATAGGAACGAATGAGTTAATCAGCTTGCGGGAATATAGGTGACAAGGCAAAGTAAGGGAACGATGCAGGGTATTTAAAGCTGATGTTTCTTCTCACGCGGTGAGACTTTTTAGCATCCCTAATGCTAAGACTTGCGCTGGGACAGTCAGTCTTTTGTACAGGAATCCGTTTGAAGCGGGAATCGCAACTGGTGTTATAACTTTTATGAATTCACATTCAGCACTGCTTGCATTTGTATTTTGACATCAATTTATTACAGCCGTAAACAAACCACAAGTGAATCTCTATCTACCGTGCCTTGCCTCTGTCGTACACGATTACTTGACCACAAAGCACCGAGCTTTTTACATAATACGGTTAAGCAAAAGCTTCGGAAATATGAGAGAGGGAGCAACAATTTAGGGATGAATTTTAAAGAGCCTAAATTGCAAAGGGTGAATTAGAGCATGAACACAATACAAGTTTCCACTGTACAGGTAAATATTCCCTGGCCAAGCAGGCAGCAATGGACACTTGTTCTCAAGGGTCTGGATTTGTGTGGGACAGGACAAAACTTGCACAAGGCAGGCAGGCAACAAAACACTTTGTTAAAGGAGAAAAAAATGCAGACCTTAACAGAGCTGGCATACATTTCGTATGAGCACAAACTGAGAGAACTGGCTACAGACCCTGATCCTGCCAACACCTAGAAACATGCCCAACCTCATTCTTAGCAGCGTTTCTACTGAATGCAATAGAAATCTCTTTGGGGAATGCAATTACACATCCACTTAATTGTTTGGAGCATCTGGGCTTAACGTGGTATTATTCAGTGGGTCAGCTCCTACCACTTGCACCTGAATTTATTTAATATATGTACTAAGACCCTCTTAAAGATGTTTATAGTGGTGTAAGTGTGCCTTGCTTCTACTAGTGATGAATCAATGGGTTAATGCCTGTGAATTAAATTAGTGGGGTCAAGCTTCTGAATTGCCCCTGGAAATATTTACTGCATAGCAGTTACCATCATGGGTTATTCCACTGACTGACCTGAAAAAAACTGCTATTGTGATATATTAAATTGGGGGGGGGGGAGGCGCTACTGGAATAATGAAACATTGCACAGAGAAAAGCAGCAGCCAATGAAGAAAAAGACAAGATTCTTCTTATTTCCTGCAGTGATCTCTTGCACACAATGAAATATGTGTATTTCATGATGGTGTGTAAAGTGCACATATGATGCCACCAAGAATGAGATGTGAGATGGCCAGCATGATGCAGGGGAAATGTGGCCAGGACTACACAGGTGTATGGTGTTTAACTGCCCTCCGTTTAGGGAGGGGGAAGTGCCTTAAACCCCTCCAGGGATCTTGTCTTTGATCTCTGTTAACTGATACAAGGTTATTCACTATGGTAGTGGGGAAACTGGTTGCAGCTCAGTTTATGCAAAGCAGAGGCTTTGTGAGGAAAGATGAAATAACACATATCCATTCAGTATCTCAACCTGGGCATCTAGTTACTTGTGACCCGAGTTTACTAGTGAAAAAGCTCCCAAGGACTCTCCATCCTCTTTAGGACCTCCAGGTGATAATGGGGGCCAAAAGCCTGTCGCATTCTTCCTGGGCAGAAGCTGAGAGCCTTTTTCTTTTCAAATAGGGCAGACTGATCCATGCTCTCATCACTCAAAATATTTTAGAAGGTAGACGTGACTCCTGTTTTGAGGATGTGGGGACTGATTTGCCTGAAGAGTCAACATGTTATCAGAGACATAAAGGGCAAAGGCACGGACCTACGTATGAAGGGAGCTACCTTTTACCATTTGATCTCCCTCATCATTCAGAAACTGCAAACCAGAGAACTTCATCTCTCTTGACTTAAACTATCAACTGGTGGCAGCAATGGGCAGGGAGCGGTATGTCCTGAAAAGGACAATTTTCAGGAGAGGCTAAACTGAATTTGCATCCAGTGTTAACCCCAGCTTTGCAGGTCCTCCTAGGGTTTTGCTGGATGAAGGAATGAGTCAAACCAACAGCCAAAGAAAAAGCTCAGAGCCCCAAAGGATGGGTGGTGAAATGTGGCTCAGCTGAATTTTCCTACAGGCATGGATGCAGTCTCAATGCCCAGCAATGCAGTGAGCCCAACAGTGTGACTGATGCAGCACCTCACCAGTGGCCACCATCCGTGGCACCCTTCCTCCCCATTTCCTCAAAGGGGAGATTTAATAACCATGAAGTTACTGCAGCAGCAGCCTGTGGGGATGCCCCCCCCCCCAAACTGCTTAGACAGGCTGGCTCAGCTTTGCTGGGAGGTTTGCTAAGGGCCAGAGCCAAGGCTCGGCTCATTCTTGTGCTCACCTGCTGCGGGTGTGTGTCAGCGTGCAGGTGTGTGGCATGTGCCCAGAGCCAGGGGCTGCAGAGCCAGGCAGAAGGCAGGGGGTGCCTCTCCTTCTCAATTTCATGAGAAGCATCCCAATCTGGCTTTAAAAATACTTGCTAGAATATCACCAGTGAGGCACTTTTTCTCACTGGTCTTACATGGCTGTTGATAAATGTGTGAATAGGAGTGGAGACTGGTTAAAGTTTCCACTGCAAAAACACCGTTCAGGGGGTTGTTTTGTGTACACTCCCCATAGCTGTGGACCAGACATGTGAAATGCATCAGTTTGCAGTCAGGATGCAATGCATTTTGCCTTCCTCAAAGTTTGGGTGTCTGGTGCACAATAAGCAGGGAGAGGCTAGCAGAAGCAGAGGGGTCACGTCTAGAGCCGAGGGAGCATCCAGTCTTATTTTCCCAGCGCTCATATCCCAGGGAGAGCAATGGGTTTAGTCCTGGCCACTGTGTTACTGGCTATATACCAGTGAATGAGAGAGATTACAGAGAAGGGCAACTACAGTGATTAAAGGTCTGGAAGGAGCTACCTATAAGGAAAGATTAAAGGAATTAAATACATACATATAATTTGGGGCAAAAGGAAAGCCAAGGGGACAGCGTGACTGTGGTTTACAAGTACATGAAAGACAACTATGAAGAGGAAGGGAAGGGACTGTTTTCATTAGTCAAAAATGATAAGACAAGAAATAACAGATGCCAACTGAAGTAAAATGAGTTCAGTTTTAAGAGCAGGGGCAACGTTGATCTTAAGATCAAATAGACAGAAGAATATGCTCCCAGGGAAGCTGCAGATTCAACATCACTTGAACTTTTCAAGTCAGAGCTTGACAAGCACCTTGGAGGGGAAAGTTTAAGAAATAGTAGAAGCAAAGCCAGAAAGCACCAGCATGACCTAGAAGCCAAGATGATTTCGAGGCCATTCTAGAGGGCTGTGGAAAGCAAACACTCACAAACACTCGGGGCTTTTGGATGTTTTCTTTCTCCACATGGTTCAAAATTAAAAGGGTGGGGGGTGGGGGGAAAGGCTAAGCGAGGAAAATTAGTCATTTAATATGATTCTACTGTGGCTAATCCCTAGAGGAGAAGTCAATTACTTGAAATACTTGGGAGTATGGGGTGGAGAAGGGAATGGAAATTGTTGAAAAGTTGCCATCCGGCATAAGTACTTGCTGGTTTGGAGACTTAAAAAATACACATTGTGTGCCATTATACTACGCTCATTACATGCCTAGATTAATGCAGATAACATCACCCACACCTTGTACTTTCTGTGGCATTTTTTGTACTCAGGTTCACATCATAACAACCTCCAACACTAATTGTAACATTTGGGCTTCTGATCTGCTCCAGTAGGACCACTACATGTGCCTTGTACCAGCAAATGGGGAAAAAAAGGATAAAAAGTCCGGCTCCTTTGGTTCCAGGACATTTAAAAGGAGCAGTGAATCCGACCCACCTGGACAGCAGGGAGCATAAGGAGGATTCTGCAGATGGCACAGAATTAATATAATTACTTTATTCCCCCTTCCAGCCCCTCTGAGGGCAAGGGCATGCTGGCGGAGCAGGAACTGCAGTTCAGCTGTCAGCTGGCCCTGAGTGCTCCAAACAGCTCAATTCATATTGGAGAAGCCCTAATGATATTCTGATTTATGCTAGAAGCTGTGCAGGTAACTTTCCCTCCCGTGCCCCAGACTTTGCTCCTGCGGTGAGCGGTGACTGACCAGAGATTCAGGTCACTGAGTGTACTCAGTCTAGGGAAAATAGTTGACTGTAGCCATGGTGCTAATAGGCAAAATGTAACAGTAGCATTCACACTTCATCTGAACCAAATTACTTGGTATGGGTTTGCCTTTCTCAGGGTCGATTTGCTTGGTTTTCAATCAAAATTAAGTATGAATTATAAATGATAGCAAGTTCCTATAGGGTCATAAGCAGGAGATTGAAAGCCTTGGTGTATTCCTGGGACAAAGCTCCTTCCCTAGGCACCCCCATTGCACTTTACTGCTGACCTGGGAAGTTCTGGGACATCATCTGTGGCCTCTTGACTGGGAGGGTCTCACTCTGCCAGAAAAACATCCTCAGTTACAGGGGAGTTTTATGACATAAACATTGTTTATCAGCAAATAAATAAGACATATCAAAACTTTGTACAGAAGCCTAAATCACTACTAACTTTGGTCCAAATTTGAGACAGTGAAATTAAGACAGAAAGATTTTAAAATCCCTGAATGTCCTCCCATTGTCCCTCTATATAAGGGGTGTGTTGTTCACGTCAACAAGATGCGGAGATGCTTTGATTCTAAGGAAAAGGAGCTCCTAACAGCATAACAGAAAGGAAGAAAGATGGCTTCCAGAGGACGCTCCCTCCTTCCCTCCCAGGCTTGCCAGAAGGAAAATTGTGGTCTTGCAGTGCTTTGGGCTGGAGTTAACAGCTAGGGGAAATAAGGATGCTAACTGCATCCTTTTTCTTCTTCCCACGTTACTTTCCCCGTTTAGAAACTGTGACAGATTAGAATGATGAAACAGGAAGTGTTCAGAAGAAAATGATTATGTTATTCCCAGTATAACATTGTGATGCTCGTATCAGCAGGTGATATTATTAGGAAATTATTAGGATATTATTATTATTATAATTGGAAAGCACTCAGTGAAGGGATAGCTTCTCCTGTCCCTTCCTGCCCTTTACCTCCTGTTTTTAAGGGTTTTATTTCTTACTCTCCATTTCACCTTGTTCCATCACCCATTCAAGGATGATGGGGTAAATGCTGGTAGCTTCATTGCCCATGTGGGAGTGCTTCATGCACTGAGTTTGAAGAGCATTTCCAGTAGCTGCCCAACAAACTGGCAGCGAAGGAATGACTTGGGTCTCTTTCCCAAGGAGGCTGCTGAGGGGAGCTTCAGGTTTAATTTGACTGGATGAGACAGAAACTGCCTTTCAGTCTTGAATCCAGTTTGCTACTTCAAATAGAGCTAGTTTACTTTCATATTTTTTCAGCCCTCCAGGAAAGGTAGGCAGTACCCTTGCCATGTAAGCCTCAGCAGGAGTTGCTGTAGTTAGAGAGGGATTCTTTGGGGGACAGATGCTGCTGTCCCAACCCAGAGAGCCCCTTACCCACAGCCAACATGAAACCTCCTCTCAGCGTGAATCTCAGTGCGATTAGAAGTAGTAAATCCCAGATACCTCTTTTCTATAGGAGGCACAGGCACAGATTTGGCTAGAATCTGTTCCTCACCCTGAACTAAGCTTCTCCCAGTGTCTGTCTCAGATGATAGGGCTGGTCTCAGCTGAACCAGGCCCTACGCGTGCCTTCAGCTGGCAGCCGAGCCTGTTCCACACCTGTCTGCTCTCCACTGACCAGCGCACTTTATATTTAACTCTCATCAGCACAACGGTGACTTCACACACACAGCAATGATTTCACGCAGAAAAGGGCTTTGCTTCTGAGCTGTTAGGGGCATCATGCTTGGAGCTTTCACTGCAACATCTCTTGATCGAACTGGGGATGGGGGAAGAAAAGCCTGACTGAGATGCAAAGGCGCTATTAACCACACTCAGCACCACTAATGCATTCTCACAGCCACAGACAAAGCCACAAGTTAAGCTCCTAAATTGTTTCTTCTCCACTTAACATCCCACCTGTGCCTGACTCTGCCTATGCTTAGCAGGTCTGAGCCTGGGTATGCCAGCGTCACCCCACACCAGCTGCCCTGTACCCAGTGGGGAGCAGCTGCCCTGTATAGCCCACCTCATCATTGAGCACTTAGAAAAGTTTCAGGAATACATGTCAGACTCTTTAGTTATAGACCTTAATGACAGTAATAAGAAGACAATATATTTGGGTAATTCTGAATGTGATCGATAAGGCGGCACCAGCGTTGGCCACATATACACAGGTAAGTTTCTGCTGAACTTCACCTGGTAAGATGTATCTGCAGTTTCAGGCTGAGCATGTGCTTACAGGACAATGCCTAGGAAAGAGTAGGACATGCTAGGACTGGTCTTATCTGTGTGTAAGGTTGTAACTCTTCTTTTGGTTTGATAATGAGAATTTACTAGAAAAATCTAGTACAAGTGTCTGTGTGTAACATGCTTTACATAGGATACACACACCCAGTGTTGTAAGACCTTTCCATGTTAATGAGGCTTCAGTATCAGCTGCTCAGGACTGTATGTAGATGCTGAATGTTACTTGATTTTAGTAGCAAAAGGACCTGATGCTCAGCTGGTCTCATTGGCAAAGCAATGCCTCTGCCAACCAATTGATGGCGACGCCCGTGTATAACAGATGAAACTCTGTCTTGGGATCTTTTTGTGTATTTCTTCCCTGGGGTGCTCTGGGGTTTGTAAATTACAGGTATAGCTAGATATATTTCTTCTCACTAAAATCTTACATGACTAATCCCACAGTGGCACAAGCAGGGGAAGTGGGAGTTCTGCAGGCCGGACTCTGCACTCCTTTCAAAATGTGCCCTCCACAGAGCCAGAAGGCACCAGAATTACTCAGAAGGTTTATTCTTTGTGATACTCCCCATGGCATGTTGCTTATTTTGTTAGTTTAAGGACAAGTATATTTTCCAAATTGTTTAATTCCTTTTAACATCTTTTTTCCGTGTTACTTTCTTTTGGTACTACAATTACAGTTTAACCCGTAAAACTGTTTTACAGTTTGATTAGTTTAGGGGACTTCCACAATCTGATTATTTTAGGGGACTCCTAAACTGATGCAAATGTTTGCAGGAACCACCTGTGTCAGTTGGTTAAATGAGGACTTTCCAAGACATTCATGTCCATGACAGGCTATTCTGAGCTCTTAAATTTTGCCCTTTCACAGGCCAATTTGAGGATCTTCTGGTGGAAACAGACCTACCCTCAGTGCCCCAAGGATAACTCAAAACAGGTCCAGATACCCTAGAACAGCAGTACTAGCGATGGGCTCATTTTTAATTTTTAGGGAAGCCAGCAAATTCTTTAGTCTCAGTGTCACTCTCAGTGTCATTCTTGATCTCAATGTCATTCTCACTGCCTCTGTTTAAGCTGTGATGATTCCTTCAGCTCTCCACAGCCTAAATCCTCATTTAACTCCAGTGCAAATTTCCACTTTAAAAAATAGTCTCCAGGCAAGGTATAACAGTACACCTCTGCTCAGACTGGTGGGCCCACATCAATTCACACTGGGCAAACACAAGTCCATTTCCAGTGTCAATCAATACTATGCCAAGACTTCACTCTGCATCGGCACCTTTTGTGGTACCCAAGGAGGTTCACAGCAATTGGAGGGATGGGGCAAAACGACTGCTTAACTTGTAGGGGAAAAAAAGATCACCTCCCCACTGGTGAGGGCAGGATTGGTGGGGAGAGGCTTCCCGGAGAAGACCTGGGGCTCCCTCCCTGCACGTCCTAGGATATGGCTGGACTGAACACATGCATGGCTGGTGTAGGGTACCCGGGCTCTGCTGGGCATAGAGGAATGGCCTCTGTTCATTAATCGTGGAGATCTTTCCTCTGTCAGCCACTAAAACAGAGGGGACGTCAGAGGCCACCCCTGAACTGTGTGACCTGCAAGCACTGCAGGTGTGACAGGGGTGTGGCAGGGGTGTGACAGGGCGTGAACCACCTCCCTCCCCATGCTTTGCCTTCCCTTGGAAGAAAACCAGTCTGTGAGCACACTGAGGGATGTCTGTAGGGTGTTTCGATAGTCCCAACCGCCTGTATGACCCAGGGAGCAGGTCTGCCACAAGCAAGAGGCTGGGCAAAGCCAGACCCCCTGGGTCTGCCCTGGGGACTCGCGGGCGGTCCTGGAGCAGCATGCAGGGTGGCTTTGCGCCGGGGGTAGCTGCTCCCGCAGGGGCTGAAGGTTGCATTTCCAGGGCTGTCAGTTTGTCACCCTCACCACCAATAATTGGATTTAAACTATGTGTAAATAATTGCTACAAAAGTGTTACTTTATTTGAATGGAAATCATTGCTACTCCTGTTGGGTGGTTTTTCTCTTAAGCGTTTTTAATTTACCAGGTATCTCATCTACTACCTTTGATCTCAACCATAGATCTCTCCCAGGTCGTAATGAGGTGCAACTTCGTATCAAAGCCTCAGCCCTCATTTGTCCAAGATGAGATCTGTGCAGCCAGTGAGGGAACAAAGCCTGGTCCAGGGAGAGGGAGAGTGCAGCTGAGGTGAGTCAGGTCCCCCAGTGCATCCCGAGTGCGGATTCTGAGGCAGCCTGCTGCCCCTCACCTCTTCCTCTCTGATGCCTCCTTGTCCCCAGACAGGGATGCTGGGCTTGGACCACCTTAGGGCTGTTCTCCCATGGCCTAGCAGTTTCCATGCAGTAGAATGACGATCTAGTAGGGCTTAAAAAAACCTAATGCCTCCCATCTCCCCCAAGCTACAAACTCCTCCATGAGCCTAGTTCTCTGCTTACTCAGCTCTAGCTGTGAGGCCCTGATTTGTGTCAGGGTAGGTGAGAAGAAAAGCTGTAATTCCAGACCTTTAACTTCAATCTTGCTACAAATCTGCTCTGGAATATACCCTAACCTTATAGAATATTCAAGAGCATGAAATATTCTTGGCATCAAGTCATAATAAATGGCTCCCTGAATACCAACTACAATACACAACTCTTAAAAGGAAATTTGCTGTACAGTGAACAAAGCTTAGCAAGATTAGCTCAAGATCATATTTGTCTACTGCTCTTCAGTTACAGATGTTGCACATGATACCCAGTGGCACGATGTGCCATCTATAAATTGTCAAGTTCATTTTAAAAGACAACAGAATATTTTAATCTGTTTTTCTTCTAGCTCATTTGCACAATTCTGAAATTAGGGACTGCAAATGCCTTAGTTTTAGCTTTGTTAGGCAACAGACATATGTAGCAATATGTTTTAGCCTTTCCTAGCTGACACAAAGCATTCTTGCATGGTTTTTAGGTGTGAGTTATCACCGTTAAATAAAACCTACACAGGACAATATTAAACAAAGGTAGTTGCTTGTTTAGTTTATGCACTACACAAACCATCTCTTGTGACAGCCAGTTAACATTCTGTTTATTTACAGTATCTTTGGTGTCTTGCAGAGCAAGAACGATAATGCATCTGCTAAAACCACAATCTAAAATACAACAAATGTTTCTAACTCGACACTCACATTTGTCCTGGGCAACCAGCTCTAGGTGGCCCTTCTGGAGCAGAGGGGCTGGACCAGATGCCTTCTAGGGGTCCCTTCCAACCTTAACCCTTCCAGGATCCTGTGAGCCTTCCGTAAATTGGTTCTTATTCTATGCTCTTAAGTAAGAATGAAATTAAGAGGCTAATTTCTCAGATGCTGTGAAAAAGATAACCACTAAGAATCCCTATACCTTACAAAGCAGAAAGCATCCCACAAACACCAAGATTTATTCCAGGCATGGGTCATAATACCCCAGACAGGTCAGAAAAATAATGTCTCACTCTTTTGCCTGGTTTTGCAAAGCCTAATAAATCACCCAGCCATGTGGTAGGCTTTTTCAGCGCTTGTACTGTGTGTGAAGCTCTGTAGAAGCAAACCAGGGAAAGGCCAGACTTGTCCCAGGGGCATGGCACCCGGCTGCTCCTCTGGCAGTCACAGCCTGCACATCATCTCTTAGCACTGGGGTGGTGACTCCTCCGTCTCGGGCTTTATCTAGCACTTAGGTATACTGCAAAATGATTCAATGCCATCTTCCCAAGTGCTCTGTAACAGAAATAAATGGTGATCCTCTCAATTTGGCACTGATTTAGGATGAGTGGAATTCAGAGTTCAAGAGGTTCATGGGCTATAAATCAGAAGAAAATTTGCCCCCTCATCTAACTGCAAATGGAAACTTTGCTCTAGTTAATGTTAACAGCAACGCCCTGAGGAAGGTGCCATACAGACTTGCTAGAACATGGGGTGGGAGAAGAGCAGTGAAGGAATCTTTGTGCAGGAATGAGAATTAATACCTCTTCCTTCCCTCATTTCCAACTTTCATTCTTTCATCTTCATTGGATCTTTTAAAATCAAAACCATAAAAATATTTAAAAACTTGTTATAAAACCTTTTCACATGCAGATATCAATTTATTCAGTTCAGTAAATACTTAGCAGAAAAAGAGTCGCTAAGAAAAAAGCTATGAACAAATTTCGCAGTATGCCAAATATTAGAAAAGACACATGATGTCTTTCTCTCTGGCACATTGTGCAGGAAGTACTAGTAATGCTGGAAAAGGCAGTTGCTTTATTTACAGATACAGAGCAAAATGGACCATGGCAAGGTCTATACAATTTGTCAATGTTTTGTTAAAATTCCTATTATTTTGTCTAAAATATCCTTGTGATAAAAAGTTGTCTTTGGTGCTCTGATGGGAAAATTTTTACCTCGTTTTCATTTTTGAGGGATTAAAAACTCCGAGATAAGCCATTTGTTGGTATGAAAGAGCATCACTGGTGATCATAACCTTGGGACTCAAATCAATTGACAACGACCATTTGCACTACTACTCTGTGATCCCTTTACTATTGCAAAGGTGCAAATGATCAAACATTGTCATCATACGGACATCACGTTCCACCACCACACTCTGCAGCACAATTCCCTCCGTCTTCCATGGCACCTGTATCCCAAGCATTTGAAATAAAAACTGTTTTGAAGTATTTCCTCTGAAGAAACTGATTCAGTTAAAAAGGCTTGCAACACGTTTAACAGACTAGTGAAAGCTCCCATACATATTTAACTGTCTCGTGGACACATGCACACAGTGAGAGATTTCCTTATTTTGCTCCAACAGAAATTATACTACTTCAAAGAGTTTTTTCACCCAGTACTTTCTATTACTTTACAATCAAGATTTCTATTTCATGATAATGCAAAGAAAAACTTTTTAAAAGGAAGATAAAGAAGTCTTTACCAAAAAAGCCAGTAGCTGCTCTGTTTTTCCTCATCAGGTACATGGTCCAGGATAGAGGAGAAGAGATACCAAACTGCCCGTGGTTCATATTTAAGTTTATATGATAGCCAGGCAGTGGCCAGACACTGCAGAAGACCAGCAGAAACTAAACAAGATGAGGGGAGAGCTCTTCCTTTTCACTCCACTCTTTCTCTGCCCTAGAGATCATTATTTAACATGAGCAAATTGAAAAATGACATGCAGCCATACTTAGTACGTGGTTTTTTTTCCTTCCACTAACCAAACTCACATGAGACTTCCCATCTTTCTCTCTCTGCTCTCCCTCCCTCTCTCTCTCTCTCTCTTTTTTTTTTTTTTTTTTTTTTGCCTCAGGCATTTATAGGCTAGTAATTTTCATTTAGCTTCTCAGATGATTTCTCTGCCCAATTAGAGTGGAAGTGGATGAAGATTTAAGTTCAGAGTTTTGCTGTTAGAAATCAGCTTGGGATTGTTCCTGTTGTTTCAGTTGATGTGCTGTTTCAAAGGTGCAAGGGTCTACTACCAGTAAATAGAGTAATGATACGGATAACGATTCTTTCTGCAGACTTCCCCTGCTCAGAGTATTTTATAGTCACTAACACCAGACAGTGGTATCATGAGAATGTCTCTGGCCATGAAGAAGAGATTTTTTTTTTTCCAATAGATGCTCAGGACGGTTTAAGGCCAACCCCTTTGCCCTGTACACAGGAATAATTCCAGTGACATTCCCGGGATATGTCTGAAATGGTAACAGAGGTTGGCCACTGTATTCTGATAAATCCATAAATATGACTCAGTATCTGCAAAACTTGAAATTTCTTCTGTGTGTGAAGTGATACACGTCTCAGTTCCCTGGTCTTTAAGAGGAAATAATCCTTCCCAGAAGCATACAAGTGCTATATACATATAAGAGCCTGTCACATTTGTCACCAACTGTGAAATTCAGCAATTTCGTAAAATTCATAGATGAATAGATACATGGATGAATGGAAGATAGGCAGGTAGAGAGATTTTTAAAAGTGTTAAACCAGACTCCAAAGTTCAGTCCAGCTGCTTTGCAAAGCATGCCACAATGCTCCATCACTGTAAGTGCAAAAGGCATTTGGAGGACATCAGAACCTAGCTCTCAATGAAGATTTACAGAGCATCTCTTGTACCAACGCAGCCAACGCAGCATAAAACCCCTGCACACTTAGTGATCCACATGGTAACCCCCTCCCTCTCTTTTTTTTTTTTTTTTAATTTTAAGGGGGAGAGTGTTGACTAGGATACCAAATGTATTTCCTGTACTTTTAAATCTCATCTTTTGTAATCCATTTCTCCTCCTAGAAAATGGAGAGATGGTCATAGACAGTGATAAGAAAACACAAAATCAAGTAGGAGCAGTTGTATCTTGGTAGACAAAAGGAAATGTTGCCAAATGCATAGCTGATGCGAGGTTTCTTGTTTGGTTTTTTTGGTTTGTGTTTTTCAGATTCCAGGATGGGATGTTTCTAATGAAATCAGGGAATGCATGTGGAAACAAAAGGCTGTGGGATTTACTGGGATTTGCTGCTGGCCAAATTTCACATTTCAAGTTGAGATCACTGTTAGCATTTTAAATATTATATTCTATAAAAATGCTAAAATCTCACTTGCCAGCATATGGCCACAAACCTATAGGCCCTACAAACACTTCAACACATGCAACATTGTCCATGAGGAAAGTTGCGTGTGTGCTTGAGCTGGTCCTGGAAGAGCCAAAGCTGTCAGTCTGTGAGAGCAGGTTCCAGTTCCTGTGGAATCACAGGAACTCTTGCACCACAGACAGTATAAAAGGGACTATGAAATAAAATGTAATTCTAGGAAAGGCTAATCCAGAAACTTTTTGGGTCTGTTTGGCCATTGTTCTTGTACTGAACAGGAAAACAAAAAGCAGTACATTGTTTTCCTTTCTTTTGAACTTTCTCTTACTGTTGCCTGACTAAAGGAGAGCCCTGCACAAGAAACTTATTCCTTTTCCCAAGGAAAAGAATGGAAACAGGAGGAGAAAGAAAAACCCCACAGAAAGCCCAATGAAAAGAAATGAAACAGTACAATCTCTACCACTCTAGCAGCTCTTACACAATCCTGTGTTATGACATTATTCAACTGCCACAGGAGGACTGCGAGAGACCTCAGGCAAATGTTTCATCAACTGCACAGCAAGATGTTTCCTGGGTTTGCCGACAGTGGTTCGGCAGAGATGCAATAGCCCCTCTGTTACAGTGCAGATAAAGCACCCCCTGCTAGCTGCTATCTTCAGATGCTAACTCCACAGAAAACGTTCCTTCTTTCCATCCTTCCATATAGTGTTATGTTTGAGCTTTTGAAATGTGCAGACATTTAGTGCTTGGCTCTCTTAAGTTTGCTTTTTTTTTTTTTTTTTTTTGTTATTATCAGTTTTCACCCTCCTTTTCCTATTGTTTGTTGCAATCTATCAGAGTGTGAGCACCTTGTGGACATTTACATAAAGATAAGGAATGATGGGGCTATGCAAGATACATGTATGTTGACTTCAGAGAAGATGGATCTCCAGAGAAAACTAAACTACAGGACCTGGATGGATTTTGATGTCATACTTTTCTTCCCTCATATAACACCTCAGTTGACAGAAAATTTAAGAAATTTTACAAGCCTTTCTTTATTTACTTACTTTACTTACTTTAGTTTGATGACTTTGTGATTCTAGGAAAAAACTATCAGTCCTTTCAGATGAATCCTTTTTACTCACAGTGTGACTGTGCGTTCAACAGTTCAGAGATGGTCAAATGATTATGCAAGTGAAACCCCAGCTAATTTTTATTGCGTCAACTGCACTCTCTGTCCTACTGACCACTTTTCAGCTGTATGCTACATTGTTAGCTTTGAGGTGGTAGGGGGCAGAGAGGAGGTTCTGAGAGCCAAGAAAGGAGGTATTTTTAATTTGTACATATATACTGCAAGTGTTGGTCCAGCAGTAAATTCTGACCCAATACTTATTTAAGGCAGGCATACATTTTGGCAAGGCATTAGCTTAAAAAATGGAAATCTGTTTTTCTGGGGGTGCTAAAGACCTGCGACTCTCATGGACTTTCAGTGAAGCTATTGGTATTCAGATCATCTGGAAGTCAGGGCTGTGATAATTTTTTAATCTCAGTAATCTGGAGCATTGCACAAATTTTAAGATTAGTCCATGGAAATCCTTATAATCTGTTTTGTAAAGCAAAAGTAAACATCAGTCTGAAATAAAATGGAAGTAACTGGGAACACTGTGCCATTTGATGACATCCCATTACCAGGTAATATGAAAAGTGAAAGCGGATTAATAGCTTTTGTTTTTAGACTGAGGGGTTGTTAGCCATATAGCTTTCGAAAACTGTAAAAATAGCCCCATAAACAAATGCATGTTTCCTGAAGTTATGCAGCATTTTGTCTTCTTATATATTGCTCTTAACATCCCCACACATACTGCAGGACACCTGTCCAGACCAGCTTCATGTTAACAATAAAGCCATTACTTCACTGAATATGCAAGACAGAAACACTGTGAAATGACTGGGTTCCCACACACATTCCTTTATGTACCTTGCGATGCTTTGGTAAACTTATATTTCTCAAATGCAAGGATCTGGACTCCCTAGAGAAATGATGGTCTTCTGAGGCCTGTGCTATACTAAAAACGCATAAGGAGAGGAACGTAATCTGATGTTCCTTTCCCGTCTTAACATCCAGCCTCTGTCTCTGCTTTAAGGCTGTACAGAGATATTACCCAATAAAGCACAGAGAGTTTCCCTTTAGGAACAGAAGTATTTTTAGGATTCTCTGAATTGAGCTAAATGACTGACATATTTTAAAAAAGCATAACGCAGACAAAAAGAAATGAAAGCGGCAAGTAAGAATGAAACAGGATGAAGCAGACGTCCTGTTTTCGATGTGCAACACCATTTTAACTAGCTTTGAAGCATTACATCCTCTTTGCAGAGCATTTAGCAACCCCCTTCTGAAGCAGGTTGTTTTTCTGGAAGTGGGATGTCATAGGCATTTGCCCACATTTCTGAGGGGATTGCCAAACTTGTGGACGAGGGTGGATTTCGCTGAAAAATACAGAGGGCTACTGGGAAAATTCAAATGCCAGGGCGTTTTTTGGATAGGGATAATATTTTTGTGCACTTTCACCATGATGAAGCTGGATGTGTTCTCCAGTGAAACCAAACTCTGTGAGACATTTGGAGCAACAGCTAATATTTCATTTGTTTTGGAGCTGCCTACTAGACATTTAAAAGCGATCAAAAGCATGGGGTTTTTTTTGTTTGGTTTTTTTTTTGTTTTTTTGACATGAGCTGTCCTTCCATCACTGCCTCCTTTAAAGAGTTGTGAAATGGTTACTTTTAGAAAAAGCCAGAGCCTTGCAACCTGGGAATAGCTTTGCTGACTTGCTGCTCTGGGGGCCCCGCCATCGGGCAGCTGTTTCCCCCTGCCAGCACTGACCACTGCATCACCCAGCAGCAGTCTCGGAGGCAGTAGCAGTGCACACTTCATGCAGAGTTTGGGGTTTTTCTGTGTTGCGTGGCCATCCCCGTGCTGAGCTCGGCTGCATTATTTGCAGGCTCAGGGAAGCACAAGGTCTCAGGTCGGTGCTGGCCAGGAGAGGGAGCTTTGCAATGACCTGGCCAAGCAAAGATGCCAACCCAGCTAGCCCGTGCCATAGCCAAAGGCCAACTCTCTGTACACCCCGAGTGCAAGATTCTCTGCCCTGATATATCTGCAGCAGCTGTTTCTGCACTGATGAGCAGTTTTCATGTTTCTCTCTGCTGAGAGCTACCCCAGGCTGTAATTACGTGGCCACAGGGAAGAGGTGAGAGTGCCCACGATCTCCCCCACCTCAAGCCAGCCACCTACCCACGCGCTTTTGACAAACCTTAAGTTCATTACATGAGAATTTCTCAGCCAGGCTCAGCCAGAATCACTGCAGAACCGACACATTTTCTGTCATCTGCGCTTTCCTCCTCTCCCTGGCTTTGTACCAGCACTGGAGCTAGCCCATGGATTCAGATTCAGATGCTCCCCCTTGTGTCATCTGATGTAGACCAACCTGATTTGAAATATAGGACTGGAAACAACATTGGACACATATGCCACAGTACAGATAAAATGCTGAAATGCCAAATGAAACCACACCTAGAAGCCTGACAGAGCTGTTGCCATGCAGATTTCAACATGCCACCAACATCTCTGTCACCATCTTGGAGACCTTGCACCGCTTGGTTGCTTGACATTTGCCAAGAGACCTGACACAAGGCTAGTTGGGAGCTCATATCCTGTCTGAGTCTTCCTCCTGCATGGGGTTTCAAACTTACAAAGCTTCCCAGCAGGTAGGGGGCTTGCCCAGGTGGCCAGGATGAGCCATACCTAGGAGGTGAAGGTTGCACAGCGCTAGCCACCGAGCAGCTGGCTCTCTTAGCTTCTCCTGCTGGAGCGGGTCCTGTCTGCAGGAATAACTGAGTACAACTGGAGCAGAGACAGGACTGGGGCCTCCCACATCCAGGCAGGGCTGCAGAGGCAGTCTCTAGTTTGACCCAACATCCCACCCCAGAAGCTGAAGGATGTTTTCCAGTCAAAACAAGTACATATGTTTTTGTGAAAAGCTTTAGTTTTGATGAACTGACATTTTCTGACAAAAAAAAAAAGTGTGTGTGTGTGTAAAATTACCTACTGTTTCTCATCCTAACCAGAACGACAGATGTGATCTAGGGAACCAAAGAAGCACCATCAGAGAGGGCCCTGCCAAGTATGACTCATGAATTTGAGTCATTTATTAGACTTCTGCCGTGCCAGGCAGCTGCCTGGAAAGCACCAAACCCAGGACCTCTGTATCTGAACCCTGCAAAGACAGAATTCCTACCGGCCACACAGACAGGAAAAACAGGCACTACAGATATACCATGACTCATTAGCTTTTGGAGTAAAATCTTTCCCAGATTACCATTCAGCAATCTGTCAGGCCTCAAGCGCTGTTGGAGATTTGATGAGTAGTTTAAAGGTAGGACTGAAACCCCCAGGAAGCAAACCACTGTATCTGTGCTGTAGCCGCTGCTGCAATGACGTGGAGCCTGAACCCACCGTGTGCCGAAGTATTTGGGTACTGGTAGCACCCCACAGCCACAGAGACATTGCTGTATCCTCCCCTTCAGCATGCCACCCAACAGAACCTCCCTGGCTATGATAATAGAGAGGACAAACCCCAGAAAACCTGGGCTGAGCATGGGGTTGCTCTTTGCCCCCACTCCAATCCTTCCCACAGCTCCTGGCAGAGGAGAAGAGGGAGAAGAGAAAGATGAGTGGGACAAGAGTGAGGGCCATCTTTCAGACTCGGATATGACACTTGTGCTTGTGGCCAAGCTGAACCAAAAGCATCATGCTTTTTCCAGATGTGAAAGGAATGCCACAACAAATACTGTGATCTTTCCATTACCCCAGGGCATGCTCCCACCCTGCAGAGCAGGGACCATGACACAGTCTGCTGAGCCTCACTGGTGGTGATAACCTTCCAGATGCACTTGCTCTAACAAGACCTACTTGAGCCCTCCAGACCTTACTCCTTGAAACTTTCCCATCATAAGAAGAGAGAAAATTAGAAGCCCAAGCCAAATCCCACCTCGCAGTCACCTCTCCACCTTCACTGATTTATTCACCCATGTAGCATCTCTAGCAGACCAAGGCATGAAGAAAACATAAAGCTTCATGATGATGATGTCCCACTAAGGCTATGTTTCCCTTCAGCATGCCAGGGGAGGGTCCCAGGAGAAAATCTATAACAGACAGTGACAGGGTTGCACAAAGTCTGAGCAGATCCCTTGGTGAAGCTATAAAAGCATACAGAAGGTCCTTTCTGCCCTTCTCATGCTGCTCTGCTTGAGCCATATCTGCCTTTATTCCCATTTGGAGGTTGTACCTCCAAAGAAAGGAAGGTGTATTTTATTGTTCTGGCTTCTTAACAGCTGCAGCCATTACAGATCGCTGGTGCCTTTGCTTTGGGAGGCAGCATCCTTCCCGTTTTGTACCCTCCACCACTCTTTTGGTTCCTGTTGCCTGCCCAATAATGTTGATTAGGCTTCAGGGCAGAAGCAGCATTTTGCACTTTCTTCTAAGACAGGGTTTCAATTGCGGACAAAACTCAACCTTGCTTTCTTTAATAATTCACATGGCAGTATTGTGTGGATACTCTTAACTGCTACTTAAAAGTAATTAATTGATTTTCTGACATATCAGTTAACAATGTATTGCACTGACATGAAGTTGTGATTCTGCTGTTGATTGGGTGGATGACAAGATGCATCATACTCAGTTCAGGAGCTGAGCTTAAAAGACTCTAAATATGTTCTGCTATAAAAGGAAAGGCATTTTACATGTAGTGTTGTCTAAAACTTGAATCCATATGCTGCCTCCAATGCTGTCAGAGTAAAGTATTTCATTGTTATTTACAGTAGACTGATAGTATTTAAATTTAGAACATCCGGTAGGTATGAAAACACAGTTTCTGTCAGCTGGAGACAATAGCACATGTTGAACTGCAGAAAGAAGGGAGTCTGCAGAAGGGCTTTATGTGTGTATATATAGCCAAACTGAGAGAGGTCGCTGGAGCATCTCCTTTCTCCATACTAAGTTGCCTACCCTGTTTGAAACCCAGGAGCACTACAGACATATATATATGGATGAGTCTGAAGCAGGAAGACAAAAAGACAGAACCCATTTCTGGAGATTAACGTTGGTTTATACAGCTTTTTATCTTTACAGTAAGTCAACAGTTCTAATAAACTTCAGGGCTGGGTGGCAACAGCAGGTTAAATAAATGACTGTGGTCAGAATGTTCAAACCAGTCATATTCTGTTAGATAACTAAAAAAAAAAAAGAAAAAAAAAAGAAAAGAAAGCCAGCTTTTTCTGGCTTTAATGAAATTATCTGAGGAACTTATGAGCATTTATTATGCTCCAGAATCACAAATTCAGAAATCTACTGTTTAATTACTTAGGCTTGAAAACTCTGACCTGGATAGTGTGTGGGGGACACTACTGGAAATATTTTAATTCATTACAGAGGATATGAGCTTACTTGTTTGTGATATCTGCTTTGATATAGGTAATCCCATAATGGATAACTTGGAAGGTCAAATCCCTAAATTTTATGTGTTCCAGAATACTTCACATGTTGAGCACTGTCTTACTTCTGTTCTCAAAGAGTCTTTTTTCTTTTTCCTTCCCTTCCTACGAAACACCACAGAAACATAAGTTGAGGAACAGATCAATTCTCCTCTAAAAGTGTTCTTTTAATAGGTATTTTATGGATATTTTATGTTTGTGTGTTTGTGGGGAGAAGTAAGTACTTCTACTATATCAGGTGCACAAACCCTTTTTCAGCTCTTTAGACCCATATTTAACTCAAGAAAGCCTGACATTTTTATCTTTCATGTGTCAAGAATATGAGAACATTTCTTATACACACTCAGCCTTGTCACAAAATCTAGAAGCTGCCACAGGAAATTAACTTCACCAAGACAATCCTGTTTATGCAATTATAATATTAGCCGACTTGACTCGGCATACATGGCACAGAACAGAGTCCCACGCTGCAAAACAATCTCCATCCTCAGAATTATTTAACACTAATCCTCTCCTGAGATTTGGCCATTAAAAAACCGTGCAACTCTGTTATGACTTATTTTAACTTCAGAAAAAGAGCGATAGAAGAACGGTGGCAGATTCAACAATGAGCATTTTGTGGAATGTTTAGCTTCAGAATAATTGAGTTTTGAAGAAGAAGAGAGTTCATGAATTATTAACGGTCCCCTCTGTAGATGGGAGAAAGTGTCAGGATTTTGCTGAAGTCATGGATTGATTTTCTGACACAACAATTGAAAAGACGTGAAATCAGCCACTTGGACGGTAGTGTCAGATGTACGATCCATCAGTAAATGGGATTCCTCCTCTCACTTTCCAGTACTGTTCATGCGCCGTATTATATAGCCTGCAGTAATACTTACAGGGAAGAAAGAGTGGGAAAAGTAGGCAACAAATTGTAGGGTGGATGGATGAGTAAAAGAAAACAGACTGAAGAAATTCTGCTTTATAGAGCTGGATAAATGCTACAGCCAAAATATTTCTTTGACCACTAAAGTAATGCAGATTTTGGCTAAACTGACAATTAATTTATGCTTTCTTTTAATTTATTTTTCTCAAGAAGGAGTGAAAAATATAAAGATGAAATACTTTACCACTGTTTTTGGAATGAAATTTTTTATCAAACATTTTTACTGGAAATAATACTTTGCATTTCATTTTATTTTGAAATTGTTTTAAAAGCCTTGGCAGTTGAAAACATTACTCTTAGGGGTTTTTCTTGTTTCTAGATTAATTTTTAAAGTAATTTGCCAAAATTCTTAATGATTTGCTTTGAGTCAACTCAAGCCAGAGTATTTTCTGAGGTTTTCTACTTTTTTTTTTTTTTTTTTTCATAGCTAGCACTGACAGAACAGCTACAGTCATTCTATCTAGAAACAATTCACCTTTCTTAAATACCTGATTTTGTATGTCTCTCTGACCATTCCTGTCAGTCAGAACAGGGATTTTGGATAACTGGTCTCATCCTTTCCAAGTGCCACTTTCTTCTTTCCACTTGAATTATAAATGTAGATGTGGAAGAAACAACATAAACTGATGGGCTTCTTCACCAGCCTGATGAAAAGTCAGAATGAAACCCCAAGCATCTTTCAAGCTTTTACCTCAGTTTAGTATTTCAAACCCCAAACTCACAGAAGGACACAGAAATGTTATTACTCCAGACCAGCATAGGTAGCAAAGGCCTGGGTGCTTTTCTATTATCTCACTTTTTACTGGAGAAAAAAAGGCATATTTCTTTCTAAAAGTGTCTGTAGGCTTGTGAGAAGGGCAAGCCACCTTTAGCCTTTATGTGACTACTGTCCCCTCCCTACTCACAAATCGCTTGCCCAAAGCAGGGAAATTAAATATATTTTTTGCTGGAGAGTCGGTTGATAGGACCTGGCATCAGCCCTTGGAGCCTGGAGCAGCAAGAACGAAAAGTAGAAGTCTATCCTTCACAGCTTTTTGAACATACTGAACTGCACAGCAGAAGGTGAGGAGGTTACAGAAACATTGGAAATTTGCTGAACGATGTCAGATTTAAGGTAACAGACAGCATTCTAGACTTGACACGTTTGTATGTGACTGTCTCTGGTTTCATACGTGGCTTCTTTTAAAAAAAGTTATTTGACATCTGCTTGGTCATCTTCCATTTTATGATTCAGTAACTGTCTGCAGTTACTTTTAGTGGATATGCAGTGGGAATGATTATCTGTACTGGAGTCAGATGTCAATTTTTCGATGCATAATTTTTTTTCACATGCTGATTGATCAAGTTTCATGACAAAAAGGACCTGCTTCAGACAATTTTCCTGGAAAATATTTTGAAAACAGTCTGAAATTTTGTTTTAATAGTTTACATTGTATTTCCGTATTTCTTAAGGGAAAAGAATACTTTCTGGTTTGAAACATTTTGAAATTAAGTTTGTGGTGGTGTTTTCTGTGGTTTAGGATTAAACACAGTACATAAGTAAGAGTGGCATTTTATATTTATTTTTGTTTTATAAATATTTCGCTGGGAATTTTGTTTCAGTGGAAACTGTGTGACTATGCATGTGTATGGGGAGGACGATCTTTTCACCCAGCTATTCTCTAAACATCTTGACTGTCTTCAGAATCATGTTAAAATGGTTCCTGGCATTAGGTGGTGCAAACCACTGTCATAGTTTGCCCTGAATTAGATTAGGTGAGAGCAGCAAGGAATAGCATCCCTTTACTTATGCTGACATTTCCTTCAAGGACTTATTACTGCTTTCCTACCACCCAAAGAGAGTGAAGCAGAAATTATACAAGACATATATATGCTATATATATATGCTATATTACTAGTAGCATTTCAGCACTACAGGCTTGGTGAAGAAGGATTCACAAATTTGGTGAGTTTGTTCACCAGCTATGGTGAGAAGAAAACTGGGCTGGGAGGTGGCAGCCCACTGTGGCCAGCGATGTGAAGGTGAGGCAACAGCTCCTGCAGCCAAGACCGCTGCCTGTGCTGGGAAGGCCACCCTGGGTAGCCACTTCTCAGCCCGGCCAAATGCCAGGGCTCCCTTCTGCAAAGCCTCAAGTGGGATGGTGCTGACCTCTTTGAGTAAAAAGGGATTTGCAGAGCCAGGCGCTGGGATGGGGGTTTAAAACAATGCGAGCTTATCTGCAATGCAGAGAACCAATGACTTTAGCACGGTTCTGATGGTAGATAAAAGCAAGGCAGAGCCTGGCAATAAAAGCTGACATGAAGAGATGGTCAAGAAAAGTTTAGAGCACGTTGGAAGGATTGATTAATGCCAATTTTACAAGGCAATCTGCTGTATAAGAGCAAGGCAATGGCAGGCACCTTAACACTGAGTGAAAGATGAGGAACCCAGTGCAGAATTGTTCAAATTGTGTTGCTGAATTCCAGCAACAGTTTCACATTGTGGGAAAGGCAGTCTGCTTTGTGTTTTAGTATGTTGCTGATGAGTTGTCTGTAGAAGAGTGTATTTGGTGGTCTTTGTTCTGTTCTTAGTGGTTTGTATCCCACCACACATCTGGCTTCTTTCCAGTGGAGCCCGAGTACTGAAAAAATCATTTAACGATTAGAATGGAGATAACAATATTTCCTTTTCCAATTGGGTGGTCTATTTTATAGCCAAAATGAAATTAGATCCAGGAAGTGACAGGTATTTCTGAGGCTAAAGCTTGATAACACTGAACACAAAATTCAGAAGGATGTGTCACACCATTCCAGGAAGACAGAGGCTGGAAGTTTGCAAACACATGCAAAATAATGAAGGGAGGAGCCCAGAAGAACATTGTAGCTCTGGAGAAAACACAGGGTGCTGATGTTTATTTCTATAGCATTTCTGCCCATTTTCATTTTGCCAATACAAGATGGAACCCAGACATAAATATGTATTGCACACATGCAGAAAGGATGCAGGGAAAATCTAATCCCTGGATACGAAAGGTACATATTGCAAATTGTTTAACTACCTCCATAACCATGAAACACACCGTGATATCCACAGTCACTCAGAATTGCACTGAAATCTCTTTTCAAGTGAGGGAACCAGGCAGTATAGAGGCTGTACTGCTGCCTGATGTGGGGACAGCTGCATGACAGCATGCAGGAGGTTGTGCTCTGGTGTCAAGCATGCCATGGGCCTGAATTCTGCCTCCAGACATTGTCACTGTTTGATGCCTTCTACACAGGTATAACCACTCAGAGCATCAAAATGTTACAAAAGCTATATATAGATCAGAAAAAAATATTTACCTGACTCTAGCCCCTCTCCTTTTCCTGCTGCACTAGATGTTGGCAGCGCAGCCCCTGTGCAACCCAGATGATGCCTCACAGAACAACAGTTAGTATTGCTAGATGTTTAGAGTGCCTGCTAAAGAAGACTGAAGATGTCTCCCCTGAACTAAAAGCCCTTGCTCCCAAAATCTTGGAGTCTGTCAGCAAAGTCTAAGTGATGGCTGAAGGCCATAGAGCTGAAGACAGATGGCTAAAGCTGCTGAATCTCTGAAGAATCAGTGAAAAATAAAAGTAAAAAAAAAGTGTGCAGGCTACCAGTGCACAGAGAACATGATCCTTTCTCGTCAAAACAGTAGTAATGGTAGTAAAAAAAAAAAGACCACAAAGAGAGTAAAGCAGTGGCAGCACTGGTCTTTACAGAGTTTCACAGGCCCCAGAAATGCACCTCCTGGGCTGCAGCCTCACAAAACTCCTCTGAATGACTAAAAGACCCTGTGTTTGGGCACTGGGCTTGGCTCCCCTGTCGGCAGGGGCTGCGTGCTGGGGGTTGGATGCATGGGCATCAGTGGGAATCCCGAACCTGGGTTGGGGTCGCCCCTGAGCCACCTGTCAGGGAGGCCTCCAGCACAGCGAGATCCTGCCTCGAGTCACAGGAGGGAGACAAAGCTGCCATTGTGATGAGCAAAATGATAGGTCTTCTGCTCAGAGCAAATTTAACCTCCGCTTGCTGTGAACATTTCCTGCAAAATCCAGCACGGGTGGGAAAACACTGTGCCAAGATCCAGCACAACCCTGCCCGCTTTTTGCGTGCTGCATTTTGCTGTTGCTCTGACCACTGTAGGGATTTTGCTTTCTCCAGCAAACAAGGGCAGGCCGTGTTTGGCAGGCTCAGCGCCTGAGAGGCACGCCTTTCTCTGCTGGTCCATGCAAATGCCACACAAATTATCTGAGCTCCTTCCTTGCTAGGAGGTGGTGGGGTGTCCTGTGGAGCAGCAGCAGCAGCATGTAACGGCTGCTCCACTGCTATGCAAATCTAGCAGGGGGTTGTTTGGTTTCCCTTATGGGGAAGCACCCTATGCTTGGTGCGAGGTAGAGCAGTCCAGAAATCTCTGGCTACCAAACTGGATAGCCGGATAAAACCTCCCCACCGTTACACACAGGATGGCAGCAGGAGGATCCACAGCTCCTCCTCCACACAGGGTTTTCAGGTTACACATAGCCGTGAGCTTCCCACAGTTTTCCACACAAATATTCCCCATTTATGTTTTGCTGGAGGTCAGTATGAAAAGTACTTGAAGATTTGTAATGAGAGCACTTGAGTTTCTGCTTGTTGAACACAGCGCTGTGTGGTCTGACCAACAAGGCAGCAAAGGGAACATAAGAAGGAAGAACTGGCACCTTGATGGAACTGGAGACCCACATTTCATTTGCCAGAAGTGGTTGCTGTCCTTTTTGCCATCCTAGAGATGATGGGGGCATTAAGTTGTATCCATACATAAAGAGATGAAAACATACAAAAAGTAGGAGTCAGCTTAAGATACAGATGCCGAATGTTTGGGAAAGCTGGTGACCTGTTTTAAGCACACTGACTACAGACTGATTTCTCAGCAGTTTCTTGTAAACAGGCTTTATCTTTTGGTTTGATAAAAGTTGAGGACCAGATAAGTAAGACTTCCAGTGCTCTTGGCAATATTTTAATGAGTTTGTCCCCACGTTTCATGTCCCTGTGGTAAACAGGTAGGTTTTGACTGAAATTCTGACACCACTCAAATGAATGGCAAAACTCCTCCCTTGCTTAGGTGATCATCTGTTATCAGAGATGTGCTGTATATGTTCAGAATCGCACTGCTCACTCAGATTAGTGGCTCCCATCCTGCTAGCACTGCTCTGTGCCCAGCAGCTAGCAGGATGCACTATGGGGTGCACATGAAACATGCAGGTGGCTGCAAGGCAGCATCAAACCCTTGATGCAGCAGAGATCAGCTGTGCAATCTCCTGTGCAGGATGTCTCCATGGACTAGTTATAAAAGCACTCCTCAGCAATAATATAGATGAGGCTGATCTTTCTAAGGACAAGGAATGAATGGAGTGACTTCTTGAGATCTTTTCCAGCTCTACTCTTCTAAGTTATTATAAAATGTTCTTATAAATCCCACCAGCCGGGTTGTGATCCCCCTCTTTGAGCTCAGTGAATCAGGGACCAGTTGCTGACAGCAGCATATAAACCACTGCGTGTATGTGTGTGTGTGTCCTTTTGTGTGCGTGTATGAGCATACTAGTACACACGTGTATGAGTAGTAGGCTACTTGATCTCCATTTACAACAGCCTGTGCCCGTAATCATCAAAGATGGACTAGTGAACAGAGATATGATGTAAAGGACACTGTGCTCACTTATTTTATACATTTGTAATCTCTACCCAGAATGCTTTTTTTAACAACACTGTCATTTCCATAAAATGTTTCAGATTAGAGAAGATCTTGGCTAAATTTAGCTTTTATGGAAGAAAGAATAAAACATAATTAACTGTTTAAAGAACAAAACACAAACCACATGAAGCAATGAAACTTGTTGGCGAGAAATCTAACAGTAGTGCTTGGTAGCAAACCCATCTCCTGTGGAACAGATGTTTGGGATTTTACACAAAAATAGAAACTACACTAATGTCAAATGCTTTACTGCCTGAAAAACTGACAAACATTGAGTGTTGCTCTTTGGGCACCACAAATTTCCAGGTTGTACAGAAACGCCACAGAAAATGGAATGAAATTAAAGCAAAACAGTGGTGAAGAAATATTGATGGATATTTTTTAAAGCAATTCCCCAAACTAGAGATGTCTCTCCGCCTTCAGGCAGCTTTTAGTGCAGTCTGAATGGCTAATTATTGCCAGCAGTGGTGGAAAAGCTGGTTTGCAGGCACTTGATTACCCTTGAAGTACTGGGCTCTGTTGTCAGCAGAGCTGTACACAACTTTCTATAAATTCTGCTTAAATAGGTTTGTTAGCCCCCTGCCCCTTATTTTATAAACAAATATTGGGACTGTTAATATGGGGAAAGTAGACAAAACAACAACAACAAACCCCTTGGGTGGTTGTCTCATTTCTCATCAGCAGAAGGGAAAATCGGTGGCCTGATTTCCACAGGTGACTCAAACGGGGAGCTGTAAGACGTCAGTACCTCTGCCAATCACGCATATCATGGCTTTTAGGGTAAGTAGCAGACTGGGATAGGAAGCTACATTAGCTGGAGCACCACCTTTTAACGCTTGTTGTAATATTTTTTCAGAGCCTGGATGAATGTGTTAGGATGCATTCATCATAAAGAAGATTTAAAAAAACCCCACAGTTTTGGACCGTTGATTCACAAGATATCATGGGTGTAGAGCTTTCTTGGACATCTCATTGACCATGAAAAAGACTTTTTGTGCATGTGCCCCATGAATTTAACCCACCAGAATAGAGATGATACACCCTAGCAGACTCTGCATGAATTTTCTAAGTGGGTGTTCATGTTTTATATCACCATATGATACTGTACAGCTTCATACAAAGAAAGACATGAGTCCCAGCCACACACACGGACATGTACATGCTCCCCAAAGTTAAACAGATGTCACACCAAGCCCACATCTCACCAAAATTTTCCAATAGTCAAAATAGAAAACATCAGGCTATACTTAGTCTCCTCTGATGTGTGTGCACACACCACTTTCACTTTGATTCAGTCTTCTTGACATATGGTTTCCTCTCTCCTCCTGCCTCCCCTCTCCTTCGTATTTCAAACTTGAGAAGATATAATAAATTGAATTTAAATATTACGTCTGCTGTGAACACCAAGGGAAGGAGGGAAGCCCAAAAGCAGGGCTGAAATTTCAAAGAGCAGACCAAGAGCCAGCTCCCACTGCTGAGGTGAGAGGCATTGCCCACGGATGGGAGCCGTGGTGTACACCGAGCCCTGCACTGCACCGTGGCCTGATGCTGGACCCAGGCGAGGGGGATGAGGAGCCACTCTCCTGGGTGGCTCCTGCCTGCAGCAGCTGTCACTTCACTTCTCTTTGCCAGGCTTGCGCAGTGTGTCATACTCGCAAAATCTAAACTGAAGTGAGGTTTCCTCTCCTCCTTCCTATTCCTTTGTTTGGGATTCTCTTTTAATGCTCTTTGTCTAAACAGTTGCAAAAAACCCCAGCACCCTCCCTACCCCCGAAAGTCAAAGACACTTTTTTGAATAGAATTTAAGTGAAGGATTAATTTACGGCACTGGTTTACTTATTCACATGACGAGGGAGCTTTCACGAGTGCTATCACACACACTGATATCTTTTTCTTTGTTTACCTGGACACCTGGAACAGCAAAGAGAGCCACAAGCACAATGCCAGTTACCCCAGAAATCCCCAAGACCTCCGTGGAGGGCTTTCCAGGAGATGTTCAGCATTTTATCATGCTTTATAGGATTAGAGCATAGGAACTAAACAAAAAGCTGAGGCACTTTTGAAAGTAAACACTTCTTGAGTGTATGAAGGGAAGTAGGATTTGTTCATGTTGCAAAGCTGAAACTCTCTTAGTACTGTTTTTGGGCCAGGAGATGTTTTTTGAAAAGCTTATGTGTAGAACTATTTTCAGCCCTTGTTAAGCCTGGAGGAGAATGAGGCAAAAATTGGGAATTTGCTTCCCACTAGCTTAGTACGGCTTTTCAGATTCACTTGACACCAGCTTTTAATATTATGATGGGGGAAAAAAAGTGCAGCCAAACCCAACCCTTTCAGCAAGTAGGTAGAATTAATCAAGGCAAGTTTGTACATACCAAGGCTGAATATGGTTCATGTTCTGTCTAATATCTAAGCAATTAGATTTATTATTAAATCTTTTAGGATTAAATTTCTGTTTGGAAAATTATTCTTATTTAGCTGTATGAGTGAAGGAAAAAAAAAAAAAGCCAGGAGCCAATGATCTATTTTGCACTCATATTCCACTTTGGATCCAGCAGATTTTTGTTGAATGAAGGAGAAAAAAAAGTGATTCCTTCATAGTCTGAGCTCTCGTTTCCTCAGCTTGGAATGAAGCTGTGCATGTCCATCTTTCCCAAATTAATGAATAAATTAAAAAAAGCTGACAGCGCTGAACTGTACTTCTCTGGAACTGCATCTTATAATAATATTGGCTCCAAAACACTGCTGTAAATTCTTGCATATTTTGTTCAACTTTTTTTTTTTCCCATATGCAAATTTTACATTGGTATGCAAGTTTGTTATTGCTTTATGTCCTGCAAACATGGAATCAGAAGAAAAAACTTAGGCCAACAGAAGCAGGATTTTCAATACCTTGTTATTTGCCTTTGCAAATGTAAAGATCCTTCACCCCCTATTTTAGCAGTAGATGCAATACTATTTTTCCTTTATGTAGCTCTTTTCATCCTAAAGAATTCTGTTGAATGTTCTTGATCACAGAGGATTTGGAAGAACCAAATAGGTGCAACCACATCTGAGGTGGAATGTGGGAGCTTTTTAACCCAAAGAGGAATATATTATCCAGCAGGCTGCAGAGACAAGTCAGGGGCAGGGGACATATGAGCACACTGCGATGTCCTGTTGCAAATTTATGGTTTCTTCAAGATCTGTATTGAAGCACTAGCAAAACCTCATGCCACACATCTAACCTGGAAGACTTTTCCGTGAGTACAGCCTTTGCCTGGCTTATGCAAAGGGATGAAATCTCAGCTGCGGGTAACACCATCTATCCACCATGGCGTGCATATGCTAAACCTTCTCAGTCACGTTCACGTACATCACTGTTTCTGCAGTGTCCCCCCAAGCTCGAGGCAATGGGCAGCAGAGCATTCCTGTCCAGGGAGCTCCCCCAGCAGACTCCTCTTCACTGCTATCCCCCTGACACCAAATAGCTGGATGCACCCAGGGTAGCATGGGTGTCTGCAAAGCATGTCTGAGAAAGCCAGTGAATCCGCAGTGCTGAATGGATTTTAATGATGCGAGATATAATTAATAATAGTAGGATCCACTCTAGCTTAGGCTTCAAATCCTTCAGATGAAAGGAAAAAATAACATGTGGTCTGCCATGTGCTAAGTATTCCCCTGTCCTTGAATGTCCTTGTTAAATCTGTTCTGAATTAGAGATATCTAAACACCACAAATAACTGTATTTTATTGTATATATCCATTAGTAACTAAAAATAATCAGAAGCACCAAGTAATAAAGTTAGAAATAAAACCAAGGGCAGCCCAGTGGAAGTTGTTTGCACTAAGTTCAGAGGCGCCGATGCCCCCTGTCTGGGGCCTTTCAGGGGTCCAGAGTCCGGCCGCTCCCCTACTCAGGGTCTGTGGGCTCTGTTCTCGCCTTTGGGCACAGCGGTAACATGCCTGCCTCCTCCCTGGCATCCTCCCCACCACCTACACGGGCCTCTTGGTCCTTCTGGGGGCCAAACCAAGGTGATTACAAGAGGGAAGACCCACTGCCACAGCAGCCATGTGACTTTTTAAAACTTTCCATTTTCCTGGCAGCACAAGTTGCCACCCAAGTTTGGCACCTGAGCCTCTTCGGGGTTGCTGCTGTCTTGTTGGTGAGGGTGAGGAGAGCTGATGCACAGGATCAGTCTTACTGCCAGATGCTCCTTTGCCCCTGTTCCTCTGGATAAACAATTCCTCCTACACCACGCTGCACCATCTCCAGCCAAAAGTAGCTTCTTTTTTTTATTTTATACATTTAATTTGGAAAAGTCCTCAGAGACTTTCTTGCAGGTGACTGGTAAAGGAATTCTTTTTATTCACAGAGCTGCCGCAAAGCTGACATGCCTCTACCTGTACGCTCTTCACAAATCATTTTTGCCAATATGCTTTTATTATGTGACTTTCCTGTTTTAAGATGATCCTGTATGTTTTCCGTTACAGTCTGGACATTTTCTTAAATGTTTGCAAGGTCTGTCCCCTGAGCAACAGACCTTTTTATCTCCCAGACTTACTTTCAAAATCATTGCTTCTGCATGTGTGATGTTACGTTGATTACAGTAAAACTGGAGAATTCTCTTAAATGTCAGGCTCTCTGCTCTGCTGCAAATGCCTCACTGCTTTATTCACCCTAACTCTTTTTGAAGGTCACTTTACTAAAAGCAAATAACAGGAAGATTAATGTAGGGATTCTCATTTTGTAATGGTCTAGATAGCTAATGATAATTTTATTGTTTGATGTTTTGTTATAGACAATGATTTTTGGTGTTTTTTTATGAAGATCCGGGATTGGATTCTTTAATGAAAAACATATGCTGTAACTTAAGCTTAGTAAGCTAAGACTGTCTCTGTGTCCTACAAAACTATGCTAAATCCTTTGATTTATGTTCAGTGTTTTGAACCACACAATGCAATTATCTTATCCATTCTAGAGATACCAGAAAAAGAGAGAGAAAGGCTTTCGAGTTCATACATCAAATAGACTCAAATATTTTCCTTGCAAGTATGACCAAGCCTTCACTCCTTGCATTATTGTTAGGGAGATTTGCAAACCTTTTTTCTAAGGGTGACAAAAATGTGAACTTATCGCTACAGTAACTACACTTCACTTGTCCATAGTGCTTTTACCATAAATGAAACAATTTCGTCTTCACCATCTGATTTGCTTGCTTTCTGTTTTAGTGAAGAGAAACTCCTCAGTATTGAAGACTTATGGTCTAAGTAGAGTAAGTAGAGACTGAAAGTAGGGGCTTAGGGTTACATAGGGAGTGAAAGCTTAGTAACCAGGGCTGTTATTACACAGAAAATAGAGTAGGATAAAATTACATGAGTTATATTTTCAAATGAGTTAATTAACCTGAAATGGATGAGGTGTATACGTATTGATGCAATTTTTTTCAGGCACAATTTTAGCGTATTCATTTCAAATGCTGTGCATGTGGAGTGCTTAGTGTATATACGTTTTCCTGATAAAAGTCTGGACTGTCTGGCTGGATTCCACAGTTCAGTTTAATCTGTAGGATGTTTTTTTTCTGGCATCAAAAATCAACCAGATTTTTATTATAGTACCTTTCTGAACGGAAATACATCCTCTTTTTGTCTCTATCAAAATATATGTGTTAAGATTACTGATCTTTACACAAAACTACAGACTGCAGAAAAATTGTGCAGAAGAAAAAAGAACAGATGAAATAACTGAAGTAAAAATCGTTTGAGGGAATAACAGTAAATACTATTCTGTAATTATTCATTGCAAAAAAACCCTACCCAAGTCTTTAAAAATTGCAAATGCACCTATAATCAGAGCAGAATAAAAATGCTGACTGCAGCAGAAAATGCATGAAACCACATTAGCCAAATTACTGCAAGTTCAAACTTCAACTTCATTGGCAAAAGCCTCAGCCTCCAGTACCCTAGTTAGAAGAGTTTGCAGTCTGTCACTTGTTTCATTCTTATTTTTAGGCTTGACCCAATGCCTATTAACTTCAATTAAAATTTTCCTGTTTACATCCATGGGTTTCTTTAGGCTATATTTAGCATACTGAAGCATGGGACCATGTTTTAAGCTATCACTTACAGGAATGACACCAAAGGGACAAAACATTAGCACTATACGCTTCCTATATTTCTGTACATTTTGTTAAACCTTAAGCAGTAAGGACCTTTGATTGCCTTCGTTTACAAAGTTAACTTTCCTTCCTGCACCCAAGAATACTCTGACGGAGAGCGTTTCATAAGGATATAGTTCACATTTCAAGACTTGCAGAGAAACTGGTGGGGGCTCTAGCTGAAACTTAGCAAAACACTTAAATGTGAAAATTAATAATGTTCTGAGGTTTTGCAGAGGCAATATGGCTTAAGAATGTGCTTAAAATCTGGAAAGCATTTTAAGTGCTGTGCTGGAAGGTACTGTCCTGTGAAGGGGAGACCAGGTGAAAATGTACGTGTTATACTACCCCTGGGTCACTCTGGTTTCTATCAGCTCCTCTATCATTCAAGGAGTGTGCACTGGTGAAAGCCTGGGAGCCCAGCACAGGGGATTTAGAAAGAATAACTCACTACTGGTGACCTTTCCTTTCAGGACATGTCACTGTGCAGGGGCCTTGACAGTAGCATTTTTTCTGCCTGACACTGCACCTATGTTTCTACCCATCTCCAAAAGAGCTGTACCACTCCATCGCTGGGAAGCCACAGGACTGTGTGACACATGAACCCATGCCGTGCTTGGACCCTGCCCAGAAGCCCTCCCTCTTTGATGTGTGGGGTTTATTTGTTTTTTTTTGTTTTTTTTTTTTTTTTGTTTGTTTGTTTCTGATTCAGAAGGTGGTAAGCTTCTAATGTTTGAAAAGCAATTGTCACACCGCCCCGCACGTGAAAGGAAACAGCACAGACCACCCGAGTCCAATCCTTTATGTGGACATTTAATCTCCTCCACCAACATCAAAGCCCTTGCTCTGACATCCTATTGCACTGCCTCATGTGAGCTTTCCAGTTTGTTTTCTCTCCCTTCTCCCACCCTTACTCTTTCCCTCTTCACTTGTTTCACTCAATAATGCTACCCTAAGGGATAGCTTTTTTTCCCCTTCCTCCTCTTAAAATGGCAATCCCCCTCCTAGATGTGTATATATATGTATACATGTAAAATAGAGCAGACTGAGCCAGGGTGAGCATGCAGTGTCCCCTAGTCTGGTGGCTGTGGCCACACGAGGAGGTGGAGGGGGGCTACAGGGAATGTGAGGGGAAAGGGCAGCAAAGGAAGGGGCAGAGGGATGACAACACTTGAGGCCAGTGGTGTGCTGGCCTCCCTTGCCTGGGTCCTTGGGGGTATCAGGGCGGGCAGCGTGGGCAGCTGGAGGAGGTGCACACCCTGTAGTCAGTGTTTGGAGATACCCCCTTGCACCCATCCACTGAAAGGCAGAGATTAAAGCTGCCTCAATTGGAATAGGCTGGATTTGAAAGGGATGAGCAGGTGGTGCATCAGGCACAGCACTTCAAAAGCATCATGCTGAGGGCATCTTGGTGAGGAGAGGGGTCTCCCTGCATAGCCACTGCCCAGGGAGGGGACCGGGCAGATGTAACGGAGCCAAACCATGCTGCCCAAAAGACCTTCAGCTTCAGAAACTGAGGGGCTGTTCCTTCCAAAAAATACTATTTAAAAAAATAAATCAAAATGCATTTTTTTGTTCACAAAATGAATATTTTTTTACCTTACAACCAGCTTTATATTTCAGCGCTTCTAATGCACCATCATTGTGCTGTTAAAATGTGCAATAACTAGGCATGGGATTTGGAAAGTAAGCATCTCTCCTCGCATTCGCTATCATGACATATTTCATATTTGCAGTTGAAATGGCTGAGAAAGTATGTAAGATACAGAAAAGTGGAATACAGACTCGGAGGGTATAGTTTCCTCTTACACAATATAAGACTCTGTGGCAGTTGTGTTTTATCATTTCAGATGAAAAATGGATTGCATTGTGCAGTTGGTTTTCTGTACACAAATTTACACAAGCACACATTACATACATATTTATACACACAGATATGTATATATCTGGATATGCACACACCCAGAAAGACAGAAAAAGAGCCACTGAAGCCAGTAATAATACTGTAGAACTTCTAAAATGATTAAGAGGAAAAAATATTGTGCAAGCCTAAACCCCCTGCTGGTTTCATATGTAGTGTGGCACTCAGTGACGAATGCAAGATGGGAGTTTGATATCACAAAAACCTATGTATGAGAGCAAACTCCGAGAAGTTACTCATGCAAGTAAATTACTTGCAGGTCCAGGAACTGGGCAGATAAAAAAACCCAGACACTTTGCTGCCAGTGTTGTATCTGACTCCGGAGTATTAAATGTGAAGACTACTTTCCAGTCTCAGCAGGCCACTCAGATCAATGCAGTAGCCTTTTGTAGTCAGAATTGTAATTACAAACATCACTTTTCTAGAGAAAATGAGATCTCTGTTAATTTGTTTGAAAATTACTACAAATATGCAGAACTTTTCTCAGCTACAAGTTGCAAGCGTTACTGTTGTATACATGCGTGTAAAGGTTGGATCCTGAAAATGCAAACAGTGAATACAGGATCTTTCTTTTCTTTTGATCTATGCTCAGGATCACAAAGGAGAGAGAATTTTGCCCTTGATACACCAAGTAGGAGAATTAATAACACATCAAGGAAAGCACTTCTGGATTCTGTTTTTCTCCAACAATGGTAATACATATGCTCAAATTCCTTTTGATGTAAAATTAGAAAGCAGCTCCTGTGTGTGGTAAGGTAACTGGTGCGTGTGCTGGGCCACACCAGAGGCTGACTTGGGGCTCAGCAGTTACAGCAGTGGGGGTTTTCCTTCTGTTCCATCAGAGAGGATTTTGCCTTTCCATGTCTAATGGTTGCACACACCCTCCTCCCTCCCAACTCATTAGCACCCAGTCTGTCAGCATGCTGAACCCAACAGAGCTGCTCCTGATTTCCTTGTGTCATATTGGATCTGAACCCAATTTGTAATAATTCAGTCACTGATAAGAAATGCAGGAGAATGAAAAGCACAGGCAGAGAAGTCAGCTGTAGTACCACTAACTCTCTGCTGATGGATGCTGGCTTCCTGCATGCAGCTGCATGCTAACAATCTTGCAAACTATGTTAGTAAGTGCATTACCAATAACCTGTGAACAGATGCCTTCTCGATTTCACATCTCTCTAAAATGCATGAAATAGTCCTAACATTGAAAACCTCCTAGTTGCTAGCAAAAGCCAAACTGTATTGTGTACATTGGCTTAGCTAAGAAAAGCTCTACTTGAAAAGTATCTAAAGGGGAGCTGACGCAAAATGTTAATACCCGAGAGACACGGCAAAGGGAAAAAAAATTGGTCTTCTTAGTGTCAATGTGCAGCAGGATGCAGAAATGCAGGAAATACCCCCAATTCTGAAATCATCATGGAAAAGTTCTGAGGAGAGCTGAAGACATTTTTTTCCAGTGAAAGATGATATTTCAAGGGGATGAACTACAGTTCATGAATTTGAATAAAGTTTGCATATAGATTCAGTCCAAAAAAATGGGGAAATTGTTTTGAAGCCGTTAATTTCATTCTGGCATTTTCTAAATGAGATTTTTTTTTTAAAAATTGCACTAAGGTATTTTTAAAGTTAATATTTTGACTCTTCATTTTGGTAATTCTTGTTTGCTTGAAGACTGGTCTACATTACAAAAACATAAATAAAAAATTATAAACAAATGCTAAACCAAACACAAAGTGAAACATTTACATTCAGGTTGAACAAAAATATTTTGCATCAACTGAAATTGATATTTTTAGGTTTTTAATTTTTCCACAATATTTTTTCTCTTGGTTTATTCTGGTGTTGGTTTGGGGTTTTTTTGGCTAGGGTTTGAGTTTACTTTTTTTTCTTTCCTTACATATGGAAATTAACCCCAACATTCATAAGTCATCCAGCTGCTTTGGATGAATGACTTCAGTCATGATAGAGTTCAGCAAGGTGGAGAGTTTACAGCAGATCTGGCTATTTCCTCCTGCATTGTGTGACTTGGAGCTTGAGAGGAGATGAGGAAAAACCTGCCTTTAATTCTGTCCCATCTCAATAAATCCATGCATTATGTATCACTCAACTCAGGAACTAGCCCCCTAAAAGGAAGCATTATTATTTATACCATAAATGAGTTTAAAGGCGTCAATATAAAGCTGAGGAGTGACAGCGTGGCAGACAATATTTATGTACAACAGAACACTATGAGTTCACACTTATAATTTTGAACACATGGTCAAGACATCTCCTTTAGTAACACAGACAGAATATATTTATAAATATGACTCAAGTAAGACTGATGAATGAGGGAAACTATTCCACCTTTTATGGAAACAAAAATGCTCCTGCCTTTCAGGCCATAGGGAACACAGAAATGTGAACAGCCCCTTCTGGCTATGCACTACTCAGCCCTGCCACCCCAGAGATGCCTATTAGGCCTAGTTTTAAGCAAAGGGATGTAACTTTTTTCATGTGTGCATGGTTTTGTAGGCACATAGACTTTGGCTATTCACAGCAGAGATGACCCTCACTGTGGGGCTACCAGCACCTAGCTGTTGTGTTGGATAGGGCTGCACATTCTGTGACCTAAAGAAAAATGAGGAACATTTTTGCTGTGGCCCACTGCCATACACTGCTCCGGCAGCTCTTTATCTTGGGAGGCATACACTCTGGCTGTGTTTGCAGTGTAAGTAGTGCTGAGCAACAGGGGTAGGTCTGCAGAAACTGTTGGTGCTATAGACCTGACAGCCACACTGTGTTTGAGAGATGTTTCCTTGAGGCTAGCCTGGGCCCTTCAGTGGACAGGGCATGTACCTGAACCCCCTGGACCCTGCCTTTCAATTTTATTTCAGCAGAAAATGAGCCAGCTCATGCTTGATGAGACCCCTCCATGATACCAGAGCGTGGCGGGTGATGGCTGGGAGATGCTCTTCAGAGGTACAATCCTGATCACATTAAAATGCAAACAAAGGCCCACCCTGGCCCACTAGTAGCCATTACAGTGGATGAAAAGCTGTCTTTTGGGGATGGAGTCAGTTTTGCCCTCAGAACTGTATAAGTGATTCAGAAATGGATTGATGTTGCCCCAGGAGCTGAGCACAATGCCATCTGAATGACCACCACTTCTCCCTTAGTCCCTTGATGCAACACTAGTCACAGAAAAGACAAACCCTTTCTCCTGATAGAATATAGATTTTGTACAAGCACTACCACCTAAAAGGTCTTGCAGCCTGCTGGTGGTGCTTTCTGAGAGGCAACCACCTCATTTACACATCAACTCTTTAATGTAAAAGGCAGCCAAGATCGTAGGCTGTCTCAAAATAACATGATATGACTTAAATGGAGGATTGATGTAAAACATTATGATGTGCTGCATATTCAGTAATGAAAAACATCCTGGAAACTGATGAAGGAAAAGGTCATTCGCATACTGCTGAAATCCCTTAAGAATCTTAAAGTTTTGCTGGGTGCATTGATGGATATGCGCTAATGACCATGCAAAGATGTGGTCTAAGGCTGACCACCGGCCCTCAGCCCTCACTGCAAAATTATTGACAGCTATATTGCTTATTCTTGTAGCGGTTAGGAAATGAAATGCCTTTCTCTAATCAAGTAATTGCATTAAGCAACTGCTGGGAACATTTTGCTGCTCTTGTTTAATAGCCTAGAAGTCAAGTGTATTTCATATTTGTTAACTGTCAGGAGTAGTTTTGTTCACATTTATTTTTTAACTAAAACAACACTGTTACCGCTTCTGCTCTTTCAAGTAAAACTTTTTTATTTTTTTAAAGTCAACTAGTAAACACACACAAGTGAAAAGTTTGGGCAATCTTCAGCCAATGTTCAAGGAGGAACCAAACAAAGGAATTCTGGGTAGAATTAAATACTGAACCAGTGAATCTGGAATAACAATGGTTAAAAAAAAAGGATACAAAACCAAAGCCAACAACACAAACTTGTTATAATTGAAGCAATGCAATTCCTGGCAGACTTCATACAGCTAATACTTTTTATTGTCTCTCTTTCTCTCCCTGCGACCTCTGGTGCAGTGGTTATAGCCCAGCTGACTACTACTGGGTGGAAGGAGTCATGTCGGCGTTGCCCTTCTGGTTTGCTCCCCAGGGACTTTTCATTTCCATGAATGCTAGGAGAGACTGTGGGCTTGGGCGATCGATGTCCATGTGACAGAGGGAGAAGGCATTGTCCTGCTCCAGCCCATGGTGTCCTCAAAGGCCCCCTTGAGCCACAAAGTCCCATGTTGCAGCCGCAGAGAAAAAAGGCAAGCAGATGATGCTCAGGCACAGGTGGCTCTGGGCATCCCACACAACTCCTGGGGAGCTGTGCTTCAAAGAGAGGGGAGTATGTCCTGAGGAAAGCAGCCCCCAAAAGGCTTGCTCTGGTCAACAGCACTGGTCTTGCCACTCGAGGATCACCAGGGACACCTGCTGGGTCTGGCCCAGCTCACCCAGTGATGTTCCTTGCCTGTAAGTGCTCACTGCTGTTAGTACAGATCTGTTTGCTTTGGCAACATACTGCTCTTCTTGCCAATAATGTTACAGCTATTTTAACCTGAAGCAGTTCTCTCCAAACAGAGGAGAGGTTAATAATAGAGCAATAACCCCAAATGACAAAAGACGAGATAATTTTCAAAGATAAGGATGTAGGAATTTGCAAAGCAGCACCAGCATCTTTTGCTACCCTCACAGATTCATTCATTTCTCATAGATGCCTATTTGGAAATGTTCAGTCTGTAAAATGACTAAAAAGGCATGCTGCAAGGTAGCCACTTGTTACTGATATACACACGGCTCATCACCTGGATTGTATGTTACTTTAGATGGGATGTGAAGTAACTAATGACAATAAAAGTAGGAATGGAAACAACTTAGGGTGTAAAATGGGGGCTGGTAAAGACACATAATGTACATGACACCTGATGGCCCCATCCATGTTCAGTAGTGTGCAAGGCTGAGGTTTGACAGTGGATCAACACAGCTGCCTGTCATGCTGATACATGAGGAAAATTGACACTGTAAGCTGGCCCCCAGCTCAAATATTCAAACCTGCAAAAGGTCTAAGTCATCACACAAGACAGACTAGAAGCTGAGCCCTCTTATGTCTGCCAAAAGTAAAAATAACCCAGAAGCCCCGCTGACAGTCCTTGCTTGTGTTCTTATCGCCTTGCTGTATGAGTTTGTTTTATTTTCTCCAAACAAGAAATGTGGGAAAAAAATGTTTTGGGAACAAGTAAAAACTACTCTGAGCCCCCTGAATTATTATTCTGTCCTCTTATTTAAACATTTCAGGCCATATTTTGAGGGTGCCTTACAGCTTTTTATTTTTCTCACATATTCTGTACGTGCTGTCTCTGATGTTTTCTTCATTGAAATCGCCCAGCTGCTCGAGTGTCCCTTCTACAGATCAAGATGCAGTATATAAGGCTGAACTTGGAATGCACAGTGAAAATGCAGTGTGGCTGATCTTTGCAAAAATATCCTCTTTCAATACACATTATTTAGTATGTGTTTTCTACAGAGTTCTGCTTTGTTTTGTGGGTTGTGGTTTTTTTCTTTCTTTTTCTTTTTTTTTTTAAAAAAAAAAATCAGCTAAGTTTCTGTCCCGAGCAAGGAGTTATTTAGGAATCCTTAACCAGCAAGCCAATTTGGTTTGTAAGGACCAAAAGTAAGATTTGTAAAGCTGGACAATTGCTCCCATATATACACCAGCCAGGCTGAATTTTTTGAGAGCAGGCACAGGTATACCCATAAAACCTCTCCTGCTTTGTATCTAACTGGATAGGGAGAAACAGCTTTTGGAGTATTTTTGCTGATTACAGCTGGGGAGCTTCTGTGTTTGCAGTCAATACTTGAGGAGAAAAATACTGACTTTGGTCCTTCACCAAACATCAATCGGTTTTCAGCCTTGAGAACTCCCAAGCCTCCCAGAGAGGAGATGTGGAGGAAAGTCACAGTTCCAAGAGTGTAGTAAGTTGAATAAGAGCTTGTACTGTACTAAAACTGATCATTTTCATAGGTCTGGAAGCCCTGCTGGGCTTCCTGTGTGCTGAGCATGCTATAGCTGGAGCTTAGCAATCAATTGAAATGCTCTTACTCAGTCACTCCTGTCCAACAACTGCCCGCTCCTGCAACCCTCTCGCATGTGATCTAAAAGCCCTTCTGCAGCAATAATGCTGGGCTAGTGGATCCACAGCAGTGGCCACCCAGCAGATGAAGCTGCAGGCACATCCCCTACATGCTGGACACCTGATTGCTTGCAGAGGTGGGAACACAGGACTTTGGTTGCTTCCAAAACCTCGAGCGCTTTTTAAAAGCATTTAGGCTGATTTTTCAAAATTCAGGTTTCCTATTTTTTGATGAATTGTAGGCCAAATCATGGAGGGAAAGTACAGCCAATCTAATTACATGGGCAACCATCAAGTATCTAATTCCATTCATTAAATCGACCATGGAATGTTCCTGCTGTGCTATTCCTAGCACAGAACAAAAGTGCTCTATTGCTGCTTAAAAAAATCACTCAGCTGAGTGAGCGTTCAGGTCTCAGCTTCTTACATTATGGAGATGTCCAGCTTGCAAAGAAAGTTCAGTGTCCATTTAACTTGTGTATCCTTGGGAGCATAAACCTCTGTTAAAAATAGCATGAAAGAGATTCCTAGATGAAAAAGAGATTCCTAGATGATTTTTGTTTTTAAAGAGGTGATGATTTTGGAGAATGTTTACCATACATTCAATAATTCAGGTTTAGTAAAGATTGAGACTTTTCTGAGAAAACATTCATAGCAAGCCCAGGAGTGCAAGCAAATCTAGTGGCAGGGCAGCCGAGAGAACAGCATATGCCAAAGAATGACAGACAGAAAGGGAATTTTGGGGAGAAGATGAAATTCCATAAGCTGAGCTCCACTGCTAACCCTTTTGCTAACAGCTGATTCCAGCTCCTCGGACCAACCAAGAAAGGGAGAAAGAAAAGATGAAAAGAGGAAATATAGGAAAAGGAAATGAAAAGAGCTTTATTAGTAAGGTTCTTCTCCTGCCTGACCCAATTATCAGATTTTGCATTTAAGTTTAAGACAGTAGATCAAACAACAAGAGCCACTTTGTACTTTTGCCAGGAGACCATATGATATCTCTCAGTGACTCTCCTGCATGCCAGGAATAAGAAACTGTGCCTCTAAGTTAGTTTGTCTTACATATGGTGCAATGTGCAAAAAATAGCAAAATTCATAAATGACTGCACTCATGGATGATGTCCAGGATTTATGGCACTTTATCAGCTGGGGTGGGGGGAGAAGGAGGAAAAGGAAAATCTAATTATAAGTTTCCACAAATAAGCTAAAAAGGAATGAGAACTGAAAGAAAGTCCAAAGGTTGGTGTCATGCTAAGTTAGCAAAAGCAATCCATTAGAGTTATTTTGAATGAACAGTTTACAATGTTCAGATCCAAATCTGCTCTGGATATTTGGATATTTTTGCAGGGATGAACAATCTGTTATAGAAATTAATCTGAAAACACCCAAGATGAACTATAGCAGCTATAGCACTGTGATACCTTATAAATGCTGAAGCCTTCATCGTCACCTCCTTGAGACCCTTTCTCTAGGTTGCAGCATTTCAGGTTCTGAGCACTTTAAGTTTGGAGTGTGATTTGTGCACTGAATGACATAGGAGATGCCCTTGAAGGGTGCTTGCCCTTCCCTTCAACATTTTTCAGCAGTACTTTTGGTAACACTGGTAAACACTGGAACCTCTTCCACTGCACTGTGGGGGTAGAGCTTGTTTCTCTGCCATGATGTCTAGCAGTTCATAAAATAACATATGTTGCTTTCACTTGTGCAAACAAAAGCAAGGAACTGTAAGTTAACTGTGCTTAAGCACATCCCTTTAAACGAAACCAGAGGCAAATGTTTCTGAGAGATTTTATATAAGGCTCTTCTGAAGATGAGGTTACTTGCTTACCTCCCACAAGAAATGCACTTGATTTTAATGCCTGTACTTACTTTTCACCAGCTGATTCTGACACTTTGTCACATTTGTTTCTAAGATATTTTTAGTTTTGATGCATTTCATTAACACCTGTGTTTCTGAGCACAGTACCAGCTTTGTTTTCAGGGGTCAGCCGTACTCATGCATTTATTATCCCCTTTGGGCTGGAAGCCATTCTAATGGACTTTACTATTATCCACCACATTCTTCAGTAGGAAACATCTAGTCTGAACTTGGCCATCTTGGCCCTAAACTTGTTCCACAGCTAGTCTTTTTGTAAACAGAGGCTAGGACTTTTTGCCCTTCTGTTTTGCCTACCTAGTCTTGCTGGAGTTTAAATATATTGTTCCTTTGCTCTGTCTTCGTTAACTAACAAAGATAACAGAGCCTTCTTATTTTTATAATTTCCCTTTACACAGATGCATACACAAATAGTTGTGGACAACCATCTTGCTTTAACTAGATGGCATGTAGCCACTCATATTCCAGATGGTTTTGCATTCCATTTTCTCCTCCTCTTGGTGATCAGAAAAGATTCAGCATGTGTTTGTGTCAGTAGAAAAAGTATGAGAGGTCTATAAAATCATAAAGAATGTGAAGGCAACAATTATCCGCTATTTCCCACTGCACAAGAACAAAAAATTAGCAGGTAGCATTTTTGTAATGAGCTAAGGAAGGACTTTTTCACATGGCTTTTAATTAAATCATGGAACTTATGCCACAGGATGCTGCAGAGGCTGAATTAAAAATTAATTCATAGGGGTTTAAACATGTTCACAAAGAACAATTATGATAAACCCATGGAAGTACAGGTCTGTTACTGTCTACTAAACACAAAAATCTATATGCAATTTCCAGCCCAATAAATCCCTGCACTACTGACCACTAGAAGCTGTGAAGAGCCATGAGTGCCAAGTCCTACATACCTTCCTTAACCATACGCTACTGACCATTGCTGGAGATAAGATGACCCTTTGGTGTCATCCCCATTTTTACAAATTTGGGCAGTGAAGATGGGACAAGATAGACATGATGTACAGAAAAAGACAACCTCTCATGCATCAGTGAAGCTATGAATAGCTATCTTGCTCTTTAGCTTAGAGTCTGAGCTTGCCCAAGGAGTGCAAACCTTTCTTTTTCTTACCAGTAATAAAAAAGTCTGTCTCTGTACATTGGGGTTTGCATGAACTCTTTCAGTTTCACCCTTGCTGGAGAAAAGTCGGCCATCTTACCACAGTAGGGAAACCTTCCCATTAGCTCACATCAACTAAACTAACAGGTAGAAGTTTGTCTTCCAGTGACTGATCTTGAAGAAGTCTTCTGGAGGGGTCTTCTCACTTCTTGGCAGATGGGCTGCCATCAGCCTTGAAGGAAAATGGCAACACATGGACTCTGGTGGCTGGGATAGCCCCTGTAGGCAGAGGTGACATTCACAGCCATAGCTCCCCTTCCCAGCACAGATTTCCTGGGCTGATGCAAATGTCTAGGGGAAGGTGCATGCATGTGTGGGTGACAGTACTGCAAATCACTGCCCTGAAACCAAGCACAGCTCTACAGCGGAGATCTGGGAGCTGCTTTCTAAATATGAAGGCTTCCTGGAAAGACCTGGAAAGCTATTCCTCTCCATTCACCCTATGGATACTGTCACATGGAGCTGTTACTTTGCTGATAATTAATGTCTGATTCTTTGCAAGTCAATATGGATTATAACCCTTGCTCTTAATCCAGTCCCAACCTGCTCTGTTTTCTTTCCACCTCATCCATAGTGGCATCAACACTGATGTGGATCTGGGAAGGAAATAATTTTTCTTGGAAAGATTTTGGCTACTCCATGACAGCTTCTTGTATTGCAGAGTTTTGTGTTTCTTGGTTAAAAGCATGCTCATCGTTTGCTTTTTTTTGCCTTCTTTTTTTTTTTTTTTTTTTTTTCCATAAGCCACGTTTGAATAAGGAAACACAAATATATAAAAAACAGCTGTTGAAATGTAATTAAAGAACAGACGGGGCCTTCTGCCAGGTCTTCTGAGAGAAATGAGAGCTTGCTCATTACTTGAACCCTCCTCTGTACCACACCCAAGCACTAGGATGCCTCGCTACTGAAAGCAATCTCTGCTTGCCTAGTGGGAATAGACAAAAGCAGATACACAGCATGTGTTAGCAGTGCTCCTATCATGTGACTGGCTTCAGTTTGATCAAAGCAGAAGCAAATTACATTTCCATTTATACTAAACAACAAGGCTGTTTTCTTCCAAAGCAAATATTTAGGAATCAGTTGCATAAAGGAAGCCGTACAGTGCCCTCTCTATGTTGTTTGATATTTCGCAGTGACTTCAGAGCTGCAGAGAGAAAAGCTGTTCTGGAACAGCATGAAATGTACCATGATACCTGGAGAAGTAAGGATGGCTGGCATTTTTCTATGCCACAGACCCTGTTCTTTGGGTGATTTACCACAGAAATGTTCCTCTGCTTGCAGAGAACTCTTTCTTTGAATCTTGTATCTCTAGGAAGTCTTTGGTTAAGAGTGAATAACTGTGTTGGACTCCTAGGAGTGGATTCAGACACCCCCACTAGGTATCTAATGCTCTTTGAGATGACTTAAGGAGTCCAGGATGTCCATCCGGTGGCAGCAGATATCCTAGGTGACTCACGGAGGACACATACCTTGGGAGGTGCCATGCTACGCAGCAACTGGAGGCCATCTGAAAAACCCCAGGGCATCTCAAATGGCACCAAATGTCTATGTGTGGGCAACAGAATAAAGGCCCTGCTGTCATTAGGAAATACTTATTTAGGGACACCTATCCCCAAGAGTAATTCATAACCTTGTCAGTTGTTGTAAAAAGAATGCAGGCTTCAGCATTTATTCAGTTAGACAGCATGTAGTCTCTGATAGCTACATATCACTGCCTGTCTATCAGAACAGAAACTTTTGCCTGCAGCTCAGGGATCAAAGGAATTGAAGTTAGTCTTAAGAAAAATCAGAACATAATTAGCAGAATCTTTGAAAAGAAATCTGAATGAATATGCACAAATTACATATTATGGACATAGGAGCAGAGTTCAGAAACTGTAGGGAGAAGATAGGCTCATCCAAATGAAAAAGGCAGAGAACTTACATGAAAGTTTTCTAAATACATCTCACAAATTATCTGCAAAGCAACTTTCTGCAAGAATACCCAATCCTCTCTTGGTCAAAACAAAACAACTGAGAGGGAAAGCCAGTGTTGCAACATTTCAAGATTGCTTTGTGTTTATAGCAGCACAACACAAAGTTTTACGTCCTGTATAACACACATGTACATTTATCTATTGACAGATGCTGTATGTTTCTCTTTGCTGCATATCCAAAAGTCTTGGCTACTACACTCAATGCACTAAACTTGAAAAGGCCAAGAAAATTTAAAAAACAAGGTGTTTTCTGGAAACAATAACCCCTCCAAAGAAACAGGGCTGAAATTCAAAATGAAGCAATCTGGAATTTTATTTCTGTTTAATGTTGTCTTCCAAGCTTACCTCTAATATTCCAGAGGGAACAGTTTTTCTCATGACTGATGGAAACTTAAGTCTCCTCATAGGAAGGGTTTCCCTTCCAGAAATTTAAAACTTAAAAGAAAAAAAGTATCAGACAGTGTAACACGGTGCCAAAGAACAGAATTTTCCAAAGATTTGGATGGAATAATCACTTTGTTTTACATGGCAGACAAAACCTCCACTGAAAAGAAAACACAAAGATGTGGAAAATGCAGAAACTGGACTTACAGGTTTAAGAGTCAACCAACATTATATCTGCAGAGTTGGAAACCCAGAATTATCCATGTGCTAATAACTGAAGACTCAAAAATAGAGAGTGAAATGTGAATACGTCAGAAACTTTTGGATTAAATGTAGTCAAAAGGTTAAACAATATGATGGTGGGTGTGTCATTAGAAAGATGCAAAGGTGAATTTTGCTTGGAAATGTCAACAGACTTCTCTTGAGACCGCACAGATGCAATATCATCCTTCCAACACCATTTTCAAAATACACTTCATAGGTAGCTTTTCTTAAAAAGCTACTTTTTCTTACTTAAAATATTTACAATTGAATGTAAAGAGTTAGATCCTTAGCTAGGACAAGTCAACATGTTTCCATCCTAGCAGCTGACACCTGGCACAATGTCATCGTGCTTCATTCAGGTGAAGGTAGGAAATACCTACAGCTGCCTCAAAGTCATCTGGAAATCCAGATTTTAAGTGCAGACATCTGCCTCCAGGAATGGCAGGAATGATATCCCTTACATAATTTATTCTTCTAGGAAAAGGTGTGTCACAAGAATAAAAGTTTATTTTTTACACCAAGCCTAAATTTTGCTGGTTAGGCACCTTGTAATAGCCTTAACATGTATGCACATAGGGAGAATGAGAACCTATTTCCCTAAGGCTGTGACTCTTGTACTAAAAGATAGACTGCAAAACTTTGGTCTGTCTCTCTCTGGTGTTCTCATGAAAAGATGACTACAGGTGAGAGCTGGCAACTGCATAAAACCAAAAAATACCTTCCTAGCCCCAATTCTTCATTCACCAGTGTGAGAATGTGTTAATACTGATTTATTCAGACCCATGTACAGAACCTTTTTCTTATGGAGTGAATTCTCAGTAAATCTTTAAGTGTTCTGCAAACAAGGCAAATATCATTATCTCTACTTTACACATGGGAAATTGAGTTACAGGAAGGGGGATCTTATTTGCTCAAAGTCATCCACAAATTGATTAAAACCAGACTATCTGTGAATATGTGCTATTCAACAGTAGCAGAACTTGATCCTTTAGAGTCTGTTTTCAGGAACGTGACTTATGCAGTCAAGAAAAGAAGATCATTATGGGCTCACTCCTGTGAGGTGTTGAGCTCTCTGACTCCAGCCCTCAACAATGCTTAAGAACAAGCCTGACTTTAAGAAAGTGAGTTGTTCTGTTGATTTCTGTGAGATATAATAACGTGCTGAAAGTTAAACATGTGCTTAAACATGTGCTTTTGCAGGACTGAGCCCTTTATGAGTCACCAGTGCAGTGCTACATGTTCTGCAGATTGAGATAAACCCACTACAAACCATGGCAAGCTCACTGATGGATGCATGGGCTGGAGAGATTCTCCCAACCGCTGAATGAATAAACAAATCCAAAATGCAGGACGTTAAGCTACACACAGCAGAGTTCAACTCAGAGACTACTCTAGCATACCAAAGAAAAATAATTTCAAAGTGCCATTGCTGCCTGCCTTGTCAAATGTAGTGAGACTTGAAACCACAAGGAAGAGCAAGAATTAAGAAGGTATTAAGAAAGCAAGAATAGTCTGCTCTTTCCAAGGGCTTGGAGCTCCCATTTGTTTGTGCCAGAGACACAGGGCTTAAATTAGGTTTCTTCCAGCACAGATGTGCTAGGAGTGGGAGAAGGAGGCAGGAAACTCAGCCTGTCCAGTGTATTTATATAGACCAGATATCATCTACCCTCTGGACATGATTTGGAGAGCTAGGTGAGGACAAAGAGCAACGCTGGCAAAATTAATGCCCGCAGATGAGTGGCTGCACAGCCCAGAGACTCCAGGATCCAGCCCTTGTAGCCAGCTCTGCCACTCAGCTGCAGCAGGGAGGACCGAATCAGTGATGACCAGCTTGGCACCAGCCTCCAAAGGGGACATCTTTGGAGGAGCTGAGGTCCCCTCCATCACTGTGACCACATACTCTGCAAAGACCCAGCCAGCCTGATGCAATCCCCTCCTGAGCATGGCACAAGACACAGAGGATACCAAACTGGAACTGTATAGGATCTACTAAGCATTGACCCCAACACCCAAAATAAAATGTCTTCCTCCTGCCACTTGCTGTCTGTCCTTCCCCCAGCCCAGAGGAGGTCTGCGAGAGGGAGCGGGTCCTGCAGTTCAGCCAGCACATCTGGGCCCCAGCAAACGCACTGCCAATGGCACCAGCCAGGACCCCTGGCTGGGACAGGATTATGCTCTAATCGAGCACAGACAACACTTCTGCACATTAATAGCGCTCCAGCAGCAAGTGCTGACACCATTATTAGCGTGCATAATTCTTCCCAGTGTGGTTGTTGCCATTCATTTAGTTTTATTTTCTCTCGTGACTGACTGACTGACTGCTTAAGTGCTCTAACGAGGCTCACATGTGATGCAGCCCGGGTGGGGAAGATTCAGGATTCAGTTTGTTTGCGCATACCAATGTGTAGCAGCATCACATTTAAACAGGGGGTAGCTAGCATCTTGAATTTAATATATTCCATAGCACAATGCTGATATACATGCACTGAATAAAAATACTCTGATGAGCAGGGAAGGAAATGCATACTTCTATGCCACTGATTAGTCTTTTCTACTGAGAATGTGTGTGTCAAAACGGTGTCGGCTACCAGCTGGCAGTGAGCTCTGAGCCTCAGATTTCGGGTAGAAAAGGCCTGGCTGTGGAGGACCCTTTTGGCCAGCATGCTGCAAGTCGGCCACAATGCATTCATAGAGAGGAGAAGGAAAAAATTAAGGAAGAGAAGAAAAAGCCTAAAGAGAGGAAAAAATTACAGGCATAGCTTTGTACCAACAGAGTTTATTTGCTCTGCTACCTTGTAAGTACAAGCAAGCCCTGTGCAGAAGTCTGCTCCAGCCCATGGAAAGACTCCTTCAGGGCACCACATCCAGAGGGAGAGATCAGAAAGCCAGTGTAGGCTTATCACAGCTCGCATGAGGGAGAAAAAACAGGACTGGTCCGAATACCTCAGTGGCCATATCACAGGCGCACGGGCTCCTTTCTCCTCCTGCTCTCAGCACTGTCCCCAGCACACAAAGAAGGAGCGTGCAACTGGTTTTTGCTCATGGTGTGTGTGAAGTCACCAGACCAGCTGCCTTGTGCCCTATTGCCTTTTGCTCTGTTTGTGCCCACGGGCACAGGAGAAGGGATCAGGACTCCCCAGTGGGAAAAATGTCATTCTCCTGGTGGGAGCAGTGAGAGAAATGTAGAGGTGTCCTCCAGGTGCAGCCAGTGCTGCTCTGTCCCCTCTCAAGGGACAGTGCTGGAAGACACACTGGGCTTGGGGAGATTCACTGCAACCGGTCACCCCATAAGAAGGGGCTGTAGCTGCTCAGCCAACCCCACAAACTGTTGGAAATCGCAGGCATTTAAACAAATAAAATAAAAACAAATCTAAAAACCTGTATACCCCTGGTTTACTTTTAAGATAGTCAGAGGTAAGGCAGACTAAAGGCAGCGAAAGCAAGTGAGTTGAGGTGATGATAGATGATTGGCTGATTGTGCTGTGAATAACCTGCAGTAAGCTGCAAGCTACTTGCCACAATTTTGGCTGATCAAGTGTGTTTAGAAGGATGCAATTATTACTAGAGAATTAACATTTTCTGATGTGCAGTGCCTACAGCAGGTAAACCAGGCTCAATAGCAGAGGTCCCACAGCATTGTCCTACTGCCCCACTACAGCAGAGTGACCTTGCCCGCTGCTCCTGGGCTTTGTGGGGCTTTGAACTTCAGTCAGTGCCAGACTGGCAAATTTTGTTTAGTCCAGGCTGACTGTCCCACAGGCTCCCCGCTGAGGAGGGCCAGGCCAGGCACAGTCAGGTCTTTGTTCAGTGAACTGCTGCCTAAAGATTGAATTAAATCCCATTTAGTCTGCTCTGCAGCTGCAGCCCATGTCCCTACTGTTTCAGACGGCAGCCTTCACGCGGGGCAGGGAGGGCTGGCGTGCCTGACGGCAGCTCCTGTGACTTGCCAGCTGGCTTAGCTGCTCCTAAGGTTGTCCTGCTGTGGGCTCCCAAAAGAAAGAGCAAAGGACAGGGTAAAAAGCCACCCTGAAACAGTGACACTGAAACCAACCCTCATCTAAAACTTCTGTTAAATCTTAGGAATATGGGAGCTGCAGAGAGAGGGGACAGGGGAAGAAGCTGGAGGTTGAGGTTGCTGTGATTTAGTTGATGGGTTGTTGAGGTTATCCTCTTGGAAAATGAGCGTTAGCAGGAGACACCAAGCACCTCTGCTCTCACTGGTCCCACTGCCACCCTGCTGGGCTGCACAACGTGATGCTTCTCGGACGACGGCCCCAGTGCCGCAGTCCCTTTCCGTGTTTAAATGGGGAGTTGTAAATGCCATGCTTTGTCAGGCTGACAAGCTGGAAGGCGCTGATTTGATGTTGTAGGAATGTGCTTTGGATACAGATCAATATAAATGTTTATTTCTAGATGTGGGAGCCCAGGTTAGGAACTGACTCTTTCCAAAAAACCACTGAGTTCTGACTTCCAGCCTGGCGGGTGCATCACCAGCTGATGACCAAGGGGTGGGGGATTGCCTCTGGAAACTCCCACACCAGAGAAGGGAATCCCCACTCCCTTTCTTCGAAAGAGGCGAATCTAAAAAAGATTTGGGGACCCAGTTCAGCTGAGAATGTGTTGCTTTAACAGCAAGCTGAAACTTTCTGCTGAACACTCCCCTTGAAACAAATCAAAGCCAAACCAGAGCAAGGAGTGCTTGCACTCTAACACATGCTGCAACCACTGCCCCTGTTTGCTTATAAAACTATAACTTTTTGCTAGAATTTTGCTCTTGATTTAATCTTCCCACTACACTTTGGATTTTTGCTTTCCAGTGTGTTAGAGTCTTGCAAGTCTCAAATTTCTATCAGAGCCCGTAGAAGAGTCTCTTGCAAGAGCCCTAGTTGAAGACCTTCTTTCTGAGTCATTTCTTACTGCCTTTGAAACTGGCACTGTCTGCCACCAGTAAATTCTACTTGACATAGATTACACTGCATTTTCCATGCTAAAAACAAAAAAACATAACCACAGTTTTTAGGAGACTTTTCTACTCTGGGTTTCCTAGAGAATGAGTAGGAAGCACTTTAGTTAAGCATTTCATTTCAGAAACCAGTATTTTGTGTGGAGTTTCAGTGGGATCCATGCCCAGCACCCGCTGAAACCATGAACTCAAGCTTGCAAAGGACCACTTATTAAAGACAATGACAGGGAATAACTGAAATATGAATTACATCTGATTCCTGAACAGACTCCAAGACCTGCAGCTCAGCAACTCCTGAGAGCAGCACAGCGAGATGCTGGGTAGGAGATCCACCTTCAGACATGTGATGGGGGAACATCCTTCAAGGACCACTGGGGCAGGTTTTTGGTGCTGAACTAAGACAGATTTCAGTCTGACTGGCATGCAATCTTATGGAAAGCAATAGAGAAGAGGAAAGAAACAACCCCTTTACAGAAGGCTTAGGGTTCATTTGCATAATATAATAATTTAATAATAACAAAGTGTGGCTCTGCATCATCAGGCCATTCAGTTTTTGTTCTCCAACCTAGGTCAGCCTGTGAGGTTCCTGCTGTAGTGCCTGCATGTGGAAAGCAAAGCTTTTTGGACAATAAATGACTGCCTCACAAGGAACACAGTGTGCAGTACATGTGCAGGCACTCGAACAAAAATGCAAATACAACTCTACAGTCTCCAGCTATTCCGGTCTGAAATAATTGCCAGCAAATAACTCTATTTAGTGAAAACAAAAAGGACGCTGCTGCTCAAGAAATTCTCTTAACAAGTTGTTTGCAAAATCACTTGCTTTTTGGCATAACTAAAGAGAACATCTACACGACCCATATGCAGACAGATCCTGTTCCTGTGCTCCTGCTTGGGGCAGCCTGGACATGAACCTCCTACAGCCCGGAAGGATTTGAGAGGCATCCTAAGCCCCTTGGTAGGACATATAGCCCCAGGCAAGCTAACATGGATCTATGGCTCCCCTGGCCAGAGCTGACTTCAGCCAGCTGAGAATAGAGAAAAGCCAACATGGGGTTGTGGAGCAGCAGGTCTAAGCTGCACCACAACACAGCAGTCAAGAGCTTTGTTCACCAAAGAGTTTGGGAGTAACCTTTCATTTGGGACAAACGTGAAGACAGCAGTCAATTCCTTTAGGGTTGAAATAAGAGGAGCCCAAAGCCAAGAGAGAAGGGACTATGGGAGACACAGCGACAGCATGGTGCCACAAGGAAAAAACCCATGAGAGCTTTAAACACTGGTTGTGCTGAGAGAGGCTTGGAGCCACCATCAAAGAAACCATCATCCGTTTGATTCGTACTGCATTCAGGGAAATAAGGCTTCGAACGGTGTTTGTAAACAAACAGGATTACAGCAAACAAATATCTGGCTCCAACACTAACATCTACAGCTAGCAGAAACCCCCTCAAGGCCCCCAAGTGCTGTCCTCTCCACTTGGTTCAGGAAGAAGGAAAGGTGTCGCGTCTTTGCACCACCAACGTCAGACAGTTGTGCTCAGCAAGAGTGATCCTCAGCAGATGAAGCACCATGAAGATCAAGGACCTTCTCCGAAGAGAAGTCACAGATCTGCCTTCACATCCAACCACCAAAACCTCCCATACAGTCTTCTCTCAATCTGTAAAGCTGCAGTAAAACACTGAGCAGAGATGTCCAGAAGGGAGCCTGTTTCCTGACCAAGAAACTCAATATCTCCATCCCACACATGCCACTGCCCCTACAAACTTCTCTGCTCACAGCAAGACTGGCCAAATAGGCAGGCTCACTTATAAATCAGGGTGTCCAGCAGCTGTCAGAGACAGGCATCCTTCACTGAAAGCTTTCTCCTGCCAGCGTTTAATTCAGGAAGCAGCCAGTCTGAGTGTTTCACCTCTCTCTAGCTGCTAGAATATCATGTAAGGACAGAGGTAGCAGCTAAGGGAGAGGGATTTAGCTCATAAAGGCACAGCAAAACCCTTCATCTTGACCTGGAAAGCAAGCGGAACTTCAGCCAAAAGCTTGTTATGTATCTCGATAAAAGCTGAATGAATTCCACTAATTTCCTATAACAAAGGAGGGTGCATCCAAAAGCCTTTTAATCACTTTCAAAAGTGTTAAGAAAGCTTTATCTACTCTTATTAAGCATTAAAGGATTTTTTAATTTTTATAAATACAAAGAAAATTCAAAACATCTGGAGCCTAAAATAATTATTTAACACAGACTGTTTGGGGTATGAAATCCATAAGCTTTACAAAATTCACCCTGTACTACTCACTGAGATGGGCTGATCAAGGAAATCCAGATGACTCAGACTTCTTCCTTCAAAAGAAATGGCTGGCAACAAAAAATCTTCTGTTTTCTATATACGGGCACAATTGGATGGTCAGTCTCCTTGGTAGCCAGTAAGCTATTAATATATACACTGTAGTCACCCTGCTAATGAGCTTGCACTAATGGAAATGCATTTGGGGTCTGGTTTATGAGATCATATCGCAAAGTGCAACGGTAAACTGGAAAGCACCAAAAAATTGTAGATAACTACATGATTATCTTTATAAACCTCTGCCATTGGTTTGCTGTAAACGTCTCAGACTTTGTATAATAACTTCAGTGTAATCATGAACATGCACTTACAGTGCACAAGTTATTTCAGACTAATTACTTCTTGTGGACACTCTCAATGGGCATCAGGGCAAGGTACCTTGATTCACTTTCAAAATGCAGTGTAAATTCATTGCTGAGTTACCCCTCTGATATTTCCTCTGCAAACAGGATTTGGCGTGAGGGAAGAGGGGCTAAAGCTGTTACAGGATAAGAAAATGAATAAAACTGGGCAGTTTCCAGGTCAGCACTGCTATCTTATACCTACATTACTGAAAAAGATATGGTAATTTCACATTGTACTTTGTAGCAAAGTACGACTCCTCAAATATCTACTGCAATCATCTCAACAAGCACATAAAAGTAAATTCGAGTTTACACTATATCTTTTCCTATTACAATGTCAAAGCTAAAAGAAAGCCACCATCCAACTATGGAAATAATTTTAAAAACTTTAGGGTGAAAATACATAGTTTCTAGAGTGGTGTGGTTAATTGCTATAGTCCACCACACTTAATTATATAGATATGGCTAGTTGACTAGACATTTTTATAGTGTGTTTATTAATTGATCTTAAATCTATTCCTGTTTTTTTTAGGGTTTCCTAAAACCAGCATCTTAAAAATGAGAATACCTGTTTATGAGAATTCCGACAATACTACTTTTCAATTAGTTGTATATGTATTTCAGCACTAGAAATTCTGACAGTTTATAAATAATTTTGAACTTCCTTTGATCTAAAAAAATCCTACAATTCCCACCATAGAATGAAAGTTTTGCTTTATTCTGTAACATTTCAAAAACAGCAAGTGCAGGGAAATGTTTTTCTGTGTGGATGAGCCTATCGCACTAAGCTGATTTACAAGTTGATCATACTGTGTGCACACTTCTGGATGGGGAGCTCTGGCTGGGGTTTAAGACAGAGGTGCCAAATCCTTTGACACAGGGCTGTTCTCATGGCAGGTCCAGCCCTCCAGATGTGGGAAGTGCTGGGGAGCTCATGGGTAATCCCAGTCTTGTGACAACTCAAGCCCAGTTCTGGAGGCCCAAGAATTGTATTCATTTCAGATAAATATTTTGCCAGACATGGATGACAACATGTTGACAGCTCACTCTTCATCTACCAGTGATGCTCCTGTTGATGGCAGCTGCTCTGTGAAAGCAGGGGAAGAAAGTATCCAAACAAGATGCTCTCTATGACTGTTGGCACTGAACAGGACACATTTCCAATGTCACGTTTTTTGTTTGTAAAACAAATTGTCTGAATTGTAACCAAGGTTGCATGCTGACAGCAGTTCTGCAGTTCAAAAGGGCACCAATCCAAAAGATAGTAGCTAGTAACGAGGGGACTAAAGTCAGAAAGCCAAGCAGTGGACAGAGATAGGTTTCCTGGAAATACACTTACAGAAACTGGCAAGTTTTTGCTGCCCAGCTATACTCCTCGGGGTTTAGCACTCCACATCTATCTCCTTGGAGTAGTGGAAGTGAGTCAATTATGAAGTGATTGAGATAATTAAGTACTTTCCTGGAACTAAGAAGGAACTGTCAGCCTGTGGAATCCCATGCATTTCGCCTGCAGGGCAAAAGAGGTAGATAAGATTAGAGGGAAAGAAGGTGGACTCATCTTCAAGGGTTTTGCACCCTTGCCAAAGTTTCCTTTTTTTAAAAGCCAGGGGAAAGCACTGGTAAAAATCCTTATGATCATCCTATTCAAATCCTGTTTTCCCACATTTCATAGTTTTCCCAGTTGAAAGAACAGTTACATATGTAACGTATTAAGGAGCACCACCAGCTCAATTCAAATTTAGTAAAGACTCCTGTGACCCCCATGGAGTAGGGCTCTCTCTCCAAGAGAGCAAGATGGTAGCCCAGGGATGACAGAGCATGGAAACTAAATGGTCAGCAATCCTAATCAACTGGTCTCAGATTCCTCAATCATGCTGTTGTAGAGCAATCTGTCTGGGTGCAAAGCTTAGGGTGGGATACGTCTCACCTAATTTTAGCTTTGTCTTGTCTAAGCCAGTCTAAACTATGCTCCCTTTATAGTCACTGGAGGTTAGAAAGGCACTGCCAGAGGGTGATTCAACCTACTTATCTTAGAGACTTATCTTGTGATGGGAACAAACCCTATATGGAGGTGCCTCTCTCCCTCTTTCTCCCCTCATTAACTAGAGAATAGACTAACCTGAGCTAGTTAGGTGAACTGAGCCTCATACCATACTTCTTGTTACTTTACAAGTCTCCCAGAGCAGCAGACACCTTTTCCTGTGCATTTTTGGAACTTGCAATCTTCTGGCATGCAGAGCCAGAGCACAACTTCCTGACATAAATCTGAAATAGTTATTATCGTATCATACATGCAAAGGTTTTTTTTCATCAGCTGTACAAACTGATCTAACAGCAATAGTGTAATGACTAGAATATACTTGTTTTCTGACCTTTTTCTAAGGCTTAACTTCATTATGGTGATTACGGCTACCAGTAAAACAATAACATAACCTCTCAACCAGTAGACAATGTAATAAATTCCCCTAAAACTTCCAGAGCAATTGCACAAGGCTTTAGATATGAACTCTCCACTAGAGTCAAAAGGAACTGTATGGCTAATGCTCCACATGCTTCTTTGGAAATGTGTGTCCTAATAATTTTTCCAGTCTGCAAAAGCAGTTACTGCACCCAAGTTTAATATTAAAAAGAGTGAAATGTCGATGGGCTGAGGTGTATCCTAGTTTATGTACATGATGCCAAAATGGCAGCAAGATAGATATCTAATTCAGGGAATATATACATATATCCCCTTTTAGACCTTTTGTGGCAGTAAGACAGCTGGTAGTGAAATCACTGGTACACATGCAAGTGAGTCAGAGAGGAGAAAGGGTAATGAGAGACTCCCACAAGTGGGAAACTCAGTGGATCTAGACATAACTATGCCAAACCAATTTACAATTGCACATAGTTAAGCCATGATTTGCACTTTGATGATGAGTGAACAAGAAGGGAAAGAGCTGCCTGTAAGACATGACTCATCCATTTCTTTTTCTTGAAGGAAAAAAAAAAAAAGAAAACCACCCTCGTGAAAGAGTGCTGCTGTATGACATCACCAATGGTAGAAATATATATGAAAAAAATTTCTTGTAAGTTCTAGGGCCACAGCTCTGCCATTAGCTGCACCCAAAGCAGCACAGCCAGCTCGGGAGAGGAACTGACTGATGCTGAACTGCAGGCACATCCTATTTATGGGACATAGATGGACGTGGAAATAACAGAGGGCTTAACATACCTGAGAAGAAATCAAACCAACTCTTTTTTTTTTGACATGTGTGGAAAGAATGTCCTAAAGTGTTCAGGAAATCCTCCCCAGCTTTGCTTTGGACAATGTTTCTGTCCTAAATAATCCAAGAACCTGTGGAAAAGTGATTGCAAAGGGAAAAGCACATCTTTCTCCTGAAAGCACAAGCAGTGTTTCAGAGAATAACTGCAAAGCCAGAAGAGATGTCCTGCACTGAAACAGAGGAACTGACAAGTTCATCTTGAAATACTGTAAGTGGCTGCACTTACTTAAACAAACATTTAGGGACAGACTCATAAATACTGCTGAAATTCCAAAAAAAATCTTTGGGACAGTTTCCTACATGCCTTTGCAAACTCGGGTTTTAGGTGCCAGCAAGTTCAGCTGGGCCATTGCACGCTGCTGTTGCTCTTGCCTTGAGGCTTTCCGAACTGGGGGTTTCTGCCCGGTCCTATCACTGGCTGTGGTCATGCATGGTATGGCCAGTTACACACCAGACAGCCACTATGGCCACCTGGAGAAATGCTCTGCTTTTCAGCAGGAGCCGGTGGCCCAGGGCATCCCGTGGGGCATCCTGTGGGGCATCCCGTCCCTTGCAAGGTGGCAGCCTCTGGCCCAGCCCCGGGCTGCCCGTGCCCTTTCCTGGTGCTGCACACCAGAGGGCAGGAGGTGACCACGCACAGCCCCAGGGCTGGAGCTCCCGCCAGGCCCCCGGCTGGCTTTAGCACCAGGATTTGAAAGGGAGCCAGGCTGCACCTCCCTGAACTTTTACCTCATGTATCCTTGATCCTCTTAAAAATCTGACTCGTAGCTGATTAGGGCTGCAGGGTAGATTTCGATTAGATATAAGGAAGAAATTCTTCACTGTGAGGGTGGTGAGACACTGGCACAGGTTGCCCAGAGAAGCTGTGGCTGCCCCCTCCCTGGCAGTGTTCAAGGCCAGGTTGGACGGGGCTTGGAGCAACCTGGTCTGGTGGAAGGTGTCCCTGCCCATGGCAGGGGGGGTGGAAATAGGTGAACTTTAAGGTCCCTTCCAACGCAAACCATTCTATGATTCTAATTCCTTTTCTGGCTTTTTTCCCCAAACTTTCTTAACCTGAGTGAAAGCTGTCAGAGACCCACTCCTATGCCCCTGGGTTGAACTAGGTACACCACACTGTGCAAGGCCAGGCATATGATTACACAGGATGCCCCAAGCCTGTATGAACAATGCCAGCAGTGGGACCTTGTGATTGCTGTCCATACCCTAGAACATACAGTAGATGAAGTTTTTCAGCATCACTTGGTAGGAGTTTGGTGAAAACAGAGCAAACATGGGTTCTGGTTTATCTACAGTCATTTTCCATCCCCCAGCCTCATGGTGGTGGCCTTTTTCTTCTACAGGGTTTCATGCTGTCAGACTGCATGGTAATGAGATCTTTTTAGCAGGGGTAATTTCAACTGGAAACTAAAATGAATTTTATGACAGGTCCACATCCATGTGTATAGTCTTTTCTTCTCTAAATGTGTTCTCCCTTGCCAAAGAGTGGTGTACTGTATTCAAAAGAGTAAAATGAAACCCCTTACACTATGGTTGGGATTTCTATTTCCAGGCACAAAACCAAGTCAAGCCGTGCTCGACACCTGATACCCTGACACTGTAGGTACTCTAAGGGATGTGTGTATAATCAGACCAGACCTGCTGGATAATCACTGTGGACTAAAAGGGAGGAGGGTATGGAGTGGTGGTGAAAGGGTAAGGGGGAGGTTAGAAAGGACCATAGGCTGGACACCCAGCAAGGTACACTATGGTGTAACAGGCAGCACATGGCTGGGGAGGGCTAGAGCCATCCTTGCTTGGGAACCAGTTCCAAGGCTTAAAGATTCCCTTGTGCTACAGGAAACACACCAAAGCATGAGGCAGCACAAAGAACAACACTACAGGTGCTGCTTTGGAGTATCCTCTGTAGACTAAATTCTTACTATAATCTCAAGGAGAATGCATGCAACATACCTGAAATCAGAATGAGGTGGTGGGTTACTTCTATATCATAGAGACACTGTCTTCTCCACCCCCCCCTCCTTGGAGTTTAATTATGATGACCAGCAAAAAATTACAGCCAAGACCAAAGACCAAATCTTCTTCAGAAAATATAGGTAAGTCAGAGGTGTAAGATAGTTGCTCTAGGGTTGGAGGGGGTTTTTTGTTGGGTTTTGTCTTTTTGGTGGTGTTTTGTTTTTTTTTTTCTTCTGTTTTTTAATTAAAGATGGAGCCTCTAGGTTCATTCTGGCAATTTTTTTCTTCTTCTTATCTTAAATATTTTCCATCAGCTGGCTTGGAAGCTCCCATGTTAGTATGAATGTTTGTGGTGTTGGCACAGGTTGCAGTAAGAAATCATCAACAATGGCACCAAAGCATTAATATAAAGCAGCATTTTTGTGGCTGTGTGAATTTATTGCTTGTGAAGGGTGACTCATTGATAGCTGTGGAGACTAAGATCCTTGGTTAATCCATAGAAGAGAGAAAGCAAACAATTCTCCCACTCGCCATTCCCCACAATGATCTCCTTTCACAATGACCAGCTTCAGAGGTAAGAGGAGACACTGTAGAACACGCAGGCAGCCCAGTCTCCGCTGGGACTGCCAGTGAATTCACAGTCAAGATATGAAGCAGCCCACTCATTCCACAAAAGAGCAACCTGAATTAGCAGGCAGTTTGTGGCATTTGGTCATTCCAAAAACATTTGTTGAATAGGGTTTGGGTGCCTTACACCATTCACACCAGAGCCATGACAACTCCTCCTTGTCCAGTATGGGCTCTCTATTTGAGAATGGCTGCTGCATAGACAGGTAGCAATCACCTTCTGTCTGTTGTTGAAAAGCCACCAGGAGAGTAAACCAGATTAATGTACAGAGATGTTTTGGTTAGTTATACTACTACGTGCACAAGAAAATGTGTGAGGGCTTGAATGTTTGCAGTGGCAGCTAATTCCATCAGCCTCTCAGGGAATAGCATCTTTATTTTTAAGCGTGCTGCAAGCTTACATCAAAGTACTCTGCTGTTGGGCTTCCCCGGATGCAAACCCACTATTATTATCATGTAGCTCCCATTTCTGCATATTGCCAGAGCTTTCCCTTTGCCCACTTCATATAAACACGCAGGCTCACAGGGGCAGGATCTGTACCTTTGAAGTGACTCTCACAGGACATTACAAATCTCCCTGGAAATCCGCCACAAACTCTAGTTTATTTTTAAAGGTTTTACTTTTTGTCTTAAGAGCAACAGCTTGTCTGCAGTCCTGGAAACACCATTAGGGGTCTGTGTGACTCAATTTATGACTCAGGAAACTGCTTATTCTGTCTTTCAAAGCACCGCATTTTTAGATCCAGACTTCAGTCAAATTGAAGTCAGATTAAACTCATTTTTTTCCCCTTTTCTGAGTAATTTAATTAGGTTGCACATCTGAAAAAAAAAAAAAAAAAAAAAGGAAGATAATAAGATAAATCCTTCTATTTTACAATAAATACTCACTGGGTTACTTACTGGACATTGAGATAACATGGTTACTTGTCCCATGTCTCACTTCTAAAAGGCAGTTCCTCTTCACACTGCTTGTCTGGTACCTGTGGGCATTTCAGGGGTACATGTGTCCACAAATATGTTGTGCAGCTGTGTTCTGACATCATGCTGAAAAGTCCTGCCTTGACAGTGGCAACACCTCCTGGAATAAAGCTACCACACAACCTCAGCACTTCTAGCTGTGTAAATCCTTCCCTAGACCAGACCAGATAACACAGCAAACTTGCTTTGGTACAAGAAACATGTCATTGCACAGCTTCCAGTTTGTAAAGCAGCTCAAAAAACATGGGGGTTTTTTAGCAGGCTACTCTCCCTCCCCTTGACCCTCACTCTCCCTTCAACACAGCTAAACTAGCTGAACACAACTTTGTATCTTTCTTCCTTCTGTTTCTACGAATTTAGTTTCCACAACAAGTTCTTGAAACAGAACACTCCTCTCAAACTGAAGATGTCCAAAATTAAAATCCTGATTTTACTGCCTGTTCCAGTTTGGGCTTTGCACTGAGATTCTCACTGGCTACCAGGATGACCTCTTTTATCTTGTGGGCACAAGGGCAGAACGGTTTCTCATGCTCAGTGCCCTCCTCGGTCCACTTCCATGCTCTTGCAGGGAAAAAAAAGGACAGAAAAACAAAAGCTCATTTGTTCACCTAGTGATTTAGGAGGACTCCAGAAAACACCTATTAATTCTAGGATTTAAAGTCCTCAGCTCTCCTCCACATCTCTCTGCAAGGGGCTGCTGCCTCTGTGCCAGGGAGGAAGAGATGTGGAGGCACCGGGAGCCCCAGCTGGGCGATTTCCACAACAATTGGTGCTGACACAAGGTGGGGTGGGCAGCTGGGGGTGGTTATGGCCATAACACAAAGCTGTATAGAGCCAGCACTGCACTTAACCAAACCACAGGCACATAAGCATGAACACTGTGAAAGGTAGACCTTGCTCTTCCCTCGCAACAGGGGAGCTCAGCAATGAGAAGCTCACTCTGCAGGGCACATGTCCCCCTGCACGGTGATTTGCAAAGACTTTGGTGAAGTCTTTACAGTCTCAGGGCTGTATGATCTGGCTGCAGCCGTGTATCTATCTATACAATCCCCTTTCTTCCAACCCCATGGCCGTTGGGCTTTGTCTGTCACCAGCACTGAAAAATGAGGCCCAAGAACTAAATTTAAAATGGGGGTAGGGGTTGTAGATGCTTTCCTTGCTATGTAATAGCAATATGTAAATATAATATATGCATACAAATTCTAATATATTACATATGAAATTAAATTAACTGCTGATTCTTGAAAAGCTTGCATCACTCGTGAGTGGCAAAGCCATCGACTGAGGTAATTGCCATCCAATACCAATAGCACATTTATACCACACCGACACGCTTTCCACATATATCATACAATTTTGCAGGAAACCCACTTTAAAACTAACATTTTTAGAACCACCTCTAAGCAAGTTTTCCTCCTCCCCCTTTCAGTTCAGACAGCTTCTCTCCATTTTTTTAACAAAAACAGAAATCTGCCAAGTACAGAAATGAAGGAAGAGAAACCCTTTCCTTTCCCCTCCCCCAGGCTAAAATATTTTAGAAATCTGTACAAGTGAACTAGATTAAATTTTTTCTATTACTAAAGCAGAATGCACAGTTTAGGGAAGCAATTAGGTGATGTGCTTGGGAGGATAGAGGACAGCATGATGCTGTGCTTGAAATGGTGAGGAATGAGGAAACCTCTTATGGTAGGGAGGCAATTAAAAATAGGAGGTGAATGTACACCACAGGTCTGAAGTTGCTTCCCTTTGCCTGACCAAAGGAAAAGAAACTGTTGGAAGGAGAAGAAATAATACTGTGGTAGGGAAAGCCCTGGCTTTGCTCTATATTACTTTCTTAGGATGATGCTGGTGAGGGTAACAGAGGGGTTTGGCTTTTGCTGGCGTTCCAACACTCGGTCACAGCCCTGAATAGCCAGGAGCTGCCCAGGACCTATAATCGCACCCAAGTAATGCACCTGTGTTACGAAAACCAGTCACACTTTCCATCACTGAGGGGTGCCGATGCAAGTTCTGCCAGCTCTTCTGGCTGCTTCAGCCCGCTCCAACAACATTGCCTCTGTCTGGAATAGGCATTACAGGATGAAACCAAGGGGAAAGAAATTAAGCTGAATAGAAGGAAAATTTGCTACCATATAGCCTATTTAGACTGCAGACTTGTCTCCCAAGGGAAGTGGTAGGAAGCACCATAGCCTGAGTCATTTAAAACTGCACAGGACAAAACGATCAAGAAGGCAGAGTAGGAAACTATCCTGTACTGGCAGCAGGGGAGCTTGGGTCACTGTAGATGATACTATTGCTGACTTTCCAAGTGGCTATGAAAATATGACCAGGCCGAGAGGAAAACATCCACTCTGGGCTTTTAAAAGCAGAGCAACTGAAGCCTCTTGATAATTCCCAGTGATTAATTTTTTTCTGGATAACCTTGTATATGCAGACTTCTGCCTACATCTCAGCTGCTCATTGGAAAACCAAACAAAAAAACAAGTGTGAAATACTGAGCTGTATGGAAAACCAAACAAAAACCCAAGTGTGAAATACTGAGCTGTACACTTAATTCCTGACAGGGCAGGAGTCATCCAGCCATTGAGTCAGGGTTTGCAAAAAGTATTTTCTGGGTTTTGTGCATGAGTGTGCAGCCCTGGCCTCCAGAGGACAGACCCTATATCACCCCCTGCTCTGCTGCCCTGCCAACAGCACCTAGGTCCCAGTAATGCTTTGTGTCACTGAAAATACAAAGGAAGGTTTAGAATTCAGATAAAAGTTTTGTTCAAGGCCAAGCATTTTTTTTTCAACTTTGGTGGAAATAAATAAATATAATATTAAACTGTATCTGAAATACATGGATTTTTGTTACAATTTGGGTTAACCTGAAATGGAATTAAAAAGAAGAGTTGGACTTGACCACTTATGCAGTTTTTTTCAGACAGCCCTCCTTGTGCAGCTTGGCTTTAACTCTCTGCTTTGCATAAACTTCCTATATGACTTTGCACAAGACGATTATTCCCTCTATCTCACTTCCCCTTCAGCAAAACAGGAGGTGGTGAGTCCCCGCTTGCCACTTTGTCTGTCCATCTTTTCTTGGAGTTACCAGCACGGTGAGGTAAGGCCTGCCTTATAACCCTTTTAAACACTTTAAAGTTGCATAGAGGACAGCCTCTTAATCTCCAAAGCAGCTGGGGGAAATGGAGTGAATCTCCTTGCACAGCAATAAGCAGATCACTGGCTGTTTCTCACCCTGCTCCAGCATCCACCTCCACCACATCTCTGCCAGAGCTCCTCGCCTGCAGACCCAGGTGCCACCAGCCAGCAGTGCCTTGCTACAGCCTTTGCAATCCCTATTCCTTCTGGACTCCACCTTTTCCTGAGCATCCCCTTGGAGACCAGCACACACTCGCTCCATCTATCCCAGTACCTGTTCTTGACAAGTAACATAATTAGTGTATACTCTAGATAGCAAGTGAGCACATGCTGTTAAACCAAATGAACAGGTTCTAGTGATTATGGCATGATAATTAATGGTTTTGAACAGGACAGACTTAGAGGGCAAGATGAAATTTCACTGTCACAGGACATCAAACAGACATGTACATAAAAAGAGCCACTGGTCAAAAAAAAAAAAATCTCATGATGGTAATTGAGAGGCAGATGCATGGCTCTCAGAGGGAAAGTTGGTCGTGTGTGCCTTGAATAACAGGCAATTATTGGCGGTTTTACTGTTTGCCCTAAGGAATGTAGAAGAGTGTCAAATGGAAACTTGAACTATGGGGATGGAAGTAGTACAGCATCCTTAACCCTATGCCAGGGTCGAATTTGTTTCCACAGTTAAGTTTGTTGTGAGAAGTCAAAGACAGTTTTCCTAGCCCGACACCATGCACGTGCAGTTACTTAATGCAGACCCATTTTGACTGGTCAGAAACTCAAGGGTGAAACACCAGGAGGGAGATACCAGTGATAAAGCATCTGCATGTCCCTGCTCGCCAAACTGCTGTCCCCAGCAGGACTTGTCCTCATGCCTGGGAGCAACATGCCCTGGCCTAGCCAGAAGAAAGTATGGGAGCATTTTCCAGACAGATCTTTCCACCTTTTTTGGTGGGTCCCACACTGACATGGCCTTGTTACCTGAGAGGCTGTGCAAAAAACCCCATCCTTTGGCCTCAAACCATGAAATGTGAAGTTATTTGCCATAACTGGCAGCTGCGTGCTCTACCCTAGAGGAAGACCAACGTATGAAAGCCACGATTATTCATGTTTAAGCATTGGCCTGTGAAATAAATGTAAAGTGTGTTTACCGTGAACTGTTACAACAAATAAAATATTTAAAAAGCATACTCCTCAGCCAAGTGATTTTGTTGCTCCCTTTGGTATTTACTGTGCTAACTTTTGAAGTTCAGATTAATATTTATATTCAAGCTATGAGCGCAAATAGAAATCAATCCATCTTTTTCTATGTTTTCTACAGAATATGGTGCCATTATGCTGACCCTATCTCTGGCCCAAGTTATCATTCCTTTTAAAGTTACCAGGTGCTCCGCAATGGGAGTTACAGACTGAAATGGTGCCTCTACTAAAAACTCCAAGAAGAACATGTACTGGGATTCATTTGCTTCTAACCTCAGGCAAACCATTTTCATCAGGATGTTATAGTAATCTTTCCTTGAAACTTTTCCCCCTTCTCTTCAGTGCAATCGGTAGGGGTTTTTTTTTGGTTTTTTTTGGGTTTTTTTGGTTTTTTTTATAAAAACATACTTCAAGTGGTTTAAATTGGGTGTATCCTTTCACTGAAGAACATACTGATTTTTAGGGGATTACAAGTGGTCAAAAATAGAGAAAAGTTTCAGAAAACATCTGAAATATGTTGAAACAGAACATCTGGGCAATCTCAACTCTAGCTTAAAAGTTTTTCCCTTCCAGTTTTTCCCCTTCCAGTTTTTTTCTTCTCTCTGTTGAGTACAATATATTGAATGAGTTCTTAATTATTTTCTCCCATTTGCCCTTTTTTTTTTTTTTTCTTTTACTATTCTACCAGTTTGCTAAACTTCCTTGGTTTTGAAGTGCTACAGACTGATTAAAGCAAACATGCATCTCTGTCTCTAGGACTATAGCTTTCTAACCTTCTTCAGTGTAAAGTCTGACGCAAAAAGGAGAAAAGAAAAGCTGGCAACCTCCAATCATTGAATTTGGTGGGTGTGTGTGTGAGGAAGAAATTAAGTGGAAGAAAAATAATAGACTTCCACATAAAACGAAAAGAACACCCATCTGTGAGTTGTGATTTCTCTTTTAAGAACACTTCATTAAAGACATATAATGAAAAAATTGAATAGATATATTCAGTATATTTTTAGCATTATATTTTTGCAGAAGACAATCACTTGCACATTTATTAGAAGCTGGAGAGTCTTTAGGATCCTTAAAACCTTCATTTCTTATGCAGCTACCATTCCTAAGCAGCTAGTCTCCAAAAAGGAAGCTTTTCTACTAAACAGATGGATTACATTTTTTCTTTGCCCTACATAAAAATCCATTATATATTCATATCTCCAAAGAGGACACATCCATCCAAGCCCTCTTCAATTTATTTGAGGAATAAAACCATAGATACCTTATGAAAAATGATGGAGGACTGCGAGAGCTGAAGAATCCTACCAGCTCTTTAATCTACCCATATAAACCTTGAGCACCACCTATCATGGGGGTCTATATTATTCACACAATGCATAATTTAAGTTACAGTCAGCTGGGGATGTCAAAAGTTTTGGAAGCAACTATGCAAGTTTATGGCAGAAAAAAACCCTATTCAAGTCAGGGAAAGCATATCCTGCTTGCTACGTTTCTTACATGTTTTTCTTAAGTACCTGTGGGTTGCTTTTCTCAGGGAGAAGTTGTGGGACCAGATGGATTTTTGGCTGGATCTGGTATGGTCATGCTTCCACAATATGAGGGTCTTGCTTTTTAAATTAAAGACTGCACAAAATACTTTCAGCCCTATTGTATCTGCAATTGTGGCTAAAATCTGAAGCAGTCAAAGCCACTCTTGTTTCAAGCTGGGATCTGACAAGAAGAATAAGACATTTTTCTCATAAAACCATCTTCTGTTCTCCTTCCACAGCAGTTCCACTGATACCAGGTGGGCCAGCTCCTCCGTGGGCAGGTGACAACGCAGGGTCCTTCTGGAACTGAGATCCCCTCCCAGCCTTGAATTCAGAAAGGATATGGAGCCAGCTTGGCACCTAAACCCCTTTAGAAGTGGAATGTGGACTCCTAATTGCCTTGGGAATCTCTGGAAATGTGAAGTTGTGCCCCTAAGTAGACCAAATACTGTGTATCGCTTCAGAGCTGCACCATAACCTCCTACTACAGTCCTCTGTAGCCTGTTTCCTATGGAAGGGTGAATTGTACATAGTGAATAAATACTACCTCACATTTAAAATCTCATGCTAACACCAATGCTCAAGATGCATAAAATCAAAGTCTGGACATTCTTCTCAGCTTGCTTATAAACTAGCTCTTCTTCTTCAGCATTTACACATACAGCTTCCTCCCTCCACCTCAGCTTTTAAATAAACTATTGAAAGCCACAAAAGCGATCTTGACCCTTTTTCCTCCAGAAGTCTAATGATCCTAGTGAGCAGCTGGCCTGTAACATGAGTCCTGTGCCCCATGCTCTCTTTTGTGTGTGCCCTCCCATCTAAAGAGTGGGTTATTGGGTGTCCTTTGGCAGGTGCTACTGGATTAAGGGGGGGCATGCATGAATTCTGAATTGGGGCTTTTTTGCACTACTTAAACATCCACAACTGTATAAACCTCCTTATCTTTTACCAGGGAGTTGGGATTTTGTAGCAGAATAGTGTTTTTTTGTGTACATATTTCATTAAAAATTATATGATAGTTTTGTTTTCTTGAATGCAATTGAGAAATAGCATGCTCTCATTCTGGATACCTTCTGTGACAGTATACTGTCAATTTACCTCTGAAGACTGAGTAAAAACATCTCCAAACTTGAGCTAGCACAACAGTTGCTTTTAACAAGAGTCATCCCAACCCATGCCTCAGCAAGGGCAAGGACACTCAGCTTTATTTCTGCTGTCCTGTGCTTCAGGAAATGGACTCAGAGTTGTAGCTAATCTGTCTACTATAGCATGCCAGTTTTTTTGTACTGACTAGGAAGCCATGGCATCAGAGTGGTAAAGTAATAGGGAACTAGTCTTCTGCCAGTGTAAACATACAAACCCCATAGCTGGGGTCTTAGGCTTTAAAGCTTACTGACAGTCACATATTCACAGAAAAAAACAAACTTTCTGTGTAGCAACAGAGCTGCAGTAGGAGGAAAATTGTGGGAGACCCTTTTCCTTGCTGTCAGGGAGCACACGAACCTGCTTTGCACTTCAAAGAAGAAAAAGCCTGGAGGGGGATTTTTGTGTTGGAGATACGGAGGGGAAAGATGTGCCCCCACTCCCTGCCTGTCCCAGGGGGTCCTTCTTCAGCAGCTTCTTCCCTCCTTTCCTCTCCACCTTTTCCATTTCTATTTCCCCTCTACTGCTGATATCCCCTCTCCCCTAAAAGCAGACTCTTTTTTTCCTCTTAGCCCCGTGGTTTCTCCTACTCCCTCCTACAAAACCCTCTCTTATATTCTTTGCTCTTTTACTTCCCCACAAACATCTCTGCAACATCTGCCCCAAGCAGGAACTCATCCAGAGGAGAAGCTTTGGCCAAGTCCCCTTGTCCAGATAGGACCACTTGTTTTTATATATCTTTAGTTTCATAGCTTGCATTTTTCTGCTCTAAATGCAGAATCTGAAGAGCTGAATTTGAAGACTTGACCTGAAGAGGCAGAGGCAAATTCATAGAGAGGAGTCATGTCAGTATTGCTGATCCCCCAGAAATTTCTACAGTGTGAGCTTCACAGCTATTTGTTGTTCCTATGGCAAGCATATTGTTTGCGTTAGGGAAGGAATTATTTCATACTGATAAGAAAAGATAGCTAATTCAGCATAGTGGGAAAACTGTTTCACAGAGGTCAGAGATATTTTTTGTTTGTTTGTTTTAAACTAGGAATAATAGGATTTGGTTTTACAGCTATCAGTCTTCACATCTTCTATGCCTTTTTTCCATCTACAAACATTGACCCTCCTCTCTGTCAGCTGCCCCATTTTGCTTTGGAGTGAAGGCACATGAAAAGGAGAGCTCACAACAGCATCTTCCATACAAAACGAATGCACCTGTCCTCAAGGCAAATAAAGCTGCTCCCACTTATACAATAGGAGAAACTTTCATCTACTCGAGTAGTACTACCTATCAACGCCTCCCTGCCCCCTACTCCTAACCCTCCATAAGGCATATCCTGCCAGCAGCAGAGCAAGCTCCTAAATCCCCGTGCCAGAGCCACCCTCGGTGCCTGTGTTAGTCACTTGTAGCCTACCCACAAAGCCCAAAGCACACAAGCAGGCTGTGCAACACCGTGTGTTTACTCAGCAGCAAGCCTCACTGGAGGCTGATTCATGGTAATTCATAGAATTCAGGTGCTTGCCTTTCAGGGACTTTTTAAAATATATGCTCTAGCACTGCAGAAAGAGCTCCTGACTACCCAGACACGTTCACCAAGCACACAATAGGCAGTCTTTGCCTTGCAGTTTCTAGGAAGCCATGCATCCAGGCCACCAGCACCAACCACATAAAGCATCTAAACTAAACAACCTGGACAGCATCAGCCGATGTACCCTCCTGTTGCACTGAGAGCTGATGAGGATGTGAGCCAACTTTGGTCCCTTAGTCAATGCCTTAGTCTACCATGGTTTTCTGCGCCTACTGGGCAGCTCAGCTCAAGGCTTATCCAGCAACTGCCTCCTCTCAAGCAAGAACCTTCCAGGCTTCTCTCTCACCCACAGCCTGCTCTTAAAATGACAAGGAATGGGTATGTGAATTGCCCTCTCTCTTTAAAGGTATCTCAGGAATTAGCCAGTCTCTCTAAGTAGGGATGTACTCTTGCTGTTTCTGCTTCACCTCATCGGTGCACAGAGGGTTTGCACTTGCAGGTTTGCCAACACTGGCACAACCTTCGTGGCTTCCCAGGCCATGCAATGTACTTCAGTAATCTTAAGAAAAGAGAGGGGCTCATTCATTTGAGTCCTGGCCTTTACCAAAAGAGCCGATTTAGATTTGCTGACTGTAGCAGCTGCCAAATATCCTCCATCCTAAACCACTGCCATTTAGTGGTGGCCTTGCATCTAGAAACCAGGGATACCCACAAATAGTCTAGGAAGGATTTATCTACACTTAAAGGGATGGCCTGAAACTGCCACAAAGGCTTTGTGACAGATTCTCCAGAAGAGGAGGGTTTAATGAAATCCCTGTGGAATGTCTCTGTCAGGCCAGTCATTAATACAAGCTGTCTTCTGTATGTCTTTCTGTTAAGAAAACAAAATATTCTGAGACAGCAAAACAGAGATGTTTAATAGTGACACATACTTTATCTAGCCCTGAAGGGGAAACAACCTATTTTTGACAGTAGCTAACAAATAATGGTTTTTGTCATTTGAGTGGAAAACCCGTATCAGGAAAAATCCATTTGTGTTGCAAATTATATGGTAAGGAATAGACAATGAACCACCATACAGCCTGTTTTAAAACCTACTGATAGACATTCACAGTTCACACCTAACCTCTTCTATTGAGGGTAAGAAATGTAAAACACAAGCTGTAAGCTTTTCCCTATGGTTTAAACTGGAAGCTCTGATCCGATCTTGTCAACCTGAAATCCTGAAGTTGAACCTACCCCTTGGAGTATGAGAGTTTGTGCTGAATCAGGAGAGGCAGAGCTTTGCAGAGACATCTGAGCAAGGAAGGTGAACGCAGAGCCCCCTCAGGAGACTGCAGATATGTGGGATATGTGGTTAAATCTGGTAATCCTTTTAGGATTATATTTTTATATGAAACAACACTTCAGTCTGAACTGTGCATCTCGGCCAAAACAAAGGATGGCAATCTCATGCCTACAGCAGGCTTTGGTTGAACTTCAGTGTTTTAAGATTTGTCACGCTTCTTTCAAATTCCAGCTCTGTTACAGCACTGATGTAAAGAAATGCTTTCTAGGAAGAAGATTAAAAAAAATTAATACAAAATTGCTCCATTCAGGGAGGGCCCATCTACAAGCACAGACAAAGCTTTTTCCTATTCACCTTCAGCTCTCTAGTCCAACCTCCTGCACCATGCTTCCCTCCCCTGGCACAGCAGCTAATTTTGGGAGGTGAAGGGTGGCACCACTGCACTTTTCTGCTATTTTGTCAAATGCAAAAATTATGTGTTGGGAATAAGGCAAATTAAATGTGAAATGCTGTTGGAAAAACATGAGGTCAGCTAGCCCTATCTGTGGCCCAGCAGAGTACCCCATTTACCTCCAGTCTGCCTATCATCAGCAACCAAGGAATGATTGTGGTGGAATTAGTGGTGTACGTGGCTTTCGCCTTCCCACAAGAGAAAACCTAATACTTTTTGCAGCTTCACTTTCTATGTGACGTGTTTAACTCATCAGGCCAAACAGCATCACATTCACACTTCTGATAACTACTAGATGAAATCAAAGCTAATCACGGCACCATAAAGTCAAAGCCACTGACTATGGTTGTCTTCTAAGGAGCAGCTTCTCCCACTGATAGAAGAGAAAGGGTAAATAAAAGCAAACAGAACTGATTCTGGCAACAGATAAAGATACTAGCAGGCTCCTTCGGAGACCCGTGCAGAGAGGTACCAAGTGCTGACTCATAACAGCCAGGAAGGATGGCTCTGCACTGCATCCTCCGGGGAAGAGCAAGTGACAGCACCCATCCGCCTGGGAGGACCGCGATTCACAGGCACACCTGGCAGCTTCATCAGGTTTATAGGCTGGAAGAGTGGGCTGACAAGAACCTTATGAAGTTCAACAAGGACAAGTGTAAGGTCTTACACCTGGGAAAACATAATCCAGAAGGGCAGCACAGGCTGGGATCTACTTGGCTGTGGATCAGCTCTGTGGAAAGGGCCCTGGGGTTCCTGGTGGACAACAAGGTCAATAGGAGTGAAGAGTGTGCTGCAGTAGCAAAGAAAGCCCAGGGGATGCTGGGTTGCATCAACAAGGGCATCACCAGCAGAGGTAACAAACACTCAGTGCCTGTCAGGCCACACTTGGGATTCTGTGTTCAGTTTTGGTCCCTGCTATAAAAAAAGGATGTGGGCAGGCTGGAGAGGGTCCAGAGAAGGGCCACAAAGATGATTGGGGGATTGGGAAGCCTGGCACATAAGGAAAGGATGAGAGAATTGGGCTCTTGAGAAAGGAAGTCTTAGGGGAGACCTTTTCACCATGTTCCAGTATTTAAAGGGTGGCTACAAAGAAGATGGAGACTCCCTTTTTACAAGGAGTCACATGGAAAAGATGAGGGGTTAGGGGTACAAGTTACTTCTGGGGAGATTCCGATTGGACACAAGAGGAAAATATTTCACAATGAGAAAAATGAACCACTGGAATAATCTCCTTAGGGAAGCAGTGGATTCCCCAACATTGGACACTTAAGATTCAGTTGGACAGGGTGCTGGGCCATCTTGTCTAGACTGTGCTTTTGCCAAGAAAGGTTGGACCAGATGACCCTCAAGGTCCCTTCCAACCTGGTATTTTATGCTTTTATGATCACTGAAGACACGGCCCAGGAATTACTCCAGTGCTGACGGGGGACTGGGCAGAGAAACACTCATACCTCCTATTAGCTCTGCAACTTCCAGTACACCGCACTCTTCCTCTGATCCCCACACAGATGTGGCAGCAAGCAGCATTGCCACATACTTGTGGTGCTCCCTTGACAGAATAAAGACAGGCTGGCAGCCCACCTCACCCTGCTTATCACCTGCCTTTTAGGATCAAAGGGCCGAATGCACCACTCTTCAGACTGCGGTGCCCCGTGCTGTTACCCAACCACTTAAAGAGATGTTTCAAACAAATGTCTATACCCTTCCCCTTTGCTGGTCTCACTTTGTGGCACACTTATGATACTGTCCCACTATCCCCCTCCAATTCCTCCTTTGCTGTGGTACCTACAAAAACTTGGCATGAGCTGCTGCCATGTCAGAGCACTGGCTAACCTTACAGCCTGTCTCACTGCCTGCATATTCATTTGTTGTCGCTGGATTAATTTTTTTTTTTTTAAAGCTGAGAAACTGTCTGAGGTAGGGATGCTTTCTTTCATCTGCTTTTACATAGCACCCAGCTCAGTGAGAACAAGTTGCAGTTCACAATAAAGTGATCATTACCTACTCTGATTTTGGGAGGGTAGCTGCAAATTGAAAGGAGGGTGTGAAGGGAGGAGGTATGTAAAACAGAGCATTTTGGGCTTTATTTGAGCTGGACGGTGATGGTTCTTCCCAGAGGGCAGCCCCCTATGAGTGCTCTGTGCCCTGCCTCAGCTTGTCTCAAACCTTTCACTCCCACCTCCCACCCCTGCCTCCTCCTTGCCCTCATGCACGCTCCCTCCCAGCACTGGAGCAGGTTCTCCACACATCTCACTCTATCCCATCCTCACACCATCTACTCCACCTAGTAGATCCACACACAGGACTAAGTGCCCAAAACGGAGGGGTCACAACACTTTGGAGGATACTCTGAGCCAGCACCAGGGACAAAGGCATCTCCCCCAGAGGAGGTCCTGTTCGGGGCTTTATAAGGAGGACTGCTGAAAGGCTTTGTTATAGGCTGATTTGAGCCAGTCTTCAAGGTCCAAGTATTGATGTAAAATATCAGTATTGAGGCTCCTGGATCATGCAACTGTCATTGTGGGGCTACAGGTGGAGCCATTTTCTCCCCTTGTCTCCCCCCTGCAGCCATGCGCTGCAAACCCACCACCCTCCCACACCTCTGCCCACGGCCCTCGCACGTGGCATGGTGTGGCACATCACACCTGTCGATGAGAGAGAGCGCGAGAGGTGTGAACGGGGCCTCAGCTGCAACTACCTTCCTGGTGGGCCCGGGGGATGGGCTGTGGGGCTGCTGTGCTCACCGCAGTTCCTCAGTGCAGAGTGAGATGATGATTTGAGGAGTACGTAGCTAACAGGTTGAAGAACAGGTTTATGAGGACAGCTTGGAAAGCTTGTCCTCAGATGAGTAATGAGTACATGGCATGGTAAGCACATCCTGCAAACACTTAGAAGGGTTTAAAATACAGAAGAGGTACTATTTAGACTGTAAAGTAAATAAAATATAATGTGCATACACATAGTGTGTGGACTTCTCTATACATACACACATGTGTACATATACTTCTGTACTGTATACTGCAAACACACATTCATAAACTATAATAGTCTGCAATAACTAGATGACTTAGATGAAAAGAAGAGAAACTTGCTGAATGCTAAGGAAAAATCCCTAACCATAAATTCTCTCAGTGAATGACCTAAGGGAAGGGATGGAAAGAATCCTTATTACTACAGCATTCAAAACCTATCAGAGCAAGTACCCTGCAACCCTTTGTCTGGATAACCTGGAAGTTTCTCCACTCTCTATCTCTGAGGGGGACCAAAAGGCTTCAGCAAAAGCAAGCCATGCACCAAAAGGCTATCTTTCTGTGCCAGCAAAATAAAATGCTGCCAAAACTTATAAAGCAACAGTGTCTCTACCAAGTGAGGGCAGCAATGCCATAGCCCTGATCACTGGCTGGCCAGAGCGCCTGGGATGAGGGCCCAGTGCGCTCACAGCAGCCAGACACAGCCTGTTGGACCCTGGTCTGTGAGGGATCCTCTGTCACCTTGGGGTACATGGGGTGGGAACAGGGATGAGAGCAGCAAGCTGCCAGTTTGTTTTTCACCTCCTGACTCCATATTCAAAGACAAGGAAAACAAGCCCTGGAAATCAGCCCCACTGGCTAGAACAGCTGTTTGTAGCAACTTTTGTTAATGGGCTCCAACAGCTAAAGAGGCAACTCACTATTTGCCCTGTTCTCTGTGGCAAGGAAAGTCTGAAAAAGGAAAGACGATTTTGTACACTAAACCACACTTTTTAAAGGAGAAACCAATGCAGATGAGTTACTAAATACAGGAGGTCATGTATGTTTCCCTCACCAATAAATGACACAGCAAAGTACACTTTCTTCATTTTCTGTCACTTAAACAAGAGTTTGAAGCACTAAACAAATAAGTTAAAGCCAGTAAGTTTGATCCAGCAGCAGTCTCTTGTGAATCCCAGTTCCACTTTCTCATCATAACTTGCTACGCCGAGAGATGCTGCAGCAAACTCAAGATTTAGAGTGACTGAGGGAGTGGGATGTGCAAGTTACTCTGAAGCCCATCGGTGGTGACTTGCCTAGATTCCTTTGAAGATCCCAGTCTAAATGCTTGCTAGCACGTGAATATCAATGTCCTTCTAAAGTCTGAGTTCTGCAGAAAGATTTCTTGGGGGTTTCCCACTTACAAGGCAAAGAAAAATTGCAAAGCATTCCTGTGATCGAGGCAGGGAGGAAGATGGGGGGTACACGTCCCAGAAAACGTGTTACTAGATGGGAAGGAGAGGGGAAGTGACCAAAGGGCAGTGCTGGCCACGGTGCCTCTATGTCGGGATAACAGAGTGGGCAATGAGGCAGGAGACAGCCACGGAGGGAGACGTGTTGTGATGCCCCCACTGAGACCGGGGCTTTTGAGATGAGCCAGGACAAGGAAAGGTCTTGCACTGGAAGGAGTAGAGGGGAGAGGAGCACGCACGTGCCTGGGGAGGGAGCCCACACAGCACAGAGCCCCAGGAGGGCCTGAGGGATCTCAGTATTTAGGCTAAAACGAGAAAGGCTGCAACAGGGGCAGAAACAAAAAGAAAACAAAACAGTTGAGCACTTTTATTGCAGCTAAGAGGGAGAAGTAAAAGCATGGGTGGAGACTAATTTGTGGAGAGTGAGGTGACTTCAGACAGCCTTGCCTTACAGAAGGCTTTCTAACTTCCTCCACACACTTGTGTGACTGATGTTAACACTCGCCAAAACCATTTTTATCTTTTTGTTTCATTTCATGCTTCTCACGAACTAAGTTTCAACAGTACTGATCCAGTAAGCCCATATCCTTCACCTATCTTCAACTGACTTCTTGGCTATATATTCTTCAGGGTGCTTTCCCTGAAGAACATTTGAACAGCTCCTGGCACAGCAGTGAAGCACGTTAATAAAAGAAAGAGGGCAAAGTCACAAGGAGAACTGTGAAAATCAAAAGCTAGTTGTTTGGCAGCATTTGAAATTAAAATGCTGTCCACATTTTTATTATTATTATTATTATTATTAATTTATAAGAACAAAGTGAATTGACATTTTATTGAAGCAATTTTCCAATGTATTTTTTCCTGAGAATCTAATTCCTTACTAGAAGCTCATCTTTCAGCAAATGAAAAAAATTATCAGGATTATGTAACTGATGCCGGTAAGAATGCTGGTCAAGCTGTTTTAAACAAGCATGTCTTGAGATAACTTGCCAGAGAAAGAGCAGTCTGATAATATTGATGAATTTTATGCAAAGCTCAAGAAAAAGAACATTCTTGGTTGAAGAAAGAAAACTCCTTTTCTGCTAGCCCCAGCATTCTGGTCAGAGAGAAAGAATGGAAAGCTGTTTATGTTAACACATGGCTGAACCTTAAGGTGAGACATTCAAAGGTGAGTGAACCTAAGTCCTGGGAAGCCCAGTGAAGGTCCTGGCTTCCCACTGGGGGAGATACATGTGTCTAACACCTTTGTAGACCGTGCATCTGTGAGCTTGAGCTTTCTAAGCCTTACACGTGTGCTTAGCTTTGAAGAGGTAAGTAGCACCATTTACATGGCTGTACACAAAGTCAAGGCTCATGCTGCAAACAGAAACCACACACGCATGCAAGCACACACTTCACCACCACAAAAGGGTTCCCATTCAGACCAGAGGGAGCCAGCAATATCCACGGCAATAAAGTCACGCACAGCTGCAGAAGGGGGTCTAGGTCTGCATTGCGCTGAGATTTAAATACAGATGTATTTGCCTAACTGCAGGCCTCTGGGCCCAAAAATGCTTTTTCCTTTGCATTACTAGTTCTGGTGTCCTCCAAAAGTGCTCTGAATGTGGGGTTAAATGAAGCCTCATAAAGTGCCCTGAGATCTCAGGTTGAGGAGTGCTGGCAGGGAGGCAGGAATGGGTGCAAGACAGGTACACACTTTTAAAGGCACTTATTTGCAGCCACCTTCTTGGAAGCCGGGCCCTATCCCCCCGCTCAGCCCCGCGGATGCCTGCAGTCCCCCTTCAGATGGAGCAGGTGCCTGGCCACCCCTCACATGCCGTTTATAGCAGGGGAGGGCCCTTTTGAGAAACCAGTGAGTAACTGAAAAAATGTGGCAGAACTCAACAGCAAGAAACGGCAGCGGGAAAAAGTGCGAAACAGGAAAGCGCCAGAGAGGCTCGCGCCATCCCCCCCGCCAGCGCTCGGTGGGACGGAACTGCTGCAAAAGCGGCGCAGGGCTGTTATCAGCCCTGCGCAGGGGCTGCGGTTTGCTCGCTCTTGCAACCCTTCTTCAACTGTCACTTGTTTTTCAACAAACAGGATGCCTCTGCTTAGGCCGACAGCTTCCCCGTAACTTTGGGGCGAGGGGCGGTGCAGATCCTTCTCGCCACCCCAGGGACGCTGGGCCCTCTTCCCCAGGGAGGGCTGCTTCAGGTGCACCCCAGGCAGGGCACAGCGGAGGGGACAGACCTATCTCCTTCCTGCAGCCCTCCGCTGATGAGCAAAACAAGAAGCATGCGGTACAGGCTTGGCTTCATTGGAGAGGAAAGGCTGAGCTTCCATCTTGCTCGCCTTTTATTATTCCACCTAAAAGCAGTTATTAAGGAAGTGCCTGTGCTATGTTTAGGCACCAAAGGCGCATCCAAGCTTCTCGCCTCCTCTCCAACCTGTCAGCAGCCACTGATGTCCCATGGCACAATGGCTGCAGGGATGTGGGTAGCACAAGTTCTTTTCTATGCAGTCCCCCTGCACAGGCTGGACCGAAGGTACTTCAGACTGTTTGAATGGAGATGCTACCAGTGGAGGCAAAGGAGTGACTGCCCTCACTGCCAGCAGCTCCAGAGCCTGTGGCAGGACCAGGGCTCCTGACATCATTGCTGGGAAGTTCCTACTGCTTGTTTTTTCCCCAGTGTCAGGAAAAACCCTGCACCAAGCTTTGCTGCTCTGGCTCCTCAAGAAGAACATTCTGTTTTCAAGGTTGCTTGGGCTATCCTATGCAGAAGTCTGTTGACTCTGCAAACATGTGAGGTACCAGCCTGGGTTTCTACTCAGAAGATAGATATGGAAAAACAAAACACTCTCTGCTCCTGGTCTGATAATTACCTGGCCAAAGGTTAACCTCTCTCAGGAGAGGTGGAGCCGGTGCCAACAGCAGCACAAGCTTTGCTGCAGAGCTGCAGCGGGGCTCTCTTAACTTGCAATCTTTTCTGCCACGGCCTGGTGCTGTGGCAGATCAACACTAGAGAAAGCACAAAAAAATACAGCTCTAGAATAAAATTTTCAGAAAAATGAACTTTTGTTTTTGAAATATTTTCTGCAAATAAAGAAGAACCACTTCTAAATGGACGCATGATTTCTTCTTGCATCTCCCTGACCCACAACGCCGACCTCCTTGCTGGATGCTAGGAGGTTTTTAGGGAGTCTCCAAGCATTGGTGTTTCCAGCTGGGTTGGTAGGACTGAACTGTAGCCTACTCCTTCTCTCCCTGCCCTTCTCCGCTGGCACGGGGAGGTGCAAAGCATCACCTACTGCCAAGATGGTGCTAAGCCAGGCTGGAGAAAACCCTAGTGCACTGCTCCTCCTGGATCTGAAATTCTAATAAGCTGAACAAGTCTTGTATCACAAATTCTTTGTCAGCTAGTCTTATTTCTTTTCCTGTTACTATATTGTCCACATACAGCTCATAATATTTTCAAGTTTACCTGCTGCTCAAAAGTAATAGGAAAGCATTTTTTCCTGGATTTTCTTTACTGTTTGCTCTTTGAACTGGATTGCCCAGTTGCAGCTGGAGATGTACAATACCCAAGCCTTGAAATGATGAGAGTAATGCTAAGATAAATTTCTGATGCAAACATTGACTTGATCAGATTTGAAATTCAAAGTAAACGAGATCATTTTGTAGATAGTCGGGCGCAGAACTGTAAGTCAAAAACATTGAGATTCTGTTTCCACTTCTCTCTCCCCCAGACTTCTCATATGACCACTCTTCCCTAGTTCTTCATCCATGAAGATGAGGAACATGCTATTCCCAAAGTAGGTTAAGGAGCTTCTGAACGTATTTTGACCATCTTTGTGTATCACTTTGGCCCAGTTCACACCAAACTGAACTGCAAAACTCCTTTATCAGCCTGCTTTTCTGTGGAGGCAGTGCTTATGTGATTGCTCCCACTCTCTCTATACTTCCCCTAGCTTTTCTGGTTTGTGGGCCAACTTTAAATTTGATAGAGCGGAAGTGGTCTTAAGTTCCTACAGCTTTCATGAAACATGGCAGTAGCAGAGAGGCTCTGTCAGTGCTCCCAGCTGAAGGGTGCTCAAGACAGATTTTAGAGATTCCTGAAGAAGAGAAAAACCTTCAATCAGATTAAAACCTTATCAGCTTTAGAGAATGCAGCCACAAGACCCATGTCTGTAGGAAATCAGCCTTCACTAGTTCTGCCCAGAACAGCATGTCGCAGCTTTTTAAATGCATCAGACTAGACTTGTCTTGAATTCAGAATGCAGGCTGCTTCTGTCTGAAACTTCACCATAAGCCCAGCATTTCCATGGAGAAGATTTTTAGTGGTTTTGCATGCTTTCAATCAAACAACCCGAATTAGCTTTTTGAAATTTCCCAGTGAAGCAAGGCTTACCCAGAAAAAAACACAACAAATTCTCATGAGAAGTTTCCCACAGGCCCAGTAGCATGAGAGCTTTTTACCACATTACACTGGTTGTGGAGAAGGCTCACATTAACAACATTATGAGAGCATTTGGATTTAATAGAGTTAATATACACAGCATAATTACCCATAGTGTTTGAGGCAGATCTCAGTCCATCTAAGTGCTTCCCCAACAATTCCTTAGCAATATGACTAGAACATTTATGATGCCACTGATTACTTCATTAGCATCTGCTGTAGCTCAAGACAGGTATTGGTATGCTCCAGTTCCAACTAACTCTTAAATAACAACACTGAAAAGTCTCATGTTAGCATTCTAAAGTTGCATGGGGCTCAGGCATATTAACACAGAGGTCCAACACTAAGTGTCACTAAGAAAGTAACTACTAATGCTGCAAAGGACTTCTGGTTTGGTGGAGGACACCATGCTAGGCTGATGTCCACTGCAGAACACAAACCAGCATGATTAATATTATATATTTATTGTAAGGCACACTGATAGGTAATGCTACAGTAGGATTAAAAAAGAAAAACAAAAATCCTGCAGGTATAATCTTTAGCACTCGAACCAGCCCTTTAGCTTAATATCCTCATCACTTTTTATCTACCACATCATAACTTGCATCAGAACTCTGACACAAGCTGCCTACTAAGTTTCACATCTATTAATGTATGCTAAACATGAAAATGTAAGAGGCTAAGAAACTAGTCTAGAAATACTTCTCTTTTTCCTACCTTTGTTCTCCCTCCCACACCCAGCACACGCCACCTTCGAGCTTTGCATTGATTTAATCACATTACCAAAATTGAACTAACAGGCTAAGTCTCGTGCAGAAGTCTTCTGGGACAAGCTGGAAAAAGGAAAGCATGAACCCACAGAAAAACACACCTGTTGATCCCATGACACCCTATGCACAGTGTGCTAAACTTGAGATTTCAGAAAAAAAAAATCAGAAACCTTGTAGGTGTATTCACCACTTACATAGAAAGGACCAAATACAAAATGTGTTGTCTCAGGACTATCTGCAAGCTTAGAAATTAAAGAGTAGGATTGCATGCCAAGCACCACAAGAAGCCAGACCTTCCATCCCTTTATGACTTTCTGTATCAACTGGAAAGGGATGAGGCTGAAGACATCATGATCAAAGGAGGCCGGTAACAGGTGCTAGGCACAGAAGCACGATTTCTTTTGATCACCTGGATCCATCTAATTCTAACCATAGTGGGAAGATACCAGTGAAGAAAAGGTCAATAATTTAATAAGTTGGTAGACTGACATGAACAACGGGGGACTTAGTTCAAACACCGAGCTTCTAAAAAACCCAAACAAATGCCAGTGGATTATTCTCACAGCACAACCTGTAAGGAGTTGCCTATATTGCATTACTCTGGCGCTGGCTGGCTGGCTGGCAAAGGCAGCTCCAAGCACCTGTGTCTCAAATATCAGCAGCTGCGCCTGGTGTCTCTATCACGCACTGATCCTCCGAAACCACGTCAGCTACAATTGCTTGGGAGTATGCCCTATTCAAGCTGGAAAATGCAGGACCCAGTGGAAGTAGTACTATGTCCCACAGGTTTGCTGAGGAAATGTACCTTTGCCTATACAAGGGCTAAATCAGGCATGCTGCTTCTGCCACACAATAAAACACTTTCTCCAATTCTTGCTCTCTTCCTGACCTTCTCACCCTCCCTTCTGTGCTGCAATCAGGAAAGAAATGCTTGGTGCGGATATGCATATTCCTTAGCCGTCAAATATATGCTCCACATTTATTTTTCCCTCTTTACTATGTGATAACTGAAGGCATTTTTGTCTTGAGATGCAGAAATTAAAACCTGCAGCGAAATTAGCAATGTAAGTCATACCCTAGAAATGTTTGGGTTAATTTGTTCGTGGCAAATGTTGCAAACAGCAGCGTTTTATAAAAACCTCAATGACAAGGTAGTTTGTTTTCTCACCAAGGAAAAATAAATGAGGGAAACTTTGTTACAGCTAATTATCTCCTAAAATAGGACAGCTAATGCTTTTATATAGGTTATTTTTCTAATTCTGATTTCAATCTCCCTTTGAACTGCAGTTTCAAATAAGGGATGCCTTAAAGTTGCTTGTATTTCCTGCAGAAAAAAAATAATCCAACAAGACCTTGCAAGAAAAGGGGCTGAGATGTTAACAAGTGAGGGACTTCAGACCGAAGGGAATTTGGGGCACTGTGAAAAGGTTTTCCTTGAAAACAAGTTGGAATCTGACAACAAATTTCTGTTAAATCATGTTTTGGATTTTTTTTTTACCAAGATGATTGTGTAAACAAGTTATATTAGCCTAAGCCTTCAGAGGAGGATATGGTTTTAGTCAGGAATGCTCAGTTACTGGCTTAAGTCATGTACACTGGATAAAACCTACTGAGTTGGCACCTTGTGTTGCCTTGGTTAGCTGTGCATGCTGCTCAGTTGGCAGCTACGCGACCCATGAAGTGAAGTCTCTCCTGTGGGGACTACAGGGTATACCAGGATGTGTTCATGAAAAAAGCTGGACACCAAGCAGTATTTGTTGGAGAAATTAGCAAAGAATAAATGAGAGCATGTCTGACAGGGAGAGATTAATTCATAAACTGAAGATGAAAAACACGGTGAAAAACTGTTTACCAAGAAAGATCCTTTCTCCTCCCTCTGCTTACTTTAGCTGGCCCAGGGTTGTGAAGCCAAACCCTGCTGCTGCCTTGGAGAAGCTCCTGTTTACCTGTAGGTACTGTGGAGCAAAACATGAGATTTTCCTCTTACTTTTAAACAGAGTGGAGGACAGGCAGAGATGCCCGGTGGGGAAGCCATCTCCCAGTCATACAGCAGGATGCCCATTCCCTGGGCAGGGAGCAGGGACAGCCCAGGCTCTCTGATGCCCTTTGCATCAAAGGGCTTTTTACTGCTTCACAAAAGCAGCATGCAGGCCAAGGGCGCTCTCTTTGTCCAGCCACTGCCCTAAACTTGTACAACACCATCTAATCCCCTCAGACACAGTGGGGTTCTGTTGTATTTCCTAATCCCTTTGGCCAGAGTGGGCTTTTCTGAAGGCTGAAAGGGGAGATGAGAGCCTGAAAAACCTCCAACCACTTCTGTTTAAATAGCGCTTTTGATCTCCAACCGATGCAGTGTAGTCAAAGCAGCAACACTCCAACACCTGGAGGATGCTGGCCTATGGAGCTGCTTTGGGCCGATCTCTATGTGGGTCCGGGTCATACCCAAAGCATGGAGCTGTTAGAGGGAGGGGAGAAGCGGGAGAGGGCTGCCCTAATAGCCTTTAAAAAGGAGCTGGCCCCTTAGTGGGTGGCTGGAAATGTGATCTCTAGTTTGCACAGTGCCATTTTTTATTCAGTAGCTCTTGGAGCATGTAAAAAGGGCAGAAAGCACCAGGATACCACTCCAAAGAAAAGGCGGGCTGTGGCACAGAACAAGAGCCAGACTCACCCCTCCATATTTCACATGTGCAAGGGTGTAAGGACAGATGTGTGAAAAGGGACCGCTGACCTGGGCTGTCAGCAATGTGACTTAGGTTGTTAACACCTTTATCTGGAGGATAACAGCCATTGCAGGTCTCATCCAATGCACAAGGATGTCAGCCAGGTCTTTCCACTGGTTTCGTTGTCTCTTGGATCAGGTGCCATGTATACAAAATACTGGGCTGTTTTAATGGCCCCAGTAGAAGGTGGACCTAAATCATCTTTCTTTGTATAGACATTTGTCTAATGACATAACTTCACCCCACAGGGGAGCTGTAAATCCCTCTTCATGTTGGTACATGCCTAGTTACAGCAGAGCACTCTCGCAAATGGGAATGGACTTATATAGGTTTAAAAGTGTTCATACTGGTAAAGATTATTCCTACATAGTAAAGGAAAGAAGTTGTTTGGGGCTAATGTAGCTTTTCTGCTGCATAGTGTAAAATAGATGCACCTAAAAACATCAGTATAAAATAATATATCACTCCTCAAGGTAGTACTCAAGGTTGTTTGGACTGTGTATGAAACTGTAAAAAAAACCCCTGTTTTGCATTGCAATCCTTATTAGGAGAAAAAAAAAAACAACCACCCAACAATAAAGGTTCTTATTGTTACACTACAATTTAAGTGATTCACCACTTTTAACTCAAGAAGTTTGTCCTATCACTTTTCTTTTTACCTAAGCATGCCATTCTCATCCTTTAGTTTCCACAATAGCCCAACACACTGTATTTAAAACACCCCATTTCATTTAGAAAAGCAAATAATTTTCTCCAATGCAGCAAGGTACAGCCAGAATACATTCCTGTTCTTATATGAGACCTGAATCTTCATTTAAATATGCAAGTTATTTTATACTTAGTGTAAAAAATGTGTGGGTTGTTTAGCACATTACATTATCACTTTTTACAGGCTTGGTGCGGAAGCTAAAGAGAGAATTAGTGCAGAGACTAAGGTGTCATTTTTCCTTTCAGAGGTGGCCATCTCTCCAGGTTGCGTGAATGGCAGTCCTTAGAAAGCATGTAGGGACAAACCACATGGCAGACCTCTCTGTTGTCCTTCCTCTAGCGAGAGCATGACCTACCTGCTGAGCTGCCAGGCTCACCCCATTTCCCTAGATGGAGTCATTTGCAGAACACTTTCCACACAGTATATGCCCCTCAAGCCTGGGTTCAGATGAAAAGGTGGCAACAAAATAGGAAACAGACTGGTGTAGAAGCATGCTCAGTGATCTGGCAGATGTAGGTCTGCTTAGGACCCTGCATGAAGTAACCTCTGCAGCTCCCTGTCCCAAAGTCCACAGAGACGCAATGGACAAAGCGGTACTGATTTTCTTTGTAGAGCATTCTCCCAATGTGTATAGGATCAATTAAACCATTCTACATTGCAGTAACTGATCCACTGACCCCTGCGCAAATGGGGTTAACAGTCTTAACTTGAATGAGTCTTCCAGATATGAATTCTGCTACACCCAACCTATGCAAAACCCAAAACTCATTTACATATATGTCCTGAAAAACAGAAGCATTTTACAGAAGTCTGATGCTATCTATCAACTGTATTGTAAAATAAATTGCACTTCCTACAAACTGGGTGTAGCATGTAGTCTCATATCAGTAGCCTGCTCTGGATGATGTGCAACATGGACAGATGGTCATCAGCCATGGCAGCCTATGTGGAGACTGACCGCACAGGTGAGGCCTCCTCCTCGTCTCCTCTTACTTGCAAGGTGCTTCCAGGCTGCTTTCCACAGCTGCAGTTGCACTCACAGAAGTCCTCTCCCTCTCTGTCTTTCTATATAAGACCAGGAGACAGTACACGCTAAAGAGTGCTTCTTCCAGTCTCCCCTCAACGCTTAGGAAGGAAATACACCTCACCTGTCCACTGGGTGAGGCATACACCCTTGCTGTACAACTAAGTACAAATTGTTCTACACCAATGTTTCCTAGGTAGAAGAAACAAAAATTTCATTCTCAAACCATAGTTCTGCTACTAGGCTTTACAGGAATTAACTTGCACCTTAATGCTGTTTCTTTCAGTTCCTATGTCAACACGGGCATTCGGAGCTCACCTCATGTCTTATTCAAAACTTTGTGTTTTTCTCGCAGGTTTCTTTGCTCTTGAAGGACAGCCCCAGCCTCACTGCAGTTGATGGCCATTTTGTCCCTGTCTGGGTCAGGAGCCAGGATATTATCCTAAGAACTGGCTCTAGGGCATGCTTTCTGCTCCTGGTCATGTCTACAGAGAAAAGGGGAAGCGTGCCTGCAGGCATGTGGGAGTAAAGCACTGCTAGCTTAAATCTTCCCAACCCATATAATAACAGTAGCGAAAACGCAGAGGTACGTCTCCCGCCCCCGCTCACCACCACAGTGTGTACCGATGTCTTCCAGGGGTTGGCTGGCGGTGGCTTACACCCATGCGATTGCATCTGTTTCTGTTATCCTTGCTAGAGAGATGAAAGCCTTCATTTGGCTGTGCCAGCTTGCCTTCCACTACCCTTTGATACTGCAGCAAGTATAAATAGAGACCTGAGTGCTGACAGGCAAGGAGGCTGGTCTGCCCACTGCAGAGGCTGTGACACAACACTTGCAGCCCCAGATCAGCACTCTTGCAGAACTTGCCTTCGCCAAAGGAAGCAACTGCAGGGCACTTCGGCACTTATGGAGCTTGGCATCCTTCGGTGCTTCTTCACGGCCTCTGCAAACACCCCGACACCTCCAAGACATGCATCTGGCTGGCATGGTGCAGGTGTATGCCATAAAACTGACTAGAAAATGGACTTATGAGAGATGTAGGTGGTGCTGAGGTTGAGAAGGTGCAAGACATTTGTCATAATGGAAACAGATGCTCGGCCACATGCTGTGCCACTTTGCCCCGAACATGCAAGGTATTTCACAAATGGTCATCCTTCTCTTTTAAAGACCTCAAAAAGACATTTGAAGGGCTGGGTCAGTGCCTTCTGAGGTTGCTGATTTGACAAGGATTGCAGGGCTTGCCCTAAGTACAGCTGAGTGAAATGTTTATGGCAAATCACATGAAACTTGACAAATTTCAAGTTTCCTCACACCACATTCATGGAAAGATTCGTAAGAGGCAAGCCTTTCAACTTACAGTCAAAACCCTACCTAAGGGCAGCTTCTGAGCACATCTCAAAATCACAGCTTCAGTGTGAAACCAGACAACAGAAAACACACTGCAAGGCAAAATACTCAGAAGGCAAAAGAAAAAGTCCCAAGCCCCTCACTTGGACTGCTTTTGGGTTCACTGAAATCGGAAATTCAAGACAAAAATCACAGGCTGAAAAAAAAACCCAGATAGATCAAAGCCGGAGAAAATGTTCTCACAGACCTTTGTGAAGTGAAACTACCCAATATCACAGAGTTTCACTTGCAAGCAGAAGTGGTGAGCCCTGTGGACAGTATTAAGGATGAATTGGAAACTCTACCAGGTAGCAGCTACTGTCACTCTCTACTTCCCTGATTTCACAGTAATTTCTTCTATGCCTTTTATTTTTTTCCTATTTGAATTGTCTGAATATATCTTTATGGAGAATTTGATGTTTTAGACTAAAATGTATCTTGATTGCAAGCTGAGGCCTTACTTTGCTGGGACCTAAGTGGAAGAAAGGGCATTTCTATTGAAAATTGATTACATTGGGAATCTCTCTATATAATTTCTAGTCTCTTTTCCACTGGCAGCGAGAATGACATGTCTTGCATTCAGTATCACTGGATATGATAGTGCATGCATGGATTTCACCAACATACTGTAGACCTTAGTAGGTGCTCTACTGCTCCAAACACACCGCTGCTGTCACCCCATTCAGTTCAGTAATACACTTCAGAAAGAAGATATCCCTACTATTCATCTACTGTTTGGGAAGCTGACTCAAGTCCATACAAATATTATCCATTCTCTTAAGATGACAGAAGAGGTAATGAGGTAGTGTAATGCTTTCTTGTCCTTCTCTCAGACCAGTGATTCACCTAGCCAGGGGCCTGTCTCTCTCTGTGGCCGGTACCAGATGTCATGGAGGAACCCACAATTAATTTTGCAGATGACAGACCTGCTTACATGGGAAGCTTTCTTTCCAAGCTTTAACAGAGATAAGTTTGTGCTCTGAAATACAGCAATGAGAGACAAAGAGAGAACTTAACCCTTCCAAAGCTGCTTTTTTATTTACCTGTCTCGTACATATTAAGAAACTGCTATGTATATACAAACACAGCTGTTTCAAGGATACTCCTAAACTCTTGGTTTCAGTGTTATTTTATGGCAACGAGTTCTAGGCTGTGATCACCCACTGTTTAAAAAAAGTTTCCACTATACCTTGCCCCATTAACTAAGCCCAGAGAAAGGAACAGGAGTGGGCGAGCTGACCATCAGAGTTGTTTTAGGAAAAAAACAGCCAAACAAAAACCACAAATAAATAAATAAAACCTGAGAAAAATCTTAGCAAAGACACCCTTGCAATCTGCAGGAACACAGAAAATCTGTCAGGCTCATGCCCCTGCAGTGAAGGGATTGTGCGGCATGTCCTGAGCTCCTCCACTGCATGCTGGAGTGCCTCATCTCTGTGCAGAGCCTGATGCTCACAGCAGCCACCCCCCCGTCAAAATGCCACACACCCCAATTTAAACTCATACCCTGCATCCAGAAGGCCTGTGCTGGCATGGGGAGGACAGAGATGCCAGATGCAATTTGGATTCAAAGAGTGGGTGGTCTCTCTCCCATCAGCCTCAATTCGTCCTCTTACCCAGAGCCAGAGCTACTTCTTCCTTGCCCTCCTGCCAAGGCTGCTGGACCCGTACTGCCACCCTCACCCTGCAGCGAGGTGCTCATGCATTTCGGCAGAAGCAGCCCAAGCCTCCTGACGGAGGTCATTGTCATTGCGTGGTGCAGCCCTCCTCCTCCACTGAGCCACCAGGGCCAGCCAGGTACTCTGTGGCAGCCTGCTACACGCAAAACTTTGCCCTGCACGTGCAGGAGGAAGACAGGTTTCCCAGTCTTGTCACAGGGGTGAGCAACCTCAAATTATCACTTAGCAAGGCACTGCAGGCAGCAGTTTCTGCAGAGCTCCAGACCACCCTGAGTTTTTCCTGCCAGTGGCATTCCCCCTTAGCCCCTGAACCCACTCTGCATTTCACCTTTGCTCTCCATGACAGCACAAGAGGACCTCAGGCTAACACCCCTGCACAACCCTCCGGGCACTGCTTTGGAGATGCAGCAGGGACCGCTGGGACACAGCATGTCCCCTCTGCCTGTAGCAGGGTGTCAAAGTCAGATGAGCTTCTCCTGTTGGTGGAACAACCTCGTAGTTTTACAGAGAAATGCATTTGCTGTTTCTTTAGGATTGCTTCTGCTTAGCTTTTAAATGCAAGTATATCTATTTCTAAATCCAAGAATAGTAATTTCTTTGACACTCTTAGTTTAAGCAGGATGATGCAGATTCTCATCCTGTGTTCTCAAGTAAAATTCTTCAGGAGTTCAGAAATTACTTTCATGAACTTGCCAATATCACTGGCCTTCACATGCATTTAAAGATAAGCAGACTGTTCTTTTGGGGTCATGCCTTAGCAGTCAGACTAAACCATGATTATCTTCTAGTCTTGAAAAAAACGCAGGTTATTTTCTATTCATATTGCATACACTGGCAGTGTGGGGAAGATACTTTTATTTCCCACCAGAGAACTACCTCAGAGATGGAGCTTGGCTCTCGCAGTAAAACACCGTCCAAGGCAGAGTAGCCAACCAACAGACTCTTATTAATGGCCACATGATAAAGGGCAAGCCAATCTGCAAGCCAGCCATAACCTTAAGTCCTTGCTAAGACTGTCATCACAACACATCACTACGCTTAGTGTGACTGGTTAAACACTCAGTCTAATATTCTGGCCTAGGATAAAATCCCTTGATCTTACCAAACCAGTGTATTCATCTCTGTCAGATGAACTTTACCCCTTGCTTCATAGGAATTCCTGTGTTCAGGCCTCGCAATGTTTCTCAAGGCTTTTAAATGAAAAAAGGCTCAAACAGAGAGAAAGCTGTGTAAATCAGACATCGTGCAAGTTTTTTTCTCCTAGTAAGCCAAGGTTTTTATGAGCTTTAGTTCAATTTCCTATTCACAAGATGCAGTTAGTATTTTATAATGCTGACACAAATTAACTCTGTTACAGTTCAGGCAGTCTGCAAAAGTGCTGGAAAACTTTCTCTCTCCCCTACGCAGTGACCATATAGCTTATGCTATTGTGAAAAGAGGTTTCTTCTACTGGGTGAGTGAAGGAAAATTCGTGGCAGTGTTGGGTACCATGCATCTCCCAGAGAAATGTATCTTTGGCAGAGTTACTTCTAATATATGACCACTTCTGCTAATGTCACCAAGTCTAGAGGGCTGAAATCATTATCAACTTGCTATCCTTCTCCTCAAGCAACACTCTCTGCAGACAAACACTTACTCCTAGGGAGGTCTTGTACTCCGAGAATGAGACACTTCAGATGTAGACTTGGATAACAGGGAGTCTCCAGTCACTTCACCCTCCACTCACATACAGCACCAGGGACTTTAAGAGTCTACCAACATAGATACCATCACAAGGCAAGTCAGAGTCGCTAACTTTCAATGAGAAGCAGTATGCTTAGGTCCAAGGGTCCAGAGCAGGAAGAGGTTCTTGCTACAGTTTTATTTAGCATTTGCAAAGAAAGAAACCTACGATGGCTGGGCACTACTTGGTACATTAGAACTAAGAAGAAAGTTTGCACAGTGTATTTTTCCATGTTGTAAAAGTGCTCTGCTGGAGTTCATTTCCATTTGATAAGAAACCAACAAAATGTTGCACCACAAGTCTTCATGGCCTTGATTAATTAATAAAAAAATACAACAAAGGCAACACCAGGAGGAACCTTCTTTGCATACTGAAATAATTAGACCTTGCAGCAAAAGGAAAAATGAGGAAAAAGTGCCCTCCTGGAAAATATTATGCTTCATGCTATTTAGAGCTCTATAAAAACCCTGCAAAAAGATTAGTTACTCTTGTCTTCCTTTGTAGCCAAAATTATTAGGAAATCTTATAGGACAGTCTAACACCCTTAAGAAGTTAAATGAAGTTATGAGGTAGGGTGATATCATATAATTATCTAGGCACCCTATAAAAACTGTATGTGCACTCTTTAATGCAAGACTCCAACAGGCCTAATTTTGGTCCCCCTGCCCAAAAGGTATCACTGTGTTGACCCAGCCAATACACATGAACCTGTGTTGAACCCTCAGTATAAGTGGCACATCTATCCTCATACTATGAATCTTGCTAGCCTTGCTGATGCAGTCCTAGATTTGAGAAAGAGATGGAACAATGTTTTTCTGTGGGTTGCTCTGCAGCAAGACACTTAGAAATGCTCCTACTCTGTGCTCCTAACACCAAGCCCATACCATAAACTGGAAGAAGCCATTAGGAAAATGAGGCCATCATTAAAAGCAGAGCTGGTAGGCATTTGAATGCGTTCAGCATGCAAAGCGCGCTACTGGAGGTTTCAATATAATCCTCATTTCTTTACCTAGTGGCAGAAGACAGGACCTGGTGTGGTGTGATAGAAAAAAGGCCATATCCTTTGTGGTGTACCACATTCAATTAATATCTCAGGCTTTCTACGTCTGTCACTGCTTGCAGAGGCTGGAACAATGGTTCTGCTTCCCCACTCCCCTCTTTTTTCCCAATTTTCACATAGTATCAGGCTAAAAAAGAGTTATGGATTTCCTTCACAGAGAACTGCATGGACTGATAAACTGAAATCCATGGCAGAAAACAACTTGTTATTTTTCCCTTTACCTCACGATTTCAGTTAAGAGAGAAAGTGCAATAAATTTTGGCGGGAAAAAAAGAAAAGAGACTCTTCTGGACATTTCAAATGACCGGTCTATGTAAACACTATTGAGAAATAGGGGTTAGAACAACCAACCCTAGACATGATTATTTTTCTTGCTCCAAGGTCCAAGCATTACTTCTGGTGTGCCCAGGATTTTGAAATTGTGCAAAATTCATTTGAGTAAAGAACAAAAAGGGAACTGCTGGAAAACTGTCACAGCCTTCCACGTTCAAACACAGTATTCTTTCGCAACAATGAAACATTTGCTTTATAACTCAACCGAAGCGCTGTTGCCCAAGCTTTTCTAGCACTGTACAGTGGGAGTTTGAGCTTGCTTGTGCCGGGTACCTACCAGGATCTCTACCTGGTTTCCCAAAACTGGATTAGTATCTTAATGTATCTAGCACAAGACTTCTACCCTAGTCCATAAACAAACAAAAAATACTGGTACTATAGTAAAATTAACAACAATAATGAGAACAGTAATAAGAAGGATAATAAAACCCATTCTGGAGTATTGAGCTAAATCACTTGCTGGATTAATCAATTTTAATGAAACTCCTCCTTTTCTGGGCAAATCGATCCCTGGTCTCCAACCAGCGGCTCTCAGGCTCTCTGGGCTCCTGTCTGCAATACAGCCTCTGCCCTCCCTAACCCGTCCTGTGGGCTGACTGTGCTCTGGCACTTGCTGCAAGCACTACTCCATGAGGTTCACTCTATTTGTTATTTTATCAGAAGCACAAAAGTTTTCTCAGTACGTCTTCCTGTGCTACAGATTAAACAGTAAACAGTTGTGTGAGCTAAAAAAACCCCCAACCAACCAAACAAAAACCACCCCAAAAAAACCAGCCAAAAAAAAGGCTGACGAAATGCAGGAAGATCCTTCTTGTTATTCTAGCAGTATTGCTTCCTTTGCTTGGTAGGGGTGCTGAGGAAATGTCAGCACTGCAAGTGCCGCAGAGCAGTTAGCCACTTCTTGCTCACCCTTCAGCATCTCCCCTGCGCAGGCTAGAAGGTGCTGCAAGCCTGAGTGACTCACTCAGCTCGCTGCAATTCAGCCCTCCTCCGGAGCCAGGAAAGACAGATGTAGAAAAACTTTTGAGACGGGGGGGGGGGGGGGGGGGGACGACGACGACGACAAAAAAGAACTGAAGCAAGGCAGGAGAGTGGGCTAGCATTTCAGCAGACTGCCCTCCGCTCGCATCCCACTCGAGGGAGCACTGATCCGCAGGAGTAGCAGGGTGCCGGCGGAGCCACTGCTTGTTGTGACACAGCAGCTGGGATGAGCCTTCCGCATTCCCCAGCCCGATTATTAATACGAATAACTCATGACTCACACCGACACCGCCAGCGAGGCCGGGAAAATGTAGTCTGTAACTATAAAGAGTTATGAAGTGCTGCTTTCTGGCAGCACCCCGGCCAAGCTTGACGAGAGGTCTGCAACGGGCTCTGTGCGCCTTGTCATCCGCACCAGCGCAGCCCGGCTGCTAAAAGGACTCGAGCGGTCAGAGGGCTTGCGTGGAAAGGGGAAAAGTTCAGCTGTAGCATGAGCTATTTAGGAAGGTAGTTACGAGGAAGCGGACAAGTTTCTCGTGCCAGTCCCTGGCTTACTCGTATGAATAACCCATGACTAAACCATTAGCTCCACGGGGGGTTGTGAGAATGTTAGAAGGAGCCACTGAGGGTGCTTGGTCACTGGTGAAAAAAGACATATTGCTGGGTGAAGCCTTTCAATCCCCTCCTTCAGCCTTAAAGGACTACTTCATTTCTCTAAGGGTGGGTGCAACCGGTAATTTGCAGTTATCCGAGACCTGAGTGGCATCAACAGAAACTCCGAGTTTATCCACACCACTTCTTTTCCTGAGCCACGTGAGTTGCAGCTAACTTTAAGCAGGTTTCTAAGCTTTTTCTGACTTCTTCCTGGTGAACATGCCTTTACCCAGGATGATGGTCTAGCATAAGTGAGACAGCATCACGCTCTGCTGGCTGTACACACCAGTTTGCTGCTCACTCCCCGTGTTTCAGCCTGTAATGTGTTGTATGCTGTTGGCTGTCATTTATCATGGCAGTGGCTCAAAAAATCATAATTCTGCCAAAAAGAATCAAAAGGGGCTTGTGCTACTGCTATTGTATCTGCAGTAATACATGTGAGATATTCTAGCACACTTTGATTTATGAAGAGAAAATTCACAAGCATGCATGGCTGTTTGAACAGCTTAAATGAGTCCTTGTTATAATCTCTTTAATGGGCTGATAAGTAATGAGATGGTATTCCTGCAAGCTCAGATATTAGCTTCAATGAGAGCGCCTCAAAGAAAACTGAAGTGGGAAAAAGCATGTACTACAAGAATGTCCCCAAATACTCTCCAAACATGCATTTTCTTAAGTATGGGAAAGTAAAAAGTATATTTAGAAAGTCTGAATGGCACTTACCTCTCAAGAAGTGCTGGTAAGAAGGAAGTGACTCAAATATGCTGTTTGAAGCCATTGTTTCCTCTTTAAAACTCACTCTCTCTTTACAGTGAAGGAATATATGATTTCTTCTACCTTGGGGAGTGAAAAATGAAGAATGGTCATTGCTACCACCCTCCTCCCAGCCATCATGCTCTGTTTTATCCCGGTGCCCAAGGAGCAGCACAAAGCGGATTATAAGGTTCTTTTACTAAAAGAACTCTGAAATTGTTTCTTAAAAAGAAAAAAAAATAGCGGATCGGTTGTGGTTGATGATGCTTACCACTCTACGAAACTCTGTGGTTTGCAGTCAAAACGATTCGCCCTGCCTGCTGACCAATATCCCGGACCCGCTCTTGTGTGACTGCCTCTGTACCCAACTTGTGGTTCTGTGGTTGTTTATGAGGCCCAAAGAAGTGTTTCACACAACCAAAATTACAAATTTAACTGTTCCCCTTTCCAGAACCTGACTCCATTGGTCCCTTTGCATCACGTGACCTGAGTGATGTCGACTTTCTTTTTTTTTTTTTAACTTTCTGAAGTCATGCCCTACCCACTCCACCTGCCCTCCCCGGGGCTGTGCGAGGCAGAGATGAAGTCTGCTGAGGGAGGGAAAAGAAAAATGACTCACCGTCCCTGATGCTACAAATGGTCTTGCTGAGTTAGTTCAACTCTTGTTTTGTTGTTTGTGGTTTTTGGAACTACTGATTATTTTGATAGAGATTTCATTGCTGCTTATTCAATAGTAATTCAAACCCGAGTATTAGTCTGCTGCTAAGGCAGGATGTGCAACTCATCCTGTAAAACATTAGGAATCAGCTGTAGGAAAGACCACTGGCTAGGGAAAGAACACTGTGAAGAGGTTTAAAAAAATGATTATTAAAAAATGAAAAAGAAACTGCCAGGGGAGACACACCCCACACCTCCACACACCCCCAGTTATTTTGAACCTGTATGATGGCACCCTTTAAGGAGTCCTTGAAGGTCACTAGTCTCTGAGTCCTCGGGAAAGGTTTGTTAGGTACTTCCATGGAGTCAAATCCAGTAGTCCTTCTTTAGCAAAATCTGTTCCCATCAGAGGATCTCTACCTAATAGAAAACCTGAGTAAAATCCTCAAGATTTAGCTCAGCATCTCATGAAGTGATAACAAGTCTGTACTGTCCTAAATTCTTCCCCTTCCTTCTCCCTCCCCAAGACAAGAAAAAAAAAATTAAAAAATAATAATTAAAAAAAAAAGGTCCTAAATCTAATAATCAGATAGCAGTTCTGGCTCTGCCTCTGTGTCAGTGCAAAAAGAGGGGAGAAAAGTAACTTACTACAGCACTGAGAAATGGCTGCTGTGCCACCTTTTGTCTCCTTTTCCTCTCTTCTGAAGAGCAGGCAGCAGCCCTTTCCCATCTTGCTGCAAACCACAGGAAGCCTCACACCTGTGCAGCCTGGGGTTCAGCACACTGAAACCCATGAAACCTTTGCCAAGAAACCCGTGGCATTAAAAGGGCTGCACCAACATCAGGGCTGAAGCAGAACGAGACTTTCCTTGCACCTTCTGAGTGACTATCACAGTGAAAGAAGTCCCTTGAAAGAAAAGGAAGAAGCCTTTGCAATATTATCAAAAATACTGGTAGGTGGAGCACAAATACGTAACAACACACAGTTCCTACCGCAAGGAACTCACAGTCAAAGCCCCTGGCACACAGATACTGCTTAAGCAAGCCGATGCCAGACTTCTGCGGGGCTCTGGAGAAGCATCTCTCATCGAGGACCAGGGATCCCCTGACAAAATTTGGTGCTTAATGTGTTTGGATTTTTTCCTGCTTGTTACAACTATGGAAGTAGAATGTTTTTTCCTGACACTACCTGCATTTCTAGCACAAATGCAAGCTATCTGGGCATTCTGGCTTCCTTTTAGGGTTAGTGGGGAGATGCGTGTGCGTGTTTTCTTCTGAAAAATTCAATCCGCTGAAACAGAAGCTTCTCGTGACGCAAAAGGATCTGGCAGTTCTAATGCCTCATATAACCTAGGAAATTCTGAAGTTTTCACAAATGAATTTCCAGAAAAAAAACCCCAAAACAAAACAGAGCAATTCTGAGCAGCAGGAACTGAAGGGTTAGGACATTTGGCTACCGTATGCTGAGCCCGGCTCAAACCCCTGCCGCGTTTGAATCTGGCCTACCTGAGTCTTGAACCCAGAGCCTACCGCAACCAGACCAACTTTTTGGCTGGTCCGGGGTAAACCTCTCCCCACTCCCTGCGCTGGACTCTCCACTCCCATGTAACTAACTCAACAACCATCCGCCAAAGACGAAAGCAGACAGCAACGCCGACTCCCTTGGGGCCCTTGCCTGGGCGGCGGGATGCTCTCGGGGGGAGCACAGCCCGCTCGGCCCGGCCAGGCCCAGCGCGGCCCGGCCCGGCCCGGCCCCGTGCGGGATCGTGCCCGCGGGCGGGCGCTGCGGGGCGGGGGCCGGCAGAGGGAGCTCGGGCCGGCGGGACGAGGCCGCAGCCCTGGGGGGAGCCGCGCTCCCTCGGAAGGGAAGAAAGCCCGAAGTGACCCGGCAACCTGCGGGCGGGTGGCCGAGCCGGGAGTGGAGGTTGGCTCCAATCTTTCTCTCGACTGCCTATGGGCTTGGGTTGTGCCATAAGGTACGATGCCGCTGGAAGACAAGCAACCGGCCCTACAGAAGCCAATTCTGGCTTTGCTTTCTCAGGGTAACTGCCCAAGAAACCTAATTCTACAAATTTAACACGGCTGGTCAGAGAGCAGAGCCGGAACCTTATGGCACATTCACCTGAGTGTAAGCCAAGAGCCCAAATTTCAGACAGATCTGTCACCGCATAAAAAAGAGATTTTTCAAATCAGGGACGCAGAAGAGGTATATAATGTGCTGAGTTAGCTGTCCCAAAAGGCAGGGAAGATTTTAAATGACAACAGAGGTTTGAGATGAGGCCAATGGGAATGTATTTCAGCGAGCCTGAGGAGCCTGGCTGCTGCAGGGGTGTGCTTGGGCAAGCTCACCTGCTGTGGCAAGAAAAAATCAGACCCCCTTATTTCTGACCCTTTGTCTTGGCATCTGGGAAAGAGACCTGTCCTGCCGAAGCTCTAGTCCCTGGCTGCTTCAGAAGGCAGCAGTGATCACAGCCTTAAATCACTGTTTGTGCTGCATTTTATTTCTCTTTTTCTAGTTCTCAATGGGCTGGGGCAGGAGAGCTGCCAGGGCTGGGACGGACACCCAGACAGCCGGAGCATGTGCCATCAGCATCCGCAGCGCTCTGGGCAGTGCCCAGCAGCACAGCATGCCAGTGCCCAGCAAATGTCAGCTATGTTAATACCTTCACCTCAGTCATCTGCCGTGAAGGCTGTGGCATAGCTATGCGATGCGACAGGCAACAGTTGGGCTGGTTTTGTCATCTCATAGCTAGGGTGGATGATGCAAGGCAAAAGCCTGAGTGTTTCAACATGTAGCCTGTCACTCCAGTCTCTGCTCTGTCAACAGTCAGCTGCAAATAGGACCTGACAATATGCTTTATTAAGATCTAACCACCTTGAATTTTCAAGGAAAGGACTGTGGTCTGTGGGTCTGTGCTACACTCAAGTGGGGGGCATGGATGACTCTTCTCCCAGGCCACCACTACACCCACCAGAGAAGCTGTGAATCCTAAAGAACTGGGCAAGGGTTGCTGGCAATGCTCAATGCGCCATGGTACCATTCTATGCTGGGTGCACATCAGCTGTTCCTACAGCCTTACAATAAATCTCCATCAAAATGTACTGTTAGCGTAGCTGGCATTGCTCTGAGGAGAGGAATACACTGGATTATTTCACAGTAAGTGCCCCAAACAGGGCATCCAAACGTTGCTATGTGAGTTGTGCCACCATTAATGCCAGTCTCGTTTTTTTTTAAAGCTATCCTGTAGTTACAGTAAACAGAGGCCCTTAGAAAACTCATGGCACTGGTACTTAGACATGCTTTGCTTTCTAATAAATAAGATGTAAGATAATGGTTAACCTTCAAAGAGTAGTATCAGTCTTAGATCTAGAAGCTGACACATCATGAAACAAATTAACAAGTGACCACCACGTGACAATGGAAAGAAAGTAGTAATTTTTAAAATTTTGTGTATGGGGTAGGACTCAAAGATTTAGGAGTACAGAGGAATATATCTCCTGTGTTAGTAATACAGAGCTTGGCTCTGTTGCTGAGGTGGTTGGCTGGAACATGAGCTCCAGTAAACAAGCCCTGAATACCAGGCATGTACATACTCTGAAGTCTTGGTCAAACAGATCCCATTTGGAACCTCATAAGGCTGCCAGAATTTGGAAAAAGCCCACCACCACCCCCTCCCTCAAACCTTCAATAGAAGTCCAGTTTTTTAAGACCAAATACTTAAGGTCTCACTGGTAGAAATGCTAAATTAACACCAGAAAAGCTCTGAGTATTTAAATTTATCAGTTTCTACATGTAAACTGACTTTTTCCCCTCACAGAGCACAGTAATCACTTGACCCCATCAAGGTATGCCCCAGAGGCCAGCCACCTTGCAGGCTGCAAAATCCCACAAGCTACTAAGAGACCCAAACCAGAATGATTTAGGGATTATTTTGGCCGCTCTCAGGATGTGTTGGGAGGTCAGGCTTACAGTTTGAGGTTTGACACAACAATGTAGGGAGACGTGTAGTCTCTCCATCTGCCCTACAAGTGACCGGCTGTATGTAAACAATGGCTTCCTTCCCTCCACTGATAGCAGCCTCTCAGTTTTCATCCTCCTTTCGATTTAGGCTGGCTTTAATCCCTTGAGATCTTCCAGACAGAAACTGTGCATCTCAGTGCAGCAGGATGTGTTCAACCCTGGGGCATAATCTGCATGTTAGATTCACTCCATTGCTCTGTTCTATCACAAGCAAAGGCTGGACTTCACAGAGTGAAATGCATGGTGTGCCCGGCCAGCCTTGGAAAAAGCTGTTTAGGTTCAAATACGAGCAGGGATAGACAAGTGCTAAATGGACTGAGGCGAGCCAGAGCAGGTGAAGACCAGGAGAATGCCATTCCTTTACATCGACTTGTCCCCATCCAGGGGATAGAGCAAGATTAAAGCAAAGCAAATGCTCACAGTGAGAGGACCAAAAATTTCCTTGAGGCCAGCAGGCAGGGGCAAACTCGAAACCTTGCACACTCCAGTTTGGGTAAAGGCCCTAGTCAGCCAAGGCACACCACACTGCTTTTCACAGCACGCTCTCACCAACCCCCAGTATACTCAAAAGAAACATGACCCAGCTTTCCTCTGTCACGACTTTGCGTGCTAAGGCTTTTGGCACAGATCTTGCAGAGGGGAAACTGAGAGGAGGTTAGAAGCTGCCTGTGTATTTTGTTCAATATGTAATTTATATTTTCCCTCAACACTCTCCCTTGCTTCCTACTTTTCTGGAAGCCAAAGTAAAGGCTTCAGGCTTCCAACATCTGCATGAGTCTCCCTCTATCCAGCAGTGTCAGAAAAAGACCTGGTTTTCAGCCTTTCTAAGAGAAAAAGCTGCCAGCTGCCAACCTAAATCCTCACTGTGTGTCAAAGGTGAATGCTATTGAATAGCAGCATTAGAAACCTTGAGTCTGAACCACTTACTGAGTTAGTGCTGAGAGGCTGGGAATGTCATGGGCCAGGCAGTCCTGCAAAATCACCGTGGAAGAGCAGAGCTTGAGTTACAGAACAGCAAACTGGTATTGTAGTAAACTGGAGCTGCTGGCACTTGTTTGCCATCAACAGGATGCTCTGGCTTATGGTGGCCTCTCATAACCTTGTGAATGATGTCTAAGAGTTATGAAAATAATAATTAAGAAAAATGCAGAGGAGAAGATTCACCAAAAGATGCCCTTTCAGACCAACTGGATTTGTCTGTGAATCGAGGCTGTCAGTCAACACAGCAGAGGAGAGGATGGAAACATTTTAAAACAACACCCAAATGGCGTTTCACTCTGGCAGTTTCAAAATAAAATGCTTTAGGTTTTCATTTCAAAATTGACCCAGAATAAATAACTAAGCTAAAAAAAGGACTGACCTAAATCAACTGTTTCCTTCTGGTCTTCCTGTTTCATAGCTGTACCAAAAATGCTACATCAGTGCTGCTGCAGAAGTGCTCTGGTACAGAAACCTGTCCAGTATCACTCCCCTACTTTTGGTCCTTTTTCTCCCTGGGTACAAGAGTTGTTTTATGTATTTCCAATAACTTATATTCATTAATAAAGTTTTGGGGATTTTCATCTGTCTTTTGCTGAGGGACTGAAATGAGTCAAATGCTTGTGGCCAGCAGTGGAAAAGGCAGAAAAGTGGGGAAAAAAAGAATAACAAGAAACTTGTGGGGAAGGAGGGGAAAAGGAAAGGTCTCAAAAATCCACATAAGCACCTAAAGATGTTTGCACACATCAGGGCACATAAAACTTCGAAGCATTTCTAATTTTCTGGCAAATGTTGCAGGCCAGCCCCAGTTCAGATCTGTCCTTCCTGTCCCTGAACTCCCTGTGAAAATCAGTGAGTGCCAGGGATGTGCTACTCCCTGGGCACAGACACAGCTGTATCTAATTACAGGTGATGCATGATGGTAAAAACAAGTAACTCCCCAAGCTATTGACTTTTTTTCTTTTTTTCTCACCTGGGGAGCAAATTCCAGCCAGAGTCCCAGCCTACCCTTTACATTGACAAGTGCCACCGCTTTACACTGTCTCAGTATTTGCACCAGCAAAACCCCATTTGGATGAAAATAAAATTGAGAAACAGATCAAGGCAGCTAAATAATATCCTGACACTAACCACTGGCAAGAATTGAGCTTGGAGTAAATCTGTAAGGACTGAACTTGAACTTTTGGCAGTAAAGTCATAAAGCAAACATAGTGAAACAGGTAATGCATGCTTGCATTTCTTCATGTGAGTTGTTTTACTGGAATCAGTGGGATTACTCACAAGTGGGGGAAAATTTTGCAGGATTTGCCATATCTTTTGTGTTTTTAGACACAGGGGTAAGATTGTCTAGATATTGTAACGAGCTATTGGTTCACTGTTTCCTTTTTAGGATATACTTCGTGATATTTTTCAAAGCAACTAATTGTTTTCCTATAAATGTAGAAAATGAGAAATATCTACTTAATAAGAAGTAGCTATTTTAGAAAGAAAAATAGTCCAGGTAGCTTAGTGATAAAACTTCGAATTACTTATCTGCTACTTCTTTCTGGGCTTAGAGAATAGTGCTTGACATCTGTGTTTCACAGGGGATTCTAGCGAAACTACCTGATTTTGTCTAATTGCTCAGAAAACACTTTAACATTTATGACAGGGCTTTCTCACTGTAACAATATCAGCACGTTGCAAGTGATGGCTATGTTAAATCTGAAGCTGGTAACAGGTTCTCAGGGAAAGCTGCTGTTTTTATTGCTATGCCAACCTTTTCCCAGTATGGTTCCATGACATGAGCTGGCTCTGGGTGAACTAGCTGGTGACCTGGGAGTTGCACCTGGTTACTGCCCTCTGCCAAAATAGTCTTCAACTTCCCCTGCACTGAGCTCCGGTCTGATCCAGTATGAAAGATAGATGGATGCCTGCCCAGTACAGCCCCTGTAAAGAGCAAACAGATTCCCAGTGAAGATTTTCCAAATGCTGTACAAATGATTCATGTACCCAGCTGCTCAAGAAACCTGGCTGAAAAATTCCCACCAAATTTCTATATATATGTTTAATAAAAGTCGTTGCTTAAAAGCTTTAACTGTTCTCCCTGCTCTGCCTGATCATGATTAGTTCACTAATTTTGAATAGTCATGATTAGGAGCAGGGAATATGCCTAACAAGCAGGATCTGGGAAGACCTTTTGGGTGTAAGAGGCAGCATAAAGTTAAGACAGCTGTGATGTAGAAGGATGAAGAAGAGACAGAACATCCATTTGCAATAGTAATTTCACAATATGAGAAAAGTCAAGAGAAGGAAAGAGAGAGAGGGAGAAGCTAGAAGGAAATGGAAAGTCAAAGATAAATTCAGAGGGAAGAATCTCATCAGGAAAATGGACAAACCTTGCAGGAGTTGCAGTGAGAGCAGGTAGACTCTGTTGAATAAAATAGAGCCAGACATTTATGAAAAAGGGATGTAGAATCATATAAATTAACCTTTACCACTAAATAAAGCAGGAGAGAGCTGTTGTTCATCCAGTCTAAATGAAAGAGAGTAGAACTGACAATTTGCCCTGAACCGGTGCAAAAAAATTATTGCCATAGACTTTCTGAAGGAAAGATTTAATGCTATGACTGCATCCTGAAAAACAGCTTAACAAAAGAGTGGTCAAATGGGTAGTTTACCTCATTTTTCCATGCTGGATTTACTTGCCTTTTCTTCCATATATGCTCCTCATGGCCCTGTCTGGGTTTTTCCCCCTTTCCTCAGTATGAAATGCTTGAATGTCTTAATTGCTGGCTTGGAGATGTGCTAAGTTGAAGTGGAGGGCAGCTGTGAGTTGCACACATCCTGCAAAACAATGTTTGAGTTTCTCTTGTCAGCCACAGCACATCTCCACCATTACATCTGCTACAAACACCCTGGTGGGCTCTGTCAGGGCAATGGCTGGGGAAAAAACATCCCAAACCTATATCCTCTTTTGATTACAATAAAATTTGTTGTGGCTATGAGAGTATCTCTCTTCAGACCTTTGCCTACAGGCCAGCAAACAGCCTGGCCCTACATGTGTGGCCGTTCAGTGACAGGCATGACTGGGTCTGATCCAGCCCCCACTGAAAGCGAATGAAAGCTTTCCTAAACAGCCAGTGACTACTGCATTAGGCACATTTTTGTGATGCGAAAAATCTCTTGAGCAGGCAAAGAATGCATTTTTTTTCCCGCCCACAAAGCATCCACACCTTTACTCACACAACAGATAAAAGGGCTGAAAGCAAAATGAGGTGTAGTCAGGTTGCTCCATAATGAGGAGCTTCAGTCTTGCTTTTTGTGTAGATCATCATATATCGAGCCACTATTTCACCCAGCCAATATATCTGATAGCACAGATGTGCTGGTGGTGCCATATTCAACATAGTATTTCTCTTAGTCTTTAAAGAAATGTGTTAAGCATATGCATGTTTGTCAGTGGGATGAGGTACACTGTAGAAAGTTAATGAAAACTGTAACGTGACTTCCATTTAAGGTTTGCTCCTAAAGGAAAGAAGTGCTGGTGAATCATAGAATGGGAGTGTGAGTTGATGAGAGGTCCAGTCATTAGCACCAGAGTGCTGTTCATATCATTTAATAAGCTTGTCATGTGTTGGCCAACATACAAAGCTGCAATGACAGCTGTACAAGATTCCCTGTAGCCTCAAGGTAGTGCAGAGCAATAAACAGGCAGACATCAGAATGAGAGGGCAACTTGCAAATGAGAAGTCTTCATTCTGTTTTTACAAGCACTGAATCTCATTCAACCCCCTCTGTTAAATTTTACTCTTTGTTCAGTAGCTAAATGTAGGAAAATGCCGTTTTTCAGTGGAATTACATTGTTATAAGCTTAGAGTTATCGAGAATGGAATTTCACCTTTATATCTGCAACCTTTTATTCAGTTGTCTTAGAAATTACGAGGAAAACCTTTCCTGAAGTACCATACCAGAGCCCTCTTACCCCAGGCTGCAAGCATATACATTAAAAAGATCATACCACAACACAGAAAGCAACAATATGCAAAACTGCTTTTTGTGTTGACAGAGGTTTAACGCTGTGAACTTAGTAAACCAGTAGGAAAAATGAGAAACTCTCTTCAGTTTGGGAGAGAAGGTGATCTTCTTGAAATAATCCTTCAGTTGGAAAGTCTCCTGTGGACTTGATGGTGAAAATTGTCAGCAGCAGCTCCTGATTTTCCATACTCCCACCATGAGCCTGTGGAAAAATTTGGCAATAGGAAGTCTAGTCCTTTGTGAAAATTAAGTCCCCTTAATTTTGTTCATAGAAGCTACCAGAAGACGGAGGCACTCTGCACCATTATCTGCTTCTGAAACTCCTTGTCATAGTGTATACCCACTTACCAATTTTTTTTTAAGTCCCTGTTCAGAAAGTTTCAATGTCCAATAGAACTGAAACACAGATCATGGCAACAGTGTATGCTTTCCCAATAACTACTGCAGATATTTCTATTTAATAAGTAGTTCCTCCTGGTTTAGATTCAGTGAACATTTAAAGAGATCAGGGAAAGTTTGTGCAGGTTTCCATTTGCTGAGGGATTATGATGTCTCCCAGCCTGCCAGGACCTAACTGAAAAAAGTGACGTGGAACAAAGACCTGCAATGAAAGGTGAGATTCCTGGGGAAGAAATCTTTCCAAATCCTGCTGCAATCGGTAGCTTGACCGGTGGAAACTTTTGGATACTCTGAGGCTCTGTTTCTCTTTGCTCCACATTGCTCACCATCAACAGCAGATCTTGCTCTTTCCAGGAGCAAATCACTCGAAACAAGCTGGCATTGTCATCTTTCTGGGCCATTTTGCCAGTGGATCAATGATAAAATGAATTTCACTGTCAATTCATATCATACAAGTTTCTTGCCCCACAGTGTAACTGAACAGCCCTTAGCCAGAGGTGTGGGGGGGTCTGTTTGAGAAACTGCAGCGGTAGGATACCTTTCCCAGACTGAACCTCCGAATGCTACTTGCTGCCTGTTCATCTCTGAAAACATACAACCAAACAGCATTCAAAAGTGTTTCTTCCCTGGCAAAGTTTCATGCCAAGTGCCCTCAAGGGAAAGCATTTGGGGAATCCTTGGATCTCCTCTGATTGCAGCAGCACGGCACATGAAGCTTCAGAACAGACCACACAGATGGATAAAATGCCAGCAGACAAAACCCATGAAAGGAGACTGCTTACTGAGATATCGACAGAAATCACTGTTTCAAACATCTGAAGGCCTGCTCTAATGCCTACTGAACTCAATGGAAAGAATGTCACTGAAAGGGACCCCCTGGTTTCTGAACCATAGTCTTAAAATAAGCACATTTTGTTTAGGTTTATTTATTTTGTCTTTGAGAGCTGGCAATGGCTTATTTGCTTAAAACTAGCTATGTAGAGTTTGTGAGATTGTACTTGGCTTCAGGCATGCTGGGGCTGCAACCTAATCCCCTCACAGAGCCGTCCTGCTAGGAGAGTATGTTACATGTCCTCTATTTTGCTCCATCCCTTTAAAAAGCAGAACGATCTCTTTATCTGTACATTTATCTGATTTTAAGGTCTTATGACTGTGAACACTGTTAAGAACAAAAAAAGTGTTAACATGCACATTCAAGAGAAGGGAGCCTTTGTGCCTTACAGTGACTCTTAGGACTTCCACTGAAGGTGGTTGCAGCTTATTTCAGTTCCTTTAAGATCTGAAGAGCAGCTGGTTCGGTTTCATTTCTTCCTCTGTGGAGTCTGAAAAGGGGTAACATGCCAGCTAATCAGGAACATATCAGCTCTTATGTACTATTTTCTTCTGTGGCCCTTTAGGGCAGTTAATGAAAAAACACTGAGAAGTTATGTCTCAACAACCTCTCTCTCACTGGGCATACTAGAAATCTTCCATTTACCCGTGTAGGCTAAGGGAGAGGGCAGCCTCTGGATGTGGCAGGCTCAGTAGTATTGTAGCTAAGCTTCCCTTCTGAGCTCTCTCAAAGTCCTTCCTTGTACTCATCACGAAGGTTTGCCTACAGATTCCGTTCTGGCTTACCCATGCAGAAGTTGGCTTTTACTATATGATACATTCCACCAAAGTTATGTAGCTATAAAGTTATAAAGTTATATAAGTCTTTTATACATACATATATTCTTGTCCAGCAAGTAAATAACTTGCTGTGCATACCCATCACTGTTCGGGGGTCTGATAACAGAAGCGGCTCTGGAGGCAGTGCCCACTTCCAGTGGGGGATCTTGCACGTACCCAACCACTTTCAAGCTCCTGAAACACTTTAGGAGCTCCATATGCGTATGAAGGTATGACTTTATGAAATGGTGACTACGTATATTCAGCCCAAAAGCCACACTGCTTTTAGGAGGAGAGCATGTCAGAGTGGTTAACAGTGCTGCCTTGTGATTTGCATGTGATAGAGTGCAGAAAAAAAGTGTCAAGACCTGTAGAAATGTACACGCATGCACCTGCAAGAGGTGACAGGAGGGGGACAACAGAAACACAGAGATCAAGGAATGCACCTCAGAGCCAGACTAGGTAAGGGAGTAAAAAAGGGGGAACATCAGTGCAGTGGCAGTGATGTATTTCAGATGGTTCCTAGAAACTGTATTGCCAGCCTATGGGGTTTATGTTTACAACCGTTTAGCAAGTTTTTGCTACTGATCTGAACAGTTTACAAGTTAAACAGTATATAAGACATTACTGATCCTTCAGGCTTGGACAATGACGCAGGAAGTGGCAGTAATTTGCTGAGGAACTCTGTGAGAGGGCAGAGAACTCATCGTCAAAGCAGCTGAACTCTAGCTGCTCTGAGAATAAACCAGCTTTCTAGAGCTTGACCCTTTATGACCAAAGATATGCCAGCTCTTTTCCTTTAAGTTTGCTTTCTCTGACTGTTCTTAATAAATGTCTGAGTTTGTTTTATTTTCTATTTAGACCTTTTGAGACTTTTATGATTTTAAGCTAAAGGGCACTTCAATTCTGTCTTCTTCCAAAAGGCTGTACGGGATGACCTGATGCACATCCTTGAAGATCTGATGTGAATTGTGATGAAAATTCCACCTCAGTTCCCGGGCAGCCAGCAGAGTGAAGAATGACTACAACTGAAACAAAAGTTCCCCCAAAAAGCAGATTGATCTGTGGCACTACAAAGTAGGAGGCAATTACTGTAGAAGACTGAAATTGTATCTATCAATTTGCTTTTGTTTGCTTGTACAAAGTAGGTTGTTTCTTTACACCCTTTTATTCCCTTTCAAGCCAGAGAATAAATTTGCTGCGAGGCTAAACATATGAGCCTTTGAAAAAAGCCCTCATACCTTGCAAAACACAACTGTACCTTATACATCCAGGCAAAATAGAAGATATTCCATTACTTTAGTTTCATTTTTCTTTTGTTCAGACCTTTCTGTGGCATTCAGTGGAAAGACAGCTGTTTTATGGGAGGCACGTTAAATGCTAATTAAATAAAATATTAAAACAATTTGCATCAAAGTTGAGTAGAAGTGATCAACAACAGATTTCCTTTTGTATTACTTAGGAAATTCGTGCATTCTGTATCATTTGGTAATAATGCATAATGCATGTACTTTATGTGTTATTGAATTATTGTGCCATGGCTAATGACATATCATAAGAAAAACCTCAAACAGCATTTCCAGAGGGTAGCACTTAGCCAGTTATGTCTTGATATCAGAGCCTGGACAGCAGCCCTGAAATTGTCTAAGTTGAGGAATATGTAAGAAAACCCACTTTGGTCAGTATCCTAAATAAAAGTCAATATTCATTTATATAATTTTAGTAAGTTATGGTCTGCTTTAAGTTACCTGCTTAGGTGAGGTTCATAAAAACCCTACTACTGGTGATGTTAGTCACCAGATGAGAATGACTTTCCTGGGAACAGAGGTGTGGTTTTTGCAAGTATGCACTCACTTCTATGTCAGTGCAGGAAAAATATTTTTGTCCTTTCTGAACCCTTTAAACAACACGTGCAAATGAAGACTCTTTCAGATACATTCAGAGTCCCCGTATTTAATGATGGAAAGAGGGAAGAAGGGATTTTTCATAAGGTTAAATTGTACCTTAATCACATCCAGATGCCTGGCTGTAAAGGATGTGTCAGATGAGCAGTAGGTACCCTGGGAGTGTTTTCACAGTTGCGGGTGGGGAGATTGTGTCCACGTGCATATATGTGCCAAACAAGCAGTAATCCAACACTTGCCTTCCAAGGAAAGAGTCAGTCTGCTGTCACTGAGTAGGGAAACCTGATAACAGATCCCAAGGAAACCACAGTGATTATTATATCTTTCATGTAAGTCTTTATGGAAATGGTCACCTATGAGGAGCTGGCTTACACAGTCTGGTTGCTGACAGGGAGGCAAGTGTTCAAGCTCATAAAAAATTGCAAGGAGTAATAGTGCCAGGGAAGGGCTGTTGTTGAGGACCTGACCTCTACATCATATGTATTTCAGGGAGGTTTTCCTCAAATCAGTGCTAGTCTGGCCCAGAGTGCACCTTATATTTTAGTTTCATCTGAAAGTCATCCTATTCACATATCCTGTGAGTGCTCCACAGTGTGAGCCAAAGCTCCACTGGGGAAATGGGCAGGAGGTTTGCTTCAAAAGCACACTCCTGATTCACACTGATGTATCAGTGGGGATGTGCCCTTGAGCATTTTGACATCAGATACACTGGATGGAATCGAAACCTAAGATAGTTTGGCAACTGGCTGAAGCTATCACAGGGCTTTCAGCAGCTACCCTTGGGAACCCAAGGTAACAGATAAGTTCCTAGAAGACTGGAAAAGAGGTAAGCCAGCTCCAAGATCTCTCATGCTTTCCTGGTCCATTTGCCTATGAGCAGATAGAAGGTAAGATGGTGTGGAGGAGCAGCTAACAAGGACAAAGAAAACAAGCATGAGGTGTGATCCCCCTGTGGGAAAGGAAAGACTCTCATTCAGACTCTTACAGGTTCTACTGGAACAGTGGAAACCACAAATGGAAGACAAGTCTAAAATCCTAAAAGGCCTTGATCCAATGAGCAACAATGTGAATAAAGAAGGTGAAATTCAGTTAATGCAAATTCAAAGTCATATATTTAGCAACAGCCAGATACACAAATACTGTCTGGAGAAACACTGGCTTGGCAGAAGTTCTGCAGAGGAAGATAATGTGGCTTGTAGTCCGCATGGTGCAAATGTGTTATGTGGCTACAGAAAAAGCAAGTGCTGAGTGTCATGAGCAAGTCACACAACATAGTCTTTCTGTTTGAGTTGCTACTGACAAAGCCCCAGTGGGAGCTCATAGCTCAAGAATGCGGGCAAACTGCAGAGGCCAATGGAGAAGTCCGTGAAAAATGTGGTCTGTAGGACAGATTCAGCTGGGGTTGTTTCCCAGTCTCTCAAGAGAGATCCAATACTTGTCTTCAAACCTGTGACAGGCTAACATGTAGGAAGGGAGTAAGCTGTGCTATTCACTGTAGGTTGACAGGAGTGATGGTGTTCAACTGAAGGTAGGGAGACTTAGGCTAAACATGAGGAAAAACTTTCTACAGTTTAGGATAATAAAGCATGAGAATAAACTGTCTAGGGAGGCTGCAAACTCACCATCACTGGAAGTTTTGAAGAGCAGGAATGCTTGAAATACTGGTCCTGCTTATATTTAGGGATGGAAGTGATGACCTCCTAGATCTCTTCCAACTCTCTAGCTCTATGTTTCTATCAGGAGACACAACATAACCAGCCCTTCCCTCCACATAGCCAGTCTGTGTTGTTGGCCAACCTGCACCCAGGGCACAGTTACCATGAATTCAAGAAGAAAAGGGTAATTCTCTACTTGGGAAGGCAGGACACTACTCTACAGCTCATGTCAGACTGCAGTTCTTGCTGTGGTATTGGTACCACGTCTGAAATCTTCAGATATCACAAGACAGCTGCCAAAAGCCACAGGACAAGCTTCGAAGCATGCTTGGAAATAAAAATATTTAAAAGCCATCCTCCATCATCATGCAAGAAAAATAAATCATTGACCATTCTTTGAAAAAAATAATAATCTTCATAATGTGGTGCTTCCAGTGGAACACGAAACACTGTTACTTTTACAACAGGGTCACAAATCCTGAAATGCTGTGTCAGCTACATGGTATTGAGAAAAAAGAAGAAGAAATATAAAAGTGAATGACAAACTGGCTGTGCCTTAGAGCAACTCACTGTGGGCAGAGTAGTGATTGCACTTGCATCTCTCAGCTCTTGCAGTATATTCCTGCCAAGGTGTAGCAATTTAGAAGGAGCCTTTGATAACCTAATGACTCCCCTGCCCACCCCAGTCTTACAAGTGCACACTGTGTGGTGCAGTTTAATTGCTCCTGCAGCAGCATGCACCTCCACAAGCACCTGGCATGACACCTTGCCACAATACTTTATCCATTTAATTTGCCCACTTAATGCATTTAATTTTTATTCATTTCCACTCAATGCTCACAAGAACTTCAAAGGGAAAAAAGCTTGTTGTGAGTGATTTCTACAAACTGCAGCTCAGGTAGTAGTTTGGAAAAGGCCAACAGTATGCTTGTGTTCATGGGTCCAGGGCAGATGCAAACAGTAACCTGTCAGCAAATCTGACAGGTAAAGAATAAGGGTCAAAAGCGTTTAATGGATAGATCCTAGCAGCAATTTTTCATGACATTTTTGCACGTTTATTTTCTTACAGAAGAGGATCTGGCCTTTTTAAAGGTTGCATTTAGGGCATGGCATTCTTGTATTAAGTTGTATTTAGCCTGACGTGACAAGCAGTTTTGTCAGAACAGAGGCAAGCCAAACACTCCCCATAGTAACAAATGATTGAATATGTAAGGAAAGTCCATTGTCAAACAGTCAGAAAATCTTCCCGATGAGCATCTGCACACAGAGCTTGTGTGACAAGCTGAATGCTCCTGTGAGATGAGAGCAGCACACACGCTGTCGTAGCACTGCTAACAATGACTGCTCTTCCCTTTCACCTGGCAATGCCAAAGTCCCCTGATCTGCAGGGAGCCAAGTCAACTTCTTTCCAGGGACTAAGCAAGTTGCAGCAGACTGTGCCTGCAATTTATTTTCCTCCTTGCCCCCCTCCCCACCTGCCCTGTGCTTCCTCCCAGGTGCTGCTTTTCTGCTGCAGTCCATGGGCACAGGCTGCATTCCTGCCTCCTGAGACCTCGCATCACTTACCTCTCCCTGGGCACTAACCTTCGTAACCTGGTGGGCAGGAAGGGGCAGGGCTACACATCCCTCCGTGGCACCACCAGCTCCTCAGCTGTGCCAGAGACCGTGTTGGGATGTAAGCAGCAACCGGCTTTTCCGACATGACACGCAGCTACACTGGCTACAGCCGCATGAGGCTGGGAAGGGCAGAGCTATCCCTTTTTTCATTAAGTGTATTTATAAACATACAGTACACAAGCATTTTTCCTTTCTTCACAGTGACGGATGATTATATGTCTATGAAATGTTTTCATTTATTTGGCGCCAGAGTAATCAAAATCAGTTGAAACTGTGGCGATGAAGGGAAGGAAAACAAGTAAGCGTGGGATTGACTGTGCCTCTCGCTCCCTGGGCTGTCCAAGGGTAGTAGCTGGTAAAAGTGCACCCCTTGCAGATGAACATCTTATTCAGCTGGTAATTGTTCCCAGTCGTGCTCATGGCCTCTGTCCATTAAGGATGTAGCCCTGCATAACTTTAAAAGCAATTGACTCCGCTCTGGAAACGCTGTGGGAGCGTCTGAGCCAGCATGTGCGTGACTCCACTTAGGCAGAACAGAACTGGTCCCAGAAAACCTTTGTGAATGAAATTTTCATGCTTTCAAGTCTGCCCCAGTGCAGATTCTGGGTCAGTCCTTCTGATCTCAAACATCCGGTTTAAACGGGTGTTTTGCACTACATAGATACAAAAATATTTCCATTATAAGCCTTTAATGACTCTGCATAGGCAAGCAAGGGGGATGAGGTAGGACAAGGGAGTTTAGGAGACTGTGTCAAAGACGCCAATGTAAAAAGAAAAAAAACACCTAGAAACCAAAAAAACCCCTCAAGTTTCTGTGCTTGTCAGTTAAAAAACTAACAACATTGTATGTTCATCTTCTTAAAGCCAGATGGTAAAGATTTCAGAGATGATGTTTTGGTTTGTATTTCTCCCCTCCTCCTTCTCAACATTTTCCCAGTCAGCAAGCACCGGAGCTGGCACAGGAGCTTCCCGGGGTATTCCCCGCTTCCTCCAGAAAAAGGCGCCGTCCAAGTACTCCACCTCTGACATTATGCACGAGCTGGTCACTGGCTGCACTTGCAAATAAAGTGCCTGCAAACCACAAGCTTGATTTAACACCGAAGAGGATCTGTCTGCTTCAGCTGATGTCCAGGACATGTGAAGCTGGGTAGAGCAAGCAGCAGGGCACGGCAGCTAGTTGCAATGTGATGGGTGGTTAAAGGGAGCTGTAGGTACCTCTTGGCTTTTCTCCCAGCAGAGACTAAGCAGTTTATCACCTCTGAAATGTGCCTGGTCTTCAGAGGTCAAAAGTGAAAGCTAAACAGCAGCTTCACAGACAACATCATGATTACTTGAACCACATGGGATCAGCACAGAAGAGCTGGAAATTCATCATTCTCCTACATTAAAAAGAACACAAAATAAAACAGCAATTCTATCACTGAATTAAAAAAGGTTTGAGGAAAATACCTATTCTCTAGCTCCCACTGAGGTTTTCTTTATTAGGCCCTGTGGAGCATCTTGAAAACAACTCCAACTTCCCCCCCCCCCCCCTTCCTCTGCTCATTAGAATTATAAATATATATGTGTGTGTGTATATATATATATATATATATATATATATATATATATAAACTAAGTACCCAACCCCACCAAACTGGCTCTTATGTACTGTGCTCACACCTCACTCTGCATTCATAGACATCATTGACCATTTCCATATTTTTTAATGAATGGAACAAAAACACATCCCTGAAAAGCAGCAAGAGCTTGGTGTTCACAGCCATTGCTGCCAGTGCAATGGAGGGGATCCTTCTGGACAGAGCAGCTGCCTTGAGGCCATTCCCTGGATGAGACGGCTGTCTTGTCTCTGAGTGCATCCCCAGAGTGCCAAGGTGGACCTGCTGCAGGAGGGTGGCTCAGCAAGCCGGCGTGGGGCCAGGCTCCCCCCACAGTGGCTGTGAGGTTCAGAAGCCAGCAGGCTGTGGAGTCTGATCTATGTGAGCACACCTGCTCACAAAACACTCCAGAAAAATCATGTTTGTAAAGGGGAGAGAGGGGGAAGAGGGGGAAAACAGGCTTTTGAGACCAGTTGTCTTCTGACTTCAGAGGACTTCAGAAAACAATCTTAATTTCTGGGTAACCATCTGACATCTGAGATGTCATATCATCACACTGTGGCCACTGCACTGTTTAAGGATGATTATGTGAATGTTGCTACTGCTGCTCAGAGAAACTTGTTAAAACAGCTGGCAAACATCCTGCTGTTTTACTCGCCAGTCTAAGAGATGGCTAGATAATATGGGATAATTCATATGGAGGGACTTTTTCAGCACCTGATATTATTGGCTAGTAGGACGGATGACCATTTGCAGAGAATTGACTATACTTCCTTTTCAAGGATATATTAGGCAGCATATGCACTCCAGAGACTCCAGCCCAAGATGTTTTTCCTTTTGATAGACTGCCTCGTGGCAGACAAGCAGGAGCACTGACTTCTGGGGACTCCAACCACTGTCCTCATGCTTTCAAAAACTATTCAGGGTGACAAAGCTGTAGGACACAAAAGCAGTATCCTTATTGACTTCACTTGTGACTATCTTGTCAGCCTGCAAGGTTGAGCTATTTGAAGATGTCAAAACAAAATGAATGTTACCATCTGGTAATCCACAAGTAAATTATCTGTCTATCCATCTATCTGTGTAACAGTAACTGGTTAACTAAAGGTGCCCAAGATCTAAAAGAAGTTTCAGTTTGTCTATCGCACAGCCAAATATAGTGCCTGTCTGGTTAGATTGGTTTTAAAATGTGAAAGTCTTTATGTGTGTGTGTATGTGAGGCAGAGAAAGACAGAAAGTAAGAGTGGGAAACCAGGCAGACTCCTAAATCTGTCAAAATACAGTATGATCTTGTCAACACATTTAACAGACCACTTGACAGTGAACTGCCAAGTTCGTTCATATGTTTACAGACATACATTCAACTTATTTACATTCCTCTAAATCCCTTCTCCAACTAAATATAGATGGAATACAAAAGACCACAACAGTAAAAATTAAGACACGGGAAGGAGGACTCCTCTGGAGAGTCTGGTATTCAAAACAGCAAGATTTCAGTCTTCACCAGTACATGTTAAAGCACAGAAACATCTGTTTCATTCTCCCCATGTTGGAGCTGGAGCAACTCCTTGGGAAAAGTCCTCCACATGGCTAAGGGCAGAGCTTGGCTCTCCCAGTACCTGAGCCAAAGCCTTCTCTGCTGCGAAAATTGCCCAAGCTTGATTGTCTGCTGGGAGTTTGAGACTTCCCAAGGTAAGTGGCATTTATTTCTAGGTGCTCAGGGAAGAGGAAGCTGAAAAAAAGCTTACATGACTTTACTGCAGAGTTCAAAAAGACTCAAGGACTAGACTGCAGGCAGAAAAAATGCCACAAACACTGCATGTGACTTATCTGAATATCAGTAAAAATTTGCACTTTCTGTTTCTGCTTTTTGATCTGCTCTGCATTTCCTTACATGGCCTGTGAACAGGCCAGCTGCCATCCCCTGGAGCCCTCAGCAAACTTTGGGGTAGACCCAAAAGGATGCCTGTGCACAAGACAATGGTTAAAATTTGGGGATTTGTGTCTCATCTGCATTTTCTACCAGACAGACAGAAAACAGTCCACTGTGCTGACTTGCAAGTCTTTTAACTGCTCTGCCTTGGTTCCTCCACAGCTTAGATAAGGACAGCAATATGCTCCTGCCTTTTACAGGAAATACATTCATATCCACCTGGAAAGTGCTACAGGTGTCAAGTAATTAATTTTAAATATTCTGTACACAGTGTTTACAGCAGAGGAAAATACTGTGGGGGCAGACTTAACTGCGAAGAGTTATCACAGCTCTATTGGCAGTTTTAACAAATTATTTCAGCTATGGAGCTGCATGGGTATGTTTCTTCTGCAGTGCACTAGGGATCTGTAGTCAGTTTAAAAGCACACAGATTACCCTTGACAGTTCAAGTATTTAATTAAAACCTGCATTTATAAGCATCTGACTAAAACTACACCTTCAATATATTCCATCAGTATTACAGACATGAACTACTTCTCCAAAAGCAACTTACCTCTTCCTTACTCTACCCTACCTAAAATTATTATGTAGATATCTGTCAGAGACTCAAGAACATCTATTGTTGGAAGACCTGCAACATTTTAACATTTACAGATAATTCCGTGTATATCAGAAGACAAATGGCTCCCAAACTAATGGTCTGCATAGAAGTCTGGAGAAAAGCAAATATGGTCAACTTAACTTTCAGGACACTCAGTAGTGGCATAAGGATGAAATCTGAGTCAGAACTTTTAAACTGCCTTGTCTTGTGAATCTAGTCAGATATTTAACATTATTTGGACATGACTGCTGCTACTAAACTTTTTTCTGATGGTGGCTTTTAGGAAGAAAGTGTGGTAGAGTGAGCGTCTCCTGCAGTGCTGCCTGCTCTCAGCACACAGAAAGCATGGTGTCCTAAGGTGGCTACAGACAACACACAATAATCCTAAAGCCTAGTGCTTGCATGTGCCTTTACGAAATGATTAAGTAAGCCTCTCTGCATCTTTGTGAGATATGTACAAACTAGAAAAAAGAAGTGATTATCTAAAGGCCAGAAGGAGGCTCGTGTTTGAATTCTTGAAGCAATTACTGGAATTAAGGCAGCTTCCTAACTGCCAGAATATTCTTTTAGATGCCTGGAGTTCCTGGGAAACCATGCACTTCTCTCATAGTGAAACTTTATGAAAGCTGTCACCAGTGTGGAGTAGTTATTGCTGAAATGGTGTTAAAGACATTTATTTTGAACGGCTTTTGTTTCTAAGGCCTCCATCACATTACAATTAAACTGTAAGTAGGAACTACTGTTGCTGTAAACCACGCCTGTTTCCCTGCAATTATATGCTGCAAATATTCTCTCCTTATACTTCTGTAATCTAGAAAAGTCCTAGCTGAATCACTTTATGAGTGATATTATTAATGCAGCTTTATGAATTTCTTTTGCAGAGCTGTCAGCATTTCAACATCGGGGCAGAGGAGACTGACACTGAGTAGTGTGTTCTTTCGTGTTTGACCTTACACAGGCATACCTGGTTGGTTATTTTTTCATACTGACAAAGCAGTGGAAAGCCAACAGGTTTTAGGCTTTCAGGACAGAATCAGTTAAACAAAAGTGCATTATGTGACTTTCCCACTTGGTTAATGATCTCCCCCATCTGTCCTGAGCTACCTCAGTCTCTCGGGGTGGTGGAAGCCAGGGCCACCACTGCACAGCCATTACCTGTGGAGCTTCCTCATTGTTAACAAAAGCTGAGCACTGAGTCTGCTGCCTAGAGCAAGTTCTTGGCTTTTTAAATGACTGTGACTTTAGTTATTTCTTGATAGACTTTTCCATAGATAAACTCAGTCATTCCAGTATTCTCAGCCCATGTCTTTCCCTTTGACCATCTATCTGACTGGGCTTAAAAATCTGAAAAGTGCCAAATGCCCCATGTTTCTCCCCAGAACTTGCAGGGCTTGAAAAACTAAAATACTTCTGCTGAGTTTTGTAAAAGAGGAAGGTATTTAAAGAGGGAGGGAAGGGGCTGAGTTAAGGAAATCCCCTCACCAATCCATTGGAGCTGCCACATATTTTAGGGACCGAGATGTCCCCAGGTGGAGGATACACTCCTGTAAACAGCCCTTCTCCAGCTAACCCAGAGTTTGGATCTGTCGTTTGTTTCTCCGTTAGAACAGAACTATCGCTGAGGGCAGGTGTAGGTCCAGATGTTCAGCCCTCGTCCAAAGAAACTGCTTGTTCAACCCTAGCAAGGCAAAGTCTTTCCATTAAGCTCGGCTGTGTGCTTCTTTTCCCTTATTAACCTGAAAATAAGAAGTTATTACATAACTATTTATTACGGTTTTGCATTTTGTGAGGCGTCTTGCTGAACGCATCTTTCCTCCAGCTGTCACATCCGTTTCCCATCATTTCTCCAGAACAGCTCCCAGATCTTCCCAGCTCTCCATCTTCTCCTCCTCCTCTGTCACCAGCTTTTCTCTCTGTGTCACCTAAACATCCTCACCTTCATGCCACTTTGTCTCCTGTCCCCAGACTCAATGCCCTCAACCACCTCCCGGGTGCTGTCCTCCCTCCTTCTGTGTCCCCTGCCAGGGGTTGCACAAGAGACAGCTGGTGCCTGTGGCTGCACCAGAGCCCATGGTGCTTGGGCTCCCCATGTCAGCATACTGCCTGGCTGGCCTCTGTCTCCTGGGACAGACAGGGCTGAGCTCTACCTGCTCTGCCTGGTAGTCTCTGGTGCTTCTATTTGCCATCAATATTTTGGTTGAAAGTGGCTACCTCTCCAAAAGTTATTATGGGGGAACAACAAGAGATCATGTGGCTGGATGGGTATTGTTTCTTTGGAAACCAACCTAGAAATGCAGAGTGTTCATCTTCGTTGCCTGTTCATTTTGTTTTTCACTGTAGTATTGATAAGCAAAGATGAAAACACACAACACACTTGGACAAAGAAGAAAAGCTTATTTTTCTGCTTTGCAGCCAAAAATAATGCAGTCAAGAAGAGTGAAATTCAGTCACTTAAACAGGGGCTCTGTTGTTTGTGGTGGTCTAACATACCTGCCTGGCTTCCAGCCACTTCTCCCGTTCTGCAGTATCAATGACTGGAGGATCAAGCTGTGAGGCTGAATGTGCCCTCTGGTCCCAGGTGATGGGAACAGAGTAGGATACCCTCTAGCCAGTGTCCAGGACTGCAATTCGTTGTGTCCTTCTCTCGGCCTGGGAGATTTCTTCTGGCTGTGTAAAAGCCAAAACCACTAGCATTTAGTTATGATCACTACTGTTTATTTGGTGTCATATTTTTGGAACTACTATCATCTTCTGATGAAATAAGCTTTGTGTTCTTTGCTTTTTTGATTTTGTTTGTATTTTTTCTTTCAACCTGTTCTCTGTCTTAGTTTTAGATTCATTTTCCTATTTGGTCCCCTTAAATACATCCATTTGAGTGAGCACTGCAAAGAGATTACAGGATGGGTAAGTTTTTACTTTCCTGAGGCTTTGGTTCACATTATCTATGAACTCCAGACAACCTCATTATACTGTACTTTGCCTTTGAAAGATCTGTTCTGCAATCATAAAGCTATTTGCATAAAAAAAGGAAGGTTATCTTATACAAAGCGTAACTATACCACCTATATACCAACACACACTCTGTGTGCTAGACAGAGGCCAGAAACCACGTATCAGAAATCTCTGCAGCAGAGGAGTATTCCCGTCTGTGTGCCTGCTCCAGGGGTGAACTCTTGCTTCTGGAATTTGCTTCCTTCAGGAGTTTGCCAGAGCTAGCCTTCGGGGGTCTGGAGGGCACCGTGATGAGGAGGCTTGCTTTGGCAAGCCCCTGGGCTCTGCTTAGCACATTGTTACGGGGAGACACACAAAATCAAGAAAAGAGGTTGTTGGGCCAAAGTGGAAGTGGCTGGGTGTTATTCACTTGAATTGCCAGAACGTATTTTTAAATGTGGAGAAGTGCCCAGAAACGGTCTGTTCTGTGCAACATAAAGGTCTTAACATGAATATATATATGTGTATGTATAAATATACATTCATATACGTATATCCTCTCCTGCTCCCTGCCCACCTCCTCCAAAAATGACTAAGAGTGCATGAGAAGGAGAAAATATTTTTGCCTTGTGCCCGTTGATCCCTGTTAATTGATACAAATCTCTAAGAACAGATCTTTTGTACAGAGAAGTGTGCTCTGTCCTCTGAGTCACCTCTTGGTCCTCAGCACCAGCTTTGTGCCTTGTGGTCTAATGTTCTCTCTCTTGAAATATCTGCATTTTTTAGTCTGTATCCTTCCTCACTTCCATGTCCTCCAAGTTCCTGAAAGTCTGTTTCCTCTGTCTGGCAAATATTTCTGGTTATTTCCTGGGTCATATACTTCTTTTCGCATTGCTAGGATCCTGCTTATGGTTAGCTGTACTTCACAGGGTCCTGTTTCTCCAAACTGTGCCTTTATTGGTGGCATCACTTCTTTCTTTCTCTGTCTTTAGGCTGAGAGAAGCATATTCCACATGAATTCAGTCAAAATAACTAAGTCAAGTTACAGCACCAATTAATATGTGTCCTCTCTGTTTCCAGGTTCATTTTCAGGGATCATATCCCTCTTTTTTGCCTCCAGCTTTTCTTCCATCTTATTTGCTTGTACAACAGTAGAAGCCAGCATCCTCTGGTGCAGTCTGGAGACCAGTGTCTACAAGTCAAACCTCTACTGTCATGGTATGAGACAAATGAAAGAGTTAGAAAGAGGGAAGTATTCGCTCCCATTTTACAGAGGGAATGGAGGCAAAAAGAGAAGAAATTACTTTTCCAAGGCTGAATGAAAGTCAGCCTGATGGGACTTTTTGCAAGCTAACAGTGAAGCAGACAGCTGCCCATCTTGCTTGGCTTCCTGTTCCTACCTAAAGCTTTCTAAAGCTTTGACAAACTCCCTGGGTTAGCACACCATGCCTCGACTCCATCCATCCCCCACGTTTGAACTGAAAAGCTTCCCATCAGATGTATTCTTCTTATCTTAGCTGCCTTTTGTTGTTGCTGCTGCTGCTGTGCTTTGTGTATGAATAGGGTATGTGCAGCCCATTTCTTTCTGTGTCCCTGCTGAATGAGTTAAGATGCAAACACAAATACAATAAAGGTCAGAATTTCACAACCAAACTCCACCAAAGAAGAAAGTATTGTTAGAAAGCAGGATGTTTACGCACATATTTGCATGGTCATAATGCAAATGACCCTGAGCATTTTGCTTAAGGAAATTACAAATTTCTAGTATGGATTCAAAGCAACACAGCAGTCAGGGGAAAAAAAGAAAGAATAATGGATAAATAAAATTCTTTTTAACTAACTGCAGTCTCACGTGTACCCAGGGATTCACCTTTTCAAAAACGTTCTGAACATTTGCAGACTAAACCCATTCTGATGGGAGAGGTAGTGCTCCTCTGAGTCACTTCTGGGAAGGTAAAAGGCCACCCTGGCTCACATCTGAGCAACATCTTGAGTAGAGTGAAGATTCTGCTCAGCATGAGCTACAGCGACAATAATCTGGTTTTAATCTGCTCTCCATCCCACTAAGTGAATGTGCGGGAATCTATTACAGCTCCCCAGAGGAGGGCCTGCAAGGACCTCTGCCTCCTCCTCCTCCTGCTCCCTCCTCCTGTCTCATGGCAGCATCCAGCTCCAGCTCAAAAATTTTGGGCAAGACCTCGGTCTACAGTAGGCCAAAACTCAGCCTTCTCCCCACCCCTGCCTTGATCCAGGACTTAATATGATTCCCTGGATCTATTTCTAAAATGATGATTTATCTCAAAGACACTTAGGAGGCTCTAGGGTGGTCTAATGGTAGCAGCAAAATAAAATAGCTGTTTGCAGTAACCTATGGGGAATACATTCGACCTCTGCAGTACCATGACTTACTCCTCAGCTCACTAGAGACATACAGACTGGGTGCTCTGCACCTGAGAGTGGAGTTGCTTCAGCAGTTGCCCTTCAAGGTGACTCAGTCTGGAAAGTAGCCAGACCTTCTCCATCAAACACACCACAGTCATGAGGCAAGTTCTCAAGAGAAACAGGGGGGAAATAAATGGGAAGCAGCTGTATGAGATGGACTGAAACTGTGAGGATGAGAGAGGGAATGAAAGGGAAGGCCAAAATCTTTGTGGCTTCCGCTTCTATAGGATTTGTGGTCTAGACAAATTTTCTTTTCCTACACCTTCAGAGTTATCCAACACAACAGGTCTGACTTTTTATTTGGCAGTTTTCTCACACCAAATTTGACAAACCTCCATGGCTGAAGGAGGCTGATGTGAGAATTCTCTGTACTGGCTCCCATTCCTCTTCTTTAACTGGACTTAGCTGGTGCTGATAAGGTATCAGAGGCACCAGTGACCACGGAGCTTCCCAGGAACCAGCGCAGAGTGGAATAAGACCAAGGGGTGCCACTCTGTGTGGAACCTGAGAAGGAAGAGGATAAAAAAATCCTGCAAATGTTTTTTGGTGTTTAGCTAAGCAATGTGGATGGCAATGTGATGAGTATCCTCTACTCAGGACATTCATACCTGGCTGAGGCAGTGAGTGATGAATTCTTGTCTTGACATGTTCAGTCACCAGGAGGACTTTGGGCTTATACCACCATAAAATCTACCACAGCTCAATGAATGAAGTTGTTATTTCTCCATTTGCCTTTGCACGTCCTGGCTGCTCCTACTGTGTCTTCCTTCTAATGCTCCCTAATTTCTTTCAAGTTTATCACAGTCCATAGAGATTCCTCCTCACCCTTGCCTGGCAGTTGAGGGACATTGTAATTTCATTTCCTTCTTCCAACATGCTTCTTCCTCCAGACCTAACCCCCAAGCACTGGGGAGATAACTGAGGGTGCAGCTACATGATCTTTTGAAAGAAAAGGAAGCTACGCTTGCATGTTGTACTAGATGGATGCCAGGTAGACATATTAGGGTGGAAGTGAGCCCAGTTTAATATATCCTGCCTCAGAGCCCAGTTTATTAGCTTGGGCACAGAGCTATGCTAAACATGGCCATGTGGTTTCTGTGCACAGTTGGCTTGTGCATGCATAGCTCTGAGCATGGACAAACCAAATTGTGTCTGTCTGCAAAAGACATAACCCAAGAAGATAGGAAAAATACATTAAAAGCCCTGCCATGACTGTATCAAAGACTCCATTCATCTTCATTGTGCATCTTACTCTTTTGCTGGATGTTCAGATTATACTGCTGAGGTAGCATTTAGATAGAAAGGTTGCTGGAGTGGGGGCTACATCTCCCACTTCTAGGTGATGTTGAATACATGTTTCCACATGAAAAATGAGGATAACTGGAGGCTGGAGACTGGCAGAGTGATGGCATGTTGGGTTGATGTTGAGATGTGACGTTCACCCAGAGGGGGCCAGGACAAGGAATTCATACCCTTCCTGCATCTCCACCAAAGGTGTTACGAGAGACACATGGTGTGTCCACGCCTCTGCAGCTGCTCCGCTTGCATGGCTGCTAGACTGGGACCTTAATGCACCTCTTAGGCTCACCTTCCCCCTCTCATAGTTGAAAAAAACCCCTCAACCTTATTCTTATCATAAAGCATAGAGGGTGGAGGAAGCTGCCTGACTGGGTAGATTTTTGAAAATTGGGAAAGTTGGATCTTCAGGGATATCACAGATGAAAAGATACAGGAGGCAGGATGTACCTGTATCTTTGTGAGACTCAACTATTCATCATGGAATTTAAAAATTTGAAACAATGAGTAACAAACTCTGCTGAGTGTTAGGAGGTTCCCTTAGAGTCTGGGATCATTCTGGGACTGAACAGCCCAAAGCTGGTGATGATTTTCTCCTTCCATGTGCCTCAGAAAAACTGGTAATCTGCCAGTTGGAAAAATAAAAGGAAGATTTTCAAACTGAGGTCATTCCCTCAAGTGGTTGTCAAGGCATGTTGCACTGGGTGCTCTGCCCTTACATAAGGTATATCCCAGAGAGTCCGTTTCCCAGAAAGTGAGGTACTAATTAAAAATAGATTCAGAAAGGCTAAGCCTCTACCCATCTCCCAGCAGAAGTTCTTACATCTCGAGAGGAGAACTTCAGCTGTTCGGTAAAATCCTGAAGGTGTCATTTTTTGCCTTAACCATGAACCTCCTCTTGTACTTGCCTCATGAACTGCTCTTATGAAACTCAGTGCTAGGCTCATTGTTGTCCTCTGACAGGCTCCCCAGGTCCTTGAAGAAGATCTGCACCGGGGAGTGAAGGTCGCTGCTGGAAAGAGGTCTCTGTCACTGCTGCCCACACGGGGAAAATGTATGATCTCCAGCACATGTGGGGTCCTTGCTGCCCCTCCACGTGTTTGCCATTGCCCCATGACATTCCCACCAGTGCAACTGCCCTGCCTGAAAAATCTCCAATAGTTTTCTCTGCTGTTCACTTTCACCTGCCAGATCATCATTTTTAGTGAACACAATGAGTTACAGTAAATAAAAAACAGCCTCAATTTTATTTAGAATGACTTCTGATGAAAGAGGATCACGGCTAATAAATTGCAGATTGCCAAATGCCAGTGTTGGCTGGTATGCTTTGCTAAACAAACGACACAGTTTAACACTTCTAAAAAAGATCTGTGTTATCGTGAAATGGTGTAATAAAGCATGACCTATTTTTTACTCAATTATTTATTTTGTTACCATGGATATCTTTAAATTCCCCTGAGGACAGTACCCAAATCATTTAAAGTAGACATTTTCTTTTTCAGACATATGAAAAAGTTTTGTACAGAATGCATTAAAACAGAAAGAGCCACTGTGAAGAGAAGTCTCCATCTTACCCTTTTCAACTGCTGGATCTCTGCATTTGTGTTTTATAGGCAAGCCTAATATCTTATTATGAATAACTGTTCATCAAAGTGTAAGTTTCATTCTGATTGAAGATTTGTTTTTGCATACCAAGGACAGGCCACAGGCTGCTGCCATCCTTTGGTAGACCTTCTCCAAAACCCCACTGTTTTGCTGGGCTAATATTTGTGACTTGGATTCTCTCAGTTGAGCTATAAGGTTGTCATCCATCTTCTGATAAAACATGAAAAATATGACCATCTCTTATATCCGTTTTGTACAGAGAGAGTAAAAAAAAATCTACTCCAGCACTTAACAGGAGTGGTCAACGCACTAGCGGTAGTAAAACTGTCTAAATAGGCAGCTTTGCTTTGGAGAGTGTGCTTTTCACTCATTTTAAGGGTCTTGTGTTTGTTTTTAAGACTGGAACTTTCCCGGAATTATAAAATTTCATCATTTTGAAGAAGACATTTTTCAAAAATTCTAAAAAATGGCTCTGAGCTACTCTAAATCTGTTCCTACCCTAGACATGTCTTGTGCATCCGGCATGTTCAACCCTTACGTATTTGTTGCAGGGCTCTCTCCTTGGAAAAAAAAAAAAAATCAGCATAAATATTCTGGACAGAACTGGTATTCTGTTACTATTCTGTGTGACTCTCCATATGGGTGGTACTCCAGAATAAACATCCCCTTATTCCAGAATAGTATTTCCATTTTGTGAGTACAAGTGTTACTAAGACATAAAATAAAAATTTCCCATGCAGGCTAGCCCTAAACAGTGAATTTACACCATCTGTTAATATATAAATATTAAAGACCTACTCTTCTATCATTTCAGCTGTAGTGAATCAAAGTTGGGGTGTAAATAACCATTCTATTGATATTCTCTCTCTCCTGGATTCTGGACACATATTAGAACTTATACATTGCATGCCTCTCATACAGAGTATGACTTTTTGAAAGTACATAGCAACCTCTAATCTGAAATGAATCAGCTGACTTTCACTGCTCCTAGTTAGGAAACTGGCAATATCTTCTGAAAGCCACGTGTTTTGCACAATGTCTTAGTGAAGGATACTCCCAGAACCACCACAACTACCTCTAACTTCTTAGTAAGTCAGTTTTGATTCCCTGCTGCCTGCTAGAGCTTCACTGTGTTTGTGTCACAGTGACATGTTTTTCAGTGGGTCTAAAACGACAGAATTGCCCTGATTATCCTTTCTGGTGGTGGGGTAGCAAGATGGTACCAAAGGGTCTGGAAATGCAGAAAGGCAGCAGGATTCACAGTGCTGAGTGACTTAATTCACCGCTAGGTACCTAGTCCTCAACTCTGCTGGAGTCCTCCTCACCAAAGCTGGTCAAGCGTTCAACTATAGCTTCATACATGGAAACTTTTAGAGGAGTCTCCACCTTTCTTCTAGCATCCGCCATATCTCCTGATCAAAATACTTATGAGCCAGACCCAAACAAGAGATGTCTATCCCAAGCCAGTGCTTGTGAAAGTAGCACTGCAATTTGATAGAACAGTTTTCTGAAATCTCAGTTATTCTGAGACATCATGGTGTGAGGATGTCTTGGTGAGGGTTTCTCCCTTGCTCCCACAAATCCCAGGTTTAGGGATGTTTTAGAACTTAAAAATAATCATCAGTCTACTGCAGCATTCCTTCCTCTACAGACAACTGCTATGAGGTTGTCCAAGCTTTCCACATCTGCTGCATGGCTCCTGTAATTCAGGTTTTCCTGAGAGTAAGCTGTCATCACACTCCGATAACTACAAGTAAATCCCCAGTTTGCACTGACCTCATGAGTGGGCCAGGAGTGTTCAGTGCTTCTGACAACCTTGTTCCTGTAAAACTTACAGATTAATATGGACTTCCAAGAACAGAATACACCATGCCTCTTGTGAGTAATATAATACATAATTTCCTTATTGCTGGAAATAAATAGTTTCATACTGTCACTCACTATAAGGATATCATCAGTTGCAAATCTCAGCTGCAAGGGAAAACCACCTTAGGAAAAGCAAACAGGTGACTTTTAGCTTTAGACTGAATCTGTGGAAAATATTGAAAGCATTCATCTGTAATGCATTTCTTTTCTCCAAATCCCTCTGACAAGGAATTCCAAATTTAGCTCTCTGCAGTTTATTGGAGGGTAGGAATATAGGTGTATTTGACTGCAAGTGAAATACTGTGTGATATGAGGCTGCTTACTCAACCGCTGCATCTAAGTATTTCAAGATGCATGTGAGTGTAAGGCAGAGCAATCCCTGCAAAGCAAAGCAGCCTGATCCGAGAGCTTCCTTGGAGGTTTTTATTATGTTACTTGTGCAGTGATGGTCACAGGCAGCTCTGCCTGTGTTGGAGGGACTTCTCTTTTGTGTACACTTTGCTAACTCCACCTTTACAATTCAGCTTGAAAAGTCTCACACAGTTGATCTTCGCACACTTAGAGATGTGACTTTTTAATTCTCCCTCTACATTCACTAGACAGTGCTTAACCTCCACGAGGAGGAAGCTGGGGCAGGAATAATGTCTCCAAGACCGAGAGTAATTAACTGAGTGTCTCAGAGGCTGCGGTGGGTCTGGGTTCCCAGCGCTTGATAGGAGGTGAACTGAACATACAGCAGCTAGGAAGTTCTTAAAATTTTTCTACCATCCTGCCCAATTACATGACCAAATCTGCTAATGAACTATCCCATTAAAGCAGAGAGGTAATCCACTCTTGTGTGGGGCTGTCTGCCAAAGAGTTCAAGTTGTTCTAAAAAACATGAAGTGGTGCGGCACTCTGCGCTATTAACATGCCAAAACAACAACAAAAATCTTTTCTCATGGTCCAGAATATTAAACAGACACAAATAACTTTCATTTAAAAGCCACATTTTCTGTACAGAGTTTTCCCTGGAGAGAGCAACATTTCTTTTCATAAGTAGGATGAATTTTGCACTTCATTAAATGCCTTGATCTTTTCATCACATTAGCCTTTAATGCGACAACATAATCTTTAGTTTGGGTTAACGATTAAAATAAATGCGCGCACTTGTGTGCGCATGTGCGTGTCTGCGGGTGTGTACAAAATCCTCTGCTAATCTTTAAAAACCGAAACGCAACGAAACCACCCGATGTTCTTACCAAAGATATTGATTTAAAATAGATACGCATGTGCTTTCTGAGTTGCAGGGTTAAAAGCTACCTTTTAAAGGCCTCTGATTCTCCCCTGTGATGATCTCCACAGGAAAGGGTGGTTATCTGAATAGGTGCTCCAATTGCCTTTCTCCCTTTCATACCCAACTGCTTTATGAGGGGTAGTTAGTGGCCTTGCGTTAAGGTCTGATAGCTGTTGCTGGGACTTGCACAGCCCAGCATCTAGGCTGTTACAGCTCTGTGAGCTGATGCTGGACTGATGGGCGAGCGGGAGAGCTGAGCCTGAAGCATCTGCCGGGGCTGCTGCTGTTCCTGGGTCTCCCTCGCTCCCACCCTGAGAATGTTGGGGAGGCTCAGAAGTCGGCTCCCACTATCAGGAAAGGCAAATTCGGGGAGGATTCATCTGAACCCATCTCACTGCAAATTGTGGTGCTTTTGGTGCTGAATAACCGGGAGGGCAGCTGTCCTCACAGCAGAGCAGGAGGTGCAGCTGTCTGTGGCAGCTGTGCACTGGGGAGAAAACGGTGCCAAAAAGGAAAGGCAGGATCAAATATATGGCTCCATAGGTGTGTTTTTGGCTAAAGGTGGAACAAATAATTTCTCCTTTCTGTGGCAATATACTGAATGGGGAGAGACTCAATTTTTATGCCAGGAAAATTTGCTGAAGAGATTTTGGTGTGAACAAGTAAAACTGTATTTTGGATGATGAAATCTCTCACCCAGCCCAGAAACAGAAAACTCTCCTGTAGTTAAAACCCTTTAAAAAAATTATTTTAATGTGTTTTTTTATCTATAATGGAAGGAAGTGATAATGAGGTCATCTCCAAGAGAATGTATCAAAGTCATGCAGCCTTTAAATACCTCTGATATAAGGAATGTGGCAAAACTGACAAAAACACCCCAGATTTTATTATTTTAAAATATTTATTTTTTCAATAAATTTCAGATTAATTTTTTTACTCATTTATGCTGCAGATACACTTGGAAGCTATATTGCTCTAGTTTCTGTGTTTAGATCCATACACAAAACTATTAAATGTCTGTCCACTATTTATTTAGTGATGGTCAATGAACCAGGCTGAAATCCGACAAAAGTTGCTGCTTTTTTTTTTTTTTTCCTCTGGTGTTTTCAAAACAAAGCTCTGGATGACATATGGAACTGAATACCCATCTGCTTCAGAGACAGCATCAAAATATCAAAGCCAAAACTTAATGCAGAAACTGCTGTCTTGTCTTACAAACATGGGAATACCAAATTTCAGAAACTCACAGAACAGATCTGACACTAACATATGCCCCAAACAATCCTTGCAATGTGTTTTCAATCTGGATATTGTGGTGAAATAAAGATATAGTAAAAGCTGAAGGGTCCCAATGCTGGAACCACTTAGGGCATCGCAGTCTCAGAATTCATGCAGGGAAGGTTTAATTTCACCCAACTTCAGCTGTATAAAGCAAGACTTGTAGTCCTAGCTTAATTACCTCGGCTCTCTGGATGGCGAAGGAAGGGAAGCGCCTACCTCTAGAAGGAGGCTGCAGAAAAGCTGCCAAAGCTGGGAGGAATAACCACACGCCTCCCTGTTAGAGGGCCAAATTAGACAAGAGGAGCCTTATCACAGCTGCTACAGAGGGATGAAGAGAAGCTCCTGTGCAATTAAAGTGTTCAGCTGGGTACCAGTGTCGGGCTGGCTATAACAGGCAATGCGCAACTCCCTGGGACTTAGAAATGCACTTCAGAAGTGTCAAGTAGCTCATCCTTGAGCCTCACATTGGTGTGCGAAATTGCTCCACCATGCAAGCTCAGTGCTTGAAAGCTCATTTGAACTTCTGTAGGCTGCTCTGGCTGCTTTTGGCCAGCGTGTAACCACAACCAAGCCCGCCTTGCTGAGAGAGAGCTATTTCCACTGACTTAAAGGAACATGGCGTGTAAACAGAAATCCAATGGATGCCTTGAAAAATGGCATAACTGTGGGTGGAAATCTATTCCCCAAATCTTCCCATTCTCCATTTCCTGGCTCTGCCAGATACTTGCAGCAAAAAGCACAGCCACAGCAATGGTTTTTAAGGTAGTGAAACTAAAAGCCAAACAAGTTAATTTCCAATAAGATGTAGAAGACCACTGAATCCCTGATGCGCACAGTCTTCCAAGTAGTAGGCTTTGTCTTGAAGACGTGTCACATGAAATGTTCTTGGAAAGTATTTCATGGGTGAGTACTTTACAATTTGTGATTGGGGAGTTTAGAAAGAGCATTTGCAATTTTCCTGTTGTATTGTAGCCTGCACAAATAAATCAGAAAAGACATTTCTGCAGAACTGCATTATTCTATCTTTGTGACTTCAGACATTGCCCAGCTGAAGGAAGCTGAACCACAGAATATGAATAGTTTGGAAATATACCCCTCCTTCCAAAAGGGTAAGACCTCTATTTTTTTCATCCACATAACACAAGGCAGAAAGGGCTCCCCAGTACAGATCAGCACTAGGCTTCCTACATTTTTAGTTTTAATAAATGATTCTGTGGTCCTGATCTGTCACAGAAACTACAGTAGAGGGGAGCAATTCTTCATAATACTTTAATATCAGCAAAAGCTCCTACTATAGATGCAATTGTTTTTGTGGTATAGGCTCAGCTCACACAGCATCCTGGTATAAAAATGCATATGAGAGTTCACACCTCTAAACTCTGTTGCTACACTGGCAGCTGTTTGTGGTACACACCCTGGCCCAAGTTTATAACACAAAACAGGGGAATCTGGGAAGGACGGTGCTGGCTCCTAGAATCGTTAGCTAACTATATAGACCCTCATATTGCTAGGTATTTAAACCCCCACTTGAAGCTGCCCCAGTGGTTTGATGTCCTCCCCTGAATGAGAGCTGTTTTGGAGCATTTATCACCATTTAAACCCAGATCTAAAGCTCATTGAGTTAAATTGGCTTCAGATCAGACCTTACAACATCCTCCCATGCTAGCAAAGCCAGCACATATTTTACCAGCAGTATTAGGCACTCAGTGAGTGCATTAGACAACTAGACTAATTTATAATACTTCAGGGTGTGTGTTTGTACAGGTATGTCTGCTGGCAACCACTGTGAGTCATCTAGACAGACCTAGTTTACAGCATGAGCACTCATGATGTGATCTGTGCTCTCTGAATGAAAACTCCCCATTTAGGAAATGTGACTGTTTTTTCCTCTTTTTCAACATAAATTAAAAGCATTGTTGATACAGGGATTTATGCACCAAATAAATGGGAGATCATAAAATGAATGCTGTTGAGAAAGTTGCAGGAGGGATGGTGAGAGAAAGGAGACCTGTCAATAGAGCAAACAGAAAGTAAATGAATGTCACTGCTGGTTGAGGGCTGGAGCTGACGATGCCACATTGGCCTCTTCGGTGGGGGACTCTTGGGGTGACGGCAGACTTTGCAGTCAGGTAAGAAAACAGAAAGGCCTTGAATGAAACAACAACCCACACCATGCAGGGGTGCCTGGGAGAAATAATGAAGTAAATAAATGCATAGTGTTGCTGTGTTCTCCTCTGCCTCTGCGCTCCCCAAGCCTCCTGCTTGCCCTTTTTCCCTTCCAGAGACAGTTGTGAACCAGCCTAAGAGGACGTGCCTGAGTGGGCTCCCTTCGGCTGCCAGATAAGCCACCAAATTCTGCCATCATACAGTATGTTTTATAAATGGAAAGTTCAGGACTAGGAGTCACTGTGCAAAACTGTTCTTGTCACTGCGCAGTGAACTATCTAAAATCACCCCACTGCACAGCAAAACCAGAGTACGGGAGGGGTTAAAGACATATTGTCAGCTAAAGCTGACTTCTCCTTTACCCTCATGTCTGTAATTTTTAACAATACCTGAAATAAAACCCTCTATTTTACTAATATTAAGTACCTTAAAAGTAATACTCACAAAAGACTTCAGCATGTGTCATGGCTGATAAACGAACAGCAAACTTTTACCAGTTTGGTAGGATTTTCTCCCATAGTTGTGAGCTTTTTAGCTCTGAAAATTGACAGAGAAAAAAAAATATATATATTGGCATTAGGAATTATTTCTGTCAATATTCACAAGTGTTTAATCTAGGAGCAATTATTCAGTAAGAATTTAAACATTTTTAATATGTTCAAGCAAAGAGTTTCAGCCCAATGAGATGGTTAGACTATCCTCTAAATACAGGGGGTTTTTTTACTAGCAGGCTAGAAGCAGCATGACACATTGAGAATAGATTTTCCCTCACCTGCCATTTTTTGTCACACTCCCATGATTTCTCCTTCAGGTGCTCT